>NC_079148.1:79509593-80131711 GCF_945859685.1 Eupeodes corollae
CTTAGTGTAGTATAGCACAACATGGAAAGATATAGTATTATTATTATTATTATTATTATTATTATTATTATTATTATTATTATTATTATTATTATTATTATTATTATTATTATTATTATTATTATTATTATTATTATTATTATTATTATTATTATTATTATTATTATTATTATTATTATTATTATTATTATTATTATTATTATTATTATTATTATTATTATTATTATTATTATTATTATTATTATTATTATTATTATTATTATTATTATTATTATTATTATTATTATTATTATTATTATTATTATTATTATTATTATTATTATTATTATTATTATTATTATTATTATTATTATTATTATTATTATTATTAATTATTATTATTATTATTATTATTTTTATTATTATTATTATATTATTATTATTATTATTATATTATTATTATTATTATTATTATTATTATTATTATTATTATTATTATTATTATTATTATTATTATTATTATTATTATTATTATTATTATTATTATTATTATTATTATTATTATTATTATTATTATTATTATTATTATTATTATTATTATTATTATTATTATTATTATTATTATTATTATTATTATTATTATTATTATTATTATTATTATTATTATTATTATTATTATTATTATTATTATTATTATTATTATTATTATTATTATTATTATTAATATTATTATTATTTATTATTATTATTATTATTATTATTATTATTATTATTATTATTATTATTATTATTATTATTATTATTATTATTATTATTATTATTATTATTATTATTATTATTATTATTATTATTATTATTATTATTATTATTATTATTATTATTATTATTATTATTATTATTATTATTATTATTATTATTATTATTATTATTATTATTATTATTATTATTATTATTATTATTATTATTATTATTATTATTATTATTATTATTATTATTATTATTATTATTATTATTATTATTATTATTATTATTATTATTATTATTATTATTATTATTATTATTATTATTATTATTATTATTATTATTATTATTATTATTATTATTATTATTATTATTATTATTATTATTATTATTATTATTATTATTATTATTATTATTATTATTATTATTATTATTATTATTATTATTATTATTATTATTATTATTATTATTATTATTATTATTATTATTATTATTATTATTATTATTATTATTATTATTATTATTATTATTATTATTATTATTATTATTATTATTATTATTTATTATTATTATTATTATTATTATTATTATTATTATTATTATTATTATTATTATTATTATTATTATTATTTATTATTATTATTATTATTATTATTATTATTATTATTATTATTATTATTATTATTATTATTATTATTATTATTATTATTATTATTATTATTATTATTATTATTATTATTATTATTATTATTATTATTATTATTATTATTATTATTATTATTATTATTATTATTATTATTATTATTTTTATTATTATTATTATTATTATTATTATTATTATATTATTATTATTATTATTATTATTATTATTATTATTATTATTATTATTATTATTATTATTATTATTATTATTATTATTATTATTATTATTATTATTATTATTATTATTATATTATTATTATTATTATTATTATTATTATTATTATTATTTATTATTATTATTATTATTATTATTATTATTATTATTATTATTATTATTATTATTATTATTATTATTATTATTATATTATTATTATTATTATTATTATTATTATTATTATTATTATTATTATTATTATTATTATTATTATTATTATTATTATTATTATTATTATTATTATTATTATTATTATTATTATTATTATTATTATTATTATTATTATTATTATTATTATTATTATTATTATTATTATTATTATTATTATTATTATTATTATTATTATTATTATTATTATTATTATTATTATTATTATTATTATTATTATTATTATTATTATTATTATTATTATTATTATTATTATTATTATTATTATTATTATTATTATTATTATTATTATTATTATTATTATTATTATTATTATTATTATTATTATTATTATTATTATTATTATTATTATTATTATTATTATTATTATTATTATTATTATTATTATTATTATTATTATTATTATTATTATTATTATTATTATTATTATATTATTATTATTATTATTATTATTATTATTATTATTATTATTATTATTATTATTATTATTATTATTATTATTATTATTATTATTATTATTATTATTATTATTATTATTATTATTATTATTATTATTATTATTATTATTATTATTATTATTATTATTATATTATTATTATTATTATTATTATTATTATTATTATTATTATTATTTTATTATTATTATTATTATTATTATTATTATTATTATTATTATTATTATTATTATTATTATTATTATTATTATTATTATTATTATTATTATTATTATTATTATTATTATTATTATTATTATTATTATTATTATTATTATTATTATTATATTATTATTATTTTATTATTATTATTATTATTATTATTATTATTATTATTATTATTATTATATTATTATTATTATTATTATTATTATTATTATTATTATTATTATTATTATTATTATTATTATTATTATTATTATTATTATTATTATTATTATTATTATTATTATTATTATTATTATTATTATTATTATTATTATTATTATTATTATTATTATTATTATTATTATTATTATTATTATTATTATTATTATTATTATTATTATTATTATTATTATTATTATTATTATTATTATTATTATTATTATTATTATTATTATTATTATTATTATTATTATTATTATTATTATTATTATTATTATTATTATTATTATTATTATTATTATTATTATTATTATTATTATTATTATTATTATTATTATTATTATTATTATTATTATTATTATTATTATTATTATTATTATTATTATTATTATTATTATTATTATTATTATTATTATTATTATTATTATTATTATTATTATTATTATTATTATTATTATTATTATTATTATTATTATTATTATTATTATTATTATTATTATTATTATTATTATTATTATTATTATTATTATTATTATTATTATTATTATTATTATTATTATTATTATTATTATTATTATTATTATTATTATTATTATTATTATTATTATTATTATTATTATTATTATTAAGGAGAACAATTTTACGGTGCAGGGAGTCGGATCCCCAGTACCGGCGTCTGTCGGGGGTGAGTACGCGGGCCCCGAGACGTCGATATACAGCGACCGCACAAAAACAAAAACAATGAGAACTGATTCGATGGGAGTGGAAAGCTTCGGCTCCTACGGATCAAAATGCTACAAGCAAGAACAGTGGTGACCCTTTTAAAAGAGCATCAAAAATACTTCGGACTCCCCCTCCGAAGAATGGTACTCCTACAGGTCCTAAACTGCCTGAAGGGCCGAAGTCAGCAAGACGAGGGATTTTCCCGATTTCTCGAGCTGAAGCGGAAAAAGCAGAAGAGGAAGCCAACAGTGGTGCGCTGCCGACGGGAGTAATTAATGCTTCTGCCTCCAAAGAAACGGACGAGGGAAAATCTAACGACGTTTTTTCTCATGGAGATGCAGAAATGCCTTAATACGATAAAGAAAATGAAGGCGGCGTGTCTGAGACAAAAAAAATATCAGCATAGATATTAAAGATGGCATAGTGTTATTGGAGGAGTCTCTTGACAAAATAAAATGGTCAAAAGGGGAAAAGGACAAGACCGATGTTTGCTGCTCAAAATCGTCCACCACGAGCCAAGAACCCCCACAGCAGAGAGTGGAAGCCGGTCAAAAGAAAGTCCCTAAAAAACGTTTCAGAATCGGGAACCACCAAAAGACCTCCAACGAGTCCACTCCAAAAGGATTCCGAAAAGAAAACGAGAAAGATCTCACAAGTCGCAGAGACGGAGGATAGGCAAGTTAACACACTAACCGACGAAGCCATCTCCGGGGTAGAGACCTACGCTCAAGCAACCATCAGAGAAAGGTCACAGACGCTGCCAAGGGAAGTCTAAATGCTAACACGAAAAAGAATATAGCAACCCTCCGAGAAAAGGACACAGAAGCCGCCAAGGGAACGTTACCTGATAAGACGAACAGGAATAAAGGTAACCCAATCACCAAAACAAGCGGAAAACAGAAGAAGAAGAGAAAGAAAAAAGCCTATACGGATACAAAACCTGGGAGCTATTCTCATCAAGCCGATGGGCGAGGAAACCTACTCCGGCATTTTGAGAGAAATCCGGAATAAGGCAAATCCAGACGAGACAGAAACAGTTGTCAAAAAGATTCGCGAAACCAAAAAGGGAGAGGTCTTGGTAGAGCTCGGGGCGAAAACAAAAAACAAGAAAACTGCCTAAAGGAAATTCTGGGAGAAAAAGCCATCGTCAAAAATCTCCAACATATGATTTCACTCGAAATTAAGGACCTTGACGAACTAACCACGATAGAAGAGGTCCAGGAAGCAATTCGCAAAAAATTTACCGACCTCATAACAGAGTTGGAAATAGGGATCACTAGTAAAAACAACAGATCCCTGAAGATGGCCATTATAAGGGTGAACGCTCAAGCTGCAGAAGAAATGCTGAAGGCCAACACAATTAAAATTGGCTGGACACACTGCCGAATCAGACAGAGAACCGAAATCCTACGCTGCTTCAAATGTTTCGGATATGGACACAAACAGTCGTCCTGTCCAAACCCGGACAGAAAGGGGCAAGGACTATGCATCCAATGCGGGGAAAAGGGTCATAAAAAGAAGGACTGTAAAAACCAGCCTAAGTGTTGCCTCTGTGTGGAATTAGAAACACCATCATCCATAAACCATGTACCTGGCACCGGAAGCTGTAAAGTGTTTAGGAAAGCACTTGAAGAGGCGAAAAAGGCCTCCTCAAAATGACTTTAATCCTCCAGGCGAATGTACACAGAAGTCTAACGGCAGACAGCCTTCTGACAAAACTTATCTCGGAACTTCGAGCTAACATTGTTATCGTAAGCGAACAATATCGCGATAAGGACGGGCAAAATTATTTTTCAGATCTGCTTAACACTGCTGCCATTTGGATCACAGACACAACAAAATTCCAAATTGATGGAAAAGGTGCAGAAAGAGGCTTTGTCTGGGTCAAAACTGGAAAACTTACAATAGTAAGCATATATTTTAGCCCAAACGACAGGATCGAAGAATTTCGCAAAAAACTGGAGGATTTGGAGGATTTTCTGAACGAGACTCGTGGAGATGTTCTAGTCGCAGGTGATTTCAACGCCAGAGGTCAAGAGTGGGGAATGCCAACTACAGACTCTCGAGGAAGGCAAATACTCGAGATGGCCGCTAGACGTGGACTATACGTAGCTAACGTAGGAAACACCCCCACCTTCAGGAGACCAGGACACAGAGGCACTATTCCAGATGTTACCTTTGCGACGGGCACCGCATTCGCAAAAATTAAGAACTGGAGAGTAATCGAGGACTATACAGGTAGCGACCACCAGTACATCGTTTTCGACCTGGAGGAAAACCAACGAGTCCCAAACCTACGCCACCAACCACGGGCTCCAAGGTGGAACCTAAACAGACTAAACGCGGATGTTTTCACGGGAGTGATCGAGGAAGGGGCAGACGCTGTACTGCAAGTAGAAGGACCTGCTGAAACCAAGGCTGAAGCTACGATGCAACTAATTCGGCTCGCCTGCGACTCCTCAATGCCCCGAACAACAAGAGGTGTCAACAGAAACAGAAATCCAGTGTACTGGTGGACAGAGGAGATAGCTGCATTACGCCGGAGATGTTTACAACTTCGACGCATAGTCACCAGGGGGAGGAGGAGAAACGCTGAAACTATGGAGGGCGCCATAGCGGAGTTCAGAACCAAGAGATCCGAGCTCAAGAGGGCCATCAATTCGAGCAAGAGAGAGAAATGGGAGGATCTCCGCCGTGATGTCAATACTGACCCCTGGGGACTAGGCTACAAGATTGTTACGCGTAAACTAGGAGCTCAGATGACACCCCCAGTCCTAAGCGAAGAAAAAATGGAGCTCATTGTTGGAACACTATTCCCAACTCATCCTGTCAGACCACCTGACAACACACCGGTCCAAAGACAGGATATCCCACTTTTTAGCGAGGAGGAGTTGAGCATAGCTGTGCAGTCATTGCAAAAACGAAGAGCTCCTGGCCCCGATGGAATCCCCGCAGAAGTCCTGAAGGTGACTGCCAAAGCATGTCCACAATTACTTCTGAACATGTTCAACAACTTTCTTATAGAAGGCGTCTTCCCGAAGAGATGGAAGAAACAACGGCTGGTGCTCATCAGCAAAGGCAAAGGAGACCTAGATTCACCATCGGCATACAGACCGCTGTGCATGCTAGACACAGCAGGAAAACTCTTGGAAAAGCTTTTAAAACCGAGGCTTTTAGCTGCAGTACAAGCATCGGGCGATCTATCAGAGAGACAGTACGGTTTCCGGAGAGGCCGCTCTACCATAGGAGCAATACAAGAAGTAGTACACGCCACCCAAATTGCCCAACAAAGAAACCACTACTCGAAGGAGATCGTCTTGCTGGCAACGTTAGATGTACGAAATGCCTTCAACTCGGCCAGGTGGAGTGATATCCTACATGCACTGGAACGGAGATTCCACGTACCTGCCTATCTTCTACAGATGACGAAGGACTATCTCAGGGACCGCGAGCTGATCTACGAGACCGCAGAAGGTCCGCGAAGGAAAGAAATCACATCTGGTGCAGCGCAAGGATCAATTTTAGGACCAGACCTTTGGAACATCTCCTATGATGATATCCTTCGCATGGAGATGCCTGATGATGCCTTCCTGGTTGGCTATGCTGACGACATCGCCGCGGTGATTACGGCACGAGACACCGATAGCGCACAAAGAAAGCTAAACCAGGTCATGCGACGAACAAATTCATGGATGGAAGAGCATGGACTCAGCCTAGCCACGGAAAAAACAGAGATAGTTCTTCTGACGAGGAAAAGGATTCCTACACAAATTGACTTCCAAATCGGGAACGAAGTGATAAGAAGCAGTCCGACAGTGAAGTACCTGGGATTGAGGCTCGACACAAAGCTAACCTACTGGCAACAAATAAAGGCAGCATCGGAAAGAGCATCAAAAACTACCACTTCACTCAGCAGACTGATGGCGAATGTAGGGGGACCAACGGCCAGTAAGCGAAGGCTACTGATGGCGACAACCCATTCCATACTTCTGTATGGCAGCGAAATATGGGCGGACGCACTTAAGCAAGAGAAGTACCGTAAACAGATGGCGGCAGTGCAAAGACGCGGAGCTCTCCGTGTGGCAAGCTCTTATCGAACGGTATCAGAACCAGCTGTCCTTGTAATCGCTGGAGTGACCCCTATCGATCTCCTAGCAATGGAAAGGAAGTACGTCTACGACAAAAAGGCGGAAATGGGAGTGGAAGCGGCAGCCGAGCAGGCTAAGCAGCTGACCATACAGAAGTGGCAAGAGCGCTGGTGCGCAGAAAACAGAGGACGATGGACGGCGAGGCTGATCAGAAATGTGGCAGAGTGGAAGGATCGGAAACACGGCGAGGTTAATTATTACGTCACCCAGTTACTCACCGGACACGGTTACTTCAACGCATTTCTCCATAAGATCGGTAAAACGAGTAGCCCAGCCTGCCAGTACGGGGACTCCCAAGAAGATGATGCACAACATACCTTCTTTATCTGCAGCAGATGGGCAGCACAAAGAGAAGAACTGGAGAGAAACATTGGCACCATCACTCCAGAGAACATAGTCGAGAAGATGCTTAATAGCCAACATAACTGGAACTTGATTAGTACATACACGCATCAGGTCCTCAGAAACAAGAAAAGAGAAGAAGAACAGTTCCGCGTTCCTAACCTTTCCTAACCTATTAATCT
Organism: Eupeodes corollae; assembly: GCF_945859685.1. Classification (NCBI taxonomy): domain Eukaryota; kingdom Metazoa; phylum Arthropoda; class Insecta; order Diptera; family Syrphidae; genus Eupeodes; species Eupeodes corollae. The sequence continues at coordinate 79,517,653 of NC_079148.1, forward strand.
ACTAACCTAACTAAATCTAACCAAACCACCTTGAACTAACGTAACCTAACTTCACCTAATAAAAGACTAATCTAAACTAACGAAACCCAACTAATTTAACCTAATCCTTACATAACCTTCCTAACCTAACCCTTCCTAACCTAGGAACAAAGTAAGCAGAAGAAGAAAAGATCCTGCTAAAAGACGTGAGCCCAGAATGGGCTGTACAACAGGACCCCCTCTTGAAGAAGTGCAATCCCGTAGTCCCGAGGGGGGGATCTTCGAGACACTTTTGGAGGTTTAGCCGGTATGCCATTATAAGGTTTTCAAAATTTGTATTTTTTCCTTGGTGAGCCCGGCACACGGGGAGGTATGGATACCTCCTTATGGTGCGTAACGCATTCCTCCACAAGTAAAGTAAAAAAAAAAAAAAAAAAAATTATTATTATTATTATTATTATTATTATTATTATTATTATTATTATTATTATTATTATTATTATTATTATTATTATTATTATTATTATTATTATTATTATTATTATTATTATTATTATTATTATTATTATTATTATTATTATTATTATTATTATTATTATTATTATTATTATTATTATTATTATTATTATTATTATTATTATTATTATTATTATTATTATTATTATTATTATTATTATTATTATTATTATTATTATTATTATTATTATTATTATTATTATTATTATTATTATTATTATTATTATTATTATTATTATTATTATTATTATTATTATTATTATTATTATTATTATTATTATTATTATTATTATTATTATTATTATTATTATTATTATTATTATTATTATTATTATTATTATTATTATTATTATTATTATTATTATTATTATTATTATTATTATTATTATTATTATTATTATTATTATTATTATTATTATTATTATTATTATTATTATTATTATTATTATTATTATTATTATTATTATTATTATTATTATTATTATTATTATTATTATTATTATTATTATTATTATTATTATTATTATTATTATTATTATTATTATTATTATTATTATTATTATTATTATTATTATTATTATTATTATTATTATTATTATTATTATTATTATTATTATTATTATTATTATTATTATTATTATTATTATTATTATTATTATTATTATTATTATTATTATTATTATTATTATTATTATTATTATTATTATTATTATTATTATTATTATTATTATTATTATTATTATTATTATTATTATTATTATTATTATTATTATTATTATTATTATTATTATTATTATTATTATTATTATTATTATTATTATTATTATTATTATTATTATTATTATTATTATTATTATTATTATTATTATTATTATTATTATTATTATTATTATTATTATTATTATTATTATTATTATTATTATTATTATTATTATTATTATTATTATTATTATTATTATTATTATTATTATTATTATTATTATTATTATTATTATTATTATTATTATTATTATTATTATTATTATTATTATTATTATTATTATTATTATTATTATTATTATTATTATTATTATTATTATTATTATTATTATTATTATTATTATTATTATTATTATTATTATTATTATTATTATTATTATTATTATTATTATTATTATTATTATTATTATTATTATTATTATTATTATTATTATTATTATTATTATTATTATTATTATTATTATTATTATTATTATTATTATTATTATTATTATTATTATTATTATTATTATTATTATTATTATTATTATTATTATTATTATTATTATTATTATTATTATTATTATTATTATTATTATTATTATTATTATTATTATTATTATTATTATTATTATTATTATTATTATTATTATTATTATTATTATTATTATTATTATTATTATTATTATTATTATTATTATTATTATTATTATTATTATTATTATTATTATTATTATTATTATTATTATTATTATTATTATTATTATTATTATTATTATTATTATTATTATTATTATTATTATTATTATTATTATTATTATTATTATTATTATTATTATTATTATTATTATTATTATTATTATTATTATTATTATTATTATTATTATTATTATTATTATTATTATTATTATTATTATTATTATTATTATTATTATTATTATTATTATTATTATTATTATTATTATTATTATTATTATTATTATTATTATTATTATTATTATTATTATTATTATTATTATTATTATTATTATTATTATTATTATTATTATTATTATTATTATTATTATTATTATTATTATTATTATTATTATTATTATTATTATTATTATTATTATTATTATTATTATTATTATTATTATTATTATTATTATAATTATTGTTATTATTATTATTATTTTTTTATATCTTGTTTGAAAATTTCTACTGGATCTTTTAAAATAACTATCTTTTAAGTTTTTGAATAATTAAAAATACTATACTTTCCCTTTCAACTTGTTCATTCATCATAATAATGTGCCTTCCTTCGTCTATCAAGTAATTTGGTATGTAAGTATACAGTAGCTGGAATAAAACTACTATTTAGTTTTGCATAATTTAAAACTAAATAATGTTGACGTACTTAAAGGTTTGTTACTATACAACCTTTTAATTAATTAATGAGCGTTAGAAGCTCATATCAAGAAGAATAGTAAGTAATCATATAGGAAAAGGTTTGTTCGTGCCGAAAGATCGTGAATATGAGCTGCGATTAATTTATTATGGGTTTTTCAGCACTCGTTGAGAATAAACTTTTCCACACAAAAATAAGAGAAACTTAACTATGAGTGAAAGTACATTTTTATAGTTCTCGAAGCTTCTAAAAGATAAGTTCAAGTTCACAAACATTATTTTCAATCTCAAATATAGTTTTAATTTAATATTTAATTTACTGAACATTTGTATTAAATGGCGACGATATTGACCATTGCATATTTTTCGGCATTTGCATTAAAACTAAGATACCAAATATGAAATGAATCGTTCCAGCGATGGTTGCCAAAATTACGGCAGATTTAAAATTATCTTGAGCTAGATTTCCACAATTTGTGATCCCAGTTAATAGAAAAAATGAGGCAGTAAAACAGATCAACATTGAAATGAGTTGATAAAATGGCCCCTAAAATGAAAATAAAAAAAAAATTATTAATTTCATATTTTTATGCTACTGACACATCAATTTTTTTGAAGAAAAAATTTAATATATGTAGCCATGTTTTGAATGAACATGTTTAGAACAAGTTTAGGATTAGTAATTATTAAAAAAAATCGATCCTGAATGTCACTTTTCAAACTATTTGTGGTTGATTTTGCATGTTTGACTATAGTTACTAAAATGAGCAATAATTTCAATATTTCAAGGAGAAGTAAAATGCATATAATTTATGTTTTATTAAAAACATAAAGGTTTGTTCGTACGTTTAAAAATGATTTCGGATAAGTGGCCTCAGCTCGAATAAGTTCCAGCCGAGAAGCCAAACTTCCGAAAACTATTAGCGGAAATTGGGTCCGTGTGTTAGAAATAAAGGGCCGGATATTCTTTTTCAAGGCGTAAATTGTCTCGGGTTCATCTGCATAAACAAGAGACTTACCATATCTCGACAAACAATAGTCAAGCGGTGTTAAATCTCACGACCATGGAGATCACGCTGCCGCAGGCTCACGACACGAGATAATCCTCCCACAAAAGGTTTCCTTCAATTAATTTATTGAGTTGATGCGTCGCACGGACCGAACCATTGTTAACTTCTCATAGGAAGTTATTGTAATGGGTCCGATTTGTCAAATTGAAAATTTTGACATTTATCGACGTTTCAAGATCCCTAGAGTCGAAATAAAAGATGTCTGTGCGGGCGTACGTCCGTACGTTCGCGACGTAGAACCAGTAGAGATATCGACTATAAATAAATGTTGTTATACAGATAAAAAGGCATCGAAAAATCGAATTGAGTTTTTTTTATAAAAAACTAGCTGACCCGACAAACGTTGTTTTGTCATATAAATAATTTCTAGAGAATATTTTGCTAGAAATAAATAACTTAATAGCTTATTTTAAGTGTGTAAGGATGTGGTATATAAGTGGGAGAGGTATAGAGCACTGTAAACGATGCAAAAAATATTAAAATAACAAATCACCAAACAGAAAGACATCGATTGGCCTTGAGACTTATTGATTGACTTATACTTATAGGGATTCGCGGTAATAATATATTTTCACCTTGGAATTTGCAATTAGAATTATGGCTTTGATAAAATTTTTCTTTAATTTTTTAATTACAAATCGCTTGCTGTTGCCCAACCTTGGTGGGCTCAAATAGCGAAACAGAATTACCGAAAATCCAACCGTCATTCAGTTGTAAATTGTTCGGTGGCATGCCTGGTTAATTCAATGAGTTGAAAAGATTTGTATGACACCAAGTCCCGGGTAACAATGTTGATCTTGAAATCTTAATATTTAGAAGCAGTTTAAAACTGAATGAGTTGTTCTTCCTCCATCCAATAAAGTTGCCGCAACCTCAGAAGATGCAACAGCCAATGCGATACCATTATTTGATCGTATTTTAGCAAGAATTAGCGAAATAATTAATGTTTTGCACTTCCACTTGGTGCATCCCAAAAAAAGAATCCACCTTGTCCTGCTGAAACTGAGTGCATGATGTGGTCATTAATGGTTCTTTGTTCTTCATTAATTAGTGAGACATTGCGATCAACAATCGCTGCCATTTCTACAGTATTGTATTGTAGTTCAAGATTGAATTCAATGCTATTAAATAAGATGCATTTCGTTTGGTGAAAAAAGACTGAGTGGTAAGTTGGCAGTGATAATGCAAAGATTCTCAATATCAATCAATGCTTCATTGGACATAGCGTCACTGAATACTATTGTAAGAACGTTGCACCATGTACGATGTTGATGCAATTAACCATAGAACTTAGGAATATAAAATATGAATAAAAACCTATTCTCAGACCTAATGAATGTATATGCAACATTTTATTGAAATTGGTTAAGCAGTTTCGGATGCGAATGACCACTAACATACTGTGACTGGAGAATTTTATATATTAGATAAAATCCTAAAAAAAACATTACTCAAAGTTAGTAAAAATTGAATTTCGACTCAAATACTCGTATCTTTTCAAAAATTTGAGATTATGGCTTCCAACTAATTTTATCTTATAAAAAATATTTTTTTTCAACATTCTGAAAAATGTTGAGAAAAAACGAATTGACAGTTTTATGACAAAAAAATAAAAACCGTACAAAAAAAAAAAAAACAATACTAAAACTTATTAAAAATTTACATACAACTCAAAAAGCTTTTAAAAATTAAAAATATTGTCTCCTAACTTTTTTAATTTCACAGAAAATATTGTTCTCGATATTCAGTAGTTTTTTTTATAACAATCCAATAGTCCGTTTTTTCATAAAAACTTTTAAGCAAGCAAATCGACAGACGGGATGGGAAGTTATCAGTGTGGGTCGCATCCCAGCTTATTTTTTCCGTTATAAATTTGCAAGATTTACTTATTGTTCAGGAGTAAAAAATTTAACATAAATCATTTGACAGCTGTAAAAAAGACCAACTTAAATAAAAGTATTGACAGGATAAAAACAACGCTTCTAAAAAAACACACCTTATTTTGTAAGATAAATATGAATTAACAAACTTCTTTTTAAAGATGAATTTCTGATCTTACCTAATTAAAAGTTTAGACAAATGAAGTTCATAAAAAAAACCCTGCACTGAACATGGCCACAGTTTGTATTTTTAAAGTAGATTAGAATACAAGAAAGATAAGCAAAAGTGCGTGTATTTGAGCGGAAATAAAAGCATGTAAATTGATTTCAAATTATGAAGTGTGTTTATTTATGAAACTATTCAGGTAATATAAAGGTTTTAAGGCAAACCCTAAATAAAATATAACATTGGTGTCAGCAGTTGAAAAAATAATGTGGATAGAACGGTAATTCAATTGAATTGTGTTTAACTTAAGGCAGTCTTCATAGACTTGGGACAAAAACGTCCTCATTATTCGTATGCAAGAATACTTAATACAGCAAAAATACTCCCTTTTAGAGATTGAATTGCCTTAAGAACCAGCAAGTACTGGTGCCGAAATATCAGCCATGATGGCTCTTCTTCTTGCCAAATTGAAAGCAACGTAATAGGAAAAAGTGGGAACAGAGTAAGCTTGAAGAAAAAATGAAGAGACAATGCAATGAGCAAAAACGTTAACACAATAAGCTTCTCCAACCTCATCAAAGGTAAGCTTGATAGGTTTAGGAACAAGTTCGTTGCTCTTGATAATTCCATAATAAAAGTAGTTAATTAGTTAGTTAGTTACAATTTCAACAAAAAATCAATGATATGTAAGACAAAATACAAAGCAATAATCCGATCGTGGGATCGATCAATTTCCCCACCAAATTCAGAATTCCTTCTGCTATCAGCCGTCTTTATTACTTGAACTGAAAGCCTTGGAAGTGCAAATTGAACCCTTTGGACTTTTTTTTTGGGCCCGTAAAAGGCTAATGTTTATTTTAACAACCCGCTTGAAATGTTTATTTTAACAACCCGCTTGAGTTCACAATCATCCATAAGGTCTTTGGAAAATTGAAATGACAAAATGCGCAATTTCCAGGCCATTAGCCGGAGAAGGAAAAAACTTTAAAAATATAGTGGTCTATAAAATAATGGGAATATGCTCTTTCCCATATAAAGCTATAAAATATGAAAATAAATTAATTCGTTTATTTTATTTTGCATTCATAAAAATAAACGTCTATTGATATTTCAAAAGAAACTGATAGAGTTTGGCATTAGGCTTGCTTATCGAAAACGCCAGCCTACGGTTTTGGCGAATCCCACCTTCGTTGGATAAAATATAAACTTTTTGACCGTTCAATACAAGTAGTATTGTATCAATTCTGTATCGATTCAGGTCTAGGCAAAGCAAAAGGATTGCTGGTGTGTCCCAGGGCTCTATTCTGTCTCCGACGCGCTTTCTTATTTTTATTAATGATCTCCTGTCATCATATTCGTTTTAAGATTCACAACCCTTCTCTTCGGATGTGGATCTTCAACGCCATTATGATTAGCTTATTAAATTCACCTAGACAGCATTTTAATGTGGAGAATCAAAAATCGAGTAAAACTTAATGCGTCGAAAACTCAATACTGCTTACTATTGTAAAAACATTATTTACCACCTTTGCCATATCCATGAGTAGCACTTGCATCAAGGAGACAGAAAACTTTCAATTCCAGAAATTTGTCCCCACTTTGATGAGGCTGTTATCTATACACAATTCAACCGATATACTCGCGCCTCCAGGAATGTTCATCAATATACCTTCGAGTCCATCTTCGGACGTACTGTCAAGCATAGTTTACATACAATTATGTATGCATGTATGTATGTACATATGTAAAACAAAATCTTTACATATTAGATATAAATGCAAAAGAAAATTAAAAATATAAACTTACAAGACGTCGAACAATGCTTTTGATATCTAAAATCGTAAGCAAGCTCGTTACTAAATCCGGAACTATTAACATACTAAGTAGTACAATAAAAATCTGGGCCTTCGAAGAAATTTCTTTTGCTTGAATACAAATGCTATCATGTTGACTTAAAACTTCTAACAGAGCAAAAACTTCAATAATCTAAAATGGAAAATACATAAACAATACATTTCAATTTCATGAATAGATATTTTAAATATTATACAACTTACACAACAAAACAAAGGTATTACAAAATTAATAACACTCTGTATAATCTCAAGTCTCACCATTGTTCATATCTTAAGTTCTTCCTCTTGCAATTGATATTTTTATTTTTGAACTATAAGCAAAGAATTTCAAATAAAAACGTCATGGATATCTTAGAAAAATATGTACTTACTAAGTTCAAGTACTTTAAATATATTTTTATTTACGACGAGTGTTGAATCAGAGGAATTTAAATAACTAACCTCGATTTTTACTATTATGTAGGTTAAATAATATTGATAACACCTTATATATAATGGATATCTAATAAAGAAGAGATCGGACTAAATAAGGTAACTAATGGGGATATTCGTAATTATTAACATTGGTAAGTTCACACAAACGTGTTTTCGTGCTTTTAAATACCCGGCTGGTATTGCATATCGGGATAGTTACATGAGATAATAGAGATCCGATAACGACAAAAACTATGATCAAGATTCCGATTTTTTGAAACTATCCAGACAGAATCGCTACGTATCTATCTCACTTTTTGACAGCTGTTCCTTTTCAGTTTAGTTTACCATTTCATTATGATCACTGCTAAAAAACGTTTATAAATTGTGTTAATTTATTACCAAAATAATGATTCGGTTCAAACAGCCAAGGAAACAATCAAATTATTAAAGTAAACTTCTGGGGAAACGCAGTATCTCACGTCTTGAGCCTAATGCTTGACCCTTAAGATCAGCTATACTCAACCTGCGGCCCGTTGGCCGCCTGCGGTCCTCCAGTTTATAAAACTTGGACCGCAGCGTGGTTTAATAAATTCTTAAAATATCGAGTGACTACAGAAAAACGTGAGAAAAATATATCCTTCCGAGTTTTCAAAATGGAAACAAAACTAGAACGTACATCAGCGGAAAAGTGGACATCGTGTGCTTTCAAGAAAATATTCTAGAGGTGACTCCTTGCAACGCCATGAAAAGTTTTGACAACTAAATAAAAAACAGATGTCGCTGAATATTCCTTACTTTTCTTGCCATTGCGAAATTGAATTAGAATCATTTTATTTAAATTTTGAATGGAAAATTCATAAACACAGCAGTCCAGTCAATAAGTCAAGGAAACTATTTTGCCGAGATACCTCGACATACATTTTGAATTTCAGTTAGTGCGGTTGCAGTGAATTTTTGTAAATAAAGAATAATGGCAAGAATTTCTACAAACTAAAATGAAATATATCTGATGAAAATTGATCATTTCAAGACGAATGGGAAACAGAATATTTTGTTGTGCCAAGCAAAAACAACGCGGCTACCTGTTTAATATGCCGTGAAAAAGTTGTTTTTAAAAAGTATAATATTGATCGTCATTTTAACACAAAACACAAATCTTTCAACTAAACTTATCCTCCTGGACAGCAACAAAATTTGATGTCCGTGGCTTCATCTCAAGACTCTGTGGTTGGTAACCAAGGCATCTTACGAAATTTGCTATACTCTTGGTTAGCACATGAAACCGTTCACCCATGCAGAATATCAAATAATGTTTCGTAAGTGCTGCCGATATACTGTTTAATAAATTTAGTAACAAAAAACAAATATTGTCTGAAATAAAAGAAACTACAGCTATCTAATTCAACAGGTGTGAGACGTTTTGAAAACATTTCCAAGTATATTCCTAAAAAATTAATAGAAAACTTAAGGAATTGTATGTTTTTTAGCTTGGCTTTCGATTCCAGCACTGATATTTCAGCAACATCTGAATGCTCTGTGTTTGTTAGATATTGCAAAGAACAGAATTTAATCTTCGAAGAATTTTTCAAATTCCTTCCGATAAAAGGTCAGACCCGCCCGGGAAATAGATTATCTTGATACAATTTCAAATTTTCTAGAGTAGAATGACATTGATATTAAGAAAATCGTGGGTGTATGTACAGATGGCTGTACATCCATGTCTGGCTCTGAAAATGGATTTATAATCTTGTTTAAAAAGAATTAATCTGACAAATTTAATTACATTTCATTGTATTATTCATCAAGAAAACTTGGCAGCACGGATTATCAATTTAAAAATCGATGCTGCTATTAAGATTGTAATTGATATTGTGATTTATAATCGAGGGAGAGAATTAAACCACAGAAAATTTAAAAGCCTTTTGGAAGAATTGGGAAGTGAGTATGGTGACATTCTTTTGCATACCTCTGTGCGATGGCTTAGTAGGGGAAGGTTTTGAAAAGGTTGTTTTTTGAAATAATCCTCTTCCTACAACAAAATAAAAAAGTTTACCCAAAATTGCAAGATGATCAATGGTGGTGTCTTTTAGCATTTTTATGCGATATCACAGGAAAACTAAATAGCCTCAATCGAAACTTACGATTACAAAATAACATAATTTCACAGATGGCAAGTAAAATATTTGTTTTTAATGAAAAGCTTAATATTTTTCATGAAGAAATAAGAAGCAAACAGCTACAAAATTTTCCAACAATGGTCATAGCTACAAAGGACCTCATCGACTTCTCTGAAGAAAACTGCTCAACAATATTAAATTACTTAACAGCACTGTCAAAAGAATTTGAAAATAGGTTTCATGATATCAGAAAAATAAAAAAATGCTTCACGCTTGTAAAACCCATGGCATCTTCAAACAACGACTATCTTACAAGTGACTTCTGTTTTAAATAAAGATAGGTAAATTTTGTTGATGAGTTCATCGATTTTAAAAACGATTCGAATCTTGAAGCTCTGTTTAAGGAAAAACTTAGAATATTGGAGCATCGTCCCCGAAAAATATGCAATCGTCAAAAGAAGTTCACTGATTGTGCTGACATTATTTGGATCTACATACATATGTACATTTGTTTGCGAATCTTCGTTTTCCAGAATGAAATATGCAAAAAATATTTACCGAAACAAACTTACGGACCTAGATGATATCATTAGGTTGGCATGCAGCAACAAGTCGGATCTAAATAAAGAGGCTTATTAAAAAAAAAAAGGTTGAGTATGGCTGCTTTAGATAGTGTCTTATTTTGTCTTAAAAGCCACACGTTTAAAAGAAACACCCTTTAGTACCATGAGACAGTTGAGTTTCATAGCTTTTTTGTGTTTATACCTAACAAGTATAATTAAGTCAGAGACAATTTTATTTTCACTTTTTATAAATAATATGCTGCACATATTGTATGTTTTTATGTCTACTTAGAAGCGAACCCTACTTACAAAACTGCATGCGGTCATGTAATGACGTGAAAACGGCATCAGGCGTCTCGATTTCACAATAATTGGATTTTCCATACACCGCAAATTAACTTGTCAGAAGTCAGATAATATTTTGAAGTGCTTGATACAAGTTGCAAGTTGAAATTACAACTAATTGGACAGTTTATGGAAAGATTTTTTTGCTGACAATAAAGTGCCAATGTGATTTATGGTAAATGAAGTAATAATATTACTGAAAGTCATCGTGTTGTAATTGATTAATACCTGTGAATACATAATTACTCATTAATAGATAGCTGTACATAGTTTTAATGTTTTACAATTTTAGTTTAACAATAAAATACATAATTTAAAAAAGTAGTCAGTTCTTATCCTTAAACAAATTAATAAACTGCAGGTTTAATTAAAGTAACAAAATCTTAACAACAACTGAAACAGTTCGGTATCGGTAATACCATTTTCTGTGTTATTTCAGGCTTTGGCACCTTTTACTGCTTTTTTTAGAAAAATATAATTTTAAAGTTTAAATGTCAATAATTTTAATGTACATTATTTAACATTTAAATTACGTCATTGAAAGAAAAAAATATGTTTGCAAAATTCAAACATGTAGTACTCTTATTGATCATTTAATTATATATTATGTACATTGATGAGTGTGGTGGTGATATTCTCATCAACAGATTGTTTTAATTCTTCAGCAATAGGGGCATGGGTATTAAGTATCGCTTATTTTATGCTTCATTAGATCTTCAACTGATAAAGACCTTGTCACCGAACTAACTTGCTTAAGGTAACGCTATAGACCTGGGTTCAGTCCCTATCTAAATATCTTGAGTTGCCCATTCCAATTTGAGCAAGGTCACTATTCAATTGTGCGCGTCACCTGATAAGCGTTCTTACTCTAGTGCGCTGTCCTGTGGGCATGGATTCGAGGACTTTCCGGGATGGATTATTGGTTTCCATGCGTCTTCGCGACCCAGCCATCTCACCCTTTGAACATTTATCCTTTTTTTCTCTCAAAACGAACAAAGACGGGGTTTATTAACAAAACTTTAGTAAATAGAATATATACGAGTATGTGTGATCTTGAGGAAAATTGGGAGTAATTAGTTTTGATTTCTTACATATTGCAATGACAGGGAAAGCCAGAGTATTAAAGACATTCCACATTTGCGTATTACGTCATAAGAACGCATATCTGTAGTTCACAATACGACGAACTTGGAATTAAGGGTAACTGAAACTGATGGACATTCCTAGAATCGCGAGTATTACGTTTGAACTTTTCCAGAGAAGAAATGCAACTGATTTTTTTACTTCAACATAGCACGAAAAATAACGGTAAAAAAGAGTGAGGCAAGAAATTTTCAGACTATATATTTGAGTGACGTGAATGAGTTTATGATGTTATTACCACGAATCATTTTAAAAAGCTCTTCGTTGAATACTTACCAAGAAGCTTAAGTAAGTTATTGGAGTACCAGCAAAGAGATCTTGCTCACTTTTGGCAATCGTTAGCGAAAGTATTCTTCGTTGCACAAAATTGTTTTAGAGATGAAATCATATTTCAGTCGTAAAATTTTAGAGGTGACAATTTTTTTTTTCAGTTTTATTGATTTATAAAAAAAACCGTTGATTTTTTTCAACAAATATATGTACCTGTTTGGTATCACGTTACAATATATTATATAAAATTTAGTTCAAGTCTCTAGCGCTTTTGGTTCGTAAGATATTTAGGGTTAACCAAAATTTTCACCTTTTTTTCAAACTGCTATGGTAAAAAAACCACCCACGCAATTTTGTTGAGAGGCCTTTCTGCATCTTTCTGCCTTATTATCTGTATAACAAAATTTATTTGAAGTCGATATCTCTTCTAATACAGTGGTTCTACACGGGCGGCCATCGTTGGTATTTACAATAGTTATTGTTATAAAAAAACATAAATATGTACCAAGTGCATTCATTTTAATAAAAGATAGGAATTCAATTACAATTTTGTCAAAATAGCTCTTTCGGGCTCATGCACAGTTAAAAAAAATTATTACCTGAAAAATTTTGACCCTTTTTTGAGATATAGAATTTTGAAAAAAAAAATCAATATTTTTTTAAAAATCCAAACAATAAAAAATTGCACTTTTTATAATCAATTATTGTTAAGGAAATATAAGAGCTTATTCAAAAAAAATATGTATTGAAATCAGTTCATAAGTTGCTCAGAAAATTAAGAAACAAAATAACGGTTCTACGAGCGGTACCTTTTCTGAACAATACAAAAATATGTTTTTCTTATTAAAAGAAGCCAAGTTAAAAAATAAATGTTTAGAGAAAATTTTTAAAAAAATCTATCCGTTTGTTTTTGAGAAAATTCGTTTTATGCCCAAAAAAAAAGTATGGGGACCACTGTTAGTTTTGATGAAAAAAACACCTAACGCGAATCTGCTCAAAATCTTAACTTCCAAGTTTGAACTCAATCGACCTAATGGTTTAGGCTGTAGGAGCGTGTACAAACAAAACAGACCGGACGGAATCGCGGGACCCACTTTTTCGACTTCTCTACCAACGTAATATCATATTTGATTAATATTTCGAGTTCGAAATTTTGTACGAATGCAAAACTTGCCATATATGTAGTTCCTATATGTCGCAAGTAAAAACAAGATACAGTATGTTGGAGATTGGTATTAAACGATCCGAAAGGTAATTACCAATACAACAAAGTAGAAGATAAAATCTCAACATGGATCTATTGCTACGAAAGCCGCACTGCCGAACATTAAGAAGTCTTTGATCTTAGAGATAGTTCTTGCTAATAATTAATCAGAGCTTCTATGCCCTTGAAAACAAGGAACGTAAGTCCAATCGGTTGATATTTCGAGGGGTGTTGTTTTCACTACTTTTGGGTATGTTAAGGGCAAATGCTGTTTTCCACCAACTCGGAAAGACACCTGAAAACCAGGATGGATGAAAAATCTTACGCCGTGGTTCTGCCAAAGTTGAAAAACACCTCTTCAGAACAATGACGGGGACGCCGTCCAGGCCAAAGGATTTGTGTGTGTTGAGATCCTCACTCTGGCTACTGCTCGGGTGAGAAAAAGATTGGTCCCATACAATTATTTACGGTCTCACGTCCAGGCGGAGTCATAACATTCCCAAGCAGTGTAAAATTGGTGATGAATTGCCTAGCGATTAGTTTTCTTTAAAAAAGCTTACTGTCTATCTATGTTCTCTATTTGTTTTTAAGTTTAAGTTAAGTTTATAAATATAAATGCAAATACATTTAATTTGAATAGAATACAATTATAAATGGCTTCATTAAATACAAAACTCAAATGCACTTAATTAGGCCGGTAATACTATGAGTACCTTTGGCTACATACCTTTCAAGAATACGACTCTCTTCACAAAGTGTGATCTAAACAAACAATTAACTCAAAATAACAACAAACTTTTTATAACAATCAATCATTTTCTTTTGTCATATTAGTACTCAAATATGATTTTCCAAATTGTTTTCCCAATCAATTTATCAATTATTATTAAATGCTCATCTCGTACACGATGATGTACTCGTAAGTCCGATCGGCCCATTATAACAAAAAATAACTTAATTTTTTAAATGCACTTCTCGCCCCATTCGTAACGAAAAAGAATTAATATCAGATTTGATCTAAAAAAAATAAACAGCCAATTGGCTTCCCGCTCGCTTGTCGATTATAATTGTAGTCGCAAAAATAATCACATACAATACTTACTGTGAAATAATAAAATTACTATTACCAAACATACTATCATTAAAAAAAAAATGATTTTACAATTACCTCCAGACAATTATTACATTAGATTGGAAACACGCTATACTCGTACGAGTAAAAATGTGATGCAACAATTGTGTTATATTTGTTTACTACAATAACCTTGACTTTGATGATCTGTATGTAATGTAATTGATCTGAAGGAAGTACAATGCACTGTTTATCATCGTAATATTCTGGAGAAACAATTTGCATTGGCACCTATTTAAATGTTGCTGATTCTGACGTCTTTTAATGGGAACATAATTTAATTACCCACCATGAACCGATTGTTAATTTTTCTATTAATAAAAAATGAGTTTTTGCTCGTATATTTGTTTATTATTATAATTTATTAATATATGGTACACATTTTTGTTTTTAATTTTTGTTTTGATGAATTACAAATTAATTTAATTTCGATGCAATTTCAATCGGATCTGATACGGAGAAGATTAACATAAAATGTTTGCATAAAATCTATTTGAATAATTTATAACGAATTAAATAATTGGCTCAGGTTATACCCGATAAGCTTTACGAGTGATTAGGTCAAGTCAGTTCAATTAGCACGTTCCTTTCACAAATAAATGTGGAGAGTTCGAAAAAATAATAATAATTAACTGATTGAAGTAAGGAATGTTAATTGTTCGGAATATTTAAAAACGCATTCCATTTGGATCAGAGACAGTTGTGTCTAAATAAAATTGTTCAGGGATTCTTTGAAAAACAAAAACTATACAAATATTTGTTAAAATGTTAATAAATAAAATAGAATAATGTCAAGTGTATAAGTATCCAAAGAATTGAACAAAAACAATACTGGCCAAAGGACTCTTCTCTATGGAATTTTACACTTAAACTCTTAACGTGCGTTTAATATATAGAATGTGATAAAAAAATTTAAACATGCCAGAAGGTATTCCGAGAAAGAATAAACTAATTTTCAGGCAACATTAAGAATAGTATAAATGGTCAATTGTTTTATAATGGACATCTATTTCTCCATGCATTTTTGCAAAACTGTCAGGATAAGATAGAGAAACGGGAAAGATAATTACCGTTAATTAAAATCTCTTGCAGATTAATAGATATTACAAAATTGCCCGGAACAACAAGGTAAAATAACGAACACAATTGACCAACGTTTTAATGTGCTTTATTCTTACTTATAAAATGAAGACAAATTTTAAGATGTGCCTCAAATTCTTGTGACTATGCCACACAAATTTAAAAAAAAATGCACGTATAAGCGCTTGCATTTCATCGGTTAATAGTGCCAGCTATTTAAAACTGCAAACAAAAAAAATACCTATTAACAAACAACGACAAGTATTTTTCAACCTCTTGATTTTTGTAGACTCTATAACGACTTTAAAGAAGATTGGTATTCTGTTGTTTTCTTGGATGAGAAGAAATCTAACTTCTAATGCCCTGATGCGTACAATTACTATTTTGTGATCTGGGAAAAGACGAAGGTGTGCAGTGATTTATTACGGAACAGTTGAATTTGAATTTTAAACCGCAACCACTTATAAAACTATCCTAAATCAAAAATTTCCGAACTTTCCTTGGCGGTGGATTTTCCTACAAGCAATGCTCCTATTCACACGGCGACAACAGTTGAAACAAAATTTGACGTTACTACATTAGCCATTCTATTGAAAACATTTGTGGGTTATAAGTACCCTTTATATGTTTATATTAGGAAAATAGGGAAGGATTTAAGAGGAGATACCGGTGCATATTGGTCTTAAAATTCGGAACATCAAATAGGAGTATTCCTGGAAGTGCGAGTATTACGTCTGAATCATTTAAGGGGTGGAATGAAACTGGCTAATTCGACAGGAAATTGTTTGTAAAAATATCGATAAAACAAAAAAAGACATGAAACATTGCGGTGGTGTTCTACCGATGTAAATGTTTCGATTATAGTTCTATCGCCTATCATTTTTAAAGCCCTTTTTTATATTCTATCCAAGAGATTTAAACTTGTTTTAGGGGCACCTGCCCAGATTTGCAAATTATATTAAAGCTTTGGACGGATGCAGGCTTTGTAAATTACAGCCAGATCAGTAGGGGTGACAAATTTCTTGCATCGTCGGAGAAATCCTAAGTACCTGGCAGCATTTTTGGCAATATCAAATATATGATCATTCCATTAAAGGTGATAACACATACCGAACAAGTGCCACTCATAGATAGTGGATTCGGGGGTGTTTCGCTTTAACGACAGGAGACAGCGGGTGCTTTCATAAATGCATGGTTGCTTTGTTTATATGCGATCAATTGCCAATTGAGTTTTCGAAGCATTAAATTCTACACGGTTTCTGACTCCCCATTGGATGCTGTCAAGATCAGACATCAGAATTTATTGAGCTTATCATACGCTGCCGTTTAAGTTCCACATCCGAAGGACAAGGATGTGAATCTAGAAACAAGTATGAGAAGCTGAGGGTATTATCTTCAGCGAACAGTTTAATGGATTAGAAGTGGCAGACATAAAATCATTTATGAATATAAGGAAGAGAGTCGGAGACAAAACGGAGACCTGGGGCACTTTATTTTATGAAATTTAGACTTGAAACCATCCAATACAACTTGTAAAAACGATGTAAAGATTTGTTCCACTGTTGGGTGAGATAAACCATGAGATCAGCAGTGGACCTATTGCTACGAAAGCCACACTGTCGGTCATTAAGAAGCTTTCGTGTTCGAGATATTTCTTCAGCTGATAATTAATCAGCGTTTCCATGACCTTGGAAAGAAGGGACGTGAGTGCTATTGGACGATAGTAAGAGGAAGAAGAGGATTCACCTTTTTTAGGGACAGGCTGGACAAATGCTATTTGCCATCCGCTCGGAAAGAGACCTGTTGTTGGTTTTAAAGTGTATAGCAGTGAATTTGAAGATACCAAAAACTTGTATGATTGGATGCTCTCTCAAGTTTTGTAAGTAACAAGCAATTTAGTAGGTTGTATTTATTACTGAAACTAATTAATTAACATAATTTTACAAAAATACATTTACATTTCGTCTCACTTACCATTAATAGTAAGTTTTTATTCTTGTACCTATTCAGTTGAAGTTAAAAAAAATAGCATTTTCTTACTTGGAACTAGAGAGAAACTAGCCATACCATAAGTGCAACTCTTTCTCATTTATTGTCTTAACACACTAACCGTTTAGCGAGTGCAAAAATAAAGGTGAAGAAAAGCTCAAAGCTGCAAGAAAATAGACAATATACCGTATTTAGTTGAAGCGGAGTGTATGCATACATCATGGTATGGAGTTATTGATTTGAGATGTACAAGGTAATCTTCTTTATTATTATTTTGCATATTTGCAACAATATTCAATATTAATTCAATTAATCATTGGCCAATTAATAAAATTAAACATTCCAAGTAGATCAGTTTTCAACTTTCAAGCGGTACACGTGTACCTAATACATATATAGAGAGCAGGTATAATATGTAACAATTATTTACTTAGCCCGATAGTAGTTTTTATTAGACATAATCCACATACATACATGCATCGTATTTGCAGTTTTTGTTTAGCTGAAAGAAGAAGCTGTTTATAATTTTTCTAACCGGTTCAAGTTCTTAAAGTGTACCTATAAATTCAAACTAAATTCATTACCAAGTTTATCGCAATTGTAAATTTCCAGAATTTATGTAGTAACCCATTGGCATTGGTGTATTTATCTTGATTGATTTTTGTGGTAAGTAAAATATGATTAAAAATTGATGGTTTGTTGTTAAAGTTCAGTTCGTGGTTTTTCCTATGGGAAGAGCTAATGTTGATGCAGCTGTCAAATTGCAATTGTTCCTTATATCTTAGAAAAAACAGAGGAGCGTATTATAACTATTTCAAAATTAATTTGTATTTCAAATACAATAAGACATCTTCCTTAGGTAAAATATAACTCAGAAAAGTATGATAAGTATAATACATGTACTTATTTGGAATTTGGCAATACCGGAATTTCTCTCCAAATACACCAACTGATCCCTATTATGAAAATTTCGTAACCAAAATATTAGATTTAGTCTTCAAAGTACCAATGTATATATGTATTAAAATTTAATCTTGCTAGTGACATTTTTCTTTGCTAAACGAACATTTTCATCACAAAGTATTGTTTTTTTTTTTTAAATGAATCTTTACTTTGGATGATAAGTCAAACTTTATGTCGTTTTCCAAATGCAATTTATTCTGAATGAAATAATGACACAAATCTACAAATTTACCGTGGACTTATGAACAAATTACGAACTTAAACAAAAGTATTGAATCCGGTAGTTATTATTTTGTTGGTGACTTGTTTATCAAGTTAAAATAAATTAAATGGCGGAACAGTCCGTTGAGAACTAAAACCTAGCGACAACTCTCAACCATTCCTGTGTGCGAGTGATGTTGTCAGGGATGGAAGGGACCTACAATTTAAAGCCGAATCCAAACGGTTAATTTGAGAAAGCACTTTTCATAACAAGAATAACTCTTGGAGGCAATGTGAATTTCTAGCGAGAGGCAGTACCGATGAAAAAAAACTTTAGATGGCACAGGCAGGGATCGAACCCAAGACCTCTGGCATGACAGTCCAACGCACTGACTATCATGTTGACCTTATTAATGATACAAGTTTCCGACCGCGAAAAACGCAATCTTTTCAAAAATCGAAAAATATCGAAAAACCAAGAAAAACGAATGTTTTTCGCGGTTGTGTCGATTTTTAGCCATGTTGCATTTAAACATCCTTGTCGAAAACCTGGATTTTTACAGAACCAACGTCATAAACACTAAGAAGAAGAATTGTATCTAACAGATTAAAGGAAACTGCTATTTCTGTTCAGGCAAAAGCTTACTTGACTAATAAATAGTGTATTAGATGTAATTCCTGCTAATTTTACCAAAAAAAATTATATTTTTAGATTTGACTTGTTGGTGCTGAATTAATAATTGGCTAGGTTGGCCCATTATGATACCACATGAATCTTGAGGCTTTTTACTAAGCTCAATGAAACCAGTTCCTCACGAGGCGTGAGAGGCTGATTATGCTAATATGATCTAGTTCGTTAAAATCGTTATAGAAGAAATCTCCTAGGTAATTCTTGAGTTTTTGAAATAGAGCAAGGCATGTACAGGGCATCATACAGCTTCTGCAAAAGTCATTTGAGAATACGACTAGCTGCGTGGTGTGCTTTCCTATTAGACAGTGACCTACTATGACACCTATTATCGAGCTTATATGCGATCTACTTAGAGATAGCTTAAAATCTAGTGTAGGCCAGAAGTTTTCGTGACCTGACACGTGGTAATGTTATTCCACCTGGGGATCATTGCGTAAAACGATTATCGTCAGACGATAGCGTTTCGACGGTAGTCGAACTTCACTTAAGACAATAAACTTCATAGTGATAACGTCAAAACGATATCGTTTGCGCAATAGCAAATTTGGTATCGTCTGTCATTAATTTGCAGATGTTCTCTAAGAAAATTGAAGTAAAAATGTTTTGGCGTAGTTTTAATTCGTTACAAATTGAAAATGAAAACTACAAAAAGAACAATTAATACGGCTACGAAAAAAAAATTACGAAATGAATCAGACCATCTATCAATTTCAAAAAATATATAAGCACTTTTTTATATTATATTTCATAAATGTGTGCATCAGTTATCCTTCTTACATATTGTTGTACAATCATTTTAACACAATATATGTAGATTTGTTAAATGTTTTTGAGTTTCAAGAAAAAGCCTTCGTCGTCTTCATATATACCTCCAACATACTATTACAGTTACTGTTGAGACTTTTGGTGGCGAAATATAGTTTGGAAGCAAAGTTATATCCCATGTGGATAAAATAGAGTCTTTCAAGGAAAAGTCAAAAATAAAGTAATGGTTTTATTAAAAATATTCAATACGAAGGAGTAAGCAGAACAAATATGAAGGAAAGTCATAAATTACAAATAGTTATTTTTTCCCATGGACGGAATTGGGCTATCCATACATTTCAAATGAACTTGCAAGTTATTTTATGTTGTTGACCTATGTATGTACATATTTATATTAAAACTTGTATATTTTTTAATTTTCAATATCAAACATAAATAGCTAAGATTGCAAAATTCTGACTATATCGTCGGTTGCGGCGAAATAAAAACATTGGTATGTTTGGCAATAGGACATTTCTTGAAAATGGGCAGGTTCAGGCGACACAAGGGACTTGAAAGTAAGGCAATTTTCTAGCATTTGATTGGCCAGCTGCCAAAACATTTCTTTCCCATTAAGGCAACTTTGTTGGAAAGTTGCCTGAAAAGTAAGCCAAGAAAACTAACTATCAAGTCAAGTCTACTCATGTCAAAACGACAGGTGATAATGTTTATTCATTCAAATGAAAGCTGAACTTTATTACTCTATGATTTATTTATTTTCTGCACAACTTCATATAATGTTTTGTGTAAAATGGTTCCTTGTCAATTTTGAAAAGAAATAACTAATATTTCTTTACAATACAATATATAAATCGTGATGAAGTTGTAGCTTGCTTGTTTGTACTTTTTGTGCTATGAACTTAAGGTAGAAGTTGGCGAACTAAAGTTCTGGATTTGAAATTCATGACACTTGAAAAACTAACTAGATGTTTTGGTCGTAATTTACGTTTAAAGAATGAAGTTGACTGCAAATGAAGTCGCTTGTGTTGCCTGAACCTGCCCAATGTTCACAATTTTTATTACAAAAATTAAAAGTTTAGGAAACTTGGTTACATATTCCAGTTATCAAACAGGCATTATCTTTCATTTTGAAATTTATCAGAGTAGTAAACAATCTTTTACTGAAAACGATTGACGAGACGATTGTAGTTAATTTATTTGCCTCAAAATCCTAAACCATGATTGTATTTTAAAATCTCTTTCAGGGTAAAAAAACAATAAGCATATATTGAATAAATAATATAAACAATAAAAATATATTTAATCTATTGAACTGAGCTGGACAAGAAGTTTCTCGACGTTCAAATTCAGTTCTGGTCCTTATCTATGTAATTCCACCCGCAGTGCTTAAAAATCAATTTGCACTCATTCAATCTAAATATTCAAGAAATAATGAATAATGGTAGTAAAAACAATTTTTTAACCATTTTTTTTACAATTTAATAAATATCAGAATTACAATATGGTTTTGTCTCAGATCGATCTTTTGTTAGAAATCTATCATTTTCACCTTGTGAAGTTTTGACTCTGTTAACTACAAATCACTTCTCAAGATTGCTTGCTTTAGTTCCAATCTTTGTTCCTGCTAGATGAATAAAAGCAAGATTTGTATTATTTCAAATAACTCACACAACTGTTTATGAAAGTAACAAAACGGTGCAATTTTTCGTTTATTTATGGATTTGGTTTTTATATGGTAACATTTTTGAATTGTGATTTTGTGTTTCATTGGATTTCGTTTAACATTTGTGTTATTTAAAATTATTCTTTTTTTGATAAAAAACACACGTATATAAATACACTTCGTGTCACATGAATATGGACAGATTTTTTCGTTTTTTATTTGCCGATATTTCTTAACCCCTTAGGTTTTATTACAATTTTGTATATACATACATATGCAGGCCAGTATAACACAAATTCATATGCAAATGGGTTTAATATTTATTGATGAGCATGAGCATCCTTCCTTGGCAAATGAGTATAACCCATTTTATCACAGAGGACATAACTTGGCTTCAAAAATATTTGTTGTTACCGAAATTATTTTGGATAATGTGCTTCCTGTAATAGCATTGGTTTTAATAGTTAAAGGAAACCATTTGGGTATTTCCAAAAAAAAACTAAGGGTTAGGACACGAAGATGCTTCGAACATCTTGGATAAAGATAAAAAAAATTATTTTGAGTCCTGAAATCAATGCAACAATATTGATAAGCACAGTGGCTGTTCATAGGAATATTGATTATATAAGATTGGATGGATTGCCAACGGTTGGTTGCGCAGATAGAAATAATATATATAACAACAATATATTTTAAATATTAAATATTTATGCACATATACTTAGTTTTCAGATCTAATATCGCTTTCATATTCGGCTGAAGAATCGTCACTTGGATTAATTATAATTGAAGTCGAAATTGTGTCCCATATCAGGTCGTGAGAAAAGTATTCTTCTTCTTTTTCACACACTTTTCGCTAATCTTCAGCAGTTATTTTTGAAAATTCTTCCTCTGTTAATTTTTCAACACCTAATATCTTGAATGTTGTGTTTTGTGAGCCTATTCTTTCTTAAAAGTTGCTCAGATATATTCAATGCGATTGAGATCTGGAAGATAGGGTGGTAAACGTAGAACCTTGAATGATAACGTCAATCTTATGTTTTGGGTTGTGTGTAGCTCGGTGTGTCGTTTTATTACCTTATACAGTTCAAGTTTCAACATCTGAATGGTATGCGGAATATTGTTTTCCGTTAGCCTTTGTATCATCTCGGATTTCTTACTAGCAGAAGTAAACGTTGTGCATTACAAGAACTGAAGGTTCCTCTAAGTTGTTCAGCCATTATTAGCCTCTGTCCCTTTAAAATTGGCGTCTTCAACCCACTGCTATTGTCATCAATTCAAGCCCGGTCTTGTATGTTAGCTATGAATACACATACCTTTCGTCCAAATAAATAATGTCATATCCTTTTGTTCTTAATTAATGCATTTTTTTTCAGAAACTTAATTCGCATGAGTTTAATATTATTTTTTTCACATAGAAGCTTCAGGTTGTTTTGGTATTTATTGTAACTAAAATTGTTTGTTCTTAGAATCCTGTTGAGAGAAGTAATACTTATATTAAGCTCCAGATCTTCCAGGAATCGTTGTCTCTCCTGGAGGAAGTTGTGGATTATACACCGATTAGCTGCGATGTCAAATTCGTCTAATCTAGTTTTCGTATGGTGCACTTTTTTATTTGGTGACTGTACAACTCCTGTCTCTTCGTATTCCTTAATAATTCTTTTAATTGAACGTTCAGAAATTCCAGTAGTTTCGACAGCTTGCGTCTCTTATTTCTTTCTATGCAATGGTCGTGTTCATTATAAACGCTAATATGTATACTTCGATGGCTAAAATAAAGCACATAGGTAAAAAATAGTAAAATGGCTTTTAATGTTAATGTAAATTTTACTCTTTATGAAACGGTCAGTGTCCACAACATTTATGGAGCTCTTATTAATAACTTTTTGTTTATATACTCTCTTAAAATATTTTAATATCGCACATATAAATCCTTGTGGGCTGAAATTTAATCCAAAATCAGAATGTAGCTGGAATATTACTTGTAAATTTACTTTTCGAATTCGAAAATTCGGGAAATCTTGTTCAAAATAAAAAATAATCAGCATTATATTACAAAAAATTGTTGGCGCAAAATTTTGAACAGCTATCGTTTAAGCAATAAAGCCGACAATAATTTTAAAACTGTTTTTTTTATTAAAAAAGTATTGTTTAAATTTTCCCTAATTTTAAACACTTTAAACAACTCTTTCTACTAATGAAGGTTTTTAAAGTGACTTAGCGCGGTTCAAATTTAATGCCCCCTGGAAAATTAACTTGTTTGTATTTTTTTTTTTTTTGACTTTTTCCTTTTTTTAACTCACCTTAATTCAATTAAAAAGATATGATGACGGGTGATTTTTTAGCAAAAAATGATTTAATATTGTAGTTTGACACTAAGTATGTACCACGTTCTTTTTAAAATATTGTATATTGTTTAGAGTAGTAGTCTTGAATCGGGTGGAAATGGTGTTGTTTTGTCGTTGTAATAGTTATTTGTGCATGCACCACAACTTCAATCCAAGACAGCTTTCGTGATTGTTGATTTACAAGCTCAAAATCATCTTCCCATCTTAACAAAAAAAAAACATTTTTCTTTAAATATTTCTTATAAAATGGATAAAGTATACTTTTAAAAATACAAAGAAGCTTTCTGCTGCTTTTGTGATTAAGCGTTAAAGTATACCTTATATCGTTTAAAATTATCTAAGATTCAACCCTCATAATTAAACTCATTCTAAGAGTCGAATTTAAAAATGATATACTAGTAGAGTAGATTAGAGTAGATAATTCCCTTTTGTAAGCTATCAATTTTTAGAAATATATTATTTTTTATTTCTAATTATAACACTTTCATCAGAAGATCCCCTCCATGAAGTCTTCCAATTACCAAATTAAAACGACAGTTTTTCCTCTGTAATTCCGAATTAAATAGTTAATCAATCAGGGGAGTCATTCCGTTATTCCGTTATTTTCAACGATTATCATTAACGACATTACCCGTGTTTTGTTGGGAAATCTATCCATAGTAAAGTAGGATTTTACACGAATAACAAAAAAAAATATCCATAGTGAGAATAACACCGATAAAAGTTAAAGTAGAATATCACTATGGATGGATTTTTGCATTTATACGAGCCTCGAATGAATCTTATATGATTTCGTTCTCAAATGTTGGTACGATTGATATTACATTTATATCTCGATGGCTGTGTTTGTTGAGTAGGTCTGCATTTGGAACCATGTGTGTTTTCCATTGCGGAAAAAACGGATCTATTACTGTTGATATTATTTAGTTTTGTTAGTGAAAATGGACTAACTGGGCTTATTTTGCAAGAAAAAACAATAGATAAGATATTTAAGTTTTGCTATGTTTCCAAAAAAGGTATATCTCAGTTTAGAATAGATAAATCCCAACTCGATTCAGGTATATAAAGAATTGAGGCGAGCTTCAAGCTTTCAGGTGTAACAATTTTTAAATACAAAAATCTGGCCACTGCGGATCGTTTTGTTGGGGATTTCTCACTTTACTATATATGAAACGCGAACAAAACGCATGTATTATCAATAATCATTATTATTAACGACATTATTAATAATTTGCTTCTTGTAACTTTGTCACTATCGTCTCGTTTATCGTTTTCAGTATAAGATAACTAAAGTGTCAAAATGAACTCAACGAAAGATATTGCTTTGTCGATAACTTGAAAATGTTATTAAACTTTGTTTTTGTCTATGGGAAGTTGTAAAAATTTGCAACAAATTGCTCTTTACCAAACTTGCCAACTATTTTGTGGTGTTTATTGTTACTGTAACTGTTTTTAGTTTTTGCCGCCTACGATGTAACTATAATTTCAACGTCAGAAGCCAAAATGCTTTTATATAGGTTGGATGAGATACTCGTAGAAATCTCTTAATCGTAGAGGAATAAAGTTCAATCAAAAAACATAATCGATTGTCATTCTGACATAAGTTGACTTGACTTGATAGATGGGGTGATTTGGCTAACTTTCCAGTCAAGTTTCCACCTAAGTTGCCTTAATTGGAAGGTATTATTTGGCAGCTGGCCTATCAGATGCTAGAAACTTGCCTTACTTTCAAGTCCCTTATAACGCCTGAACCTGCCCATTTTTATTTCAATTTGTTTAGTTAGTATTTGGAAATCAATGAGCTATCGTGCAAGCGCTATCGTTTAGTTGATATCACTTTTACGATTATTTGACTATTGTCAAAACTCTATTTTTATTTCAGAATTTCAAGTTTGAAAATTAATTTTTAGCTAGAACATCGAAAAAATAAAAAAACGGACACGGTCTCCACGACTAGAAGTTTTTCCTCAACCAGTGATGACAAAAAAGTAAGAACCAAATCCTGGTTTATTGACCTAGTACATCATGGGGGTGAATTTTTTAAAAATAACTCTATGTTATCCAGCACACGCAGAGAAGTTTTTAGTTCCATTTATATAATTATCTGTGCATCTGTGTCTATTGTGCAGATTTAAGGGCATTGCATTCCCATAAGATCTTCGTCTCGTCTATTTTTAGTTTATCATTTTAAAGAAGAACAAAATTCTTCCCCAAGGTACCTACATATGTACATAATGTTTTCTTTCGAATATTTCATTCGGAACTAGATCTTACAGGAAATAGGTGCGCATCACTTTAAATTTGTAGATTGAAAATCTTTGTACGTTTATTTTCATTCATGGCGTCTTTTGGCATTCGTGGTTTAAATCAAAACGGTGGAATAAATATTTGTTGCTGTCGAATATGCACCTGTGTAAATTTTAATTTTTTGACCTCCAAAGTTGGCCTGTTAAAAGTTTTGGAGCTATTTTTGGCGTCAATTTGCGAAGGACTTCTCGTAAAGTATGGTATTCCGGTGGCTGATACTATTGGTCAAGCATTGACAAGTTTCCTAACTACAACCGCTTATTGTTTTACTACAACAGCAATTCTTGTAGCTTGTTATTGTTTCTCAGATAAGTCATACAGTCTTATTCGACAATCTTTATTTGTAAGTGAATTCGTTCCTAAACAAAGAATGATATTTTGAGATTGGTGGGAGTTTTTAAAATATCCTTTTGTTTATAGGAAACTCTTTTCAATGCTGTCGCATGTTTTATGTACTTTAGTGCTGCTAGCTATATGGGATTTGCTTGTGTAGTTTGGTTGCATCCACAGTTTTTAATAAGGCCAGGATTTTGGGCGTATCCTACCATGACGGCTGCATATGTAAGTATAATTTTAATTTTTTTTTTAATAAAAACACAATAGTGATGTGGATTTTAAATTTTATTCGCAGTACTTAGGATATCTCGCTTCAGTTATTCATGGTGTAGATGCAATTCTCTCATTCAAGCACTACAGGGGTTTTCGATAAAAGATTCATTATAGAATTAGTACATCATCGACACTGAATTAGTTGTTAAATTATTGTTAAATTTAAATAAATCTTAAGTGCAATATCTATTTGTTTTAAATTTTCAATGTCTACACTTTAATTTTATATTTCAGGAACATTTGATGATGGTTTTAAATCGACTGAAAGTCAATTAAAATCAATATGGCATATATGAGAGTATAGGAAGTCGGCAATAAATCAGGGAAGAAGATACGAAACAGGGTTGTTTATTAAGATGAACTCCTACTATTCGAAACAAAAATCAAAATATATATAAGAAAGTATTATTGCAAACATTCAGCTCGGCAGTCTGCGAAAAGGAACAGTCCTGGAAATCACTTCTGTCGCTCAAGATATGGCGAAGATATGTATATCGGCCTACAAAATGGAGATACTACAAGAACACAAGCTGATCCAATTTTTCATTCCGGTGAAGATGAAGATGACAATTAATCTTTCGTAGACCAACAACTTTTTAAATAATAGTTTATTTAAATATCAAACTCCAGGCACTGTGTATAAAAGCACTTTGATTTCATTTATAAATACAATAAAAACGTTAGTATAACAATCACATCATAATATGCATAGTTAGCAAAAGACACAACACGTAAAATAATGTACTATGTACAAAATAAAACAAATAATAATAAATTAATTAATTAAATAAACAATAATAATAACTTTAAATTGGAAAGACTAGTTTTGTTGCAATAAAAAGGTTTCGTTGCCATCAAAAATAAAACTGAACGGTTTAGTTGCTTAGATTCATTATTTTTGGCACAAAGTGGGAGATTCATCATTAGATGTTGTTATTGTTTCCTTTTTAATCCTTTTTGTGATTCTTGAATGCGGTTCGGAATTTTCTAAATAATTAAAATAAACAGAAAATTATAAACTTTCATCAACTAGAATATGTACTTCTTCATACCTTAAATCCTTATACGCTAAACTCGATTCATAGTCTGATTTCAACATCGCTATGCGAACCCAACGAGGTCGTTTATGTATAACTTTATGAATGAGAAATTTCAAACCCAAAAGAAGATGCTCAAAAACAACAAATGCAAGATCGGGAATTTCTGGGACAAGTTTAGCAACAAAATCTCTAAAACAAGACAAAAAACAGCATTCATACAATTTAAAATTATGAAACGCAACCACCCCCAGTTCTCGTTTTACTCACCTAACTTGAGGTTGCATATAAAGTAATCCACAATTACTAAATATTGCCAGGACGGAGAGGATTTCAAAAGCAGATTGCCAAGCACCTATATTTTTAGCACGACGTGCATAAGGCCGTTTGAAAATGTTGCAAAGCTAAACGGATTCACCAGTTATTCAATGAAAAATAGTTGACTTGTATTTCATATAATTACTTACTTTAAATATATCAATATGCAAGGCGAAAATATTATTAATAAGTGCACCTATTGCTGCAAATGGCGCAACGGCAGCAAAAAGCACTACGTACCCAAACTGAGTGCACATCTGCAAATAGTCTTCGTAGGTACTTTGGTATTCATCTAATCCAGCTTCATAGAAACTCTGAGGCAAAAAAAGTCATTTTGATGATTTCAATTTGTAAAATTTGTCTTTGTCCTTAACTTACCTGTTCATAACGGGCTACGTCAAGTATTGTAGCTTTCTTTTCATCGTCCATTTCTTGGGCTATGTATTTTGTAAATTTTTGCCTCAATACAGCCAACAAGGGAATTCCGATTTCTTGAGCCGTACAAACAATCTTTTAACGTCAGAACAAAGTAGTTATTATGTCTTAATTATAGTTTTAGTTTTTAAGTTAATATTAATTCACCTGAAATATAATCAATTGCATCATTAATTGATATTTCAATTGGTTCAAATCCCGCAAAATAAATGCAATGTAAAATAATGAAAAGAAATTATTGACAATTTCGAAGAGCATCAACTTATTCACACGATGACGATCATATTGACTACGTGTACGATGATTCTCTAGATCTGTTAAAAATGTTGCAAGTTTTTCATAAGCCCATGAGAAAATTGCGATTAATACCGATTGAACTATAACTGGGATGTAGAGTAGCAATGAATCTGGACCTATGGATCAAGACAAAATTTAAATGACATCAGATCGAAACAATTTGATTGAATTTTTTGTTGGTTAATTTACCGAAATCCTGTAATACTTCAGCTTCAATTTGAAATTGATAGAGAGCAAAATATCCTGCCGCAATAATACAAAAAAATACAACTGGATAAGAAATGCAATACATTTGCATATACGTTAACCGCATTGGATATTGTAATGTCATTTTTCCGGTAATGGGATCCTGTTTCAACACTCCTGTGTATGCTGTTCTAGGAATATCAAGACTGGTCATATCTATAGTACCCCAACGGTAGGCTAAGATCGAACATCTTCTACTCCATAGTTCTAAAAATATCTTTTTTAGAAAGTTAAAGTTTTGAAATGTTAATTGAAAGTTTTTTAACTATACGTGAGTGTAAATGAGTTCTTTTATATACAAAAGTTTAATATTTTAGTGATGGAACCTGGAGCATTTTCTGCCGTTTCTCTTAATATTCAAAAATATAACTTTAAGTTGAAGTTGTATACTATTTAGAGCTATTAAAACAAAAAAAAACTTTAAAGGCTTTTTCGGATCCAAAACGTCTAACATTTAGTAATAAAAAAGAATTAACCCATTTAAAATCTCAATAATGACTATTTACTTACAGTTGTCCAAAGAACATAAAAACCACAAACAACCGGTAAATTCAGATGCCAAGCAACTTGCCATAGACCAAATAAACTTGGGAATATCAATGCTTTTGTATAAAACTCAATAAATGCAAAGTAAAGTGCAATACTTGTTCCGTAATAATCACGAATATCTTCGATTGGTTGTTTCATTGTAAATTTAAATGTAAATTTATCAAGATATTCCTGAAAATAGAAGTAAAATTATTTTTGATTTAATTTATAAATATCATTTATTTATTTTAATCTAAGACTTACACCAACAGAGTTTGCACAAATATGTACATAATAATATTTATTAAATTTAAAAAGATGAAAATTTGGTTGTTTTAATATAAGCAATAATTTGAATATAAAATAGTTACCAACTAACAAAAATCGTTTAATCAACAGAATTCGCTACTAAGGCATACATATGTATGTCAATTATGCTGTAAATAAGTACAATATATCAGTGCATCTTAAAATAGGTTCTCATTCTGAACTATGTATGAGAGATTAGAAAAAGAAATGGTCGTTCACGTAATGACCTCTCAGCAGAATATACACACATTTTAGTTAAAAGATTTTTTGAGCATAAAATATCGCCAACAAACATGAAACTGAACTCTTCCCGTGTCCGTTTCAAAGATTCTAAGCCTAATAACTGGCCTCTTTTATTATAGAAAAAAAAGGTAGAAACTGAAATAATTGAATTTCTTGAAAAACCAACTTCGCAGTATATTTTTCTAAAGCTATCCGCGAACATGTCAAGAACGGTTTTGGGATCATTTGAAGATATATATTTCCGTACTTCATGCATATATGTAAGTGTGAGAATTTACATATTTCCAAAACAAATTTCGGAATGAGCTTTAAGTTTGATTTTTAGAATCAACTGTTTATAAGAATAAGCTATAATCTGGAGCGAAGAAAAATGTTTGTAATTTATTTATTTATGGTTTTGCATTTTAAAGCATCTTCATAGAAAACTATACCATGGAGGATAAGAATCTACTTTCTTTTGTACTCTTAGAACAACATTAAACACAGCATTGTGGTTGCTATTAACGCTGTATAGATCATTTGCAATACCTAAACTCTTAAAAGTAATTGTGTAATCAGTCAATGGGCCTTTACTATGGCACGCGAGAAATGAGAATGAAATAATTTATTTTTTCGAATACAAAAATTTGTACCGTAAAAGAAGTTTATAAAAAAGAAGATGATACAACATATCGTTACACATCGACATCATCATAAAACTGTTGTTCTAAAGGTCAAACGTAAACCATCATCACGCTACTACAATGGTTTGATTAAAAGTTTCATGCCAAAGTTTCCCATCTCTCTAAATTTGGGAACGAAACTGAAAAGTTGTATAATAGACATGTGGTAGAGAGTTTTGTAAAGGGTTTAACAAATACCCTGTTGAATCAAGAAAGGTGGATTCTTTTACTGGCTTTTATTTAGTGAGATAAACAAAGCCAAG
The DNA here is from genome assembly GCF_945859685.1 of Eupeodes corollae. Lineage (NCBI taxonomy): Eukaryota > Metazoa > Arthropoda > Insecta > Diptera > Syrphidae > Eupeodes > Eupeodes corollae. The sequence continues at coordinate 79,549,392 of NC_079148.1, forward strand.
AATTGGAGAGCGTGCTTGAAAGACTTCTCACAAAAATATCAATAGAAACAGCGCGTGCTACTATAGGTCGATGATCACAACTAATATTATGGCCAAATAAATGAAACAATGAACACAAAATATTATATACATACATATGTGCTTCAAATGATTGAATTTTGTTTTTTTTTGTTGGAATTGTCAATTAAACAATTGTTTGCTATTTAAAGATTAAAAGATAACTTATTAATTTTTTGACTGTTTTTCGGTACAAAAACATAAGGCATATACATTTAATTGCACTTTTTTCATGCATATCAGAATATTCTAACGATTTATAAATTGTTTTTTTAAGAACGCAAACCATTTGAGTTATTTCGAAAACTTTTCTATCAGCTTGAAGTACAATCAAAACATTTAGAAATGAAAGTCGCCTTCGTGCATATGGCCACTGGGTACAGGTTTGAAGCGGTCGATTCATTGGACCCAGTTTTAGATGACAAATATTTCGCCCGCTATTTAAGTCTAATGACTTAACGTAGACCCAAATAAATAATCCAGAAACGGCAATTGAATGTACCATTTCTGTTTCGTGATTAAATTCTTCAAGAAATTTGAATAGCCCCCCAAAAAATTGTACAGGAATGGGGAGTTCCTTCATATCAAAATAACTTTTTTGAAGACTAATTTTATTTTATATTTTGGGATTTATTTCATGATGATTTTTTAAATGCTCTTTTGCATTTGGAGACATCAATTAAGCACCTACATCAAATCCTATAAAGTGCTCAGGAAGGAGGTGGCAGGTAGCAGCACAGCCCGCATACAAAACTCATTGTTTAATTATGGTAATACTTAAAGCTTTCATTTTGGTAAAATAAGTCGGTCTTATTTATCAAATAATTTGGACATTTTGTCAAAGTGCAATATGGCCAACTTTCGAAAATCGGATCTATTTCACTTTTGTAAAGTACAATAAGATCAATTTTTTAAGGTCTCGAGAAGGCCAGCGAGAAATGCAATTGATAAATAGAAAATATCATTGGATGGTCGCAGATTGCCATTTAAAAAAAAAAACACCGTTTCAAGCATCAACTCATATTAAATGACCATACAAAAAAAATTGAAAATCTCTGCTTATTATTAAGAACTTACGATATCATGCAAAGGGAAAAAGTGTTCTATAATTCCTTTTCGTATGTAAGGCATCAGCGAAGGTTTAATAGCATCCTTGATCAGAACTGGTGCTTCACTATTAGCAACAATATCGTCCCTGGTCATGTTCCCAATCAGATAATCCGATACACTGAAATAATTGAATTTCCTCATACTGCCAGTTATGGTTTTCTTGCACAGTTCGGCTCCATCGGCTAAACGTAAAAGTGTATCAGTTGAAGCCGAAAGGTACAAATATTTTTCTGTTTTGCTACAATCGAAATGTTTAAATTTGTATTCATTTTAAAATTTCTATTATTTGACCTACCTAACTATTTCGAGAGTAGTTAGAATACCAAATTCCTGGATAATCTTCTCGACATCAATACATTTTGCAACTCTAGCTTTCTCGGAGAATATTATGACAATATAGGTCTGAGGATTAAATTATTTATAGCTATTTAAATAATAAACATTTCGATTTATTTACCTTGTTGGGACTTGGCTCAGTGGTACTGCTTTTTTGTCTTACGAGTGTATTTAATTTGAGACTTCTTTGGCGTCTGAATTCACTATTTTCAACAATGTTCTGAGGTCGAACAATAAGTGTTGAGCGAGCTAGACATTTATTAAAATTCATGCATTCATAAATAGCACAATACAAAATTATATTTAGTTTTTATTTTAGTTTCTCTTACCTTTGCTCGATTCAGCCATTGTAGGAAATAAAATGAACAACAAAGACACTACAGGTAATTTTGTAATATTATGAATGCAAATTAAAAGTACAATTATTGAGGTGAGTGAATTTATTTCTGGAAAACGCTTAGAAAAAAAATAAAAACTGAAAAAAGAAAATCCACCCGGTCTAAAAAAAATAAATATGCTTCTAAAATCTTAACTGTCAGAAAGTCAGCTGTTCGCTTTGACAGACAATTTTAATAAGTCAGAAGCACAGGGTTGTTAAATGGTTTATCAGTTTCGAAAGCTGTTTTATTATGACCTATATCTACTTATTTTTAAAGGTCTAAAATTTCGTTGTCATCCCAAATGTTTAGATAATTTCTAAAAAAAAAACTAAATATATTACTAGACAAACTAAGTAGTAGTAGTAGTAGTAGATATAGTAGTAGTAGTATATAGTTATTAAGCATTAAATTTGCTATTTTTAAACTCTTTTACAGAATTCATTAATAATTTTCTTTAACAAAATAAATTATTGAGGGCTTAAATCTAGTTTAATTAGGTTCTAATTAAATATTATTAGGAAGGCAGTTAAAATTTTGAATTCCTTTATGAAATAACATGTTTTGTGTTCTATTATTTCTAAAAAACGGAAAGTGCAAGTTATTATTATTTCTAAGATTATATGGACGCAATTCGCTCGTTGTTATCAGTCTTCTTTGTAAATAAATAGGCATTAAATTATTGCCTTCTAAGTCCAAAGAAGCAGTGATTTGCAAGAGTTATTCTTCGTTTGATTTCAGCGCTGGTGTCGTTGTCTGCATTAATAGCGGTGCCTAGGTAGACAAAGTCCTTAACTACCTCAAAGTTATAGCTGTACATGGTGACGTTTTGTCCAAGACGTCGTCGTTCAGTCTCCTTTTTTGATGACAGCATATACTTGTTCTTGCCTTCATTGACCACTAAACCCATCTTCTTCGCTTCCGTCGCAATGCTCAAAAACGCTCCACTGACATCACGCTTTGATCTTCCAATTACGTCAATATCATCTGCGTATCCGAGTAATTGGATGGACTTTTGGAAGATTGTGCCTCTAGTGTTGACGGTTGAGTTTTGCACAATTCTTTCCAGAACGATGTTGAAGAAGTTGCATGACAGTGAATCGCCTTGTCTAAAACCTTTTTTGACATCAAATGCATCGGTAAGATCTTTTCCGACCTTGATAGAGCAGCGTGCTTTCTCCATCGTCATTCTGCACAAACGGATAAGTTTGACAGGGATGCCAAAACTAGACATTGCTCGGTAGAGCTCTTCCCTATAGATGCTGTCATACGCGGCTTTAAAATCGATAAAGAGATGGTGGGTATCGATTTGAAGCTCCTGGGTTTTTTCCAAGATCTGCCGTAGTGTAAATATTTGGTTGATAGTGGACTTTCCTGGTCTGAAGCCACACTGATAAGGACCAGTCAGGTTGTTGACGAATGGTTTCAGACGTTCACAAAATACGGCAGAGAGGATCTTATACGCAATGTTAAGGAGACTGATGCCTCTGTAGTTGGCGCAGCTAAGAGGGTCTCCTTTCTTTACACCAATAATAGTATTGTCGGGCAATACTCAAAATGTGGATGTATAATAGAGTTATATATCTTGATCGCCATAGAAATACTTCGTATTCTCCGAAAAAACCCGATTTTGTTGGCAATTTTTTTTTTAGAAACCATTTCAAAATATTTTTTAAAATTTAAATTACAATCAATAACTATTCCTAAGAATTTGGTTTCTTGTACACATTCAAATTCATTTATTTAAAAAATTATTTTATTTTCTGGCAATAACATTATTTTAGTTTTTTCTGTGTTTAATTTTAGTTTATTCATATTTAAATAATTTTGTATGTTATTAATATCCATTACCAATTGTCTTATACTGTTTGTTAAATCATTATCTTCAACGTTAATAAACCATCATCGGCAAATAGTTTTAATTTACAATATTTTAAAACACTTTTTATATCATTAATATAAATTACAAACAATAATGTACCCAAAATTAAACCTTGTTGCACTCCTAAGTCTTAATCTCATGCATTCGAACTTACCCCATTAAACTTTACAATTTGTTTCCTTCCTATTAGATATGACTTAAACCAATTAAACTCAGTTTCTTGTATTCCGTACCCATACAATTTTTTTAATAAAATCAATCTATCCAACGTTTTAAATGCCCTTTTGAGGTCGATAAATACTGCTGCAATTTTCTTCCTTTTATGTATCGTTTCCTTCCAATCTGCTATGACATAGTTTAGATCTGATTCACAACAGTGTTTTCGTCTAAATCCAGATTGCTCCTCAATTATCAGATCATTTAGCTGTAGGTACTCTTCTAATTGAATTTGAACAATCTTTTCCAGTATCTTTTCATACAGAGGAAGCATGTTTATAGGCCTATAGTCTTCGCATTTTTTTGAGTTGGATATTTTTTCCACTAGGGTTATAACGGACGATTTCCAGGAGCTTGGAAATTTCCCATTTTCAAACGAATAATTTATTATGTTTAATAGAGTAGGGCCCACAATCGTACAACTATCTTTTAACATTTGTTTGTTCATGAAATTGAAATCATTTTTATTAGGCATCATTTCAACTATTTTTAAGAGTTCTTCTATTGATTCCACTTTTTTTAAATTTGAAACAATTTTCACTATTTAGCAAAAGGTTTGACCATGCAACTTTCATTATTTGTTCATTTATTCCTATTACACTTTTAATAAAAAATGCATTAAATTTATTGGCAATTATTTTCTCATCACTTATTTTGTTCCCATTAAACTCAACACAATGAGTTTCTGTTACTGATTGTCCCAAAACTAAAGTTTTTAACGTTTTCCACATATTTCTTTGATCACTGGCCCCATTTAACTTATCTTTAATGAATTTTCGCTCTGTTATTTGAAGATTTTTTTTGTAAGCATTTCTAATTCTCTTATATTGTTCCCAACCTTCAATGTTTCTGGTTAACACAAACTTCAGGTGTCTTCTGATTTTTTCTGACTTTTGTCTCCTTAAATCATAATTAAACCACTGTTTCTCAGTTTCTTTGTATGTTTTTGTACCAGCAGATATTCTTGTAGGTTTTATTACCATTTGCTTACACAATTTTTCTGTAAATAAACATTCTAGATCTCTTTTATAATTTGAATCCGCGAACCAGTTTATGTTGAAATCGCCTAGTATAATTATGTTTTCATTCACATTGTCATTCAAATAATCACTCAAATATTCACAAAATTCACCATTTCGAGTACTGGGAGATCTATATAATGCTATGAACTTTACTTAACATATTTCTACAACCAATAGCCATATACAAATTGTACATTTTTAGCACTAAAAAGTCATCAATATCAATATTCTTCTTTATATAAATACCCATTCCTCCAGTATAGGCTGATGATGTTTCACAACGGATAATATTATAGTTCTTTATATACACTTCTTTATCCATCACTGATAAGCCGAGATGTGTTTCAGTTAGGACGATTATATCGAAATTGTTTCATAAACAATATTCTTTAATTCATTTAAATTATTGATCAAGCCCTGTATATTGAGATGCAAGCATTTGAGAAATGTTGGTTGTTAATGTGCAACTTTTTCTCTTTCTCGTTCAAGCCCTCTAAGATACACTGGGCAATTTTCATCAGTTACATAATGACGCGAATCAATATTGATGTTTAATTCTTCGATGGTCAGAGCACAATTTTTACATTTCATCTCCTCACTTGTACACTTGTCTAACTTGTGTTCACCGCTACACTTTGGACAACATATTTTATTTGAACACTTTTCAGCATTGTGGTTGAATCCCCAGCAGTTATAGCACCTTTTTACATTTACTTTATCAAACACTAAGCACTTATTCCCTCTAATATTTAAACAAGGCTTTTCCATTTCAATTATTTCTTTAAAAATGTGCTTTTCAGTTTCTATAATTGCATTATACTTTTTACTATCATTGAACTTACTATAGCACTTCAAAAGATTTAGTTCACCACTTATTTTATTTTGGCTTTTTATGATTTCTATCAATTCTTCACCTTTCGTTGTCGTTGTCTATGCCAATCACTACTATTTTTGGTTTGACTAGCATGGGTATGTTTACATTATATTTTCCTTTTAATTTATCATTTATGGCTGAAACACATACACACTTCAGCTTCGGTGCCGTCTGCGTTACGTTAGGCAAGCTTCGAGGTTGCTCTGAATGACATTTCTATTATTTCATCCCTCCAAAGAGTAAATATTTTGTTTGTTGACATTTTTTTACAGCTAATGAGCTGTCAGACAAAGCAAATGTTCAGATAATTGAACTAGAGCTTCCGTCTGGAGTCACATTACGTTACATTACGTTCTTTTCCTTACGATTGTCAAACGAAACGTGAGGTCGAAGCTTCATTGTAATGGCATGCATTGAATTCCTATGGCTTAACTCGTAAACGTCAGGCGAAGCCGAAGCTAAAGCGTGTTTGTGTTTCAGCCATTACTTCCTCTTCAATTCTTTTCACTGTTTCCTCATCACCACATTTTATGACGATAGATCCATCAACATTTTTAGAAATATTGTTAACCTGTAGTCCTAAATCAACTGGATTGATTTGTTCTTTTATTTCATTTTAAGTTGTTTCACTGTTTTGTTTACAATTCGGTCTAATTATTGCAGGAGGTATATTTTTTATTGCAATTTCTGCATTTTGATTTCTTTTTCTTTACATTTTTCACCTCACAAGTTACCTCTTTCTCACACATAAGCTTTACACCATTCAATAAATTTTTTATTTCCCCTTCTTGTTTATTCAGTGCTATTGCCCGAGCATTTTGAGCAGACATTTTTTTACAGAAAGCAGAGCACGATGCCGCTACTTTTTTGATGGACTTTTTGCACTCAGCACATTCGCCACTCATTTTGACTCACTAATACACCCGCTTTATATGATATCGGTGTTTGACCACTTAAACGGTGTATTTCTTTGATTTTTTTTTTAAATATTTATTTAATGACAAATTAATTTCAGTTTATTTTATACCACTTTAATTCAGTGTACACAATATAAATCAATAAATATAGTGTTTATTACTGACACTTCCCATTATATAATTTAAAACATATTGTTTCCTTCGTTTTTCTTTAAAATTCACTTAATTTTCACCAGCTAGAATTTCGCACTTGTGCCCTCAACTAGTAGGTCACACTCAAGCTTCGCAATTTGAAGAAGAAAATATCTGTAATAAAAGCAATATTGACATTTACGGCGGAATTAACAAATTCAAATCGTTTTTTTTTAGGTAGAGGCATAAGAAAAATTTTGATCAGATTTGCTGGAAGCAAAGTTTCTGGACAAACTTGTAGCAACTACCAGCGAGTTGCTTGCAACGAAGTTGACTATTGAAGTACACATTAATAGTTCGGAATTGTGTACTGCTCAGGTGAGCATAATGTTTAAATTTCTTGAACTCATATTAAATATTAAAAACTATTCTGCTCAACTATAGTTCCAAACATCGCGCGCATAATCAACTTTGAAAGTACTGAATAAAATAAACCAATACACAAGAAACATTTATTCACCTAGACTGAATTTGTTTGTGTCAAAACACAAACTAGAAGTTGATCGAATCGGCGACAGAACGGTTTCTACATGTGCGCGGACTCTCATATAAGTCTATAATGCTCATTTTACAAACCAAACATTTTCGAAACAAAAAGTTGCATGTGCGTGCCTAGCCTTAAGGTTGTATTTGAATTGTTATCGAATTGCAGTTAAGTAGTATTCACATAAGCGCGACCAACGAACGACCAATGAATTACAAAATGTGAATTTATATACGTTTGAAGACAAATTCTTAACAAAACGATAGCAATATAGTTTCTATTTGATTTATGATGCATACTTTTACTTTTCAATATCATATAGGTATAAATAAATTTAAGAAAACAAATTTATTCTTCGCGAAAAAAATTGTAATTGATACGAATTGTTAAACAGCTAGGTAGCAGTCTCAATAGTCAAGGCGAGGCGAGGAAACAACTTTAAGTCATAGAAAAAAATTTTATCTTTTAACCCTCCTTTTTTGAACCTAAACCAAGTTGTTTTTAATTGACAGCATTGCGTACTAACAGCTAGGTGTATAACCCCCCTGCTATGGGGTGACTATAGGATTTAAGGTGGGTGCAAGTTTGGATATATGCAAAGTACTTTTTGCATTTGAGCACTAAAATCAAAGAAATACCCCCCAAGTACGGCAATAGTGAACAAAAGCAGGGAAGGAATGTCAAAATCAACCATTTTTGCGTGTTTTGTATGTAAAAAAGTGAGCTTTGAACATTAATTAACAAGAAAAATAAATGTTTCCTCGCTCTAAAAATGCTATAGTTATTATTTATTTGCACATATCTATCAAATAAAAAAAAACACGAGTCGAAATTCGTGCTGCGGTAATGGAAAAATGAAGCAAACGAATTGCAAAACAAAAATTTTGAACCTTTAACTTGACGGTGCAATCGTAGCTTAAGAAGTTCTATTCAATTGAATACGCATTTCCTGATTGCAGTTTAAATAAAGGATACCCTTTTTTAGTACTATCTTATTCCTGAATCTGGATAAGACCACTATCTTAAATGCCTCAATTTATGTAACTTTTTGCTGAATATTTCGGGGTATGGCATCTCCGGTTTCAACTCTAAAATTAAGCTACTTCTACATCTGTCAAAGTGAGCAACTTACGCTTTCACTTTTTTTTGAAAAATGTCAAACTCGAAGAGTGCAGCAGGAAAATCATCAAATGAAAGTGGCTGGAATCGGAATTAGTTTGAGTTCAGAAAAATACACAAATTTAATAACCAAAATTTTGATATTCATTTAATGAAATTAACTTTTTAAATCTTCTGTTTAATATATTAAAATCAATCTAAACCATCTCCATACAGTAACATGAAATTACCCCAAAGTATTCCAAGCAATTTTAATACATAATCAATAAACTGGAGACACCACAACCTAATGTCGCAAATCTTAACCTAAAAAAAATTCTACACCCAAAGAAAATGTTCCAAATAAATAAATACATTAAATCTTCATTAACTAGAATTTGCACATAAAGAAAACAATAATCCCTTCCCCCATCACACTTAATTTCTGCATTTTGATGCATGCGTAAGTAGAAGGTAGTTCAAATAAAAATAACAAAACTCCAAGTCAACTCGAACCAGCAAAACTATGCTCAAAGCAATTCTTCCAGCTCGATGGGATGGACGAATTCTTCCTTTTCGAATGTCAACATCACAAAAGGTAATAAATTCAAATCATTTGAGAGGTTTAAAGCATTACAAATTATTATATCATCTTTATCTAGTTCAAGAGTGACACAACAAAATTAGTTGCAGAGCTCCAGTGAACGGGCAGTCATGATATTTTCCATGATACCCAACCTCATTATACAATACTTTTTTGAGCGTTGACCTTTGTCTTTTATGTACTTTTATCGCTTGTGCATCGTCTAATATAATTATTGGCATTATAAATCAAGAGTGGTTATGTTGAACTTTGCCGGCATTTCGTTCATATATCTTTGAATACGACATTTCCAGTAGTGGAGGAAAGCTATAAACTTGTTTACTGTGTCACAATGGCCCAATCTAAGCTCTAGACAATTCTAAAATTAGTTGTGCAGGCATTTGTTGAATAAATCGGCCCTTAATTGTATCATCTTTCATCCACTCTTTCATGTGCATTTACAGCTTTTTTTTAAACCTAATAAATCTAATTTCAAATCTTACAATTGTTAAAGCACTCAAAATGTATTTTTTTATTTTTTGTTTGTTTGTTTTAGATTGTTGTTGTCTCCCTGACGGCCGGAGTTGCACTGTTAGGTGTTCTCGCTCGTTATATGCGTCGCAGAAAGTCCCCTCGCCCACCAAGACGACCGCGTAAGCACGGCGGCCGTCGCACACGTAACAGCATGCGCAGTCCCAATGACCTCATGTCAGTGGCGGGATCAAAGGCATCGGCTCGTTCGGGCAGTCCTGTAGGCTCAACCGTCGCTTTCTCCGACCGCATGTCACTGGCTTCGGGTTCCATCGACTCTGCAGCCATAGCTAATCAACAACTGACCGCCCAACAACTCGGTGTTATGGGCATGGAAGCCTTGGACACAGTAATAAATCATTGGGAGGATGCCCTTGCGGCACACTATTCCCCCGGTGGTATTCCGGCTGCTCTCACAACAACCGAAGAATCGGAATTTTGTCGGGAAATTCAGAACCTCCTCGACATGGCGTACACACTACAAGATCAAAGTGAACTACTCTTCCTCGACCAGAGATCGGTGCTATTCCGTGATGAACCAGCCATTGAAGAGGAAGACGAGGAACAAGTAGTTACAGCCCGTAGTCGAAAATCGACCATGAGTCGGACAGGTTCCGATCCTAATTTTGATTCGGCCGAGAGTTTCGCTTCCGCACTGGACCAAGTCGCAGACTTGAGGGAGTTTGAAGAGTTCACCGAAGCATTTGCCGAATTTGAACAGTATCCGTTGTTTCAGAATGCACTTAAACAGTCTGAAGAACAGCCAATTCCTTGCCGCTGTGTGAGAACCGAATTGGTGCACTGTGCCACTGATTCCGAGTATTTAGCCAAGCTGCACTGTATTCGGTTAGCTTTCCAATACCTCTTCAAGGTAGGTTTTTTTCTTGTTTTGTTTTCTTATTCTAATTCAATATTTGCTACAGGATCCCAAAGTTGGGCAATGGGTAGCTGATACTGGTCGCCAAATCCTTACGGATCTTCTCTGCCTGGGCGACAAGGACACTAAAGACTTTTTAGTCGGCTATGAAGGCATGATCCACTACCTGCAAGACGAAAACAACTGGGATTACATCGAGAAAGAACTAGAAGCTCGAAATGTCAAAGCAATGACATTCTATGATATTTGTATAGATTACATCATTCTAGATGCCTTTCGCGATTTGGATGCACCTCCAGCTAGTGTAACAGCTGTAGTGCAAAATCGTTTCCTTTCCAATGGATTCAAAGAGACTGTAAGTAAAATTAGTGTAAGTTTGATTTATTAACATTAATGTATTTTTTGTTCTAATTTAACCAGGCTCTCACAACAGCGGTGTGGTCAGTTTTAAAAGCAAAAAGACGAATGTTAAAATTTCCCAACGGCTTTATGTCACATTTTTATGTTATATCAGAACAACTTTCGCCTCTGATGGCGTGGGGTTTCTTTGGACCCGATGAAAATCTTCGCAATATTTGCCATTACTTCCGGGAAGAAATACTCGGGTTCTTAACTGACATATTCAACTTCCAGAATAGTCGTTATACAACTGTGGAAGAGCTTGCGGATGATATTATGAAACACATGCGAACGCGAGTCGATAATATTGGCGTTAAATTCTGTCAATAGACTAGCGCCACAGCCACAGTTAAAAATAACAAAACAACTAAAAATAATTCCCTGTTTTTTAACTCAGTACGACAAAAAGTTAGATTCTTAGATCATAGTTTCAAAAGCTAATCTTAAAACACTCGGAATGTGTTTGTTTTATTCTTAAACATTTTTTTTCCATTTTACCTTTTGCTACAAATACAATATTGTTTGTAATTTTCATTTTCATTCATGGAAATAACATTGTTGTTGAGAGTATTCCTTATTAAATGCAATTTTTTTTTCCTAAAATTAATAGAAAAGGTATTTCTTTTAAATTGTTAATACATTTTTTCATTAATTTTATAATATAAGTTGTTATTGAGGAATGATATTCCTTATACGTTTATAAGATTCTTAAAATAAAATGGATATGAGGAGTTATGTTTACAGTAATTGTATTTCTTATTATTATATATTATTTGACTTGTAGGTACTTTGCAGAAATGGTAATACCATTTGGTTTTGATTCCCACAAATTAATTTCTGTGGTGAAGTTTAAAACTAAAGACATATTAAATTTCAAATAGATATTGGAGCATACTTTTAACAGGATTTCTAATTCCACATTGAAAAATGTCAATGAATTGAATGAATGAATTTAAAAATAAAGATTTAAAGCTGAGGGCAGAGTCTTTAGGGAAATAATTCAAGGGATTTTAAATATCAGTTAAGGGATAAATAATAAATATAATGAAAATAAGTGGAGACAAGTCTTGTTTAAACACCCAGTCTTAAAAGAACTTGTAGTAAACGATCTGAAAGGTCATTTCGTTTGAGTTTCGGCAAGCTGTGTTCTGTAAGGATTACTGCATTCAATCTTTCGACTTGCTGCAAATAACTGAGGAATGATATTAATGTTGTTGAATATGTGCGCAGAAAAGATTCTAAAGGGTGATTTTTTTGAGGTTAGGATTTTCATGCATTAGTATTTGACAGATCACGCGGGATTTCAGACATGGTGTCAAAGAGAAAGATGCTCAGTATGCTTTGACATTTCATCATGAATAGACTTACTAACGAGCAACGCTTGCAAATCATTGAACTTTTTTACCAAAATCAGTGTTCGGTTCGAAATGTGTTTCGCGCTTTACGTCCGATTTATGGTCTACATAATCGACCAAGTGAGCAAACAATTAATGCGATTGTGACCAAGTTTCTCACTCAGTTTACTTTATTGGACATTAAACCAACCACACGAATGCGTACAGTGCGTACAGAAGAGAATATTGCGTCTGTTTCTGAGAGTGTTGCTGAAGACCGTGAAATGTCGATTCGTCGCCGTTCGTAGCAATTGGGTTTGTGTTATTCGACCACATGGAAGATTTTACGCAAAGATCTTGGTGTAAAACCGTATAAAATACAGCTCGTGCAAGAACTGAAGCCGAACGATCTGCCACAACGTCGAATTTTCAGTGAATGGGCCCTAGAAAAGTTGGCAGAAAATCCGCTTTTTTATCGACAAATTTTGTTCAGCGATGAGGCTCATTTCTGGTTGAATGGCTACGTAAATAAGCAAAATTGCCGCATTTGTAGTGAGAGCAACCAGAAGCCGTTCAAGAACTGCCCATGCATCCCGAAAAATGCACTGTTTGGTGTGGTTTGTACGCTGGTGGAATCATTGGACTGTATTTTTTCAAAGATGCTGTTGGACGCAACGTTACGGTGAATGGCGATCGCTATCGTTCAATGCTAACAAACTTTTTGTTGCCAAAAATGGAACAACTGAACTTGGTTGACATGTGGTTTCAACAAAATGGCGCTACATGCCACACAGCTCGCGATTCTATGGCCATTTTGAGGGAAAACTTCGGAGAACAATTCATCTCAAGGAATGGACCGGTAAGTTGGCCACCAAGATCATGCGATTTGACGCCTTTAGACTATTTTTTGTGGGGCTACGTCAAGTCTAAAGTCTACACAAATAAGCCAGCAACTATTCCAGCTTTGGAAGACAACATTTCTGAAGAAATTCGGGCTATTCCGGCCGAAATGCTCGAAAAAGTTACCCAAAATTGGACTTTCCGAATGGACCACCTAAGACGCAGCCGCGGTCAACATTTAAATGAAATTATTTTCAAAAAGTAAATGTCATGGACCAATCTAACGTTTCAAATAAAGAAACGATGAGATTTTGCAAATTGTATGCGTTTTTTTTTTAAAGTTCTCAAGCTCTTAAAAAATCACCGTTTACAAACTTCCAGACTAATCGAATCGAATAAAAAAACACGTCCGTTTTGGATGAGAACAAGTTAAAGAGTGATTTATTACGTTACGTTATTTTATTAGTTAACAAAGAGTACTAAGAAACATAGGGTGCATGTACATTAAATAGGTATTGTATACCTATTCTATTTTAACACCCCCACTGAATATACAATCTATTTTTATTTAAGTCCAATAGTTGAAGAGCAAAACAAATGTTTTTGGTGATTAACTGCCTTCGTCAGAAAATCGGCTGACATCTCTGATGTATTGATGGAATTGAACTTCACCTTCGTGGTGCCTGACGTCTATGTGCTTCGTCCGTGAGTGATAAGCAGTAGTCAACGCCAAACAAATAGCACCTTTGTTGTCACAATTAATCGTTGTTGATGTTGAAGTACATGGAACAAGTTCCTTTTCCAAACTCTTGAGCCATATAGCTTCCTGCACGTCTGAGGATACTGCCATATACTCAGCTTCCGTTGATGACAGGGCGACAGTCGGTTGTTTCTTCGTATTCCACGAAACTGCCGCTTTTCCAGAATAGAAAACGTAGCCTGTAGTTGATCGACGGTCATCACTATAGCCCAATCTGCATCGCAAAATCCAATTACTGCACGATCCTTGGATTTACAGAACTCTAGCTTAGCATCAGCTGTTCCCTTCAAGTAGCGTAGGATTCTTTTGACAGCGGTCCAGTGTGGCTTGCCATAATTGTTGCTGAAACGAGATACATTACTTACAGAAAAACTTACACCTGCGCAGCAAACATGATGCACCCAACCGCCTCTTGGTATGGAATATTGGACAATTAATTTCTTTCTTCTTCAGATTGAGGACACATAAGTTTTGTAAGCTTCTGGTTATGGTCCATCGGGGTGTTCACAGGATTGCAGTCTGACATTTCGAAACGTGCCAATATCTCCCTGATGTAATGTTCTTGGTCTATGCTGATAGACCCCTTCACACGATTTCTTTTTATTTGAATTCCTAAAACAAAACGGGCTTCTCCCATGTCCTTCATATGGAAAGAACTGTGAAGATACAATTTTAGTTTTTTCTTTGTTTCAAAATCTTTGGAGAAAATTAAAATGTCATCGACATATACAGCTACAATAATCGGACTTGCATTCTTGTGAGAAAAATATACACACGGGTCAACTTTTGATTTCTCCAATCCAAACTGTAGAAGTGCGGTGTCTAGCTTCTCATTCCAAAGCCTACTAGCCTGCTTTAGACCATATAGAGATTTCTTCAAGCGACATACTTTACCAGTTTTATCAGAAAACCCTTCAGGTTGTAGCATGTAAATCAAGTCCGGTAAATCTCCCTGCAAGAATGCAGTCACTGCATCCATCTGGTCTATATCGAGATCATACTGAGCGGCTAACGAAATCAAAAAAACGTATTGTACTGTAGCGCACCAACGGAGAAAAGGTTTCCTCGTAGTCAATGCCTTTTCGTTGTGAACAACCTTTTACTACCAAGCGGGCTTTATAGCGACAAATTGCACCATCGGAATTGCGTTTAGTCTTGAAAACCCATTTACAGTTTATAGGTTTTTTATCAGATGGAAAATCGACAAGCTCCCAAGTATCATTCTTCTTCAATGAATCTAGCTCATCTGCCATTGCTTGTCGCCAACATTCCGAATCTGCTCTACTAAGAGCTTCATTTAAAGTAAAAGGGTCATGCAACTCACCTGTTTTTACTGCATACGATATGTTGTCGTCTCTCTTTTTCGGTTTCGGTATTCGATTGCTTCTCCTCATCTGGGGTGCCAGTACGTAACTTGATACAACCGAGTTTAGTCGATACAATCGAGCATTGGCAGCACACATTTTGGTTCAATCGAGTGTCCTCGATTGTTTCGCCAGATGCGGCAGCACACAAACTTCAAACTAACGTTTGAAACAAAAGTTTTCACTCGACAGAAAATAGTTATCGTCAGGAGTAATTTTTGTGTTACAAATATGAAAAAACAAAATAATGTCAATAAATAAAAAACAGACTGAGATTTTAACCAATTTTATGAGTTCTCACGTTGGTTTAGGGAGGAAAAATATAAGTATCTACCATCAATGCAGCCCAGTATTCCTGGTAGTTTAAATTTTTCTGTCTTCTGGAAGATCTAACGAGCTGAGTATCTTGTGAAAACATTCCTTATTGACTCTAAACTGTAAAATGTTTTACAAATGTTATACCTACATGATCTTTCTTTTTTGAATATTTGCTCATTTTTACTCAATTCCAATGGGTTGCTATTATCTCTCAAATATCTTCTTTTGATTTAAGTACTGGACACTTCATCGCCTTCACTTTCACTCTCCGAATCAATGAAAAACATTTCGGAAAGGACTTAAAATTGAAAGTAGAATGAAATAATTTCAAAATAAACTCATTTGACATTTCATTTTATAATTCACAATGACTTTTTTAAGTAAAAGTCACAATGGAACTCGTCTCAAATTACGTGCTGTCAAAAATAATTTGTTTCGAGTTGATCGACGATCGACAATCATCGATTGTATCAAGTTACGTGCTGGCACCCCGGTCTGGTGCTTCTATCGTGCTCGAAACTGAATGCGGTAGAATGTATTCGATTTCACTATTCTCACTTCTTTCAATGGTTGGCGGAAATATCTCGTCGATGTTGTTGATCTCACTTGCAGCATCACAATATTCGTCAGAATCACACTCAGAGACCTCGCTGACAACGCCTGGAACTTCACCATCTTTACCTGAAGCTGAACCAATCTCGAAAAAATAGGAACTTGAGTCATCATCCACTGGATATAGATGCTCATCTTCGAAAAATATAACGTAACGGCTAATCACTATCCTGTCTTTGTCTTTATTGTAGAGTCTATAATTTTTCGTGCCATCACAGTATCCAAGGAATACACATGCCTCTGACTTCGCATCCAACTTCTTCCTTTTCTGCTTCGGTATGTGCACCATCGCCTTGCAACCAAATGTTCGCAAGAAACTCATATCAGGCGCAACACCAGTCCACGCTTCCTCAGGGACTTTACATGTTGATGAACTACTCGGAGATCTATTGATAAGGAACACTGCTGTAGAGACTGCTTCTGCTAAAAAATGCTTTGGGAGATTAGCATCAAGGAGCATACATCGTGCCTTTTCGATGATAGTTCTATTCGTCCTTTTAATTAGACCGTTGTGTTCGGGTGTGTAAGGTGCTGTTGTAAGATGCAAGCGTGCTGGGCCCATAACCTGTTGTTGAATATGTGCGCAGAAAAAATTCTACAAACTTCCAGACTAATCGAATCGAATAAAAAAACACGTCCGTTTTGGATGAGAACAAATTAGAGAGTGGTTTATTACGTTACGTTATTTTATTAGTTAACAAATAGGTATTGTATATTCTATTTCAACAATTAAGAGATACTAGATACTTAAGAAATAAATTAAATTGGTTGGCGCAACAGTCCGTTGGGAACCTGGGCCTAGTGACTTACAACTCTCAACCATTCCTGTGTGCGAGTACTGCTGTCAGGAATGGAAGGGACCAACAATTTAAGGCCGAATACGAACGTCTAATTTGAGAAAGCAAGAATTACTTTTGAAGGATTTGTCAATTCCTCGCAAGAGGCAAGGTGGCACAGGAAGGGATTGAACCCAAGACCCCTGGCATGACAATCCAACGCACTAACCATCATACTTAAGAGCATGATATAAATTTCAGTTGCCGTTTTAACAATTTGAAATAAATTTTAAAGTTTAAAAAGGATTCTTAAAATTCGTACGCTCCCTAAGACCTAATATCGTTCCTCAGTTTTTTTGCAGTAAGTCGAAAGATTGAGGTCTTTTTGTTTATCATAAGTTTCTCATTGACAAAAATTCGGCTTAACGATATTTGCTGTAGATTTAAATATTGATGACGGCTTTTTTTAAATAAAAAGAGATATTATATATAGTACCTGTGACATGATGGGTAGTTTGATTTTGTAATTACTTAATTGTAAATAATACATAGATTTTTGTGAGCATTAAATTTAAATTTCAATACTGACCAAATTTAAGTCGCTTCCAGTTCCAATTGAGTTAAAAAAGACGTACTGAATATTTTCAAAATTAACTAAAAAAAGGATCAAAACATTAAATTAAATTTACTTGTTGAATTTGATTTATCACAAAATTTGTTCGAATATTGTGTAACGTAAAGAATGTGAAGTAAAATATTAATATTAATGTATTTATAACAAATTACACTTAAAATTTTGAAAATTCTTGTATCTTGGGCCAAAAGTGCACTAAGAGGATACCACGTTTTGACTACAAAATTCAAGTTTAATTTTCTGGATTTTGGATTGTTCAGGATTTTAAATTTTATTTAATAATACCACCCTTATTATGTGAGCATTAGAAAAGGGGAAAGAGAGGGGTTGAATGGAGGTGTCTGAATACTGGATTGTGCCCGTCTCTCATTCAAAATATTAGGCATGTATAGCAAAATATTACTAAAAAAGTGAAAATTTCTATGCATCGCAAGTAAGTTTTGCTGTCGAAACAATTTCTTTTCCAATGAATTTTTCCATAACTTCATCTTTCTGTTATGAAAAAAAGCCTAAACAAATATGTATAATTTAGCCGATTCCCCCCAGAACTTGATTTGATGTATTATTTGTTTTTGATACCTAGGGGTGGACCCGGCTAAGGTGATAGGGCACTTTCACATTTCTTATAGTCAAATTGGTTATCACCGAGCTTTCCGTCTGTGTAAGATGATACAACTCATTTCAATTGAACAATTTCGAATTTAAATTGTCAAAATTCGTTGTTGCCACTGAGGCAATTTGAAGTGGTTCCTATAAATGTATCAAAGTGGCTGTTTTAATAACATTCTAACTTGTTTTGTTTTTTTCGAATGTCGTAAGTTTTGTTAGTATAAGAACTTTTTTTCTAGCGAAAAAAGGTAACTGAGAAAATGGTTCAGTCGTTTGTGTAAGCTCCTGGTATAACATATTTACATTTACATTACATTTTTGTAGTGACAGCTTATTAGCTATAAATTTTAATTTTGTTCTATAAAAGTTTGACCACACAGAATTTTGTTCAAACAGAATTTTCTAATACAGGATTTTGACATACAGCATTTTATATACAGCATTAAGATATGACCCATACAATATTTCGAACCCATCCCATTAAGATTTCGAAAGAAAACTATCTTTCAACAGCATTTTAATATTTCTATTAGAGTCCAGAAACGCTTATTAGGTCCAAAGTTATCTCAAATTTTAATCGCCACTTCTCGAATTTCTTAATCTCTTGGCATCTCAAATTTGAATAAGAAATAAAGGTAGGTATATTATTGTTTAACATTTTATTCTGGGTTCAAATTTTTTTGAAGTGAAATTATTAAGAGCAAAAATGTAATGAGAAGTACAAAGAAAATGAAATTACCTAAAACATAACAAAAGTTGTACAAAATTAAAATGAAATTTTCCCAAAGATCCGTTTCCGAATCCATAATTGTACTTCCAAGATAAACCACAGAAAAATTGTGACTTGTTACAATCATAATGATGCTAAAGATTACAGTAACTGTAATTCCCTAAAACAAGGCAAACGTTATTGAGAAAAATAATTTTTAAAATGATTTATACAAATATCAATGAATTTCGAATCGATCGCTTGTCATAAGATTTTAAGAAGAAGATTGATTCTGAACTGAGGAGAATATTAATTAGACTCAGAGCTCCACATGCCATTTGAAAGTAAAGCACTGTCAGTTCTTGGGGATATATTCCATAAATAAAGAGGATAACAAATGTCAGTAAGGAAAGTACCTAATTGGATATTGTACTTAATTTGAATAATGTAAAAAAACTTTTAATTATTATAAACATACCGCAGTACTAAGTTGCAAGATTCCTATTGCTTGATTCAAACTCATTTTTTTCGTGAATGCCAAAATATTTGTTTGAACATTTTCAATAAAATTTTAAAAACTACTGGGATTTCATATGTTTTATAGTTGAGATTTTAGAACAGTGATAGCATACAAATACACTCCATAAAATTTACTTAACTGGTAAGAGTGAGATTAGAACAGTCTTAATGCCAAAGAGAACCAAGAACTTCAGCTACTGTAGCATTGTCTCATTAATTTACTTTAAAACTAAATCGGATCCGTAGTTCCCGTCGCGTGTAAGACTATCATGGTAGAGGTCCTGCTTTTGTCAACTTACGTTGACAAGTCCTCCAAGAGTCTCAACGGGCTGTTGCGCCACCTAATCTATTTATTTTTAAATCGGATCCACAAGATTGGGCAACCAATAAATTAAATTATCAATACCTAAGTCTTATGTGTTGCAAATACTTTCTGCGATTAGTTAGAAAAAAACGCAATAAGGGGCCCAAATAATGCAACCATATTCAGCGTATATTAATATCCTCGAATTTTTGTATAAAAAGGGAAGGTCGTTTATTAACAGAACAAAAAACAACGGGCCAAGGTGGCTACCTTGAGGAACACCAGAACTAACAATATATTAATTAAAATGGTCATAACACTATAAGATGTAAGATGATATCTTACTCTATTTGCTCTATTTTACTTAAAAATTAAAAGTAAAAATTATGGCTAAGGGTGTATGTAATAAGTTTCGAGCAATGACTTGTTTGAAAAGAGTCTTTATAAAATTAATAAACATTTTTATTTTATTTTTAGCAAAATATTTATTACAAAAAATATTAAATTAATGGAGTATTCGACATATTTTTATCATAAGTTTATGTGTTATTTTTTTTTTTATTTTCATTCTTTTGGTATTTAGAACACTTTGAAATCTCTTACATGGCTAAATAAATAGTAATTAAAGGAGCATTCAAAAATCTACTCAATTTTAATTTATGCGGTGTTCTCAAAAAACTTTTTGATTTATTGGCTCTTAAATGAAAAATAAAATGCTTTTCACCGCCTTATTAGTATCTGTAGACCTGCAGCTTATATTCCACGGTATGATTTATGTGCCAAATATGTGCTTATGAAGTACAAAATACTATTTGCAAGACCCATTACAGCTGCTGCCATGTACATATCGTGTTGTCTGTAGTTCTTATATCTCGAATCGGTCAAATCGATCAGTATCAATATGGAAGCTACCAACAGCAAAATACCAGCGATACAGTGATATATAAGTTCCTGTTAAAATATATAAGACAGGAAATTTTAGTAGGTAGAGGCTTAAGTATATGTACATGAATAAAATGACTCTTGTACAGTACTGTCGTTGATATTTTTACAACATAATTTCAAAATACTAAATAAATATAATGTACAGTGCTTACGTAGATTGTTTTCGCAATTATTCCACCTGTGCTCAGTGAAGTAAGGCACGCTAGTAAAAGACAAAACGTTCCAATCATAAACGTCGTCACCATCAGAAAGAAGAAAAGGTATATCGAAGAATTAAGGATGCCGCCGTACATGTTATAGTAATAGGCAAAAATCCCAACACATACTGCACCAATAATCTGAAAAAGAGGAGATTTGTATTTAGAAACGCCAAAGGTGCTATATACCATAATAAATAAAAGGTGTTTCCAAATGTACAAAATAAGATCTTAAATTGATGCCATTTGTGTACAAAATTGAAGTATTATTAAAAAATTGGAAGCTTAACAAAAATTTGTCTATAAACAAGGAATGCCAAGCACTTACATTTTGGAAACCCTTAGAATTGAATAAAATTGTAAAAAAAAACAACTTACGAGCTGTAAAAGTTTAAGCATTCCTGGCGCCGATTTCATGTATCCAGTGTTAAGTACAATGTATGAGGTGTTGGTGGTACTGGTTGTAGTCCTCGTAATTGTTACTGAGTGAGACATTTTTAATATTTATTTGTTTTTTCCTGAAAACATAAAAAGAAATAGCATTTTTAGTAAATAAGATGGTATTATAATCATTTACATAAAATTATCATTTAAAGAATTTGAGTCTAGTGATTTACAGCTTTTGACCACTCCTGTATGCGACTAATGTCAGAAGGGGCTTATGGTAAATCCAAACGGTTTATTATAAAAGTCATCGTAACAAAAGTTTCTTTAAAAAGATTCATAAGGAAATGCATTTCAATATTTTAATAGATTATATAGGGCAGTCTTAAACGACATAAAAGACTTAAAAGTAAGGTGAGTTTCTAACGGATGAATGGACAGCTGCCAAAAATAACCTTCTGATTAAGTCAAATTTATTTTAAAGTTCCTGGAAAGTAAGTCAATGGGCATACTATTCTAGACAATTTCAGATCTATCCCAGATGGAAGACGATGCGGTATACTTCTATACTGACGGTTCAAAGACCGATCACGGAGTTGTAAGTGGTATATTTTCAGAACAACTGAATCTCAGTCTATCCTATAGACTTCCCAATCAATGTAGTGCATTCCAGGCAGAAGTAATGGCGATTAAAGAAGCACCATTCTGGCTCAAAGAAAACGTTATATCTTGTAAGGATATACGAATCTTCTCAGACAGCCAAGCCGCTCTTAAATCTCTCGCGTCTGTCTCCACAAACTCTCAAACAGTCCAAGATTGTCAATCATCTCTGAATGAGATGACGGAACAGTTTAACATTCACCTCATTTGGGTGCCGGGCCACAGAGACATTCCGGGAAATTGCAAAGCCGATGAGTTCGCCAAAAACGGAACACTTCTGCTTTATGTTAGACAAAAACATAACATAGGAACACCACTTGCTACATGCAAATATCTTCTCAAGCAATATGCTCTAGAAACAACAAATGCTAGATGGTCACAAAGTACCACCTGCCTAGAAACCAAGCAAATATGGTCAAGTATTGACTTAAAACGGTCAAAAAGCTTAATATCACTGAGCAGACAAAGCATAAACTCTACAATTGGAGTAATAACGGGACACTGCCTCATAGGAAGACATGCTCTGAGGCTAGGGGTCTACACAAATGACTTCTGTAGAAGCTGCTTAGACGAGGAGGAAGAGGAAACAGTCCAACACCTTCTATGTACATATCCAGCACTCTCCAAAAGAAGGAATTACTTTCTGGGTAATCCCTTCTTCGATAACACCAGTGAACTGGCAACGATTGACACAAAACGTCTCTCTAACTTAATTAAAAGTACAAAATTGTTTGTTTAAATTCATTACTCTCCCATGAGTAACCTCATTAGTGGTATCACAATTGACCCTTGAGGTCTACGTGGGTCAATGACATCTGGACAGCCATTCCAACCTAACCTAACCTAAGTCAAGGGGCAGGTTCAAGCAACAAAAGAGACTTCAATTGCAGCCAACTGGTTTCTTTGAATGCAAATTTAGTTAGTTTTTCAAATGCCATATATTTTAAACTCGGAACTTTACTTCACTAACCTCTACCTCTAGTTTATCGTAAAAAACTACCAAAACCAATACTGTCTACAAAACACTCCTCAGGCAAGCTGCAAGTCCATCACGATTTGTACTTTGTATTGTAAAAAATATTACTTATTTCTTCTCCAGTTTGGAAAGGAAAACATTAAATTTAATTGTGCAGAAAATAATTAAATCATATAGATAGACTTGTAACCTATCATGTTAAAATTAATGCTGTTGTTAGTTTCTGCAACTAAAATATGGTGAATGTAAATTCTTAGCTTGAAATGAATGACATCTGAAAAATTAACTATACATATCTGGTCTTATTTTGCGTTTAAAGAATCCAGTTGTTCTCAAATGAAGTAATTTATTAGGTTTGAGCCGACCAATGCAACGTGGACACGTGCATTGTTCCATTTTCAGGAATGGTGGAGTTCATACTAGTCAAATGTCAAAATATGAAAGTTCCAAAAGTGTCAGCTGCTCAAATAGAGTACAATTCAAATCTCTTATTCAAACAATATTTGTTTTATAAAGATTTTTGAATACGTTTTCAGTTTTTCATGTTAACCCAGATCACTATCATTGTTTATTTTATGCCTTAGTATATATTGAAAGTAAGTATGTATGTATGTATATAAGGGCATTTTCAGCATTTAAATTTAAACACAAAGTCTTTAATTTACCAGATTTTTCCGAATCAAGATTTTAACAAAGCGCAGTATTTTATTTGCGAGACGTTAATTTGCTTTCAATAGTTCTAAACTTTTTTTAAATACATATGATATATGAATATTACGGTTTTCAGTGTTGTACTCTTAGCATTAATTATAAGTTAGGAATTAGTTTTAATTAATAATCAAGAATAATACAAAAAAAATAATTTGCATAGTGAGTAAGAATTCATAGCAGAAACTAAATATGACATCAGAGTCATCACCATATCTTTCCAACTGAGGGTGGATTTATATCCACTGTAGATTTATATCTATGTACATATATACTATACAACCAATAATTTCAACCTTAAGACAAAAATATATTTTCAAGCACGTTTTATTTGTGAATATTATTTTATTGAATGAATGAATGACAATTACGTAATCTTTTAAATCCATGACGGCATTTATAACGACTTTACCTATTCGACCTTCATTCATACGTTTTTATTCTGGATGTTTTGTTTACAAAAAATCAGGTATATACCTAATTTGTTACCTCAATATCAAGTAACTCTTCTTTTGCACCAACCTGTACAATGTACACATGTACATATGTATAAATAAAATATTTTATGGGTGTCATCAGCTTAAACGATAAATATTTTTAAATAATAATTTAAAAATTATTCCAAAATTCAAGTTCTGATATTAAATCTTATTTCCGGTGAAGAACTTTTAAGTATTTGTAAAAGGTATATCAAGTTTGGGCGGTAAAAATAGTTTTGACGTAATATTATCCGGAATGTTACAAATGTTGTTATGTTGACGAGACCAACAAAAACTTGATCTTAAATGAAGTAACGTAACTATTTGGTTAGTGATAAATAAATGGTATAGGGGGCAACCAAAACTTTATGAAAGCTTATGACTCATGAAGTTAATTTTATATATCAACGCACATGGATTGCTTGATTTACAATAACAAATCAGAATTTGGCTTATGAATTTAAATTGTATGTCTAATAAATAGGCAGATTCAGACGACTTAAGTGACTTGAAGGCAAGGCAAGTGTATAATATCTGATTGGCCAACTGTCGAAAAGTTGATTCTAATTAAGATTGTTCAGTTCAGACGACATAAGGAACTTAAAAGCAAGCAAGTTTCTAGTATCTGATTGATCAGCTGCCAAAACATTGCTTTCTAATCAAGGCAACTTAATTGAAAATTAGACGGGAAAGTTAGCCAAGGAAAATCTTCCTAACTATCAAGTCAATTCCACTTAATATGTCAAAATGACGGCTAATTATTAACTAAAAGCTGAACTTTATTATTCTTTGATTTATTTATATGTTGCCCAATTCCACTTTATGTACGAGTATTATATACAAGTTTTCCTTATCAAATTGTTAAAGGAATATGTAATATTTATTAAAATACAAAATAAAGTTCGAGATGGACCTGTATCTTGCCTGAGAAGTTTTGTTTAGACAATTGTATTTTTAGTAGTTTCTGCACTATCAACAGAAAGTAGTGGTTGGTAAAGTAAAGTTCCGAATTTGAAGTTTTTGAAACTTTACCAACTAACTAGTTGCCTTGAAACAAAATGTACGTTCATAGAAAGCAGTTCACTGCAAATGAAGTCCCTTATGTTTGTGAACCTGAATGGCAAGTTAGTCAAAAAAATCTTCTTAACTAAGAATTCAAGTTTGCTTATGTCAAAATGACCGCTGATAATTTTTTTTCATTCAACTAATAGTTGAATTATATTAATCTATGATTGATTTATTTTCTGAAAAATTTCATTTAATCTTTTGTGAGTAAAAGTGTTTCTTATGTCAATTTGGAAAATGAATAAGTAATATTTCTTTAAAATACAAAATACAATTGATGATGGACTTCCAGCTTGCCTAGTTTTTTGTAGACAATAATGTTTTTGGTAGTTTTTGAACGATCAACTGAAGTACTAGTACATTTCTGAGTTTGATATTATTAACATCTAAATAACAAACTCATTTTGATCAAAATTTACGTTCAAAGAATGGAGTCCAAGAAATGATGCTTATGATGTCTGAACGTTCTTAATGATACAATTTTAACAACTTAACCTTCAGTTGTTTTTATGACCCGTTAACATGGATGTTAATTTTTTTGTTACGTATCAATTTCTTATTTCCGAGGCTTGTTGGTGCTTCGCAACTAGGAGATTTGTACGTGGTGAGGAAGTCACCCCGACGGCACAACCCCCAACCTGGAGAGCCAGATCCTTAGTATAACTCCAAGACGGGTAGCTGGATAAACCGCTCCTTATAGGCCTGTGCTCCGTATAAGTCGTAGAAACCCTTTAAGGTGTTTTAACTTAGTAGTTCAGCTTTGCTGGTACTGTAGACGCCACCGTTAATTCCATCTCGGTAATTCCTCCGCTGTCGTCTGGATAAGAAGAGGTTCCTCTCTCGTTTGCTGCCCCAACAACTTTCCACTGGGGTTGGAACCCAATCTCCAGTTGAGGTACTAGGCACCCGATATTCACCACGGGAAAGTAAGAGAGGGAGTTGATAGACAGAGGTAGGTTTAGAGAAAAACCTGTGGACGCTTGTGTCCTCATGAATGCACATGTCTACCATTTGAACAGGTGGCGCGCACGAGTGGAAAGTGACCTCACCCAACTTGGAGCACGAAGCTGGAGACATCTAGCTAGCGAATGAGTTAGATGGAGAAGTTTGTTGGATGAGGCCCTAGAAGCACAACTTTAAGAAAGTAAATAAGTCAATTACAATAGTTGTTGTGGGCACGGATTTGGTTTAGTAAAATATATCTTATAGATTAACTAAATTAATTTCTCATATACTCTAGATGGCGGGTTTCAATAAGATATGTGACTTGAAATTAAGCCAAGTTTCTGTGAAAAACTTTTCTAAAAATTATCGTAGCTCGACTGAGAGCTGAACTTTCTAACTCTTTAATTTATTTATTTTTTGCATTGTCAATAAAATTGCAAAAAATGTTACTTTTCAGATTTGTTATGAAGTAAGTAATATTTCATTAATATTTGCAACTCGTTATGGATTGGAAGCTTGTTGAAGAGATTTAATTTGTAGATAAAAATGTTTTCGGTATTTAATGTACTAAGAACTAAAGGTTAGTTAAGCAACGTTTAAAATTAATTATATCTGAAAAAACTAGTTAGTTATCGTTGTCTTAATTTGATTGTGCCCCTTATCATCTGAAAAGTTCCAAATTTGGGGTACGAATGACTCTTTCACTGCCAATAGTCTGGTTGTTGTTATTCCTCTTTGTTTTTATAATTAAATTTTAAAAACTTATTGGCCAGTTTAAGATCTCAGAGAGAGAAAGTACATAACATTTCTCATGCACATATGTTTTATGATCTTGGTTTTGAATTAATCATTTTCAATAAAATTTTTCTAAAATGGTCACGAATATTAGAGTTTAAAACAGAAGTTTTTATTTATTTATCTACTCGCGCTAAATAAAAGCCAACAAATAAGAGACTATTAAAATCTCTCCATCAGTTTTGGAAATGAAAAAAAATGAAGGCAACTTCAATTTGTTTATTTATGAAGAGGCACGTGTGCTTGATATTTAAACAAAAAAACTAAATTTGTAAGGCTAATTAAAAATGTTTAAGAGCGGACAGACAATTTTCGGTTCAAAAATTAATACAACTATACCTATAAATGTGAAAGCATCTCATCCCTAAGGAGATACAAAAAATATCCTTTATTCTATAAATAACCTTGTTTTTTCTAACAAATAAGTAATAATGAGTAACTCAGAAAAATTTTAAAGTTAAACTATGTATTGAATAAATCTTGGGCAACTTCATAACAAAGTTTGATACAATAATTTAATACATACGAGCAAGTACATCTTGCACAATGTATGTTTTTATTATGGTACATTAAGCTTCAGTTTCAGTAATAAATATTGTTTTTGTTGTGTATAAAACCAAAAACTTTAATACTAATTTTTCAAAAAAAAAGCAAAATAAATTTCCACCATACAATTTAAAAAAAAATATTCAAGTGTAATATTCAGTTAATTGTTTTCCAGTTTAAAATTAGCACCCTTCCTTTTTTAAAATTGTGTTTTTAAGCTTTCAAAACTAAAGAAATGAACACATCGATATCAGTAAATAAACAACTACGTATATTTAGATTCATACACAACACATTCCGAATATAAACAAACAAAAAACTAGATATCGCTAGGCGATGATTGATGACGAATATAATCAAAAATGTTTGCCTATCCTATGTTTTAGTATATTCCTCAATTTGTTTCAGTAAAAGGAATGGCTATTTAGGTCATGACTCAAAAGAAAATTCTTTTGGTCGTTAATGAATGCAATTTGTTTCCAGTTTCAGTACACCTATTTATGTATAACAATAAATTTGGAAACCTGTCAAAAAGGGCAACATCTTTCAACTATTATCAAAAAATGAACCTTAATTTTACTTCTTCAACTGCTGATGTGAAAAGAGATACTCCTGGAGGATTTGTCAATTCTTCGCAAGTACCCGTAAATAAAATTAGATACCAGGGACATCCAGACTGAAACAGTAAGTTAAAAACTAGTTCTAAATTTGTGTGTTGATCAGTTTTTAACATCTAGCATTAGACACTTGCACAGTACCTATAGCTTAGTTTACTTTGTTATTATTGCGTCATAATAGTAACCTACATACATATTCAAATTTAAATCCAACGGATATGGAACTACCCGAGTGGCGGTTGAAAAACCAAATTGAATTGTTACAACTTGTTTGCATAATATTATTGTACTCGTATATTTGATAAGAAGTCTTATATCTCTTTTGTGCGTTGAGCTAAAAATCGAAATGCTTTTAAATTTAAATTTGTTTAAATAGAAATGTTTTTATACAAAAATAACTTCAACACAAAAATAACGTCATTCCTCCCTCGATATCCAAGAAGTTGAGATATACATTCACATGTATTTTCAACATGCGAAGTAAATTATAAGGAACTATATTCTGCTTCTTCATTCCTCACATTCCTATAGGAAATGACGTAAGCAAAAGGGTGAGGTCAAAAAGCCTTAAATAATTATGTTTAGCAAGGAAATAAAAGGAACATAAAAACTATTCCCAAATCTGTCGATTTAGTAGAACGAAACAAAAAGTATAGATACAAAATTTGCAAACACACCTTTTTTCAAAAAGTTTTGATTGTTAACAATGACTGCTTGAATATAATGTAGCTTTACTTATAAAGATTAATTGTTAAATTAGTTTTTTCAATGAATTCAGGTATGCATATTGATATGTATACTACATTATGTTGCATTTATTCTGTATCTATAAAAGTTGACCTTATTGATGAAGTTTATTTACGAATATAGAAGATGAGTCAGATTTTGAAATGATTCTTGCGAGACGGTTGTCGCTTACACAACACACATTTACTATACTATTTCAGTTGTTTTTGTTTGTTGACAACTGTAAAAAAAAAAAGCTCAGTCTCAGAATTATGGTTTTTATAGACGATATAAATACATATATTTACACGTGATTAGATTGAATTTGATTAATTTTTGCTAAACTTCAGTTGCATCTCGGTGATGTGTGACACTTTCTTTGCGTATGAATTATGATATACTTATATGTACATATACATACATGTGTACATGCAATTAAGATTAACAGAGATCAAATGTCAATGTCAAAGAATTGTAGAATTTTGAATTTCGTAAAGGCTCAGAATAATTTCTGCTTTAGTAAATTTGAATAAAATAAATAATTTGGACACATTTATCATCACAATGAAAACGCATGTCACTTAACTGAAGATTTTATCCTGGAGTGGCTTAAAAAAGGGTTAAATATCTTAAGAAACAAACTAAAAGTACTTTAAATATCAAGTTCGAAACAACTTATAGGTATCTGAAATTCAGCTTTACAACGTTCTCAAAATGTTTTCTTATCTCTTTTACGAATTGCATTCTGTTGAAAATAGCAAAAACAATACGAAGACGTTTTTTTTTAACTATTGAATCAAAACCTTTTTTGATCGGGCGTGTGTTCAGACTTATTTTACTATCGAAGGTCGTTCCTTTTTAGGTTGTATTTAAGAAACCCAAGATTTTTCAGGCAAACATCACATAACGTTGGTATGTTTTAAACTTTAAATTAAAAGTAAATGTAGACAAAGAAGACATCAAGATCCTAATAATTAATTAAGTTTTGATTTATTTTGTAAGCTTGTTTCTCAAACTATCATAGTAGATATAAAAAGGTACTTATGTAGCTATTATGCTTCTTTGTTTTGACTCACCTACATTAAACCAGTAGGACACTAGGACGTATACGTACTTTATACGTACTTTGTATGTTTTTATTTTTATAAAATTGTCTTCGATATTTGTGTACCAATCATAGACCCCCAAAAATCGGCAGAAATTTACATATGTACGCACATATGTACATACATACAGTAGGTATAAATATACTTTCAATCCCAAACATTTTGGAATTAATATGAAATGTTCTGATTCTGATATTCGAATCATTAATGTAAATTTATTGCCCACCAAATAATACTAATAATTTTTGGTTCTTACTATAGAAATGAATTTAGAGATGATTTTATATTTATGTTTCCTTGTCTGATGCTTATCAAAAAATATTAAACTTATCATGAACTTCTTTTACATAAATATGAGATTAACATTAAGCGTATTAGTCATTGCTTAATTTACAATTTCACAGTAATAATTTTTTCATAAAATTTAACTTTTGCCTCTCTTTGCTACAACAATAACCGCAACTCGTTAATTTTACTCGGATTAAAATGAGCGCTATAGGTTAACTAGGAATCAACCCTCCAAAAATCTTCCCCGAACAAATATCTTAAAACAAATAACAGCCGACAGAAATCTATAGTCAAAATATCCTTTATTTACATCGTAAGCAACAATTTCAATGAAAGATTAAATATGACATTTTTTCATTTTGACCCAGCAGCGACTTTTTCGCTTACTATACAAAATGATTTGTCGGCAATGTCTCGAAGATCTTCGTAAGAGGAAAGAAAAATATTCTCAAAATGTAGACAATATATTTTTATCGATGCATTTCAAAAAATCACCTAGCCCTCTAAGAATAGAACTGCATACCTATACACTAGCCTTATTGTATTTACTGAAGCTGATTACTAAAGTAATGAATACTGTAATACCTACAAAAACAAAAAAAAAATTTAATTAGACACACAATCTGTTTATAAAGTGCACCCACATTAATTATAAGCCTTAAAGTTTTAGTTAATAAATGCTTGTTTTACGTTTTTATTTAAACGAATTCATCCATTTACTCGTAAATTCCAAAAAAACAGTTAACTCTGGGTTTTGTATAATATAGCTACGTGCATAACATTACAACCAAACATGAATGACATCATTCAAGATCTACGGAACAGCACGTCTGTACATCTTTAACATGAATTCCATATCAACAAGAAATAAAAACATTCAATCAAAACAAAAAACACCACCAAAAAGATTGTCGTATAAAAGCTTTAAAATAACGATGGCCAAAAACGTAAACCAATTTCATACCCAAAATATACCACATAATATGTAAACAAACGTAAAATGTAAGTGAAAGTGAGAAGAAGCCAAAGCATATTAAACGTCTAGACTTGTTTGGAATATAAAACATTCACATCCCGATATGGACAGAAAGGGAAAGTTCCCCATCATCATATTCGCCCCATTATCGGACCCACCCTTTTGCAAATATTTATATGAAAAGGTAATTCGATCAAAATAAAAACACAAACAAAAAAATACCAAAAATCACGCACCACTTCTTTGTATATTGTTTAAATTTCTGAACTGAATATAATATTGTTAACCAGTTCAAGGTATATGTTGTACTCATGTTCAATGTCCATTGCAAGGAATGAGATCATTTAAGTAAATTTAAAAATGGATATTGGGGCGAATAGCAACATTTTCCCAGAATCAGAATCAGCAGCAGCGAGAGCACAAAACAGCGAAATAACGAAACAACCAGCCAGCCAGCCAGCTACCACACCCCACCCACACACTTTTTTACTTGTTCATTTCGGCATTATTCTAAATTTCAGAATTTTTATATTTTGGAGAGACTATCGAACTTAAAATAGAATTTATTACAAAATTGCTCATCATTATTGGTTTGAATGTACAGAACGAGTACTATAAAATTATAATTAAAAGAATATTGAAAACTCTTAGAAAATAACTTTAATTTTGTAGGTATTACCGTTTATGTGTCGAAGAATTTCACTACTGCTTTAACGCACTATTCAATCAAGGATGTTAGTACAAAAAAGTATTTTGAATTTTTCTGTTTAAAAATGTAAAACCGTTGGGAGTATAAATTTTAGATGCGCTATAGGAAACGTCGCAAACTAGACTGAACAAACAACTCCAATTTGATATCTTTTGAGTTGGGCAGTTTGCATCGCATATCGCCGTATTTAAACGCACATTAACGTAACCAAAAAGCGAAGATGCTTTAAGCTTTAAATATTTTAACATTTTCCTTAACATAACACAAAACTCAAGTCTTTACATTTGAATTGAACACTACTTGTAGAATTCGTAGTGGTTCGTTGCTCATAGCTCATAGGTATACTAAATGATTAAGAAGAAGAAGCTTTACCTCTTCATGTAGACGCGATGATAAGAAATTTTGTGTTTTCATTTGGAAAGTTGATAGTGGTTTATATGTACGTAAATCAATAAAAAAGAATGAGTAACTTTGTATAAACAAAAAATAATGCTTTTGATGACTCCGTGCTGTAGTTGATAGATTTTTTTTTTAAATTTTATTTTGGAACTGGTTATGTACGTAGGTATTTACTTAGTTAACTTGTTTAAAGTTCATATTAATGAATGCGTAGCTACACCAGTAATAGATCGTTTTTTATTTAGATTGTATGGTTGGTAAGACTTAAGGATGGTAATTATAGTGCATTTAAAGTTTTGGGCTATTTTAAATTTGTTTGAAATAATAACTATAGCGACTTTAATTAAATGTAACGTGATCCCGAATAAGTATAATTTTGAAAAAAAAAAATAACGTTTTCTTATAAATAAAAAAAAAAGAGACTGGGATGCGACCCACACAGATAACTTCCCATCCCGTCTGTCGATTTGTCTTGCTTAAAAGTTTTTATTTTTTATGAAAAAACGGACTGTTGGATTTTTATAAAAAAAATTACTGAATATCGAAAACAAAATTTTCTGTGAAATAAAATGAGTTTGAAGCCAATATTTTTAATTTTTGAAAAGCTATTTGGGTCGAAAGTAAATTTTTAGTTAGTTTTACTATTGTTTTTTTTTAGTGTTTTATTTTTTGTAAAAAAAAACTGTCAAAATTTTCTGTGAAATAAGATAAGTTTGAAGCCAATATTTTAAAGTTTTGAAAAGATATTTGAGTCGAAAATCAATTTTTACCAACTTTTATTAATTATTTTTAGGTTTTTAATTTTTTGTAAAAAAAACTGTCAATTGGATTTTTTTTCATAAAAGTAGTTTGAAGTCAATATCTACAATTTTGAAAAGATATTTGAGTAGAAAATCAATTTTTACCAACTATTATACATTTTTTTTAGATTTTTATTTTTTGTAAAAATTTTTCAGAATGTTG
Organism: Eupeodes corollae; assembly: GCF_945859685.1. Lineage (NCBI taxonomy): Eukaryota > Metazoa > Arthropoda > Insecta > Diptera > Syrphidae > Eupeodes > Eupeodes corollae. Next base: position 79,582,610 of record NC_079148.1, read on the forward strand.
AAAACAATATTTCTTATAAAATAAAATAAGTTTGAAGACTAAATTTCAAGTTTTTGAAAAGATATTTGAATCGATATTCAATTTTTACCAACTTTGAGTAATGTTTTTTTTTAGATTTTTATTTTTTATAAAAAAAACTGTCAATTCGATTTTTCTCAAAATTTGTCCTTATGTTGAAAACAATATTTTTTATAAGTAAAATTAGTAAGAAACTATTATCTCAAATTTTTGAAAAGATATTTTTTGTAAAAAAAACTGTCAATTCGATTTTTTTCAAAATTTCACCGAATTTTGATAAACAATATTTTTTGAAAGATTGAAAGAAATTAAAGTAAAAATTTGTGTCGAAAATCAATTTTTACCTTCTTTTATTAATTTTTTTTTAGGTTTTTATTTTTTGTAAAAAAAACTGTCAATTCGATTTTTCTCAACATTTTTCAGAATGTTGAAAACAATATTTCTTATAAGATAAAATAAGTTTGAAGTCTAAATTTCAAGTTTTTGAAAAGATATTTGAATCGATATTCAATTTTTACCAACTTTAAGTAATGTTTTTTTAGATTTTTAGTTTTTATAAAAAAAAACTGTCAATTCGATTTTTCTCAAAATTTTATCAGATGTCAAACACATTATTCTTCGTTACACAAAATTGTTTTGGAGATGAAATCATATTTTAGTCTTTAAATTTTCGAGGTGACAAATTATTTTTTTCAGTTTTTTTGATTTATATAACAAAAACCGTTAGATGGATTTTTTTTTAAAAATATATTTCTTTGATATCACGTTACAATATATTATATAAAATTTAATTCAAGTCTCTAGCGCTTTGGTTCGTAATATATTTAGGGTTAAAAAAAACACTCACGCAATTTTCCTGAGAGCCCTTTCTGCATCTTTCTGGCTTATTATCTGTGTAACAAAATTTATTTGACGTACGAACGTACGTACACACGCACGCCCAGACATCTTTCTAAAAATCTTTTATTTCGACTCTAGGGACCTTGAAACGTCGAGAAATTTCATTTTCAATTTGACAAATCGGACCCATTACAATAACTTCCTATGGAAAGTTAAAAAACTAAAAAAATGATTTTACCTACAGAATAACTTTTTTTTTTTAAAAAAATAAAAACCTAAATAAAATATTAATTAAAAAATCTTGGCAAAAATAAAAGACATTGCTTTCCAGCGATGTCGTCTTAAAAAAAATTGTTTTTAATATTCTGTAAATTTTAATTTTAATAAAAATTAAACAGTCATTTTTTTTCATAGAAATTAAAATATAAAAAAACTATAACACAAAATTGATGTTGATGATGAAGATGAATTAAAACTTTCAAAAAATGCTACTTAAAGTGATAAAAATTGTGATTCGACTAAAAATATATACATAAATATCGGGAACAAAAAAAGATATTGAACGCAAACTTATTTTGTAATAGGTAAAGTATTGCTAACTTTTAGTACATTTTTAAGAAAAATTCAATTGACAACTTTTTCTTACAAATACATACAAACAAAATACTGATAAAAAATGTCCTTCGAATAAAGTATTATTAAAAAAAAAGAAATATATTCACTTCAAATTTTTGTATCTCCTGAAAATTTCTTTTATTTTCATATAGAAATGTTAATATCGAAACGGTCGAAACATATGATACAAATTAAATGACCTATAGATTTAAAATAGCTTTGCGGCTGGTATGTAAGTTTTCGGAACTCAATATAGGATATAATTTGAATTTGATGGAAGAGGTCATATAAAAGAAAATGAATTTGATAGTCCTTAATATCGCGCAAAATGAGTTCTGCATACTTGGGATCAATATTGTTTAGGGTATAAAATTCTCTCGGAATATTCCACGAATATTGCAAATCTTTGATTAGTTTAAAGTTTCTCTTGATTTATTTACATTTACAAAAATCTTAAAATAAAAAAATCAAGTGTTCTTATAATAATGGGAATTTTTGGCATTAAGAATTTCGTCAATGAGATCAATTTGAGAAGTTTTATATCCGGTAGCCGAAATGGAATCAAGTTCATATTCCACTATTGAAAATTCATTAGATGCCATTTCCTGTTATTGTCATTAAGATAAATTATAAAGAGCATTACAATGCTGACAAAGTGTTTATCACAAAAAATATAGAATTATTAAATAAAACACTGACAAAGAGTTTGTAGCGAAACACATTGGCTATCTGTGATAGTTAAGTTAGTTCTTAAGAAGCAGTAAAGAAATAAAGACATAAAGAGCTCCGCTATTTAATTAAATTTGTATGGCTGTATGGTTACATTTTTATACAAGATGGGGCTCCATGCCACACAGCCCGGTCCATAAAAACTTTTTTGAGGGAAGAAAACATCCCTCTGTTGGAATGACCGGGAAACAGCCCTAATATAAACCCAATTGAAAACATGTGGAAGCTGTTGAAGAGGGAAGTAGCTAAAGATGAGATCACTTATTGAAAGATTAATCCACGTGTGGAATCACAATCGACAAATGCAGGAAACAGTCAAATCATGCTTTGACAGTATGCCGCGCAGAATTGAGGCTCTTATTAAAGCAAAGGGAGGTTCAACAAAATATTGAAAAAAAATTACAATAATAACAACAAAACTGAAAATATTAATTTAAAAAAAAAAAAAATCTGTTGCTTTATTTCTAGAAATTGGTTTATATTCTGCATACAAAGTAATTTAAATGCATTACAAATCTTCGAAAACCTGATTAAAATAGCTGGAAATTAAGATTTTGCACAAAATCTAAACTACGTCTATTCTATTCTATGTAATGAAAAAAAAATAATATCTCTAAATATGTTTATCCATACATGGAGTGTCTTTGTAGAAAACAATCAGTTATAATTCTTATGTACACAATAACAGTATATAATAATTTAGTTCCAAAATAGTAAAGTGATGTAGTTGCTTCAATGTTCAATAGTAGGTTTTAACGTTATGTTAATTTCTTCTGGAGAGCTCTTATTTTGGATTTATACCCGCATAAATTTTGGGGTAATATCCCTCTTTTTATTGATGTATTAGTAAAGAAGTTAAAGGAAACGATTTAATGGCCCCATATCAATCTACAAGCAGGTAAAAAGTCCATTTGAACTATTGGTTGGTTATTTCAAAACTACTTTCAGGCAAATGTTGAACGAAATCTTAAAAAACTTATCTTAACTCAAATATAATTTTAAATGCTCCAACGTACAGCTTAAGACAAGAAACTTATCTTAACTCAAATATAATTTTAAATGCTCCAACGTACAGCTTAAGACAAGAAACTTATCTTAACTCAAGTATAATTTTAAATGCTCCAACGTACAGCTTAAGACAAGAAAGTGAACCTACGCGATAGTTGATTATAAATTGAACACTGCAAAAAACATAAAACATGAAATCAATAGCAATTTTAGGGGCTATCAATTACACGCAACAAAGAAAATTTCAAACTTTACGAGGGGCGTTCAATATATTCTCGGTATCGATATGAAGGAAAATGCGAATTCAATTTAAATTGTTTTTATTTTTCAATATAATCTCCCCTAACATCAATGCATTTGTTACATCTTGAGATAAGCTTTTTTAAACCCTCAAAAAAATAAGTTTCCTCTTTCCCTGCAAAATACCCATTTATTGCCGACTTGAGTTCTTCATTATCCGAAAATCTTTTTCCACGAAGACATTTTTTCAAATCCGAAAACAGGAAGTAATCACTAGGGCCAAGGTCTGGACTATAGGGTGGATGTTGAATTTCTTCAAAACCACAAGCTCGCACAGCAGCCTTGGAAACTCGCGCCGAGTGAACAGGAGCGTTGTCATGAAGGAGCAACACATCCGCTGCGAGTTTACCCCGTCTTTTCTTTTTAATTTCCTCCCGAAAATTATGCAAAGTGGAAGCGTAGGATTTGGCGTTGATGGTTTCACCTTTTTTTTATACTCAATGAGTAAGATTACCTTTGAGTCCCAAAAAACTGTGGCCATGAGCTTCCCGGCAGACGGAGTGACTTTGAACTTCTTCGGGGGGTCTGTTCCTTTTTTATGCCACTGCATGGATCCTTGTTTGCTTTCAGGGTCATAGTGGTGAACCCATGTTTCGTCCCTAGTAACAATCCGATGCATAACACCGTCCGCGTTCTCACTACACATCTCCAAAAGCTCTCTACAGCATGCGATTCTCACTTTTTTCTGAGGCGCTGTGAGCATTCGTGGCACCCACCTTGCACTGACCTTTGAAAGGTTAAGATGGTCATGAAGGATGGTGTGAATGGTACCAGTCGAAAGCTTAGTGATCTCTGCCATCATTTTCACCTTCACAAGTTTTTCGACTTCTTTGATGCTTTCTCCTGTACAAGCACTAGCCGGGGCGCCGGAGCGGGGGTCGTCTTCAATGCTCTCTCTGCCTCTCTTGAACTCACTTGACCACTTTTGCACAGTTGATAATGAAGGTGCGGAACCCTGGTAAACTGCCACCATTTCTTCATGTATAGTTTTTTGACTTTTTTCTTGCTTAGTGAGAAATTTAATTACAGCGCGATGCTCAATTTTCACCATCATCGTCTCAGTTGCCATTATGATTCTGTTTAAATAGAGATTTAATGGTAAATAATAATCACATTTATATGAAATTTTGCATGAATGCACTAAAATAATAGTATTACTTGATAAATAAGTCAATTTATATATATAACCACAGCTTCACCCCGATACCGAGAATATATTGAACGCCCCTAAACTTTATTGATAACATAATACTTAAAATAGAGGTTTTAATGTTATCCACACTTAGAACTTCCCAAACTTGCCTTGCCCATCTCTCGTCAAAGTTATAAAATAGCTACGTTTTGTTTAAATAAAAAAGTTGTAAGCCAATATCTTGATATACTTTATATTTGAGTTTAAACACGTTTTTATCCGTTTTTAGTTGTTTTTGTAGGTTTTCTTCTTTTGGTAAATTAAGTATCTAAAATAGCACATAAATAATTAAAAAAAAAATATTTTGCATATTATTAAGAAAGTCCAATTTCATGTCTGTTTTTGTTTTATTTTTTATTAAAAAAAACCCAAATTGGGTTGTTGCCTTAGTACAACAACTTTCCACTGGAAGTTAATTCCCAGAGTAAAGTCCCAGAAAAGGAAGCAGCAGAAGTTGCTGCAAAACTAAAATTAAAAATATGTGTCTATTAAACAAAGGTTATTTACCCTTAACTTAGTACACATATCCCCTTTTTAATCTATATCTTAAATGTCATTACAAACTTATAAGCTGACGTTATAGTTACCTTATAATTATACCAAAATCCACTCACTGTCCGTGATATTTTCTTCATCATTTAAGTTCCAATTTCTTTTGAATATTAATCGCTCTTGTTTTTATTTTCAATACATACATACATACATATTATCTAAAATTAAATACTAACAATAATTTTATTTCTTCACTGTCGATAATTTTAATTAATTAATTTATAAATTATTTTCTAGTTTCAATATTTTTGTTTCATGTTTTTATTTTTACAGTAAACGTATTATATTATTTTTATTTACAAAATAATGAAAGATGCTATATTCTTAAAAAAAATGTCATTTTTTATGATTTACACTTTAAATTTTGGTTTTGAGTATGATTGTACTTAATACGGTCTACCGTTGGTTTTCGCATTGCCATAATATGGTCGATCGGGTAGTTTTGGTGCGATATTTGGGCCAGGTCGACTAAAAATAAAAAAAAATAATAGAGTCAAAAATATAATAAAATAAAGAAAAAAAAGACGTCACAGATTCCAATCCCAGTCGAAATTTTCCAACGAATTTAAGCAAAGTTACTTTTTTATGCCAATGACATATCATAAAGCCTTCGATTCGAGGTAAAAATTCGATTTCGTTAGATTCTGTGAATAAAGACTTAAATAAAAAAACTTGGAATATATATTAAAATTCATGAAGCATAGTAGATCTTGTGCAGGAAAATTTAGTTCGATTTAGTCCAGCATAAAAGCAGAGTTTAAGCATTGAAAAGAGTTCTGCGATTAAAATATAGTACAAAGTATTTCAATGTTAATAGCACCGACAAATTCCCTAAGTTAGTTGTTATTAAATAACTGTAATTGTGCAGGTAAACTCAAAGTAAAGTGGATATTTTGATTTTGTGTGCACTTTTTTTATGCATTCAATGCGATATATATGCATTAATGCGATATATAAGTATTTTATGACGTTTTTTCAAAAGAGAGAAGAAAATTAGTTATTGAATTTCGTACCACTTGAAGCCATTAAATATATTGTAAAGTTACAGAAGTGGGGCTTATTCTTTATGTCCTATGCATGTAAAATCTATTGCGTTTTTAGGCAGCTGTTTTTTGTAATATTTGCCGTAGCCTTAAGGTGGCGTTGGAAGTTTATCATACAAGGTAAAGTAAAACGAAAAACTGCAGAAGCTAATGTCGCCGTAACCACTAGTCCCTGCCCCCATAAAAACCCACGAAAATAGTACTATAGGTCTTATATACAAAGATGTCACTCAGGTTTTGTTATTGGTACACGCATTCCTTTTTTTTTTGAAAAAAAAAAATATAGTTTCGAAAAATTTTACGTTTCAAACGAAATACAATGTAGCGGACCAGTAGTAAACCTATGTTTATCGCTTCTGAACTGCTTTTTTTGGCGATAAAAACAAATAACGTCTTAAAAGATTAAAATGTGATCACTTACAAAAAAACTTATTCCGTATTAATTAAGTTGAACTTTAAGATATCAAAACAATATAAGCTTAAGAGAACTAAATCCGGAATCTTTGATAATAAGAAATTTTAGATCTAGCTCAATCCTTAAAGTAGCAATAATATTTTAAAACCATAGCTTCAACTGTATTTTTTTGGTCAATACTGGCTTGTCAACACTTTCAAGAAAATCTTTAATTTTGAAAACCCCATTTTGTGTATTAAAACTGTTTGGCTCACTACATGTTTACAAAACCTTACTTTGGACTTAGCAATGATACACGACGACTCATCATCCATAATATATTATCAATTCATCATGCATTATGCATCAGATTATGTATTTATGAGTATCAACAAAAATTAACTCACCTTTTCCTTCCACCACCAATATTAAGCACTTCCAAAAATAATAATAACAAAGAAGAAAAAAGTCACAAACGGAAACAAATACATAAAATTAAAAAAAATCACAAAAATATATGTTTTGGAAGACAGAAACAATTAGTTGATTGTTTTTACAACTTAAATCAGTTAAAATTATTTATTATTTTTATTATTTCTTGTTGCTTTATTTTTGCATAACATAAATCTTAATTTCCAACATATTTCATCAGAAATTACATACATGCACGGTTTTTTCTTAAATTTTAACTTTTACTTAACTAAATAATATATTTTATTCTCATATACATTTATATAATGTATATTCTTTATATATATATATTAGGCATATTTACTGTTCTGAGTTGTTTTTAATTGCGTCGTCGTGTTTTTTATGTACTCTATGTATATTTATTTTTTAGCAAAGGTATTGGTTTTTTAGTTGTCTTTGCTGGAATGTATATACTTATACATTGTTTATAACATTATAAGTTTAATATAGTTATAATTTTTTGAGTACATATCATATATGAATATATATATGTATATATATATATATTATTAGTTGGAGTACCATCAAATGTCTTATACAAACTGTATGTATAATAACTATTCATCTTTTGTTTTTAACCTTTTCATGCTGAATATGGAGATTTTAGTAACTTGGGGAATCTTCTTAAAATCACTATTTCACTGTATATTATTTATATAATGTGTATGTAGGTATTTCATAAGTTTTCTTAAATTTAATTACATGATATTTTATTTTGTTTTTCTCTTTTATTTTTAAACAGCAATGATAGATTTAAATATTTGTATTTGAATTGATATTTTTAATAATTATTTTTCCTTTAAAATCTCATTTCATCCACAGTGAGATAGAGATAAAGAACGCAAAGAACTATAGTATGGTTTATTTATGTAACTTATTAAACCCTTTTACAGCTGGTTTATGTTATGTATATGTATGTTTGTATATAATATATAAATATTATCATATACATAAATATAGATCAAACATTTAATTTAAATTTCGTTTAACTTTATGAATACGGACATTTAGTATAATATATTGTGTTGTGGTAACTTAAAAACAATTAATATCATGGTTATACTTTAAGAGTAAAAGGCGTTTGAATTTTTATACATAAAGAGAGAAGCGATTTTTTGTTTGTCATATGGAAATGCATAAGCAAAAATTAAAGTTTCCAAAAATAAAATGTCATTATAAATCAGATACCTCAAATACAATAAGATGTCTTTTGTGTTGAACTTTCTAAGTTTTTTTATACATTGCTGCAGAGAGCAAATTGACAACCCATTAGTTCTTAACATTCAACAAAATATGCATAGAAATATCTGTAGGTAATATTTTCCACTTAAAGGTATATCATTTGAACTAAATACTAGGTGGTGAATATAAGGATAAGGCCTTGCTGGTATTTGATTTAGATCAATGAAAAAATAAAAACTTAACAAAATTTAAACACATCGGTCTTGTCATCTTGAATTGTATGTACTATCTTAAAAGCACCTTGAATTGGCACAACTCGAGTGAGTCTATTAATTTGCCTTAATTTATTGCAAACTGTACTAGCAGTAGCCACTGATAATAAATTCCTTGTTCTCAGCAGAACGGTTGTTTAAATAGACCAAAGCGTCTGTCGGAAACTGCATTTTTTTATCGATTTTAAAACACAAAGCTTAACAAAAAAAGAGCAGTCTAATCTATAGCAACACCATCCAAACGTACATATCAGCTTTCCCAAGTAAATATGCCGAGTAACACTTTAGGTATTAACTATAAGGCTTGTTCCAAACATTTTAGGTATAACACAAATTCCACAAATAATATGGATATGTTTAAACTTGAAAAGACCAAAATTAATCGATTATCATAGCTTAGCAGATTTAAAACAAGTTTTAACAACAAATAAAAGAAAAACTAATAATCGCTCATTTGCAAAGACAAGTGCAAACACATTAACATTTAGTGATTTTACACAATTGCTCAATATTATGTTTGCTTTTTTGTGTGAATATCATTACAACATACACTTTGTTTGGAATATTTTTTTTATTCATTGTGAATAAAAAAAGTCTTCATTTAAAAATATTTAGTTTTTAATTTCTGTTTAAGCAATTAGTTTGCAATAAACATGCAATTATAATGTTCTCCCTTTAAAAGCTAGGATTTTTATTTTTTTTATTTTTTCTTTAAGTTATAGAATTTTTAAAACTACTAAAAAACAACAACAAGCATTCTATATATTTTAATGAAGAAGAATTTAACTTTTAACTTGTATAATATATTAATTAATTAATAATGACAATCATACATGATAGTAATAAAACAAAATAATATAATTTTAAAGAATATGTTCATATAGGAATGTTACTTTTATTTATTTGTTTATGAATCAACAATTAGTATTCAAATATATTTCAAGGTAAGGACATTCTTGAGAAATTTTAGAAGATATGCATCCGTTAAATTATACGTATACATAAGTTTGTTTAGGTAGGACACTCAGCTTCGTTTCTTTTAAAATAGCAATAGTCTTTTAGCATAAAATCTTAAAACTTTAGCTTGAGTCATAGAAATATGAAGTTTTGCTTACAGTTATTAGAAACACTTCCAGGTTTATAATTTCAAATGAAACTGACAAAATGTTTTTCATTATAGTCCACCAAAGCTGAAGATGACAAATTTGTGAATTTACATACATTTGTATGTCTGACTTTAAGATTCACAAATTTGTGTACAGGAATGTCATTGTTTACAAAAAGAGGACTTACTACAAAAAGACAAAAATAAGTTGTTAAGGGGACATACCCCTATAGGCTCCTTCTTTTTGGGAACCCGAATTAAGATTAATCTCAGAGATAAGAGATGATATTTTAAGTTCAAGATATGACATTATTTCATTATTTATTAGAATGTAACCAAGAATGTCTTTACTATTTTTAATTGTACAAACAATATCGGTTTTATCATTATAAATATATTTGTATTCAAATTATTTTTCACTTAAAACCCTTCAACAATATTACTTTGAAAGTGAATTAAAAAAAAAAACTTACAAGTACAATTATGATTGCTTAACAGTTAATTAATCTTTTCATACTAAGTTGTGTGTATGTTGTGTATAAAAATCATTGAAAGAAATTAAGAAGAAAAAACAATTGTAAAATGCAAGCAGTGACTGGAGCAAAGGGGCTTCTTTATTTATTTTCATTTTTGTTGTAAATTTATCTATCATTGAGCCCTTCAATCTTCTTATGAATAAATATGTATGTTTTTGTATTAAATACTTATTTTGGTTTAAATTGAAAATTATAATACAATTATAAATACATTCGATTTTTTATGTACAAAAAAAGAAATTAAAATTAAAATGAAAATAAAAATATAATAAAAGAACAAAAGGCAAACAAAGTAACTTATTGATTTGTGAGATGTTAGACTTTTTTTTTAATAATACAATTCAAATAATCATGATATAAAAATGAAATCAAACACAAAAAAATCAATCAAAAAATATCAACAAAAGAAACGGACACAAACAAAATTTTATAAACAAAACAAACAAACATAAAAGTTTACTTGAATTTGCTGGCGAAGACACTAGATAACTCATTCATTGCTGCATTCGTAACAGCTTGTCCGACAGCTTGGTTAACTTGTTGTCTCATATGGGGAGGTACATATTGTTGTGCTCCAGATTGCTGTAAGACAGCGCCACCAACACTTCCAACAACACGACTATGGTATATAATACAATTATATATTTGGTTTTTAATTATAGGGATAGAACACACAATTGATTGTAAATACATATATAAAACAAAACAAAAATCGACAAAAGTACAGTCAGCCAAATTTGTACAAATAATAAAAATGATTTTATAATCATTTTTTATTTTGTATATGGATTAAAGAAAAACTAGGACAAATTAATTGATATATACATACATAAATACAAGGTCTTTAGATTCAATGAAGTCAAAAATTCTTAGGTAAAATTCAGCGTTTGAAAATAATACTTTTTGAGTTTTTTTAGTCAAAATTGTGTTGCATTCATTCCATTAGTAATATGACTTTTTTGTGTATGATCCGACGAAAAATGGTTAGTTCATGAAGTAGGTACAAACTTTTTATAGGAAAATTGTTTGGCGTAATTTAATTTAATTCTTACATACTTGAGTGATATTTATTTTTAGCAACGCCCGCTGTGATAATCAAAGGCCTAAAGCGCACACTCTTATTTAATGAACAAGATCCCAAAAATAAATTTAAAACAAAAAATGTTTAAACTGGTATACAAAAAAAGTAACAGTTACACCTTTGACTGACTGTACAAGTAGCTTAAACATAAAACAACATATATAAAACTAAAAAAAAATCGCAGTTTTTTGTTAAGATTACCAACATTCAAAGTATATAAATACCTGCCGACAGAGTCGAATTATAAATAAATTAAATTTTGAATGATGCACTCGTTTTAAATACATTTTTAATAGAACTTGACAATGATGTGGATTTATACCATAAATCAGATATAAAAAAAAGAAAACTTTATTAATTGAGTATTTGAAAACCCAACACTTCACACCCACGGATTGGACCAAACTAATCTAAAGTCACTTTCTTTTTACTTATTATTCGGAGAAATCCTCCATACTTGTTTTGAGCCAACGTTCTGTAACTCTCACTTTAATTAATTAGACTCGTTCGAAAAACGATGAAAACTATTTCTTTTTATCAAAATTTTCCTTCAAAAATTATGTTTACAAGAAGGTTGACATAACGCAAAAAGGTTTGATGCAGAAGAAGTATTATAAAACAAAATCATTTCACGTTTGAAATATAGAAAGTATTGAAAAACTTAAAATTTCTCACTCGAGACCGAAAAATTTGACAATCAAACAAAAAACTGCAATTACATATATACTTATATAATCTCTCTCAATAAATCCGCTTTTTTAAATAACATTTTAAACTACATAGTAAGACAATTTTACAAACAATAACTAATAAGAAAACCAACGAAATAACATACAAAATAAAAGTTAAAAAACAACAAAATATCACCCAGAGCCAAGTATGTTGTAATGAATTTTTTTCTTTTTTAAATGAATGATTATTTTCGATTTTTTACTATTCAATGTGAATAAATATAACATTATATTCTTTATATTTTTATTTTTCTTCTTTACTATTTCTTCGTTGCAAGTTGCGATCGTCTATTTTTGGAATAAATAAACCAATTAAACTTCTTTAGTTAAATAAAAACAAACAAAATAAATAGATATGCTTTTAAAATCAGCTAAACAAAAAAGAATCAAATAATTATGTTTAATTTGTTTATTCGTGTTTTTGGATTTTTGTATATATTTATATATATCTATATAAATGAAATTATAAATGTTTTACATTTCATTTTATTTCAATTTTTCAACAATATATTTAACATTCAAGTGCTTGTAATATTTAATAACACATTTATAAAAGGTACTTCAGTAAATTAATTTTACATTAACATTGATTAATAATAATAATAATTATAATTTAAACGACATTTGCATGATTTAATTAAACTTATAGTTTAAGCTAAAAATTTACTAGATGTTTTTAAGCGCAATACTATTTTTTTTTTAATTTTTATTGCAAAAGAAATGTAATCTTTCTTTTACAAAAAAGTATTTTTATTTATTAACATTACATATTTCTTTTTTTATTTAAGATTTTTGTAACATAATTTAGACTGATTATGAAGTTTGTTTAGTAATAGTAATTATTTTTCTATGTTTGCCGTTTGTGTTAGTTACAGTTGATGAATGGCTTAACGCCGTCTAAAAGTTGATAATTTATAAACCGACAACGTCATAGTTTAAAAAAATGTTATTTTGCAGTATAGACAGAATGGAAAGCAGAAATAATAGAAAGAGAATTTTGTTAGGACATATAATTGATATTTGTATGTTTTTTTTTTTCAATAGATTCCTTAAATAATATAAAACACAAATGAATACGGTTATGAGAAAGAACATATATTTACTTTAAAGTCAATCTAGAAAGCCTATACTTTAAATGCAATGTAAAGCCCCTACTAAACTATTAATACTAAATTTGTTCGTACCGAGTTCAATACTTCTAAGGTAACCTTTAAATCGAATAAGCGATTGAATATTATTTATTAAAATTTAGTCTTATTACTCTTAAAATAATTTAAAATCCATTAATAATCTACAAGCATTGAAAAGGTATTATGAGTGAACAAAATTTACATCACTACCTGGTTCTTAAGTACAATTGTTACAACTGAGGTACGACCAGTGTCGGCTAGATTTTTTTACTGCAAATAAAATTGCAATTTTCCAATGGGTTTGATGGCCTTAATTCAAATCCGACTTAAAAATTAATGTATCACATCAGGGTTGACAGATATTACTTTTTAAAATTCAAACAAAAAAAACTATATAATGCTTTTTGAGGCTATCTAAATTTATGAAGCGGCTTTTTTCAATAAAATCCTGATAGTTTTCTATAATCCTTTCCTTCATTAAAAAATTTAAGACTTAACTTAACTGAATTTCCAGAAACTGCTACTTTGTACTTTGCAGAATCGTCATAAATTTTTTTGTTAAAGAGACATTTTGACTTTAAACTCAGCTCTAAAAGAACCCTTTTTAAAAATCTGATGTGATAGAAAAATTTAATTTAGGGCATCTAAATAATATAAAAAAGGATTGTTTTCTTTGTGGGACAGAAAAAACGTAATTTTGTCCTCAAGTGTTCTTATTTATTTCAACATTTTAAGTACCAGTACAAAATGTGAATACTTTTTCTGGAATTGTACTGGTTGGTGTAATCGCTTCATGTCGACTTTGTTTTCAAAGATTCAACATCTTAATTGTAATCATCAAGATTCTTTGAAATTTAGGAAACATATCTAACTGCATTCTATGAAGGTCCTATCTTACGGTCCCCCTTTATGGTGAACTCATTATAGTGCGAAAATTGTGTAAAGGGGAATGAAGTTTTGAAATACCGATGTCCACGCACTGACAGAATTTAGTTGGTCTAAAAAAAGAATGCATCAAAGCTTCTAATTAATCGTAAAAAGTAAGTTTTTACATTCTTTCTTCCGGCGGGAAGAATTTTGTATTTAAATCCAAATATTAAGTTATGTATATTCAAATAATTTTTATTATTATTTGGGGCAGTTTATTTTCTAACACAACAAAACCTTTATCGTACAAATGAGGATTTAAATTCTTTAATTTCAATTAAATAATACAAATTATAAACCTAAGCTATGCTAAATCATTTAGCTGTAAAATTCGTTAAGTTTTTTAGGCTAACTTACAACAATTTATAAAAAAAGAAAAAGTAACAATAAAAGAAAACGTGTTAAAAATTATTCCAAAATGTTAAATTTTCGTGTTTAAACCCAAAAATTTAGTGTATGATAGATTTTTAAATATCACAAGATAAAAACGAAAAAATAGTTTAGTTTTTGTTTGCAAAATTGTCTTTGTGATCATATCGCTCGCTTTATCGATTCTCTAAAGGATACCTTTTGAACTCACTTAATAAAAAAACAAGTAAAAGCATAAACAACTATGTTATGTAAAATGACATTTCATTTTTCTGCAATTTTTGAACTCAAAATGCACATTTCAATTTATTAAAGTAGTTTCATTTAACTGAAAGTGATCTGTTAGGGCATTTCACTTTCAATTATTTAAAAAACTTTTGGGTTCTTATATATAAGACCAATGCTCAACAAAAAGGATTCAATATTCTGACATCAACTTGCTTAAATGGATTAACCGCGCTTTGAAGCGTGATTTAATTAAAAAAATCAAGCGTGAGAAAATAAGTGCTTACTTATAGTGCACGCGCACATCACAATAAATGAGCGTGACATTTACAATCCTTTTTGAGCTTTGTGCATAATATAAAAAAATAGATTTTTTTCGTTTTGTTCTTCTAAATACAGATATACATAATCCACCCCCATTAAGAGAGATTTGTTTAATGTAACCAATAAATATTTTTTTTAAATAAAGAATACAAAATGTACTTACGATGGAATAAGTGGGGCTGGAAGAGCTTGACCACCAGGTCGACCACCAGGCAAAGGTGGTGCACCACCGCCAGGTCTATTGGGGATAGCTGGGGCTGGTCGCCCACTTGCTGGTGGTGGTGGTGGTCCACGACCTCCAACAGAGCCTCCCAAAGAGCCCTAAGAATGGATGAAACATATTATATTATGAAAATAATACAAATTATTGTTAACTAATTTACCTGTTGCTGGGGTGCTGGTTTCCTTGGACCACCGGGACTAGGCGGTGATAATCTTGGATTATCTAAGCCACTTGGAAGCCAATCGTTTTTGACAGGTGGCGGAACTGGTGTTGAAACTGTGGCCATCGATACATCACCTAAAATAATAATCAATATTTATTATTGTAAATAGAGAAATTATTTTAGTATCAATTTATGTTACTCTGAAGTTAATTGATATTAGACAAAGTTGTAATTGTTTTACATACCAATGATTCGGAGAGCTTCTTTGCAAGCGTGGTACATTCGAAGCATTTCTTCTCGTCTCACTGCTGATTCCGCACTCTCTTCCATCATTTGTGCCTTAAGATAAGATTAAAAAAGTGATGAATTCATTAATATAAAACGGTGTTGTAGATATATTAATAATAAATATATTACTTGATCTCCAGATGCATACAAGTGTGCCAACAGTTCACCATTAATAAAGTCTTTAGCATTATTTATGATAAGCATCATAATAGCTTTTGGTACCATGTCACGTGTTGTCTTTGTGACAATTTTCATATATGAATCCACCAAATTACGAATTGTTTCCACTTGACGTTCCAATTGTGGATCCATTGATGTTGTTTCACATTCACTTGAATCCTGAATTTTAAAAATATTCATTATTATAAAGCTTACCTCATACATTTAATAACTTTTTTAATATTTGTTAACTATGTAGATACAAATTTGTAGCCGTGTGTAGTAAGAATACAATTTTTTGTTTTGTTTTGAACAACATTAACCATATCGAAAATTATTAAAAGAAATTTATAAGAGATATAATTGTATTTATATTTTCGATTAACTACAAGAAAATATCAACTAGTTATAAACTTTTTTGTAAAGATAAAGAGTTTAAGTTAGTTAACTCGAAAAAAATTGTAACATTTAAAATTGTTATTTTTTTAGAAGTAGTATGAATGTAAAAATGTTTTATTAAATGACCAACTACTAAAATCTTAGTATATACAAGAATTCTTGCAACTAGGTATACAATTTGTGAGTTTGGAAGCAGAGCGAGTGATTTCAACAAAAAAATATACTTTTTCTCAATTTAATTTTCAAAAGGAAGCCAAAAACCAAACTCATTTTTCAATGAAAAAAAAACCAATACCAACACAATATGAATGCTTTAATAAAACCCTGTTGGTGTTAGAGCAGAATTGATGATAACGATATTTCAAAAGTTTTATCTTATTGATATAAACATTTTTTAAACAAATTTTAATGATTGAAAACCTCATTTTGTATTAGTCTATTTTAATACTAACAATTTCTAATTGTTGTCTGAGGTTTTCAGTCATTAATTCAATCAAAACATTTTAATCAACAAATTCACTTTCTAACCCCAATTATTTAAGTCCAATAAATTCAATTTCCAAAAAATAAAATAAAACATAAACAATCATCCAAATTAATTCATATAAAGGATTAAAGGAGATTAAGATAAGACAATGAAATAAAAACCTTGCCAATAGTTAAAAAAAAATTAGATACACAAATGTTTGGCAAACAAAAGTTAAAAATGAAACAAACCTCTTGTCCATCCTGTATGATTATAAAAGAAACATGATTATTCACATTTTAATTGTTACATAATTCACAACTTTATATTTTTGTATTTATATTATTATTAAAAGGTTTCGGTTTTCTAGTTTTTTTTTTTTTTTTGTTTCAAGTAATATTCAATGTTGTTTTAGAAACGAAAATCAGAACTAATATCGATATGTGCGTTTATTTAATTTAACTTAGAATATTTCTGTATCAATATCATGACGTACGTAACATTAACACAAAAGTAAAAAGACTGACAAACTAAAATTTAGTACCATTAAGATTTTAATTACCAGCTCGGATCATATATTGCTTGTTTTGAAAGATTAAAGGTAAATATGAATCGATAAATTCAAAAAAAAAATATGTAAATAATCAAAGCTATGGATTATAGGAGTAAATCACTTAAGGTAAGTAAAATACTTTAAGAAAACTGTTTGTTCTAAACAAGTTATGTTATCAGCCACTGTATTTCTATAAAAAAATAAACATTAAAGTAAAAGAGAACCTTGATTGAAGAGTTTATGTATGGAGAATGGTATGGTTTCTAGGTCTTATCCACTCCAGTCTCTACCCTTAATTCCCTATCTAAATAAACTGAGATTTGAAAATGTTTAAGACAAATAATTGATATATTAATTGGCCTACTTTTTTTTAAGCTAGTTACTTATTTTTTAGAAAACTTATTAAGAAACTCAAAGAGAGTATTATTTTAAAAAATAAATAAATACGCTATGAGATTTATTATTATTATTATTAGATTTAACAAAACAATGTGGCGAGCCTAATGCATATATGCATGTATATGGATTTAACCGAGGCTGAGCCTTTCTTAAAATTACTTTGTTCGAGTTTTTTGTTGATTTTATGAAAATGTATTATTTTTAAGTCAGTAAAATATATTAATAATTTATTTAGTATTTCAATATCTCACTTAAAGCCTCCTATTTATTTGTTTTTTTCTTTGAATACACTTCTATGATTGATTATTCTAGACTATCTACTAAAACCTATATTTGTAGATTCAGCACATTCTACAAACGATTCTTTAAGACGGAGATATTCGAGTACACTAACTCAAAAAAAAAAACGTCAAAGGAAAAGGATTAGAGGACATTGAATGAACAAATAAAACAAAAATAAATAAACAATACTTTAACTTCGTACGACAATGAGTGACGAAACGAAAACAGATGCCATGAAAATTTATAAAGTCTTACCTCATCGCCATTTTCTTGTGACACATCCTTTTCTGGATAAACACCAGCACGTAAAAATGATGCTTTCCACGAATCCACTTCGTCAACATTCTCACAAGACAATTCCAATTGTTTATAATCCTTCATGAGTATAGATTCATTTGTTAAATAAATATAATACGTTTTTAACTTAGCATGAGCGATGAAAATTACCTTGTAAACATTGCGACCATCAGGACTGAACAATGCAAAAGTGTGACGTCTGGACATAAATCCTTGTTCGATGTCTCTGAGCTTTAATCCATCAAGGGGCAACATGAATTTCTTTTCTTTTTCATCTTCATCCTTAAACCAGGAAATGCTCTCCGATGTAAGGACAAACCAATATGGCCGGGAACCACCTGTATACCCATACAAACAAAAAAACAAAGCATTGGTATTGGCTGGCGGGTTCAAAATACAGATAGGGTTGGAAAACTAATCGATTTCGTTGTATATTCTAAATTACAATAACAAGGCAAGCACTTTCTATCATGCACATAAAAGATAGATTGCCACAGGCTTAGAAAACGCCAGTACAGGTGGCATGGTTTTTTTAGTTATTAATATTTTTTATAAACTTTGATGTGTGCAACCAACAGCGGTCAATGTTATCAAACTGAGATCCTTAATTCTAAATGAATGAGGAAAGGACACTCGAGTATGAGTCCTCTTTTTCAAACTTCTACTTGGGTAAGTATTTTTATTGCTATTCTAGGTCAATGGATGTGTATATTTGCATTTACGACAATTCTGGATTAGTTTTGTCATGATTTTTTTGTTCTATTCAAGGCACAATAGACTTAATTTTGGTTCACTATAAGGGTGAAATAAATGAGTTTTAAAGAGAGAGATATTTCGTTAATAATGGTTTTTGTTGTTCTTTGCCAGGTGCTCTTGATCTAAATATGAAAGTGAAGTGTGCATATTTGTGTACTTGTTTTTTATTTTAAGAGTTTTAAGAAAAATGGTAGTGCATTATTATTATGACATGTCTCCCACGTAAATTATAATGTAAATGTTTTAGTTATTCAGCTGCACGGAAGACGAAAGACGGTAACGCTTAAATCACCTTGAATATTTTATATTTTTAAAGAATAATGTATCCAGATCTTCGGATGCCTTGGCAGGGTACATCTTATCTTCTGCCTTTCCCAGGTGTATCGGCTCTGCCGGGGCTTTCCTCTTTTTTCCGACCAACTCGTGAGACCAACAATCAAAAAACTTTTACAAAATGGACGAACTAGACATGACAAACGTAGAACCATCCACAGACTTGAAGGATGAACTCTTGGCCTCCAGCCAGAAGACCTTGAATTGGAGCTCATTTAGCGCTGGTAGTTCCAGCACTTGTGACCAACCCAAAACCAAAGGAAGTATAGGTAGTGCTATTCATAGCACTCCTATACTTCCTAAACCGTATACAAAACCGAAACCATCGAGTAGCAGTGTAACTCGAGGAACCAAAAAACCATCGGAAGGCTCTCTTCTCAGTAACCGCTTCAAAACGGCCTCTCACATTCTTGCCAAGATTGCCAAAAATGAAGAGACCGGAGTGATTCATGAGAGGGACGCCCAAGATAAAATAAAGTACCAGAAGGTTGTTGATGAATACAACAACCTTCTGGCCAGCCGTTAAGCGAAACAGATCTCAGGTAGATATCTGCACGTCTCAGGAAAACAGCAAGCTTGACGACCGGACAAAGCTAGTGAAATCACCATCTTCTGGAGCAGCGCAACTGCTTACTCTTAGTGAGGTTGTTAGGGATGACCTCCATGTAGCAGTTGTGGATGAGCTCTCCACAAAAAGCAAAGGTCTGCTGAACGTGTGGAACTCTATCGAGGGCAAGCTCTCTGAGATGGTGTTTTCATACTATATCAAACAGTGAGGGCCCCAACCCTAGTTTTGACTCTGGCGAGATGCTCACGGGGTATAGGGTAATTAAGTGTGCGGACAGGTTTTCTAGGGATTTCCTTAGTGAAAGCATTGGGAGGGCTTGAAGCTCAAGCTTATCCCAGCTAAGGACATCCCTAGACAACCGAAGGCTTGCATTTGGTTGCCGCTCATGAGCATAAAGTCAAGCGGACAGAACCTGATCCGCGGTCTTCAGAGGCAAAATCCGCTAGTTCTGAGGATTAGCGAGGAGAGTCTAGGGGCTCTCGAAAAGGCCGAGTACAAACTTAGTTTTGGCATAAGGAATGCTAAGATTAAAATTCTGCAGAGTCGGGGAACAGACACCGACAAAGCTGATGACAAGGTTGACGATGTTATAAGCGCAGTCGAGATCAACAGCGAGTTGCCGGGCCCCAGCTCTGCAGCTAAAAATAATTAAAAACGCGCTGAAGGTAATCCAGATTTATCTGAAGCATTCTAAGCGTGCTTCAGATAATCTGAGAGATTTCCTTAGGGAGGAAAACTTCGACATTGGCGTTATCCAAGAACCGTGGATAAACGGCCTCAAGGTGCGAGGCCTCCAAGACAACCAATACGACCTCTTTTATAAAACCGCAGATCAAGACCAAGGTAATCCCAGAACTTGTATTTTAGCTAAAAAACATTTAAAAGGTTTTTTATGTCCAAATTTTAGCACTCCCGATCTGACAGTTGTCAGATTTGAAGATAAGAATGCACAGGGTTTGCTGTTGGCCTCTTTTTACTCTGTCCATAATGCACCATCACCTCCGGAGGAGGTATACAAAATCATAACCGAAGCTAAAATCAAAAAGGCAAACCTTCTGATCGGAGGCGATGCAAATGCTCGGCACACCCTTTGGGGAAGTTCTGAGATCAACGAACGAGGTGAGTCTCTTTTTGATTTTATTATTGAAAATAATATGACCATTTGTAAAAGAGGCAATACTCCCACTTTCGTCTCTCCGAGCTCGGAAAATTATGATGGATGGGAGGATGTGCTTGATGTTACTTTAGTAAACAACCGTAATTTATTAGTGGAGAATCGGAGAGTTTCCCCTTTGAATTCGTTTTCGAATCACATGTGGATTATTTTTCAAATTAATTTCGAGTCGAAAAACCCTCCGCATTATAAAAATCCCAAAAGAACTGACTGGACAAAATTCAGTCAAATTGATTATTCCAAACTAAGCAACTTACCGAATCTAACTGAATCGATAGGAGACCTTGAATCAAAGGTGAAAACCTTTGAAACTTCTATAAGTAAAGCTTTTAGAGTCTTTTGCCAAGTTAAATAGCCGTAAAACCCTTCCTTCTTGGTGGAATGAAGAACTGTCCAGTCTTAGAAAAATGACGAGGACAATTTTCAATATCTGCCACAAACATAAGTTTTACCAATCGTATAAAGACTCTCTTCAAATTTACAAGCAAACTCTGTCATCAGTCAAAAGACAAGGCTGGAGAGAATACTGTCAATCAATCGAAGACATAAAGGACTCCGCAAGGCTCAGCAAAATTTTATCGAAGGAACATTGTTATCCTTCATTTCTAAAAAAGCCTGATGGAACATGGACAGCCTCTCTAGCCGAATCTCTTGAGCTACTGATGAAGACGCACTTTCCGGGTTGCGAGAGTGATAACCCCGAACCGCTTGAAACCACAGAGTTAAACGTAGCTCATGTGGAGCAAGTCAATTCCGTTATAACTAGAGAAAATATTTTGTGGGCCATCAATACTTTTTCTCCATAGAAATCCCCAGGCATGGATGGCATACTGCCAGATATGCTTTAAAAGTTGCATGACGTGGCAGCTCCATGGCTGCAACAAATTTTCAAAGGATGCCTCCTTCTCAAACATATGCCCATGTCGTGGAGACAGGTCAAAGTAGTTTTGATCCCGAAAGTGGGTAGGCGAGGTCACGAATCCGCGAAGGATTTCAGACCAATAAGCTTAACATCTTTTGTGCTTAAAACCTTGGAACCCATTTTTGAATACCATATTAGAGAAATCCTAGTTGGACGACCTTTCGAAAGCTATCAGAATGCTTATCTTAAGGGCAAATCTACGGAGACTGCCCTCCATGAGGTAGTGCGTACTGTAGAACAAACAATCCATTATAAAGAATTTACTCTTGCCACCTTCCTTGACATAGAAGGTGCTTTTAACAACGTCCTTACCGAATCCATAGAGGAATTGCTAGTTAAGTTCGGTGTTGAAGACTTCATTCGAGAATGGATTATTTCCATGCTCAGTGGTAGGAAGATCGAGCCACTCTAGGCAATACAATCGCAACAAAACACGTGAGTAGGGGAACACCCTAGGGTGGTGTCCTTTCGCCTCTTCTATGGCTTCTGGTTACGGATACAATTCTCGTTAAATTAGAGAGATGTGGAGTAAAGCCGGAGCTTATGCGGATGATTTGGTGCTATTGGTATCAGGAAAGTACACCTCTGTGATTAGTGAAATCACGGAGTCAGCTTTGAAGAAAGTTAGCAGCTGGGTCACGAGTTGTGCACTAGGAGTTAACCAAAGTAAAACTGAACTGTTGCTCTTTACCACCAAAACAAAAGTACCGCCCTTCACGCTACCTCGACTCAACGGTCAAATCCTATCATTGTCTTCCAGTGCAAAATATTTGGCAGTTATACTTGACCCTAAACTAAACTGGAAACTAAATATTAAAGTACGGGTTAAGAAGGCATGTGTTGCCTTCTACGCCTGCAGCAAAACTTTCGGAAAAAAGATTTTATGGACGTACACAGCCGTAATACGTCCAATCTTAACATATGGGTCGATTGTGTGGTGGCCTGCTCTTAGCAAAGCCTTTAATATTGATAAGCTAAAGAAGGTTCAGAGAACAGCTTGCGTGGGCACCACAGGGGCCATGCGTACTTGCCCAACGGACGCCTTAAACGTTCTTTTGTATCTTCTACCAATCGACCTTTTTATTAAATACTTAGTTTCCTGCACGCTTATAATGCTGAAGGAATCAAACAGCTGGTTGTCAAAACCTTATGGTCACAGCAAACCAAACGAAATTTATTCCCTCAGATATTATCTCGGTAGACACTGACTACTGCACTCCTACTTTGAGCCTTAGTAAGGGTTTTAAGGTTATTTTCCCATCCAGAGAAGATTGGGAGGATAGGTTTCGACAGAACATCTTTACTGACGGCTCAAAGATGGAGTGCGGAGTTGGTTCTGGAATCTTTTCTGAGTCCCTAAATGTAGCTAAATCCTTTAGGCTTCCTGACTTTGGTAGCGTTTTTCAGGCTGAACTGCTGGCAATAAGGGAGGCATGTAAGATACTTTAACAAAGCCCAAACCAAAACCGAAATGCGGCCATGTCTGTAAATATGGCCGCATTTCGGTTTTGGTCAGGCAGCTGTCAAAGCCATTAACTCGGCCACATCCTCATCTAAATTGGTCCAGAAATGTCGCGATGAACTTGCGAGCCTGGATATTAACCTCGGTGTCACCCTGATCTGGGTTTCGGGCCATAGTGGTATCGTGGGAAATGAACGGGCTGACGAGCTAGCCAGGCAAGGATCGGCTCTTCATAGCTCACTTGCGGAAAGGGTTAACATTCCTCTTGGTGCTATGAAGGGTAAAATCTTTTCTATCTACCAAACTGAATCAAACCGAAGGTGGAGCAATTTACCCAACTGCATTATATCTAGGAAGATATGGCCCACCTATAATAAAACCCGTACAAACGATCGTCTTTGCAGGCTAAGGCAAGACATAGCCAGGATTGTTGCGGTTTGTACCGGACATTGGCCTATAGGAGTTCATGCGGAGAAGTTGGGTATCTCCTACAACACCTTTTGCCGTAGTTTTAGTGACCAAAGAGAAAGTGAAACGATAATCCATTTCCTATGCAAATGTCCTGCTTTGGAAAACACTAGAATAAAATACTTTGCAAAAGCATCCTTTCACGAACTTGATGAGCTATCTGAGACAAAGATTAGAAACCTAATCTTTTATCTCAATGCGACAAAATGGATCTAAAATAATCTCTATAAAGCTTCTCTATAAATCTTTCCCTTTCTATCACAGGTCAAACGAGTTTTGGGTATCAAAACGGCGGACTTCTGCGCTAATTGGATTTCAGGCTAGGTTGTCTTGAGATCGCCATTTCTACCTACCTACCTATGCAGATCTTCAAATGATGTTTTTTATTTAAGGAATTTAAATTTGTAAGTAAATTTGTGTCGAAATTATGGATTTAAACTTTTTCTTTTGCTTCCAAGACGTAATCGTGGGTACTTGTTTTTTAAGAGGCAGTACACACAAAGATGGCATGGGCTTTTAGGGCCCAACAGGCAACAGTATATGCTTCTAAAATACCGCTATTTTCAATTTTTCGTAGTCCTAATATTTTGAATCGAAATTATTTTTTTAAATAAAATTTAGATTGCGTTTTTTATTTGATCTGTTCAAAATGCAAACACATCAATTGATATTTTCCAACAAAAATCACATAAAATGAATCGTGCTTAATGCATATACAATATTTTTATGAACTGGAAAACATACAACATGCACAATTTATAAAGGGTGGACTGCACACAGTATAACAAAAAACCATGAAACCTTCGACTAGCAGGAAAATGCAAATATAGAAGACAGGACATCAATACAAACCAAGAATTCGGGGCAAAAAACTCATCAACTCTACAAAAATTAAAATAAGAAAAATAAAATAAAACATAAACAGAAAAACTCAAAAAACAAAGAGAAAAATCTATAAACTTGGAGAATAAAAAAGAAAATCATGCTTTTCTCTAAAACGACGTGAAGCAAATAAGATGGGATAAAAGTATTCTAATTTTCACAAATAAATGTCAAGTGAGTGTGCAAAAACACGTTTTAGTGTTCTAAAACCGTTTAGTAAAACGTATTCCCCGTTTTCAATATGTCTAAGAATGGACATTTATTCGAGGACTTACCTTTCATAATTCCCAAGTTCTGAATGACCATATGTCCTTTTCGAATTACTTGATTTCCAAGCGCTCGCGTGCCTGTCTTATTGGCATTTTCCGATTTACTTTGAGCACTATATGGGAAAAAAAAATAAAACAATAAACACACGCTTACAAAAACAAAAAAAAATTCCACAAATACTCACTTTGCGAATCCAATAAAATCTTCATGATTGGTGTTCATGTAAGCCAACTCAAAATCAATGAGCAAGAGTATTTGTTCTTTGCAATACTGTTCACGTTGGCGGATATGTGCGGCAATAATACTTTCAGTCACCTCACGTAATCTTGGATAGCGAGACATCTTTAAATGAAGATAAAAAGAATTTTGTTTATTGATATACAAAACAGGTGCATTAGGAATACCTTATCAGTGCACATGCGTACAACAGTTGATAGCTCAAGTACGACTAGATCAACACACTTTATCACTGGTTCCTTAAGTTGGGATATTTGGCGTTTAACAATTGCCTCAAAAGCCATGTCAGGTGTGAAAAGGCCAACACGAATACCATGAATATTCCGAATGGCAAATGATATTTCACGGCGGAGTTCCTTTTCGTCACAAGACATTTTTACAATTTCAAAACGTAGTCTGTAAAAAGTTTTAAAAGACAAATTTACTAAAATTGTAAGAAAGTGGATTAAGAAAACGTATTTCGTTCTAATGTTTTGAACATACTCCAAAAGAAGTAAGATTAAAATGGTAGTGTTAAACAGGATTTACATTTCATTTTTTTTTTAATCAGCTGTCAACTGGGGTAGACACAAAACAAGTTGACAAAACGTGATTAAAGATTTGCAATAATAATAAATAAATACATTAAATTGTTATCTCTCTGGCATAAAGGATAAAAAATAAAACAACATGCTAAAGCTTAATTATAACTCGAGGTTATCAAAATCACAACTAACTTGATCTGGACCAAAACCAAAAATACAGTTGATCAATCGTATGTTTCTTTTTTTTAATGTTCAAACAAATGTTTTAAAAAAATTCCTTGATTTGTATAGTTTTTAAAACTCAAGCATACCGTTCATGGAAGATTCGATTGATCTTAGCACCTCCAGATAGTTCATTGGTGTTAACAAGCGCCGAACCTGAACCTTCAATTGTTCTCTCAAAATCGGACTGCAACTGCTGAATCATTCTTTAATAGTTTGATAGATTATATGATTAACTTCTTATACAAAAAAAATATATATTAAACTTACTGCAGCATAGCTTTGGTTTTAATACTTGGATCATCAGGCCTAAAGTGTTTGAACTGCTCAACATCTTTCTCAAGAGTTAACATTTGTTTTTGTAATTTATCTCTCAAGCCTGGCAATGTATCTCGAATATGATTAGTCAATTGCTGATTAAGCACACGTTGAAGATATGGTGTTCCCAAACGATCGGCCATGTGTCTATAAGATGGATGACTAAGGAAAAACTTTCTTTCTCCCGATAGAGCAGCATGAATATCCTTTCGGCCATCAATATCCTTTTGAGAACGATTAACCACGCCAATGTAGCCTCGCCTTAGGGGAAGTAATTTGTTCTCCAAAATATCTCTTGCATCTGTACCTTCGTCCATCAAATCCAATTTAGTGATCACACCAATCGTACGAATACCCTGAGGATCAACCTCTTTAGCTAATTTTAAAGCATCTGAATTTGCCAAATCTGTATTGGCTGGTGTTACAGCCAAAATCAGACAGGTTTCCTTGCGAATAAATTGGAAGATCATTCCTTTGATTTGTTGTTCAATATCGGCTGGCTGATCACCGATTGGAACCTTTGTCAGACCAGGCAAATCAATCAGGGTCAAGTTGAGCACATGTGGTGAGTACACCCGCAGGTTAATGGGAATGTTTGAAATTCCCTTATTGCTTCCGGTTACACGATCAGTTTCAGCTTCAATTTCACTCCGAATTTCATTAAAGTCGGTAAATTTTTTACCCTTGCAATGTAGAAACTCTCCATATTCTGCAATTAAAAAAATATTATTTTTTGTTAATTTAAAGTGTACATTAAAAGATGTATGAATTATTTATGTACCTGCAACTCCATTGATAAGTTGAAGGATCAAAGGTCGACGAGTAACAATTCCAGAACCTCGGGGCAAGAAATCTCTAAAAAGGAGAGTAAAATTGTTTGAATTATTTAAATAAACTATATTTGAGAGATAATATGGCTTTTTTCATGATAATTCATTGTACTATTTTTTAGACCAAAGAGTATTTTTAACTGATCGTAGCAAGAAAATAATACTTATAGAATAGAACAAATATTAATTAAAAAAAAAACAATAGATACAAATATTTGAAACATTTTTAGTTGGTATTATTATTTTATTACTATTATTTTTATTCGGGGCACTAAGGGATACCAATATTGCATTTTTAATATTAAATTCTTCACAAAACATTAAGGAATAAACGACAATCTGATGAGACTCTGAACAAGGCAATCACCCCAATCTGTTAAATAGGAAATCTGTTATGAACTGGTATCCACTATCAACTGACCTCAACCCAATACAAAACCTATAAATGCCAAAAATGCAGTTAAAAACAAACTAGTAAGACAGCCAACTGGAAAAATAGACACTTTAAAATTAATTTAGCTATAAAGCTATAGAGATAAATAGTTTTCAGAACTAATAATTTCGCTTCGTGTTTTCGAAATGCACAACAATGTGTCACAATCGCAATATCTATCTGATCACTGCCTAAGAATGGAAAATAATCATAATTAATCAAAAAGAAAATAACCAAACACATGGGATTATTATCTTAAGTTTATTAATTCAAGAAGTTAAAAAGAAAAAAAACAAAATTGAAGATACATTTTATTTATAGGATCTGAATCATGAAGTTAAACGATGACCACATTCAGTCATTAGTCGTATAAAATTTCATACTGCATGCTGAAAGTGATAACTCCAGTATTTTATCATATTTAAGAAAAATCTTAACTATATCAAATTTGTAGCGTTTCCAAAGAACTAGTATTTCGATAATATTTTTTATTGATAATTTTATGTTTACATATTTCAATAATTGGTAATCAAACACTTATATTTTAATAAGGACCGTGCTGAAAGTAAATTGTAGATTTTTTCCCTATGTGTTCTGTATGAAAACATGATTCAGCACAGATCTGATCTTGGAACTCGGAGTACGGGTGGGTAAAACTATTACTGAGCCTTAAAATCGATCCACTATTCTTGTTGTGAGTATAGGTTGTATTACTTTTATTACAAAAATCTCAAAATCACATGCAAGTACAAACACTGTAACCAAATCATTAGACACAATTCTAAGAAATAAATAAAATCATAACTTGTGCTCATCATAATCTATAAAATATACAAAAAAAACATAGCTAGTAATTTACTTCAAGTATCGTTTATTGTTCACTTCATAAAATTAGAGTCCCAGCAGCGGTTACGCTTTGATGACACACGCTGCTTTTGCTAATTTCCTTTTGCATTTATTCCATATTAGCAACAGGTGAACTTATCACATAGACTAAGTTGTGAGAAACTTGTAAGAATTACCTTGAGTTAGTTACGAAGCTTTTCATCAATGTCGATGTTTTTGTTTAGGGTAATTCATTTCGTATTATCGCTTGTTAAACATTATCCATTCGATTAAAAATACATTCATACCCATGCTTATCATAACTCAACAGCAATGAGTATGTTGTACACTTAAAAACGAAAGCAACAACAAAACTAGAGCAAGAGGGTTGTTGCAGAATTAAATTGGGGTCCGTCCTGATTAGAACAAAAGAACCACTTCCCTTTCGAAATTTCTGTGTGCACCGTTCTTTTCGCAGATCGATCAACTTGTTTTGTGTGCGTATTCAGAAACTTTCTATACAATCCGTAATATTTGTAGTCAGTTTCATTTTTTCAAATCTGAGAATTAAGTTGGGCAATAATTTTCCAAGGTAGGTTAGAATTTTTCACTTTTAGCTGTTTAGCATTTATTTTGGGACACATTTAATAAGAATGGTTTGGTAATTAACTTTTAAATATGTGCTAAAATTAATTATTAGTATTATTTTTTAAGCTAAAATGCTATCCGAAGTATTCAGGTTTCTGAATTTCAACTGTGCATCAAATATCTCAACGATTGGTTTGGCACATTCATAAGTAGTTTATTTTATTTTGGTGAGAGTTCTAGAAAAGGTTTACTTTAAAATAATTAATATTGCCACTCCTTCCCATTTTCGGCTTGAAGAAAAAAATTTTTTTTTGGGTCTAACTCTAAAACTTTCTTATAGATTTAAAGGATGGTAAACCAAAAAAAAATATGTAAGACGACTTAAGTTTTTTATCGACACCCACGCTATGTCAGTATGGGATGACCTATCTATTGATTTCATTTTAAATCATAGCTCATTTTGACTTTGACACAAAATCAGTATTAAGGAAAGGTTTGGTATCAGCCATCTGTTCGATGTCAAATAGCTGGCTTCCAGCTGTGATTTGGTCAAGGTGATGCGCTGTCATGCGATTTTTTTCACATCGTGCTTGAAAGAATAGTGCAGAGTCTGTCCAATTATTAGCATATGATGACATTGACATAATCGGAAGAACTCAGTGTGATGTCAATGGGGCTTTTGTGAGTATTGAGGCAGAAGCGGCAAAAATGGGTTTAACGGTGAATGAGGGCAAAACAAAGTACATGCTGTCGTCAAGAAAGGACATATAACACCGACGTAGAAAACAACACCAGCGCTGAAGTCAAACGCAGAATAACTCTTGCTAATCGCTGTTTCTTTGGGTCAAGAAAGCAATTTAGTGGTAAAGTCACCTCTCTCTCTTATCATCCCCGTCCTGCAATACGGTGCAGAAGCATGGACAAAAGCGAATGAAAGCACCTTGGGTCGAAGGGGAGTGGAGGAGAAGATAGAACGACGACGACTTAGCGAGAAGGGTAAAAGTCCAACGACTAAGATGGCTGGGTCACGTAGTGCGCATGGAAACCAATGCTCCGGCCCGGAAAGTCTTCGAATCCACACCCGCAGGACAGCGCAGTAGAGAAATACCGCGGATCAGGTGAAGTGGAAAGTGAACTCACCCAATTTGGAGCGTGAAGCTGGAGACATCTAGCTAGGGACCGAGCTAGATGGAGAAGTTTGTTGAGTGAGGCCTTAGTTCACTCAGGACTGTAGCGCCACCTTGAGAAAGTAAGTTTATGGAAAACCGTGAAGGCCCTTAAAGCTAAAAGTTTGCTCTAAGGCGCGTTATAGCTATCATTGGTTTTCATCAAAACAAACATTAGAATTTTTTTGACAGATCGTTTATAGCTATCCTTAAAAATGTCTGTCATATACAAAAATTTCCTGATTGGAATTCACCGAAACTTTTTTTGACAGAATCTGTCATTGGAATTGTGTGAAATCGGAACCCAAATCAGTGGAACGATTAGTTTCACTTTTGAAATAATGAATGAAAAAATTCATTTTTAGAGAAAAATAAATGCGCAGCTACACTTTTTTTTGCCAAAAAAATCTTTGTGTGATTTCCAATCGATCAGTATATAATTTTCATTTCCAATCAAAGGGAAACACCGTCAAATCATCGATTCAAACATTTTTCCGGATCGATTTCAGTGATATCTATAACTGGAACATTGAAGACAAAATAAATAGACCAAAATAATTTAATTTAAAAAAAGGCTTGTATTGGGTCACCCTTTATTTGTATGAAATTTGTGTATTTTTCAAATATATGGACACAAAATATTGTTAACTTTTTAAAATACCTATGTATATGTGTTTTTATCTAAATAAAAACCAAAAAGGCACCAAAAATAGCTAATAATTTTTATCTTTTATCAAACGCTATTTTGGAAACGATAGTGCTTTTGGTCGATGAAATAAAAAAAAAACAAATACATTGAGATATGATACATTGAATGGAGAAGAATGCATTCGAACAATAAAGTATTGTAATAATTATTATTTTGAGGGTGGAACTCGCGTGTGCTTTTCCAAATTATTTTTTTTTATAAAAAAAAACGCAACAACAAAGCATAACAATAAGACAAATAAAGAAGAAATGAAAAGGAAAATAAACTAATGAATCACTCTACAATTCACAAGTAGAAGTATAAAATATATAGTGTATGAATATACATTGTGTATATTTGTATTCACGATTTAATATCTTTGTGAGAAGTTAATTAATTGAGTTAAAAAGTAAATTATAATTTGCAAATTGGAGAATTGGAGAACTACCGATGTGAATAAAACAATGTAATGAATCAGAATTGTTGTTATTCTGAGATTTGGTTTTTATTTACTTTTATGATCCAAAGTTTTTATATTTCTGAGCAGCGATTAAATTGTGAGACTTATTTATTTTTTTTTTTGGTAGAATCAGTTGATTAAATTTCATTAAATAAAATCTTAGAAAATGATAATTTAATAAGAAGCCAAAAGCTGTTAATTAGCTACGACAAAATCTCATGCTTATGAAGTATTGCACAAAAACACTTATTATCCATAGCTTTCATTTTGATATGTAATATTAAATATTACTTATCAATGAGACACAAATGAATTAAAAAAATCATTTGATGAATGTTTGAAATGTTTTATCTTCCACCTTGATCTGTTCGCTTTTGTCGGTTAAAGAAACGTGGCTCACTCAAGGTTTAAAACAACAAAAAGAAAAACAGCATCAAATGTGATTTTAAAATTATGTTTCAATGCCAAATCTGTACAACATGCACTTCCGTTCTTGTTCATATGTAAACGATAGCAAGTGCACTAGTGCAAATTTCGATTTACTTAACGAAGCCATAAAAATACCCAACTAATCAATAAGTTCGTGTGTGAGACATCACGAAAATTTAAAGTTTAAATTTTGTAGCGCCAATGCTCTTAAAGAACATGGACTTCGTGAAGTCTCAACCATTTCTATTTGCGAGGAATGTAAGGGATGGATGCACGGCTTATTTGAGAAGTAAATTTCATGATAAAAATCTCTTGGAGGATTTGTCAAAAACTATCAAGTGGCACATCCAGGTATTAAAACCATACCTCTGGCATGACAGCCCTACGCACAAACCCTCGCGCCACAGATACGACCAACACTTGCTTAATGCTCCTAAATTTATTCTTTTAATAGGTCAACAGCCAAATTTAGTTTTTCCTAAATATATTATTATATACATATACATACATACATAAGTGTAGCTTTAATTAACAATTATATTTTTTAAAATATGTAACATAACATAGAAGTAAGTAACTTCTATGTTTTTGCTATTTTATAAATTTCTTGTTTATAAAATATTTTATAATCAAAATCTAACGAAAACCTACATACATAAATACGGAATTCGAATTAATTTTCAAAGGTATATAATTATGATATAAAATACTTAAAACATGAATGGAAACTATCAATGAAAAATCACCTTTAATGATTTTTTTGTGAAGTAACAGCACAATTTTCTTGAGCTCAATTTCATATTCAATAGAAATAATGTACTTTAATGTCTTTTTATCTTCTACAAAATTATCTTTCAAAAATCCACGTTCATCAATTTTTATTATATGTATATAATAATTTTCATCAGGACATAAACTTCAATTAAAAAACAAAAATACAAATTTTAACAGGAAAACACAAAACAAGTCCGAATAGGTTAGGGGTATACACAAAATGTTATACAATTTTTCATGTGTGTAGACAGAAGAAGAAAATTGATTTTTCTCTTGGTTGTTCATTTTTAGAAACAAAAAACAAATTGAGAAGGAAGAGTAGCCCCCTAAACATTATCGCCCAGAGTTTTTTTTTTTGTTTTTGGTAAGAAGCATTTTTAATGTTTACAAAACAAAGTTTTTCTATTATAAACAAAAAGGTCGCTCTCTTGTTTTTGCGCGAGAATGGTTTTTTGTGTGTTTTGCAGAGCGCAGTCCAAATTCTATTGAAAGGTCAACTTTCACTAAAGAGACACATAATTTTACTAAATAATTTCTATAAAAAGAATTCCTACTACAAAAACAATAATTTAAATAAACAAACAAACAAAAGAAACGCATAATTGGAAAGGATACAAAAATGTGGTACAAAAGGATATATTATTCTGACGGGTTTCATTGATTTTCTTTTTGTGTTTATTCTTCATTCATAAGATACAAAAGAACAGACCCAAACAGTGTTTCCACATGGATCCAAATGAGTACAATTTTATCGCGTATTAGTTCGATTAATTTATAAAAAATATATATTTTATATATATGTAGGTTATATACCTACATACATATTTCAACTTGTTTGTAACGAGGCATTAAAGTTCGATTGTTATTATTTATCGCATACGGTTGAATACAAAACTAGAATTTACAAAAATAAACTTTTTCTCTTGTATGTAGGTAACCGTCACATACGGATTCAGTTGTATTTTCTAAGATTGTTATTGTTATAATAAAACTTGAAATTTTGCCGGAAATACAATTTTTCTGTATGGTTACATAAATGTTTCAAACCCCATACATTTTTTTAATTAAACTGTTGTATTAACAACAATTAAAATTGAAATATAAAAATATAAACTACATGGTTAAATACTTTAAGTAGAAATCTATCCTTAACAATTTCCACTTGGCTCAAAGTCAAACAAAAATTTATCATAAGAAATAGTTTTTTGAGAACAAACAAACAAACAAAATAGGAGCTAAATCAATTTTTTTAAATTTTCCGCATGATTCCCTCACAACTTTTTATGCAACACAAAATAGAAAAATTCTGGGCAAGGATTCTAAGACGTTTCAAAAACAACTTTTACCATTGTAAAGATGACGCAAACTGTCTTAGGTCATCTTCAGCAAATACAATAGAAAACACAAAAAAACATTGACATCACAGAAATATTTCCTGACTTAAAAATTCTTTATAGTAATTTACGTGCAATTCTAAATCAATGTGCTTTGCTTTCTATAATTAAATCCTCATTCATTTAGTAATATTTAATCCAAAGAAAAAAATATGTTTTTGACTTAGACGGAAGAGACTTCCTCTATTCATACAAAGTTTAGCTCATGAAATTCGTTGAGTTCATTTAATTTGTTTAATTCAGAAAATTTTGTTACTTTATTTATTTAGTCTAGTCATTATATTAAATAAATTTCCTATTCTGCAAAACCGATCGTAAAAATGCTTCTTTTAAATATTAAAATGTTTGTTTCAATACAATTTTCTTTAAAAGAAAATATAAAATTTTCAGATTGGGCAACTTAGCTGGAGCCTTTGCAAACATTCAAAACTGCATCTAACCGATAAAACTAACATATAGTAAATGGGCCATATGTAATTATGTATCCTTATAGCTCTATAGGTATACAATACAATCTGAAAACTTACTTATATTTTAGTTGTAGTCAGCGGAAATAAATTGTATGTTTATAAGCGTATAGGTAACAAACAAGTAGTTTACGTTACCCTCAACACCCAAAAATATACAGTTTGTTTTCACAGAAAAGGAGATAGGATGAAACAATTAAACCAAATTTGAACAACTTTGTGTACTGGGAGCGTTCTACTGATACAAAATATAAAAACGAGCTAAGAAAATCACAAAAGCTTGTGTTCTACTTTTTCGTTAGCTTAATGTTTAGCAATATTTATGTTGCTCTTCAGGTTGTCGAGTTAAATATTTTCTTTTTCAAATTGAACGTTTTACAATTTATAAAATATAAAACATAAAGACAATATTATATAATGAATACATTTAATAATAAAAGAACAAAAAATGAAACGATACATACAGGAAAAGTACACTCATGAGCGGATGAACTTATTAACAGATAAATCAATGTATTGCTTTCCATTAATAATAATACTTCGGAAGTATTGTTTTTCAAAGAAGAACAGTGTTATTTTGGCGAAAGGTCATAAGTTCAAAATTGGGTTTTGACCTACATATAGTGACCTCACAGGATAGTGAGTCTTAAGCACCTATCGTAGAAATGTCAGAGATCAAAATAAAAAGTACGCATAACAAAATCAATGCATTTTTAATTGTTTATCTCCTCCTGACATAATATACATATTATGTACAACAAATAAATTATGTGTACACATACATACATATGTATGTATGTATGTACATATCAAATTTAAAAGTACATAATTGTGAATCGAAATTAGATGATAGGTTTAACTGCATTGTAATTACACAATTAAGTTATGACATTCTTTCAAAATCATTGTTAATAATTTAAGGTTTATTTGAAAACCACTAAAGTAGGTCAAAATATAAGAGCCTCTTTTTTTCTTAGGTTTTTTGAGTACCTATGAATTTATTTGTAAGACATCTTTTTCTTCAACTTTAAGAAAATTGATATGTATGTAATGGTTTTTAATAAAAGAAAAGGTAGGTAGGTAATATTGCATATCCTTCGGTACCTAGGTATACAAACTTGGTAGATTGCATGAATGTATTAACAACCTAAATCACGTTGGTAGATGTATACCTAAGTACATATGAACCTACAAATAAGACACGAAGTGGTCCTAAAATTAAAGGTGCTTTTTAATTTAAAATTTGTAAACAATTTAATATAACATCTACATAAAGTACCTTACCTACATTAATACAATTTTTGCACAAAAGTCGAATTTAAAGGTCAAATAAATGCCTTTATAGATAGGGCAAATCAAGTGCTCTCATTCTTTTTATAAAATGTACACAAAATCATAATTGATTATGAAAATAACTTTTTTTCATGCTATTCAAACTAATAAGGAAGTAAAAATTTTAAATCAAGTGAATTTCAAAACTTGAAACAAAAAATACCTTCCTAACCATTTGTAAAGGAACACCCACCTACATACAATTTGCTTTATTAGTTAAGACAAATAAAAATAAGTCTAACTAAATACGTAACGTAACATATTACCCCTAAATCCCAATGCCCTTTGACCTAAAACTCCTCCAATAAAAGAAAAAAAACACTTGATACATCTTTATCGGGACAATTTATTGGATGTTTTACAGAAAAAAAAACATTTCCCCCAGAAAAATTTCCCTTAGAACACTATCAAATTGCCCAAGACCAAGAGCATGACTCAACATCTGTCCTTTTCGAGAAATACCCGCATTCTTTCTCTTTCGCACTCATCGCAATTTGGCTTATTTTGACACATTTAACAAGAAAAAATGTTTTCTTGTACAAATCGATTGTCACTTTTGTGTTTTGTCTCAGAGACAGAGAGAGCCACTGGCACCAATACGTGCACACCCATTATCCTGTATGTATACTCCTCTGCTGGTGTGTGGGGCATTGATTTTTCTTTGAGAAAATTCTTTTAAAATTTTCATTGATTGATCAGACCAGCAAAATTCTTTTCGTTTTCAGTTTTCACACCCAAAACCAAATCGAAAATGTATTTCATTTCCCATCAAATTAGAATACTTCCATATAATTCACTTACTTCCCAACAAAATTCTCCAGCACAGAAGACTTTCCAGCCGATTGTCCGCCCACCACAGCAATCTGAGGCAAATCTAACTGCATATGCACACCCAATTGGGTGAATGCATCCTGCAGCTTATTCACAATTGGAATTAACGTATCCATAATTGTTTCAGTTTCAGATCAGTGTTTTGCACACACTTTTCCAGCGGACGACGGTTGTTCTTTCCGGAAAAGTGTGGAACCCGAAAATAATTGATCTTTGAGATGTTTTTTTTTTTTAATAATGTATATAGATTTTTTCACTTCTATTTAAGCCCGTATCAGACCGTCGCGACTCGCCTTTCGATCCCAAGAGAACTTTACTTGACGAAAACACGAAGAAAACTACGCTCTACGCGATTTCGATTCGATTATCAAAATTTGTTCTGAAACTGAAAGGGAATTTTTCTTGTCAGTCAGAAAAAATTGCAAACTTATCTATCTCTATTCGATAAGAAGCAGTTGGCCTTTTCTTTGTGAGATAGGGTTATCTTCGTCTGCGACTGCGTTTATTTCACCAACTTCTCTTCAACACCAACACCAAACACATACAAAGTAGGTTGCCAACAAATTGATTTTATTTGGATTTCTTTTCTTGTTCTTTTTTAGATTCAATAAAAAGGATTTGGCCAAGATTTTAACGGTAGTAATTGATTGAGAATGAAGGATGCAATTTCTCTGTAATCACAAAACTCGGTAAAACAATTAAACAGAAGTTTTTTTTGTGTATTTTCTGACGATTTAGCAATTGCTAAGCAAGACGTAGAGACCGACCGTCGGTCTTTTATTTTTTATGAATGACTATTGATGAGAGAGTTGGGTACTTGTACTAAACGAAACGGTGGTACTGTGAAAAATACCTACAAAACTAAATGAAAGACATTTGAAAAAGAAACAACAACAATGCAAAACTTTATATTATTTCAAAAAGCTTGAGCGAGACAAATGTACTTTCATACAATAATTCAAAAATCTATTACAATATCTAGTGACAAGTGTTCCAAGACTTGCTAGATTGTTCCTTCAGTTATTAAGTGAAAATAAAAACTTCACCTTAAAATTGAGCTTGGGTTGTGTTGACTTTTTAATATATAAATATTTGCGCTGAATTTTGATTAAAAACCTGCTTGTGGAACCAATAACATTTTAGAATAAAATAAATGTTGGCTCAACTTTCCATTACGAATTTTAGGTAGGAGTCTCAATAGAACATGTTTTAAATATTAAGGCTAGGAAACAATTTTAAGACATAGAAAAAAATATTTAATTTTTCGGACTTAACTATAGGATTTGGGGTGGGTGCGAGTTTGGCAATATGCAAAGTACTTTTTGCATTTGAGCACTAAAATTAAAGAAATCCCCAACAAAAAAGCAAGTATGGCAATACTGAACAAAAAACAGGGAAGAAATGTCAAAATTAACCATTTTTGTGTGTTTTGTATGTAAAAAAATGAACTTTAAAAATTAATTAAAAATAGAAATAAATGTTTCCTCGTTCTAAAATTGCTATAGTTATTATTTATTTGCACATATCTTTCAAATAAAAAAAACATCGAGTCGAAATTTTTGCTGCGGTAATGGAAAGTTGAGCTGCTGTTAGTATGCCATGCTATCAATCAAAAAACTTGTTTATGGTTTAAAAAATGCTATACAAAAAAAGTAGGGTTAAGTCCGAAAAAGAAAATGTTTTTTTCTATTAAAGTTACTGTACAAAAAAAATCTGAAGGAAATTCATGCTGCGGTAATGGAAAGTCAGTCGTTCCTAAATGTTATTAATTTGTATTCTTCAAGTCTGCAAAATAAAGTAAATTCATCTTACAACTATCCTAAAGATGACTGCCATATAGTTAGCAAATGATATGAAAAACATTTAGAAACATTTAGAGACTCATTTTCAGAATTTGAAGAAGCCTAGGTAAAAAGTTATTAGCAATTAAAGAACCTATAATTCATAAAAAGGAAAAAATTTAACAATTTCATAAGCCATTCAAAAGTTTTTCCGTATTTTCAAATAATTGCTTCAATACCGGGGTTGGAACTCGTAGCAGCAGTCATTGGAACCAGATTCGCCGATATCATTCGTCAATCACTTTCGTCATCTCAACAAGATTGTATTGTGATCAGGCTCTGCAACTGTTTTGAGTTGGTTGAACTCCGATGCCAAAGCAGTAAAAGGCCAATTTGTAGCGTTCAGAATAGCAGAGATCCAAGAAATCTCAAACATTGCTGATTGGAAAGGGCCATCACTAGATATGAATGATCGATGAATGCATGGTCCACAATTTCTGTACATAAAGGAAGAAGATTGGCCATATCCATCTCCAGAAAATTATCATGCTATTTCCGAAGTAGTGTCAGTAATCTCAATAAGTAAATTTGAAAGCTGCAGCAAGTTGGTAAGGGTCACAGCATATGTTTGCCACTACATGGACGCATTACGTGGTATAAAAAAGAAAACCTAGCTTTGTCTTCCGAATAATTCGAACGAGCAGAGCGTGTCGTCTACAGGCATATTCAAGTAGAATCGGTATCATCGGAATTGGAATTCGCAAATCTTGGCAAAGAAGACAGCCCAGTGTTCGAGTATCATACTCTCAATGAAACCCTTTTAAGACGAAAATGGAGTAATGAGATCCATGAGTCGAATTAATAATGCAAAGTAGCTGAACATATACACAAGACGTCCAATAATACTCCCCGACAATAATCGAGCAACAATATTCTTTATACATCATTATCACGAGAAATTTCGACTTATCAACCACGAATCTGTCGTGAACGAATTAAGAAAACAATATTTTATCCGAAACTACGACAACTGCTGAAATGCGTGAGGAAACACTGTTTTCGCTGCAAGATGAATTCAGCCAAGGCTACCCATCCTGAAATGGCAATTTTACCAGAAGTTCGAGGATCAGCATTTACACCACCCTTTTCGTACACTGCAGTTGATTACGGTGGTCCATTTGACATTGTCCATGGTCGTAAGTTAGTGTCATGGATAAATGTGAAGACGAGCAGAACAAATTAGTACCGACATCGAATCTATAAACAAACAGAACAAATAGTTCCTGCAGAGAAGGAAGGTGGCGTTGCAGCTGGCGTGGCGGGAATTTCAAATCAATTTTCATTCGAAGAAGAAAAGAAGACTAAAAGGAACACTTTTTTCCACTTAAAAGTAAATTGAATTTAATGTATATTTCTTCGTTTTAAAAACAAAAAATATGTAAGCTATTAACCGAACTGTTTTGTTTTTCATTAAAACTATTTTACTCAGTGGGAAGATTCTGTCGTAGTTCACGTCATTTTTACTTTTAAACGAACTACATATGTACATATATGTATCGTTGTTACAAAAGTTTTCCCTTTGCGTGCTTCTTCAAGTACCTACATAATTTACTCAAATAAATATATGTATGAACAGAAGAAGTTCACGTAAGACAAAACGATCTACACAAATAAATTTAAAGAGTTTGTTGCTTACCAATTGAAGATGGCACAAAATTCGGAATCAGAAGAAGAAATTAACCTAGATAAGACCATAAAACCTGACGAGCGGAGAAGTAAAGCTGTGGTAGACGACTTATCAAAGAGATTGGCTGCGTTGGAAAGGACGTCCAACGAAACCCAGGCACAGTTGGTTGAGAGTGAACAGAAGTGTAAGTATCTACAGCGTCAATTTGATTCTTGCCATGACATCAAGGAATTGGGTTAGCAAAACACGTCTGTCACTCAAACTACATCAACTGCGAACGTGCCAACTTCAAATAGTTTATCTGAAACACACCAGCTCAAATACCCTTCGCCAATGCAGTTGGTTGTGTCAACTACTTTGCCACATAGTAGAGCAATGGAAACTTCCAGGCTGTGTGCTTGTACGGATTATCAAGGGGTATATAACAAACCACTAGTGTCGCAAATAACAACGAATGTGCAGCAGGTTCCATTGTTGACAATTGCGTCTGGTTTTCAAGGGGGATATGCTTTGCCCTCTCAAGCGCCATGGCCAATGATGGTAAATAACGCTTCACATAATATATATGGTTGCATGCCTGCAACCTCAGTGAGTCAAGCTACAGCAAACATTTGAAAAATTGGATGACTGCATCGAATGTGTATCCCAACAATGTCAGTCAAAGGAAACTCTACGATCTACCAGAGGTTAGCTGACGTCCTGAGGAATGGCCGCTCTTTATGTCGACCTTTGATGAATCAACAGTTGCGTATGGATATACCAACTTAGAAAACACCATTCGTCTTCAAAAATGTCTCAAGGGAGAAGCGAAAGACGTAGTTTAAGACCGGAATGCTTAGTACGAAGCCAAATACTGATAGTAAAATCACTACCAATCCAATCATAAATGAATCGGAAGTACACCAGTTAATCCCGTTTGCTATAAAGATTAAAAATTTAGTGGCTTTCTTGAAGTCAGCTGGAGCGCAACCACACCTAAACAATCCGACTCTTTTGACAGAGTTGGTGCAGAAACTTCCTCTCAGTAAAAGACTAGAATGTGCACGATATTCTTCAGGCGCTGGACCATATCCGACTGTTGAACTTTTAGCGCAGTGGGCAAATGAGAATGCCAGGCTCATTGCCACCATTTTACCAGTTACTACAAGCACAGACGTTCCAGGTTCATCGATACTTTTTACGGAAGGTAAGAACAAATCACTGTTGCATATTGCTCCTGACGATAAATGTCCAAAATGCAAAATGAATCATAGTCTAGTAGAATGTTCGCAGTTAAAAAGTATTCCCACTCAAGAAAAACGGGATTTGGCAGAAAAAATAAACTGTGTTTATCTTGCCTCCACCTTGGGCATACAACACCCCGATGCCGGAAAAGAAAGAAGTACGGCATTAATGACTGCCAACGCTTCCATCACCGTATGTTGCACGATGGACTGAAGGTAGAAGCAAGTGCTGTAAGCAGCTCGTCAACCGAGATGGCACCGACGAATTCCAAGAAACCAAACGAAGAAATTCAAGAGTTTGTCAGTTGCTGTAAGTCCAATGAATCAGTCTGTCTTTTTAGAATTGTTCCAATAAGACTCCATGGTCCAAAAGGGGAGGTCGAGACGTATGCTTTACTGGATAAGGGCTCATCCGTTACATTGTTGGAGGAAGATTCGGCGATGGAATTGGGAGCTGTTGGTACTGAAGAATCACTGACTATGGTACTGAGTATGGTACAAAACGACCTGAAAATTTGGTTGACTAAGCTGATATTGTAAGAGCTCGTGAGATCCTCGACTCGACTACTCGCCGAATCGATTCCAATAGGTTTGAAACTGGCTTATTGTGGATTGAAGATTCCGTGGTGTTGCAAAGTAGTTATTCAATGGCCCTTCGACGTCTGGAAGGTATTGCTGAAAAATATGAACGTAATTTAATGAATTATGTTGAGAA
Organism: Eupeodes corollae; assembly: GCF_945859685.1. Lineage (NCBI taxonomy): Eukaryota > Metazoa > Arthropoda > Insecta > Diptera > Syrphidae > Eupeodes > Eupeodes corollae. The sequence continues at coordinate 79,624,642 of NC_079148.1, forward strand.
GGGCTATGCGAGAAGAATGCAGCCAGATGAAGTGAACAAAATTGGAACAAGAACTTGGTACTTACCTCACTTTGGGTTGAGAAATCCTCATAAACCGAAAAAACTTCGGACCGTCTTCGATACCGCTGCTACCGTTCAAGGGATATCATTAAATTCTGTCCTGTTGAAGGGGCCAGACTTAAATCAGCCATTGCCAGTCGTACTTTTTAAATTTCGAGAAGGTGCGGTGGCAGTCTGTGCTGACATTAAAGAGATGTTTAGCCAGATTCAGATTCGACAAGAAGACCAGCATGCTCAGCGCTTCCTCTGAAGACACGGTGACCCTTCAAAGACGACAATTGAGACCTACGTCATGCAGTTCTATGACGTTTGGTGCTTCGTGTCCTCCTTGCAGCGCCCAGTTCGCTAAGAATCAAAACGCCCTAAAGTTTGAAGAAACCCATACAATTGCAGTTAAGTACATAACCGACCAACATTACGTTGATGTTTCCGTCGCCACCTTTCGAGATGAAGATGAAGCTATTGAGGTCAGCAATGCTGTTAGGGAAATCCATCGAGGCGCTAGATTTGAACTGCCAGGATTTATGTATGTACTGGGAGACCTCTTGTGATGAATTTGTGTTCAGAATTCGACGGCATCGCAGTGATCCTGATGTTCATTCATTTAAAGGTAAGCCAACAAAAAGAGAGGTTTTGAGCATTGTGATGTCGGTGTTTGAACTTTTGGTTTACTGGCCAAATTTATAATATATTCAAAGGTGATTCAAGACTTGTGATGAAGATCTGCCAGATCACCTGCTCGTCAAGTGGAACAATTCCGAAATATCGAACACATACAGATGCCACGCAACTACTTACCAGAGAACAGAGATGTTTCACGGTTCCAGAACTTTAGAGTTGCACGTATTTGTCGACGCAAGTTAGGTGGCATACGCTGCTGTTGTTGTGGTCTCATTCGTTGCTGGAAAAGTTAAATGCCTTCCAAAAAAGCTTTCTTCAGTACCTCGATTGGAACTTACTGCCGCCGTGTTAGGAACAAGATTGAAGAACTCCATTCTGATAAGCCATTCAGTCGTGCCCGATAGATGTTTTTTGTGGACGGATTCAGTTGCCAGATGGATACAATCAGAAGCGAGAAACTATAAACCATTCGTTGCTCACCGTATAGTTGAGATCTTAAACTCGACTAAAAAGGAGGACTGGCATTAGGTACCAGCAAGCCAAAATGCCGCTGATGAAGCGACGAGAACTATTTTCAGATATGTGTCAAATCTGAAACATGTGGTGTTAAGTGAACAACTATCAACCGAAGAACTATCTTCTCGGAAACTCTACAAGGCCGAACAAATGTTATGTCGAATCGTACAAAAGACAATATATGCGGACGAGATTATTGCTTTGGAAAATGGAAAGCTATTCAGTAAATCAAGTCCAATATTTAAACTAACCCCTTTTCTTGATGAAAACACGATGCCCTATAATACTACCAGTAGACCATAGATTGACATTCCTTATAGGAGATAGATACCACCAAAATCTCCACCATCAAAATCAAGAAGTCATGAATGAAATGAAATCCGTCGACGTTTTTGGGTGACAAATATCCTGAGCTTGGCGAAGAAAATCAAGAAGCAGTGCCAACTATGTAAAATAAATAAGGCTACTCCAAGACAACCATTAATGGGACAAATGCCTATTGATCTCTTAACTCCGTTTGTCAGACCGTTTAGTTATGTTGGCCTCGATTACTTTGGGCCAATGGAAGTGACGATTGGACGTACCCGTGTGAAGAGATGGGCAGCAATCTTCACTTGTCTAACCGTACGTGCCATCCACATTGAATTGGCTGTGGATCTTTCAATGGATGCATGTTTAATATGCATCAGAAACTTTGTTAATCGAAGAGGAGTGCCTGTGCGCATTTGCAGCGACAACGGCAGAAATTTTGTGGGTGCCAATAGAGAGTTACAGAAAAATCAATACCAATTCGACTCAGATGTTATCCAAGCCGGGATGTCATCCAAGGGTATTGAGTGGTTATTTAACTGTCCCTCTAATCTTAATGCGGGTGCCAATGACCATCGTGTTGGCCTTCGTAAGCAACATCAAATATCCCTACAATTGAAAAACAGCTTCTGAAAACGGCGAATGTTAGAATATTTGCTAACTCTGACGCGCCGCACCAAGTGGTTCTGCCGAGAGGCAGCCCTTAAGGTTGGAGATTTAGTTTTGATTTGCGATACAGATCTTCCTAGAAGTAAATGGAGAAGAGGAATCATTTCTGCGACATATCCAGGAAAAGACGGCCACATTCGGGTTGCAGATGTTCGAACGAATGGCGGTATACTACGAAGACCTACATCAAAATTAGCTGTTCTCGATGTCGAAAGTGGTAAAACACCGAGGGAATTTCACGGGGGCCGGTATGTCATGGATAAATGTGAAGACGAACAAATAGTTCCTGAAGAGAAGGAAGGTGGCGTTGCACCTGGTGTGGCGGAAATTTCAAATCAATTTTCATTCGAAGAAGAAAAAGAAGTCGAAAGGGAACACTTTTTTCCACTTAAAAGTAAATTGAATTTAATATATATTTCTTCGTTTTAAAAACAAAAAACATTTAAGCTATTAATAAATAACCAATCCCGAACTGTTTTGTTTTTCATTAAAACTATTTTACTCAGTGGGAAGATTCTGTCGTATAGTTCACGACAGATAGAAAAGAGGTGGATTTGCCTTTTCAAGTGTCTGATAACCAGAGCAATCCACATTGAAATTGCCTACACCTGTAGTAGGGACTCATTCATTCTCTGTTATAGAAATTTTGTATGTCGGAATTTTTCATTGGATCGGAAAAGTTACTGAAGACAATCTTAAAATCAGTAGACCATCTGGGGTGGCACTTTAACCCTTCTGCCTCCCCACATATAAATGGATGCTGTAAGAGACTCATAAAATCAGTTAAGATAACAGTCGGAAGCACTAACTCCCAACCATTTTCTTCGACAGTTACCTGGAGGAATGGTTCCATTGGGAGATTTTAGTGATGATGCCAAGTTACTCAAGACTAACGTACTAATGTCTCAGCTCCACGAAAGACACTTTTGGAAGCGCTGGATAGTAGAATACTTACCCTACCTAACTAGAAGATAAAAATGGAATTCCCAGGTAAGGACAACCAAGTTTACAGTGCCTCAGTACAAACTATGACCGGCATATATGAAATGAAATATGAAATGCAATGAAAAGGGTAAACTTAGCAAATGTACCGAGGGGTAGAATGTAAGAAAATAACACAAACAAAACCAATTAAGACTCTTTGCCTGGCTGCTGCCATTCTTCACCAATCTAAATAAGCCATTTTTTATTTTATGTTGGCACAACATGCCGGCCGGAACCAAGAAACAGACATATTGTATTTCTATATTTTCGGACGAAAATACAGCACCAGTGCATACATACATACGGATAAAGAAATTGATTTAGTCTTTTAAGTTGTAAAATTAAACGAAAATTTAAGCCAACTAAAACACAATAAAGTTTGTTTGAGCCTAAATTGCGTTAGTATTTAATTTCGTGACACTTTCTGAAAACATTGTCCGAATATGGAGAACCCTGCATTTTAAATATCAACATTTCAAGAAAGAACTTCCCGAGTAGGTCAACTGAACTTTTATTGTTAATTACTTTTTATTTGCGCTTTTTACAAATTCTGAAACTTGTGTCCGAATATCCGTAGTAATTAAGCTATTCAGAAACTCTTCTCTGAATTAGGAGAAGCCTAGGTTTCATATTATGTGCTGGAAAATATAGGCTTTTGCAAATTTCGAAAACTATTAAATGCAGATTGAACTTTTTAAATTTAAAAAGCACAAATAAGAATTTACAAACAAAATAATTGATTATTTAAAAATAGACACATTAAGAAAATTACAAAGCAAACAGTCCTTGGATACGAAAAGTGTACTACTTACACCATAATACAAATATACAAGCTGCTGTTCCTGTCTTATTACGAAACGTATATGCGTAAATTGTTCATAGTGTATGGAACTCACTTTTTTTTACTATTTCTTGTAGTTAATTTTAGTTTAAGTTCTTCGAAGCTAGACAAATACGCTTGTCAAACCAGCAAAATACAAAAATACTTTGATTTCCATGCAGAATATTTGACAATACATGCGGTAATTTGTTCACATTTTTAAATACTAGGTAATCGAACCTCTTTTGTCAAATATATGCTTATGAATATATGAAACCATTATTCAAAAACGTTTGTACATATTTGGATATTTATTTAAGAACATTTTATAACTTTTCCCAAAAATGTATTCCCATCTTTTGCGCAATATTATAAACACAATACTCTGCTAATAAAAGTTTCTTGCCCTTCATTTTTAAATGTGAAGGATTTCATTTTCAGAAAAATTTAAAGAAATTTCAAAATAATTTCAAGACCTCAGAGGTTTACATATATTAAGAAGTCTGAGAACAATACAAAAAGGATGAATACAAAGCTATTTTCATTGATTGCTTAGTGAGTATCAATGTACTCTCCTGTTCTCTCAAGCTATCTAAAAACATTCTATGAAATAGTTTGTATTTATGTAAATATTTACTCTTTGAATATGCTATTTTCAATTTAATTTTTTTTGGACCTTAAACCAATGATACAAATTATAATATACAAATCATACCTATTACAGAATCCCACGAGTAGTCAACAGTAAATTTTGACATTTCTATTATATTTAAAATATCAACAACTTGCTTCGAATCCATTCGCAACACATACGACGGACTCTGTAATCGGCATGAATATGTATAAATTTGCAAAACTAATTAGTTATAGACTAGACGCTATAAAAATAGTGAATTGTTAGTGATTCCAAGAAGTGTATTTCCACAAAAGCAAAAAAGGACGATAGAAATGTGTATTAAAATCACAACTGCAAATTATTGGATAAAATATTGAACCTTCTAGCTCACCTAATAGTGCAGAGCAGTGAAGGGAGGCAGATGTATGTCAAAACCCGAAAGTGGGAGTGGTAAAAATATTTTCGGAGGATCAAAAAATATAACTTTCAAAGTAAAAAGGTAGCTGTATTTTGACACACATTGTTTTTCGGAAAAGTTCATTACTAATGGAAGACAAATATTTTGAACTATTTACATTAATCAAACGACTAAAAGGAAATTTTAATGAACACTTGTAACATTGTGGCAATACTGATGCAGGCACAGATTCTATGATAACCATAAACATGTTCGTCTTCACTCAAGTCTTGAACAAAATACTTTTATAAAAACATAATTTATTGGCAATATGGATTTCCCTGAAATTTAATCAAGCCAAATTGATTGTGTGGATTTCTAATTTTCTAAAATTCCTACTGCATCGTCCGAGCTATTTTACAACTGAGTTCGTCATCATTTTGACCTATAAGTATCTTCCGTGTCGAGAAATGTAAATGAAAATTTGGTGTACTCATAGAGAATTACTAAAGTCGTGACTTCTTGATCTATAGTTTAAGGCTTGTTGATTTAATAAACACAGCTCTTATTTTATTTTCTTCAATTGCGGTATCAATCGACATTTTTATCTGATATTTGATATAATATAAGCTTTTCAATTCATAAACAAAAATCAAATATGACATTTGGCTGTGATAATAACAACTTAAGCACAGCAATTGTTCAAGCCCAGCTCGGGCAAAAGTTCTTCAAAAATTAAAATTGAACAAAAAAGCGATTAAGCACCACTAAAGGAGTCTGATGATCGGGTTGGCCCCCGTGAAATAGCTATAACTCCAGCCTATGAACTTGGTGGTAGCACACACAAGTTGTTGTTGTTTCATTCTTATATTCAATAATTATAAATTCGGCAAGCAGCTGCCTTAAACTGTGAGTATAAAATTTCATACAAAAACCTCCTTAAAATTGCTAACTTAATTTTAAATTAAATCTATTTTAATGGACTTAGCAAGAGTTTGGCAAACATCTATGAATATGCCCCAATAATCTAGTGCTTTCATAATCTAGTGTGTCCATGGACTTAAATGATTCCATTCAGTACCTTATTTTCGGAACAACTTACAGAAAAAAAAATACAACCGCTCAATTTAGTTCTGTGGAATGTGGATGTACGCCAAACGGAAGTTGACGATAGTTGTCACTTTGCTGTCATCGCTCTTTTCGTCTTAAGTTTCTTTAAACGAAAGTTGTGTTTTTATTGCCGTTCACGTTTCGTGTCAAATTCAAAGGACTTAAAAGTAAGTTTTAATATAGAAATAAGCAAACTGTATCAGCATTTAATATTCTTTAGTAATATGTTAAATTAATTCAAAAACCACAATGGATTACTTTGATTTTGTAAGATTTACTTTCGATTTATATCGATTCGCGCTCGAAAACGTCCCGTCCAATAGTGTTTTTTTTTTCTTATTTTTGTTAATAGCCAATTTAACATCATTTTAATTTTGCCAATTTTATTTATTGTAGAATGCGTTACGTGGCTGCATACATGTTGGCTGTCCTCGGTGGACAAGAAAGCCCAAAGAATGCCGATATCGAGAAAATCCTCAGTTCGGTTGGTATTGAAGTTGATTCTGAGCGCCTTACCCGCGTCGTCAAGGAACTGAGCGGCAAGAGCATCGAGCAATTGATCAAGGACGGTCGTGAGAAGCTCTCCTCAATGCCAGTTGGTGGTGGCGCAGTTGCTGCTGCCGCTGCTCCAGCAGCTGCCGCCGCCGGTGCTGCTGAAGCCAAGAAGCCCGAAAAGGAGGAGAAGAAGGAAGAGTCTGAATCCGAAGACGACGATATGGGCTTCGGTCTTTTCGAATAAGTCTTCGATTCCAACCGGAACTTGCGTGGAAAAACGAGGTGAGCATTAATTCAATCCAATCCCAAGGATATTGCAAATTTACGTGATGAATAACTTTTTACCATCTTTCGACTGAAAATTGTTGATGTCAACTTAATTTACTGATTTGTCTTCCTTTAACTTTGAACTAATTTGCATTTGACTTTTTTAAAATGCTTATAACGAATTTCTTCAATTTTATAGATATTAGCAGAGGGCGACCAACACAACAAGCCAGGTCGTGATGTAGTTACAAAAACATCCGCAAACTACTACTGTACAAATTTTCTATTTCTGTGAAATAAAGCAAGAAAAAAGTTTTACACGTATAACTATTTATTTGTATTTTTTTTAAATTTCTTTGAGGCAGATTGGGCACATAATTGTGATGGGGTGGAACAAGTTTTCTTTTGATTTTAGGTAATCAGCGGAAGTTTCATATAAACTTCATAAGAAGATGACAATGAATTAATCGTATCCTTGCTGATCAAAAGACTTGTGAGCGTTCCTTCTTGATGGTACTACGGTGTTCTTTCATAAGAATGCATTATAATAAACAAAGGTAAGAATTAGTTACATTGTCCTTTCAACGTTCTTCATGATGATCACAATTTAACCATCTTTCGACTGAAAATTGTTGATGCTAACTTTATACTACTGATTTGTTTTAATTACGACTTTGAGCCTTTACTTACATAATATTGGATAGAGTTCTTATATTTGTTTTTTTTTTTTTATTTTACAGATGGCAGTTTTCATTCGATCAAGAACCTAAATAAATGTAAAGGCTGGACATGGTTATAAAGTAGTTTACACATTTAATTTATTTAAAACCTATTTTTTTTCTTTTTAAAATAAAGCACAAATTTTTTAAGTCAAATTTGTTTGATTTTGTGTTTTTTTTTTAAAGTACCTATGTACGAATGGCTTTCGAAAATATATTAGTAGGTTCTTGGACTTGTACCCAAGCGAGTGCAACGGTACAACATACTCGTTGTTTTTGGCAAACGAAACATTTTGGAACACCTCGGCTTAAAGTGCTAAATAATCGGTTATGACATCGTCGACAGCGGAGTTGCTAACGTTTTAAAAAATGGTTTCCACTTGTAAATGCTGCAGAGTGGAGGGAACTATGAATTGCTCGGATGACGCTTAAGGCTGTGTACAATTTCTCAACGAACCATAGCACGATAAAAATGCAATAAGTATGCTATTGTTGTATGCATGCATTGACCGTCATAGAATTTATCATTACTGTAAAAACTGTTTACCACTTTTTGTTGTTGCGATATTGAACTGGGTAATTGTTAATGGCTTGGTCATGAAGGCCAAGGTCAACGCCTCCCAATTTTGAATTGTTCACTGCTTACATTTGCTTTTTCCTTCGAACACCATCGATCGGTTGACGAAATTGATTAAAATGTAATCTGAAGGATGGGTAACTGTCCAAAATATCAACCAACAACCATCAGAATTTGTATCGTTTTTGCTTCCACGATTGGTTTCATATCGTACATATGTACATACTTATTCAAACTGGCAACATTGTTCGTTTAGAAGGAATAGTTATGGACCTTTAATGGGTTTTTAGAACATTTTGAAAAATATTCTATTCACAATGTTTTGTGATTGCATTCCACTACTCTAGAAGCGATAAATCGTCGCTGCTACAAACTATCTCTACTTCGTTTGGAACATCTTGTGGCATAGTGCAAGTAACAAGATCTTTAGCACCACTCTCCTCCCATTTGTATTAGCTATATGAAAACACAAACTGTTAAAGTTCTAAATTCAGTTTTATTGCTTTCAATTACAATAGCAATTTTCTTTGACGTTGAAATTGCCCAAAACTTGCTCACACAAAGTAAAAAAAAACAATCTAGAATATAACAGTTTTCGCTTTGGTTGTATTGTGTAAGACGAAGTTGTAAAGCACAGTTGACAAAAATATCTGTTTTTGCTTAGGCTTGACGGTTGCTTGAAAATTACTATTTTTTGTTACCACTTGGGTACAATACCTAGTTATTAATGGTATACACTAGCATTTGGTGGAATTTTGTTAGTTTAAACTTATTTCGGATAGTAAGTCCTTTACAAAACCGGATTCCTATATAATACAAAAAAATAACTATTGTTATGCGGCATATACATTGTTCAAATGCTTGTCAAGCATATGAGAGAGTATTCGTTAAAATGAAACACGTATACAATGAGTGTATGCTTGAAGCAAAATCATGTTTTGATTTTTCTTCAATCAGATACTAGATACCTAGTCAGCATTGACATAATGTATATTCGAAATTGATTGCTTGATCAAGAAAGCTTATTTTTTAATATTTGTCGAAGACGAAACATCGGGTATCGGAAAAAATTCCTCAATTCGATCAAATTCGCAACAAATTTTTTTCCGGATAAAACAACCGCACCTCGAAATTAAAATAAATATAAAAGCTTAATAAAAGTATAGGTATATGACATGTCAAACAAAATTTACTTGAACAATGTATATGCCGCTTTAGACTCAAAGTTACCGTTACTTCAACCAGCCTGCTTCATGCCACGAGAGAAGAGAATTAAGAGGGCAATCAAATTATACTTTAAACAAGTATCTGTTTGATTTTCGAACATTTAGTGTTTTGACGGCATGTAAAATGTGACCATATCAATCGAACTAAATAGAATTCAATGCAAGAGTCTGGGCAAAATGTATTTATTTATTTAAACATTTAGAGATTTTAAATCTATAGTTCGACTACCGAATTCGAATACATTACACTATTAGCGTAATACAATCAAATTTTTTTAATAAAATAAAAATAAACATTAAAAATTTGACAACAGTAAAATTATATTGTAAAATTAAAAATCAATTAATGAAAATACAATAACAATCTATTTTTTAAAGAAGATCTACTCGGATGAAAGTCAAATTCAATATGAGACACAATAAGAAGTTTCACTGACACAGCGGGTTATAGGTTAATTTTTTGCACGGTTAACTCTATGATGAGTTGTCCCGATGGAGCATATAAATTAATTAAGGACAAAAGAAATGGGCACTTAATATGGTACGGTAAAATATCACTTATAAACATAACTGAATACAATTTTCGTCCATTTACAAGTGATTGCATACCTAAAAGTTGACATCTGTTAGTATATGATGGAGTTTCGATGTTCAAACGTAATTTCCGAATTGAGAACATAGTAAATTTATTTGTACTCTTTTCAAGGTGCTCTTAAATCTTTTAGTTTTTTCCTAACGCTTTCACTATGTAAACAAATTTTAAACACTTTAAGGGCAGTCATAAACCTTTTTATGTGCGCAAAATGTATATTAACAAAAATTGTACGTTTATATCTTGCATTAAAAACATACGAAACCTGTTTTAATTGTTTTAGTTTAGTGTAGAAAAGTTTTGGGTACATTTTAGGGTTCTAAATTGAATTAGTAATGAAAATATGAATAAATAAAATTTGTTCCTGATTTGTTTTAAGCACTTCTTGATTAAGAGGTACAATTATTTTGTAAAACTAGTTTTTTTTTTTTTAAATTAAGAAACTCAGAAATTGACTCAAATTATTTTCACAATGCAATGAATGCAAACCAAACTAAGTCTTATACAATAATTTAATACATTCAAAATTTAAATCGCACTTTTCTGCATTCATTTTAAAACATTTATTTCAAACATTAAAACTTTAAAAATTTGTACCTATGCAAATTTACTTTTTCTTCTCATCAAAGTCTTCTTCAATATAATCTCCATCATCAAGTTCATCGTAATCATCTTCGCCAACTCTCCGGTAATATTTTTCGTTAGGTGTGCGATACCTTCTCTTGTTCTTTTGGCGTACTTCAGCCTTCTTAGCCTGTATAAATTTACTAAACGACTCATCGCTTTTCAACAGCTCTAATTTCTCATTTATTGCATCTTGTTTTTCTGTGCACATATGTTCTGGCTCTAATACTGTTGATTGAGTTTCACCCATTTCAGCTTGCTTGTGTTGCTGCCAAGCTTGTTCGGATTTTTTTAATTTGGCTAGAACTCTTAGCATAATTGCTCGTCGATCTACACCGAAAACATCGTGACGCATTTCCGGCAATGGTTCCTCATCTTCGTCCTTAGCTGCAACTGTTAGTTTACTATCAACTTTCTCCGGCACTCGATATAAATCATTCTTCACTTCAAAGCTGGGATCCATTTGTCTGTGGTCATCACCGAAGTCGGCAGTTTTTAAAACTGTTTCCACAGTTGCAAGGTTGGCGAATGTCTTATCCTTTACGAAATGAATTCGTGGAACTTCCCCCATGAGCCGCAGTTGCGATAGTTCATGTCTCAAAATCCCACCACATTTTTGTAGCTCATCCTCCAGTTCAATTTCGTTCACGTCACCCTTAGCCATCCAGTACACATTGCAAAACTGAAAATTAGGCGTCACCTTAACTCGGGTTATTTGCAAACCTTTACCAAGAATCTTTTCTGATGCTTGACCCGTGGCTAGAAGATCTGTTATGTGTGTCATAAATAGTTTGTTGAGTACATTAACACGCCTTAAACTTCCTTGGTCACTTTTCTTTGGATTGTTGAAATTGAACGGAGAATCCAAAGTCGGTTGGCCAGTCGAATTCATGGGATTTTCAAACCACCGTCTCTTACTTCCTGAGACACGATTTCCGAAGAGTTTGCCTAAAATTTTACCTTGACGATTGTTGGTTGCTTTGTCATTGAAATAAGTAGTTGTAGAAAAGTTGTTAGTAGAATTTGTTGTTGGGATTATCCTGATGGCGGATTTTAGTTGAACAGGAAGGCGATTCATTTTGTTCTTTAAACAGATGATTGTCTGAAAGAAAAAGCTTTTTAAGAAATTAATTGCAGCCAGTTTTTGTTTACATCTTTATGAGAAAGTTCAAGAAGTATTTTGTAGCGTCAGTATGTCTTTTGTCTATACGACTTGAAAATTTCATAACGCATGCGCTAAGATTCATATGTACTCATAAATGGTGAATTTCTTCAATTGTAAAAATGATTTGTATTTATTTATTCATTCCTTTAAACCATCTTTAGATATGAAAGCTAAAGATGACCAATATTCTGTAAAGATATATCCTGAATCGAGCAAAAGATCACGTAATAGCTTACCTGGTTATTCAAATGACCGAATATAAACCTAGCACAATTGCAGTTTCAATTTCATGATAAAGTAAGGATCAAGCCCTTGGCGATTGTTGTTTTTTAAAACTTATCAATTTGAAATTTTCTTTCTTGGAAGGTTATGGGTTTAGGTTAAAATTAATATATTCATGGGGTTTAATATTGCCCTTTAGAAAGAGAAACAAAGAAACGTATTTCAAATAAAGATAAAGATGTACAAAGATTTTCAAACAATAATGGTTCACGCCAGACAAACGGATAGTATATTCCATCCACTATTCCATAACTTTTCACTGCAAAGCAAACTTGGCTTCCTCCTACATGGTACGGAAATGTTTAAAGTTTTGTTTTATATTGTTATAGGTAGTCATCAAACCAAACAAAAAATTTAAAAAAAAAATCGAAAACTACGAAATAATTAATTGCTACAGTTTTTTGTTTTGTTTTAAATTTTCTTATTTTCTCTGTTTTATTAAAACTATTTGTTGTTAATATTCTAAAATACTTTTCCTTTCGAATTTCTTTCTGTTTCTTTACTTAAATAACACAATTCAAATATTAACTCTGTCTTTTATAATGTTGCGTTTTTTTTTGTTTTTATTTTGCTTTTGCAATATGTTCTTCTAATATCTTTTCCGAAAAAGTTCGTTTAAATTATTTTTTTTTAATTATTTTTGGTTACGATTTTGACACGATTTTTTTTTTAAATAAATAATACACACACAAATTATGAACAGTTGTTAATAGGTTTTTTCTTATTTTTATCAAAACTTTTCTTTTTGTTTTCAATTATTCATTTAATTTTATATAAATTAGATCCTCATTCCTTTTATGGCTTTATTATTACTTTTTTTTGTAAAATGTAGAAATAAATTCTTTACCACTGGCTTTAACTAGATATTATTTTAGTAACATTTATGTGGTTGTTTTGTATAGAGTAGCGAGTGAACTATTATGTAAGTCACATATGTAATTTGTTTTATATTTTACAGATTTTCTGTTTTATTCTTGGAAATGAGCACACAAATAGAAGGAATCAAGAATTTTTCTTAAAACTATTTTACAAATACTAGTTTTTCTTTTTGAGATTTCTCTTATGCATCTAATACCTACGTACATATTAAAATTATGATGGTGTTTCTTTTTTTTTGTTTTGTTTTCTTTACTTTGAGAAATATACATCTTACAATAATATTTTATATTTAATGTTTACAATTTGGGAATTAAGTAAACAAATAATTTAAAAAAATCAAGTCTTCAGCAAAAGTTCTTTTGTTTAAAATAAATTCAACATAATATATGTATAAGTGTTATTGTTTTAAAAGAACGTAAGTAAGTTAAACTAAATTGGCTATGGCTTCTGATTTTTATATCGAATATAAACTTGAGACTTTTGAGCCTTACTTAAAAATAAAAAAAAAAAACTCTAACGATAATTCATCTGATCGGTCTCACACACAAAACTATTGAACATAGATATATATAACACGCAATGGTTGATTAAAAAACTGTTGCTGTGAACGTTTTCTTTTGCAGAAAATCAAGATATCTTCAACTTAACTCATAATTTTCAATTTGGAAGACTTTGAATCTAGATTTAGTTTGATGTTCTTTAAAATCAATTGTTAATAAATGTGTACTGTTAATTATACATACATGACTACTTCAGAACATGCGTCTTGAAGGAATTTTTTTTAGTTTAAACATTTTTGATTTAAATTATACTTATATAACATTATAATAGTGGATCTAAGATGTTATGAGTTTAGTACATAATTAATTTAAATATCTTGAATTTCAACTGATTTTTTCGGACTGATAAGACTCGTGAAGTCAATAAATTATATTCTCTGTCTGCAAAATATAACTTCGTTTTATAATTAAAATGATAAGGCGACAAAGAATAGGTATGAGACAATGAAAACCGTCGAGTAAGATATCCATCAAGATCCAGTTCCTGCCCGGACCAAACCAAATCAAGTTACATCGATAAAAAAAATCATTTTGAATTTAGCATTTATACTTAAAAAAATAGCCTACTTAAATATATGCATATCTGTTAGCTAGATTCTAGAACCTTATAAAGTTATAGGAAAAAAAAATACTGCGTCAGCTTTGGATTAAACTAAAAATTAATGAGAATTTAATTTCTGACAATATTGTTTGAGATAAAATATATATTTTTATGCTGTTTTTATATTATTTAATGATATATACAAACAAATAATACTTAACATCTAAATAGGGATAGTATTTCACTGAAAAAATATTAAATGTTATGTACACATGTTGCTCCTGTTTAAAACGAATACAATGCGGAATTTAAAGCTAAGGGCAAATTAAAATAAATTCTGTTTGTTATAACGATAAAAAACAATAAGTATAACACGCGATGCTAATGTAAATCAATATCTACTGATTAGTTATGGCACGATTTTGTTGTCATCTCGAGATGCTGGTGAAATTTAATGAATAAAATAACACATTAGGTGGCGCAGCACAGCTCGTAGAGAACCATACTTTTAGGTGGCACAGCCAAGACCTCTATTTTTAATTGTGAGCAGCCATTTGACTTTCAATTCGATAATAAGAACCTAATAGCAATGTAGAAATCCTATGTTTCTGAATGTTTTAGAAGGAATAAAATGTCAATGATGACCTATTAATTTTTCATATATTTGGGACTTACAGCAGGTCATAGAATTTTCAGTTCACTGTGACGAAATTTGCTCCTATCCTTTAAACGACTTAGATTATATTTGATAAAAAAAGCCTCACAAATATATAATTTGAACAGATGATACTCGCAATAATGTTCTTATGGCTAATTGAAAAAGTTTTCAATATTTTATTATATATTTTTAATTTCTAATTGAATTTTATGGTTTATCATGCATTCGACCAGCGAACGAGATCTCATAAATAGATTTCGAATGGAAACACACATTTGGAAAGAATTGTTTTGTTATCTCTTTAAATTTTTGTTTATCTAGCTCTTGAATATAATTTTCCAAAAAGGTTAAACGAATTATTCTGTTTTTTGGAATCCCTTTGACGAAATTGATAGATGAAGCACGTGTAACTTAATGCGCTGGAAAGCATAAGGTATATTTATAGCTTTTGGCATTACCACATTGTATTATTTTTTTCGAAATTCATCGAAAGTGTCAATTGGTAGCAATCAAAAGTAGAATTGAGTTACATAGTAGGGGGGCTGATTTGTAATGTTTTGAGAACAAGTGAAGGTTAAATATAGTGAAGTAAAGTTCCAAGTTTGAAATTAACGAAAAAAAACTAGTTTCCTTAGTCTAAATTTGCGATAAATGCAAATGAATTTTCACATATTGTCTGAACTTGCCTATCGGATTTTTATTCTCAGGAAGTTTATACAATAGTATTCAAATTTTATTTTCCCATCATTGTTTCCCTGAAGTAATTATTAAGCTGTAATCCCCGAATTGTGTAAGTATGCGGGAGAAATTCAATTAAGACTTGAAACACTAGCCATTTTGAATAAGTAAACATACATATAAAGGTAAAAAATATATAAAAACAAACACTACAAACATAATTTGATTTGAGAAAAGAGTTCAATCTTCAATGAGCCAGTTGTATTAAAATACAACAATGTACACAGTAAGAATCAAAACGAATAGAACACAAGTACTATGATTGAAAGATCTTGAGCAATTTGTTATTCTTAAATTAAATCGAAATTCTAAGATACGGAAAGTGTCCCAAGTGGATCACAACGATTAAACAAAAGATTTGTATTAACAAATAGAAAACGGAACCAAATTCTTTTTAAATATTTGTTTTCAATCTAAGAAGAATTACCAAAAATCATATGGCCAAATCATTGGCTTTTCCATTTGTGCGGTTAATCTCTAGGAATCCTATATTGGCCTACCCTAGCACCCTAACCATTAAACCCACTTAAATGTTGATAATGATTCTCATGAAGCATGATTTAGATATTACTATGTTTATGAGTGACATTACAATAACATTGAGATCACCAACAAAAGAATGCATTTTTTTTAAATTATGATTTGTTATTAATGAAATATTTCAGAAAAAAAATATTTAAAATGGCAAACCATGAATATTGTACTTAACATACCAAATATACATAATGTTTTACGTTATAAAAAATATATGCAAAAGTAATATTTTAAAATAAAAACAAAATATTAAAATTGTATATAAAATTCTTATAAAATCCCTTATTTCAAAGCATGTGCATTCAAACCTGTTTCAACAATAAGTTGTTACAATATCTCAAAAAATTTTAAATACATTCATTGTCCTTTACGCATCGCATTCAATTCTTCAAATAAGAGCCTTTGAACCTATTTTTATGAATACTAGTAGTTATGTATGTATATTATGTTATTTTAATTTTGTGTGATTTTTTTTCATAATATTATTATTGAACTTACATTTTTACTTAAACTAGATTAGATTTGGTTTATGCGCTGGTAATTTGTAGCCAACAAACTGGAACGGTGGTTCCATTGGAGGACTGGATGAACGCTTAATATGATCGAGAGCATGAGTCATTACGGCACCTGTCATGACGGCGCTGTTAGATGATCCACGTCCGCGTTTTCTTTTTGGAAGGATGCCTTTTCTTGCCATGTAAAAACGAATAGTGGATACTGGGATGTTGAACATATTGCTGACAGTCTGGAATGTTTGGCCTTTCGAAACACACTTGGCAGCTTGAGCAAGAGACGCTTCAGATCTTCGGACACGTTTGTACGAGTTATTAGGGCTGTCCATGTTCATTTGCATCATCATACTCTCATCGTTGTCGCCTGCAAAACTGTCTTCGTCATTTACCGATGGATAAGCATCATCTTCGGGCTTGGGATAATCTTCAAAATTGTCGTAAGCGATGGTTGAGTCATCGAAGGGTTCTGTAGCGACACTTTCGGTTTTCATGATGTTCGATTGGTTCATAAAATTCGCCTGTTCGACGACATTGAGTGCTATCGTTTGATTAGATACTGATGCGGTGACAGTGCTGGTGTTGCTACTGCTACAGCTGCTGGTAGTTGCTGTACTGCAGTTGGATGCTACAGGAAGATCATTAACGTTAGGAGCTACTTGTTCTTGGCTTTCGTGTGTACTAGGATTGACATCTAATGGGCCGTTAGAGTTTGAGGCTGTCGAGTCTTGTGGTATGGAATTAATTTTTGTTTGTTCTGTAAACTCTGTGCTTTGTAGTTCTTCAGTACATTCTGTGTTTTCCATTGTCGCCGATGATTGCTGCTGTTGTGATGCATTTGCAGACACACCAGTCGCACTAGCTGTTCGAGCTGCTTTGGCCATCTGTCTTAATTGATTGAGATTGAGGGCTGCATCAGATCCGTAAAGCCCTCGAATGCGTAGAGATTCGGCACATTTCAGTAGATTTGGCAAACCGGCCTGTGTAACATTAACTTCGCCTTTGTACATAAAATCAACCAAAGCCTGAATCTCCCACAGTTTAATGTCCCTTGGCAAGATTATTACGGGATGTTTGCAAGGATTTTCTGCCAGAATGCTTTCAAAATATGAGGAACATGCAGCCAAAACCAGCCGATGACAGTGCAGCTGATGGCCTTCACAGGCCAATGTAACATCAACGAATCTTTGGCCAGCAAGGAGCTGAGGAAATGCTGCTCCCAAACTTCCCAAGTGACTGTTCCACCGTACACAGAATTCTTGTGAATGTGCGGACGCCATTTTTTCAGTCATCTTCTGCTTCACGCAAAAGATTGCTTTTAAGCCAGGGTTAGTTAATCACAAGTTTTAATATTGCGATACTGGGTATGTTCTGTTCCCGGGATGAGCAATGGTAGTTACTTATAAAATGAATGATTATTTACTTGAGATCTGTAATAGTGATGTATGCATTGATGTTCAGATGATTGTGAAGATGGTTTTATACTGTGTTTCTTCAAATCACTTCCACATGTATTCGTTTAATTGTTCTACATAATTTGTATTTATCGTTTTTTTTTATATAAATATAATCCAGGTTCCCACAGCAATTACGCCGAGAAAAAAAAGAGAAGAAATAGAAGATTTGATTTGTGTCTTTCGTTTACTTTTGACTAAATATCTACTTCATAATTAAATAAAACAAAAAAAAAACTACTTAGCCTCACTTAATTGAAAGGATGCTTATTTATAATAATATCAAACAAATTAATAATTTTTAGAAAACTCCTACAAAATAAAGGTTTATTTTTCAACGAGGAATTATATGCTCCTTTGTTTTTAAAGCATACTTATTGTGAGCGGATTTATTCAAATTAATTTTGGTTACGAAGTTTATTTGAAGATTTTGTAACAAAATAAAATAAAACTATATTCGTTATTGTAAATAAAATATTCATCATGGGCATATGATAATTTTTAATTCAGGATCTACTCATAACTCTAAAACGAAAAACAATTTTAAAATTTTCTCAATATCAAATAAATAAAAGAAATATAAATTATTTAACTAAGTGTGTTCATGTTTGTTAACACTTTGTTCTCGGGAAGTGTAAAATACAATTCATTACAGTAAAGGAATATAACGAACAAATATTAACTTTTTGATTTTACAGAGAAAACACTAGCAAGCATGGGGGAAGCAGACAAAATTCAAGATATTAGTGTTTTCATAAAATGCTTTGAAAGCTCTAACTTGGCCTTTTGAAAAACGAAAAAAATTCAAGAATTACTTTCACTTTTTTTAACTTTTCAAAGTTATTTGGAGAAAGTTATTTACTCACAACATTCTTACTAAATATTGTTTGTTTTTGACTTCTCATCGGTTAAAGTGTTAAACGCTCTAACTGAAAAGTTATTTTTTAAGTAAAAATAAAGTAATGTAGACCCCTTAAAAAACTTTAAATTTATATATTAACGATGCTGAATTTCCTTTGGTTGAAGAATTTTTTGCAATAAATAAGAGAATGTGAATTTTTTTACACTTTATACATCTCTCGACATCACTAGATTCTAGATAAGTGTAAATATATGTACATTGTAGTTCTGTTGTAGAAAATGAGCCTTACATATTTCTTTTTACAATGAATGTTATTTATGAGTCATTTAATCTTAATTAAAAGCATGTACCATGTACCATAATGCATGAAATGATTAGTCGAGGTAACCCATTTCAATTTCTTCAAATGTTCATTGAAAACAAATAATAATCGTTTTAATTTGTACAAAAAAAAACGAAAACCAAAACAAATTAATATTTACATTTTTCGACTCAAAACCATTTCAAGAATATGTGGGTCATATATGTGTTTTTATTTGTCTCTAAATACTTTAACGGGCTGCTATTGAAATTAAGTTGGATCAAACTATCCTGGGTTTAATTAACAAATTGTTGGCGAGTTTAATGAGTGAAAGTTATTTTTTAGAGTTTATGTTCATAATTCAATTTAAAAGTGAGTTTATTTGATATTAGAATATAGCTGATAGTATAGTATAGAATATGAAAATAGTCAAGGCTTTTTTATGGTTGTAGCAATTTTTAAGGTCTGTAATTTTGTTAAATAAATACAAAAAAATTAATAAGTTTGGCTTAGGTATTGAAAAATACCAGTCTCGTTAAAAATGTGTAAAGCCTTTATATGCAGTAATTTGTTTGAATGTCGTAAGCTTTGTCAGTCATAAGAATATTTTTTACTTGCGACTAGGAACTACCTAAATATGTACATCCATACATATATGGCAAGTTTTACATTGCTTAAAAATCAAAACCATTATGACGATTGAGTTAAAACTTGGAAATTAAGGTATTGAGCCTTTTGTTTTAAGACTAAAAATAACAGTAGTCCTCATACAAATTTGTTGGTCAATATTTATTTTCTGTACAAGGGGTGGTATTATCTTAATAATATTTGATGATCAAAAATGTAAAATTTTACTTTTTGGATTTTCAGAAAAATATTTAACATTTTTTTTTAATTCGATATCTCAAAACCGGATCAATATTTTGTAGCAAAAATTAAATGTATAACGTATACTAGTAAGCTCTACAAAACTTAATTCTTAAATTATTTAAAAAAAAATTGAAAAATTTTATATATGTATAAAAAATTAATTAAAACAAACGCTCTAACGATTTTCGAAATAAAAATCAAGGTTTTTTTTGACAAACTTATTTTATTGGTAAATTTTAAATTTTTAAGTTTTTGAATTTTAAATTATAAGTCTTATTTGTATACACTCTTTCGATACAGGAGCAAGTTTGTGCGGTCCAGTTGTGCACTCTATTTTTTATAGCAAAATTCAGAAACAACATATTTGTTGGAAAATGACTATCACATTTTTGTTTTGACAGCATTCATGAATCAAATTCGTTTATTCCGATTATTAATCAAAAATCACCTTGGTCGATGCCACTGGTCACAAGGAAAAGATTTTAAGAAATCGAAAATTCCTTCATCATTTTAAGGAAGGAATAAATTTGTCATTGCGGTGAGTTTTTTTTTTCAAACATTAAAAATTTGAATCTGTACGAAATGGTTAGACAAAACGGTCTAAAATGCAAACGGCCCGAAATGCATTAAGAATGAAGACCATGAAGAGAAATCGGTATTTTAATAAATTGCAGTCAATCAATAAAAGAAAAAGTAGGAGTAGACACATTTTTTATGATTCTTATAAAAGATAGATTATACGAAAAATTAATTAAAATTCCAAAATAAATGCTCCAAAACTGATTAAAGAGGCTGAAAAACATCTGAAGAAGAAAGCCTGTACAGAAAGTATTGCAAAGATTTTACCCATTACATGTATTAAAACTTTCAGTCATGGTTTAGGGTTGTACGAAATTTACATTTCATCAATGGTACTTACAAGATAATCTCAAGTTCAAAGCCAATTGAGTGCATTCTGTCCAAAGTGCTTGAGACACTTTGTTTCTAATTTAATCTTAAAACTATGTTGTGTTTTTGTACTTTCACTTAAATTGGAACATTTTGAGTTACCATAGACGGTAACGCAACAAAATCAGCTTTTAATGAAACATAAACTAGGGTTATTGTACGAGTTTTTCTTTGATACACTGTACTTCAAATTAAATTAATGCAAAAACTAGAAATTCTTAATCGCTTGTATTCAACGACATGAAATTAAATTTGCAGAGTCTGGCAATCTTATACCTAGTAAGGTTACAAAAATCTAGGAAAAAGGACCATTTACTTAAACATAATAAAGAAAAAACAACATTAAACTAATCTACTTAATACATTGAAAAAATGTTTAAAATAGGATCGCACTCAATTATTATAATTATATTTTTAAATTTAAGATTTTAAAACTGATAAGGATAGGGGCGGTAGGTATACATATTGCCATGCTGTCAAACAACATGCTCACGATATTTTGCATAATTCTTGTGGTATTCTGCATGACTAAATTTAAATTTTGTTGCACTGCAACGCAAGTCTGCTCAAGGTTTCCACACTATAATGTTAACTAAAAATACCGACTAAGGTATTAACGTTGAAGAGTTTTTTAACTTAGGTATTCCGGACATCGGAAATCAAACGTTTTTGAAATATTTTATAAAGGTATACATTTTAAGACAACATATGCACTTTTAAAAGCCGACATAAATACTTCCATTTAAGGAATGAAACAAAAACAATTTTATTTTGAGCAAGTTTACGCTTTGATCTTCGGAACCGAAAAAAAGACACATATTGCAAGCATTGTTAACAACTATCCTGCTTATTTTTTAAGGAGTCTTGATATGCCCACTATACCTTATTTTAAGAACCTAACTCACAGACCCTACGCAAAATTAATTATACCGAAAAAAATCAACAATATAATTGCAAACCACACATCTTTGGCAAATAGGAATGTTTTATTTCTTATTCTTTCAACATTAAATTCATATATTTGCATATACTCCCTCAAATACGTATAACACAAACTAGGTACCTATATAAAATATAAAAAAAACTATTTTTGCTTTTGAACAAAGAACTTACTGAAACTATAATTAAAATTGTCTGAAAAATATACGCTCTCCCACCACTTCAAATAAAATACATATATCTGTATATATACGTCTCCTCCACAAGGAGTGTGAATATAATGAATATTAAATTAAAACTAAATCTTTTCCAATTAAACAAACATCGAAAAAATTACCAAATAAATTATGTCCTGGCAGAGTATATCACAAACTGGACTTGATGATTTTTATTTTAACACACAATTCAGCGCAAAAAATGGCTAAAAATCGTTAAGTTTATGGAAGTATGGTGATGCCATTAATAAATTAACAAAAAGAACTGAAGAACAAAAAGGACACACAAAAGTGAAATAAAGCCAACAATTTTTTTTGTGTGTTCTCCTTCAACAACAGCAGCAGCAGCGTTTCCAATTCGTCGACAATAACGACGTTGACGACGGCGGACGGCTGGCCGTGGGGTTGGAGTTTGTTAAATTGATTTTTGTATAATTTTTATTTAAATAAACCATAAGATGATTGAAGAAAAAAATATTTGATGATTTCAATTATTGATTTTTTGCAAAATACATACCGTTTTCAGTCTAGAATTTGGCGTAAAAAAATATATAAGAAAACTTTGCAAATTTTTATTGTTTACATGACTTTCGATTGGTACACACACGCGCGGTTTTGAATAGTTTTTTTTTTGTATCAATAATGACATTTGAGGTGAATTAAAATTAACTACCCTACGCCATGGTGAATGAGTGCTGCCAAAAGTGATTTACTAGCGTTGTACTAAAAGTGAGGATGAAAGGCCTGTTCTTAATTTTTGAAAAATCAATGTTTTCTCAAAACTATTTTTAAGTATTGAATTGTTTAAATAATGAACTGAATACTAAACTACCTTCTGTACTTTTTCAAAACGAACAGAACAGACCACTTTAGCAACAATTAGGCATAATTGAGTCTCTGTCTGTTAGCTCTTAAGCCGTTGACTAAGATCTTGTTTCAATTATTAAAATTGTGTAGTTGTATACATTTTCCTATAAAGTTACCGCCAGTGACTATTTCAACAGTATTCGAAATTTGAGGTTCTACTTTCTATGACAAATATTTTTGTTAAGCAATGTGTTACGCCATTTCTTATTTTGCATTCGTCTCCAACGGGGCCAGTAAATGAAATGTTTTTTTTTAAGGTTCTACTTCATTTAATGCTTAAAAATACAAAAGTGAACAATTAAAAGTAAGCCTAAATCATCTCAAATGCCTTTATGAAGAAATGCATATTTGAAACGTCAATTCTTAAAAAGTTAGATATATCAGGGGGTAATACATTTAGTTGAGTCTTTTTACTGCATATTTATTTATATTACAAATATGCTAAAATAATTTTAAACTTGGAGGTTGTTAAAGTTCTTTTCCATTTAACCAAACATTTAGGTCAGCTTTTTTTGTAAATAGCATTGTGTTGAAACCAAGTGGATTAAACCCAATTTGTTCAAACTTATTCAGCAAGTAATCGGAGAATTCGGTTGTTTAATAAAATTTTAATCAAAGACCCGATGATTTGAGCAAATTATTTAGATTTCGTTAATCAGCCACTTTCGCTTGATTAGCTTAGATCAATAAAAAATGTACTCAAGTTCAGTTTTTCCATGCTTGATTTCTGCAGCATACAAAAAAACATGTACTTATTGGGATTTATATTAATGGTCTTCTTTTTTTTTTTAATTTAATTATTTAACTAAGCATTAGAATAAATTATTTTCATCTCATTAGAAGTGTTTCAACATACAAATTAAACAATACGAACAAATTAGTTTAAATAAATAATGCAGATCCGCAAAAGCTGCCATCGATATCCTTCAATTTTTGTTAAGTGTTGACAACTGAACTGACAGATACACTCATTGCACATTAAATGTTGGGATCATGACGAAATCTAGAATGCCAAAAATCTCGAATGCCAAAGATCTCGAAAATAAAAAAAATATCTAGAACGCAAAAATCTCGAATCCACAAAAATCCAGAATTAACAAAAATCTCGAAAGACTCTATCTAGAAAAAAATCTCGAAAAAAATATAAATTATAGATTTATTTTTTGTATTTTTAACAGTTAAAAGTGAATAAAACACAAATACATCAGTTTACCCAATATTTCTGAGCATTTCTGAGCAAGAAAAAAATTTTTGCAAACAAAGTGCAAGTGTAGCAATGTGCAATTGTATGATTGATAACTTTACTTGTCAACTTTAAGTTTGTTAAGGAAAAGTAAGTTATCCAGAATGTATGTTTAATTTGTTTAAAAATTCAAACATACATTCTGGATTTTTGCATTCGAGATTTTTTTTTCTAGATTTTGGCATTTCGAGATTTTATTTTCTAGATTTTTGTTTTCGAGATTTTTTCCATTCTAGATTTTTGTTTTCGAGATTTTCATATTCGAGATTTTTACTTTTTAGATAATTAATTTCTAGATATCGTGGTAGACCCTTAAATGATAGATCTACATAGTTATTCTTAAAAACAAATGTGAATTTCACTGCTGGTTATGGTACTATGACTTTACTAGGCGCACACTTGTAACTTCTTCGAAACCAAATAGTTCCATAATTAGTTGCACATAAGCAACTCCGAAAGTAATCAACGAAATAAAGCATTTTATTTCCCTTGACTACATTTTTCTCTCTCTCTCTCTTGCACTAACAGAAAATTATTCAACGATTTTAGTCGAATGTCCGCGCAGTTAAATATTATTCCTTGTGACACAAACTAAGGAATTAGTTTAGAACACAAACTAAAAAGTTGCTCTAATAGGCGACAGAATGGTTTCTGCATGTGCGAGGACTCTCTTATAAGTCTATAGTGCTCAGTTTAGAAACCAAACAGGTTCGAAATTAAAAGTTGCATGTGCTCGCCTAGCCGACAGCTTCTTTAAGAATAGTGAGTAATTGAACGATCAGCGTATTTTACCCAATGAACTACTAACTTGTGTCCCTTTTTGGTGATAGCTCTTTAGGCTAGGCGCGCACATGCAACTTTTTCGAAACCAAATAGTTTGATCGTCAGTTGCCCAAACATCGCGCACATAAGCAACTCCAAAAGTAATCAACGAAATAAACCAATACACTGTAGTATAAAATTAAGGCAACTATCATTAATAATGTGTAATTCCCCTTATGTTTAGGTTTCAGAGTTTCGTAGCTAGATGTCGCACGCTGAGCGCGAAACTCTGAAACCTGAGACATAGAAGCGAGACAAAAGGTTGTTTGGCTCGCTCTCATAAAAATTTGTATTCTAACGTCTATTCTATTCAACGGACGCGCCCAAGCCAGTCGAATTAGATTTGTAGTCTTTAAATAAGAGTTATATTTTAATAAAGAAATTATATACCACAACGTCAGATGTGGGGTAATACACCAAAAGAAAACTAAATTATTGTGTATATTACCTCTTTTTGCGGATTTAAAGCCAGCTATGACAAAACTCAACAAAGCACAATTGGTTGAAGCACTTCAGAGCGCTGGAGTAGATGTGCCAGACACGGCTTCTCTAGCTCAACTTCGGGCATTGTATGAAAGTACAGTTACAGTGGCACCCCAACAACCTTCTGGTGAGTTAACTGAGAAAACTCCACCTTCTGCTGAGCTAACCGAGGAAACTCCACCTTCTGCATCTCCGAATGGAGAGAATACTTCCGAAACACTGGCCGCTTCTGATAACAGGCACAGTAATACAGCTTCTGATGTCCAAGACTTGGAAGAAGAACAAGAGCTGGCCAGACTTGAGCGTCGGAAAAAAATCCTTGAGCTAAGGAAAGAATTGGACCAGATGGAAGCGCCCACAACATCTTCGGTTGCACCATGGCGTGCAGTGGACTTCTCAGACATCGAAAATGCTGTTCCTGCATTCAACGGTGACGATCCATACAGCATCACTAAATGGATAGTTGACTACGAAGATGTGACCGACTCGCTGGGATGCGATGACCGATGCAAGTACTTGTCTGCACGCCGTCTCATGCAGGGAACTGCGAAAATGCTGTTACGCACGGTCTACGTTGACAACTGGGATTCTTTGAAGCAAATACTTATCAAAGAATTCGACCATAAGATGAGCAGACAGCAGGTCTATCGTCAACTGAGTGAGAGAGTACGTCGTCAGGGCGAGCCACTTCTTCGATATGTCATATGTATGCAAGAACTTGGGTCACATGCTGAAATCGATGAGGCAGAGTTGATCGAATTCATTATCGATGGTTTGAGGGATTCACCAGCAAATGTCTCTATTCTTTTTGCCGCCAAAACTATAGTAGAGCTCAAAAACCTCTTGCCACGATACGAAAAAAGAAGAGTTCCGAGGACTATGGTTGCTAGGGCAACAACTTCTGGAGGAAATATGGTTCCCTCAACTTCAGCATCAAACAACGAGCAGTCCAAGAGATGTTTTAATTGCTCAAAGTATGGGCACATCGCAGCAAAATGTCCAAAGGAGCAACGACCAGCTGGATCCTGTTTCAAATGTGCTGACGAGGGGCACACTTACAAAAACTGCCCTTATATTGTGAAGACCAGAGTTGGAGCCGTGAACCGGGATGCCCTACATGATGACACCAAGGAGCTGACTCAGAGTTTGGATGCTGTTCAGATGGTGAGTGTCGCCTTTATGACAAATAAGAATAAGTGCACAAAATTTATCGATTGTTGTTCTCTTTTGGATACCGGTAGTCCGATTAGTTTCATACGAAAGTCTGTTCTGCCTGAAGAAATTAACGTTCAAGAATCATTAACGTATTCAAGATTTAAAGGATTAGGAAACATTAAACTCTTTACGTACGGTACGATTAATTGTTATATTAATATAAAAGATAATTTAAATCTTGTTTCCCTTATGGTTATTCCAGATGAAGTAACTCCTATACCTTTACTTATTGGTCGTGATCTCCTTGAAATCTTTAATATAAAACTTAACATGAACTGTAATAAAGTTAATATAACTTCTGAGCAGTGTCAAAATGAAATTTGTTCGAATAAAGTTTTTCTTTCTAACCAATTGTATATGTGCACTTATTCTGATGAAAAAACCGAACCTTCAGAGTGTAGTCATTATAAGAACAACATAAATGATGTTTTTGGGAGCAGCGTATTAGCCGGTGAATTAAAGATACAACCTAAAGAACTTAGTGATTGCTTCAAAGACAAGTTGAATACATTTGATCATGATCGGATTAAGCTTAAAGACGATCTTGATGTGAAGAGAGAATACAATAATGTTGAGGTAGATAGTGATTTATTTGGCTGCCATGCTTTTGAGATTATATGGGATAGAAAAGATTATATAGATATTGATTCAAATCTTAGTTTAGACATTTCAAAAACTATTAAAAATATAGTATCTCAAAATTATTTGAATTTTGATAAAACTATGGTTTCACCAAAGGATTTTGAGATGCACATTAGACTTACATCTGATATTCCTGTTTGTTTTGCTCCGCGAAGGCTATCAGTCTCAGAAAAAGGTACTGTGAGTGAAATAATAAAAGACCTATTGGAAAAACGAATTATTCAGCCAAGTAGTTCTCCGTATGCTGCACCAATAGTTTTAGTTAAGAAAAAATCTGGTGAAACCAGAATGTGTATAGACTATCGAGCATTGAACAAACGTACAGTAAGAGATCCTCATCCAATACCATTGATAGACGATTGCATTGAATACCTGGAGGGGAAGAAGGTTATGACCTTATTAGACCTTAAGAGTGGGTTTTACCAGGTAAAGGTAGCAGCAGATTCAACACAATTAACATCTTTCGTAACCCCGAACGGTCAATGGGAATTTCTTAAAATGCCTTTCGGCCTTAAGAATGCGCCCAGTGTTTTTCAGAGATTCATAATTCAAATTTTTCGTGAATTTATAGACAGAGGAGATATAGTTGTCTACCTAGATGATATATTAATTGCTAGTAAAACTATTACTGAACATTTTGAGATACTTACTAAAATTTTATGTTGTGTAGCGAAGAATGGGTTGGAGCTCAACTTGTCAAAATGTCGCTTTGCATATTCGAAACTTGATTACTTAGGGTTTAAAGTAACGGAACATGGCATCCAACCTAGTGATTCCCATATTCGAGCGATTGCTCAATATCCTGTGCCTAAAGACAGAAAGAAATTGCATTCATTTTTAGGACTTTGTTCATACTTTCGCAGGTTTGTCGAATCCTTTTCAAGAATAGCAAGACCTCTTTATAATTTATTAAAAGCTGAAACTCCTTTTAGATTTACTTCCGAATGCGAAGATGTTTTTCAGACTTTAAAGGAACGGTTAACATCTCCACCTGTATTGGCAATCTATAGTCCAAGGAAAGAAACAGAACTGCATTGCGATGCAAGTTCATTAGGGTATGGTGCAGTTCTACTCCAACGACAAGAAGATGATAAATTACATCCGGTAGCATTTTTCTCTAAAAGCACCACTGATCAAGAGGCCAAATACCATAGTTTTGAATTGGAAACTTTAGCCATAATTTCAGCTTTACGTCGGTTCCGTGTTTATTTGCAAGGTATTCCTTTTACAATCGTAACTGATTGCAGTTCTTTAACAATGACACTGAACAAAAAGAATGTTAATCATAGAATTGCTCGATGGGCCTTAGAGCTGGAGGATTATGATTATAAGGTCAAACATCGTAGTGGTGCCAATATGAATCATGTTGATGCCTTAAGCAGATGTAATGTTATATCCGTTATTGACTCTGAGGATGTTGATTTCCAACTCAGAGCAGCCCAAAATCGAGATGTAAAGATTTTGGAAATGAAAAACAAACTATATTTAAAAGATAATAATTCGTTTTTAGTTCAGGATGGTATTGTCTTCAAAAAAAATAAAAATGGTAAACTTCGATTCTATGTCCCATCTGAAATGGAAACTAATGTTATAAGAATGATCCATGAGAAAATTGGGCATTTAGGTGTAACAAAAAGCTCTGATCAAATTGGCCGTCACTATTGGTTTCCGAATGTTCAGGAAAAAGTTGAAAAATACATTAAAAATTGTATCCGTTGCATAATGCACTCAGCACCAGTTCGATCTAATATACGCAATTTGTTCAATATTCCTAAGGAGCCCATTCCATTCCATACAATACACTTGGATCATCTTGGTCCTCTCCCTTCAATAAAGTCAAAGAGAAAACATATATTAGTGGTAATAGATGCATTTACAAAGTTCACTAAATTATACCCAGTTGTATCTACAAGCTCAAAAGAAGTATGTGCAGCACTAAGAAAATATTTTGAGTATTACAGTAGGCCATCAAGAGTAATTACTGATAGGGGAACCTGCTTTACATCACTAGAGTTTAGTTCATTTGTTATAGACCAGAATATAGATCATGTTAAGGTGGCAGTTCATTCGCCACAGGCCAATGGTCAAGTAGAGCGAGTCAATAGGGTATTAACTGGCATGCTTGCTAAGCTTTCGGAACCAATCGAGCACTCAGATTGGGTTGTTACTTTAACACAAATAGAATTCGGACTAAATAACACTATACATCGCGCTATTCAAAATACACCAAGTCAATTGTTATTTGGTATTAACCAAAGGGGAGTAGTAATCGACAAATTAACAGAATTTCTTGATGATAAACAATTAAGTCAACTGGAAAGAAATCTTGAATTGTCAAGAGAAAAGGCTTCAGAAGCAATCACTAAGATTCAGGAATATAATATTAAATATTTTAATGAGCATAATAACCCGGCACGTATATACGATGAGGGTGATTATGTAGTAATAAAAAATGTAGATACAACAACCGGTGTAAATAAGAAATTGGTTCCAAAGTTCAGAGGCCCATACGTTGTTTACAAAATTCTACCTAATGATAGATACGTAATACGCGATATCGAAGGTTGTCAAATCACACAGCTGCCATATGATGGCATTGTCGAGTCTCGAAATATTCGACTTTGGAAGAATCGAGACTCTGAAGGTTCGGTTGATTAAGGGCGACACCTACCATCTCATGATTATAACTTAAGACTTGTTTGTTTAATTTAATCGTGGGCGATCAAATTGTCAGATTGGCCGAGTTGTAGTATAAAATTAAGGCAACTATCATTAATAATGTGTAATTCCCCTTATGTTTAGGTTTCAGAGTTTCGTAGCTAGATGTCGCACGCTGAGCGCGAAACTCTGAAACCTGAGACATAGAAGCGAGACAAAAGGTTGTTTGGCTCGCTCTCATAAAAATTTGTATTCTAACGTCTATTCTATTCAACGGACGCGCCCAAGCCAGTCGAATTAGATTTGTAGTCTTTAAATAAGAGTTATATTTTAATAAAGAAATTATATACCACAACACAGAAAACATTTATTCACTATTTCTATCTCATATACACGAAACAAAATAGTTTCAAATTTGTCCTACTCTTTTGCTTATGAAAGAAAAGAGTAGAAAAAAATTACAAAATTATATAAAATATATTTTGTTTTTTGAAAGGCAATTAAATTTTCTGGGCATGGATTTTTACGAAATGGCACTGATATGTGCGTTTGAATTAAAAAGAAGGAATAAACCTGCAATCAAAAGGCAATATTGGGTTCACCCTTTGAAGTCACAACGCCTTGTTAAAGGGCGATTTCAAAAAATTTATCTAGACCTCCGCTTTTTTCTACTGCGATGAAAATAAAATATCTTTCAATTTTGCTTTACTTATTTATTTTAATTGATAGAAATATAATAGATCTTTAGTATCTAACTTTATACTTATATATATATGGAAAGATACATCAAATAAATGAAATTCTTATTAAACGAATTATAAAATGACCTTATTCATTTATTTATTATTATTTATTTATTCCTTTTAACTTAATAAATAATCGGATTAGAATTTCTTACTTTACATGAATGCTTTAGGCCAACTCATTACTGAATCACTTATTTCATCAATCACTTGTAAGGCATAATCAAACTGCTCTTAAGCGTATATGTACGTCCTTCCACAATTGGAGTGGCAGGAAACCCAACTCCAACAACCGCTACCTTACGGAAAGTTTGTGTAGTACAGCTCTGTAAAATAAAATAATAAAATTTATATAATTCACATTTTACAAATAAATAATCAAATAATATTCGACTCAAAGTGAACGCTTGGGATAACTAATATATTTTAGAACAGAAAAGAATTATATTTGTTTATTATAAAACCAAATATTTAACAGACCACCAAGAAAAAAAAATATTTAAAAACAATGAATTTGTTTTGGATACGATTGACATCTATTAATAAATCTTTACCTTTGTTCCATCAATAAAACCACCAGCACTGCCAAAGCTCTTTTTAAATTTTCCCATTAGAATATCAACATCTTTTGGATCGGCGCCATAATAGTCGACAATACCGCGACCATTTGGTCCCATCGCTACCACACTATGCGTCTCATACAAATACAAATAAGGTTTGTATTTCTTTTTCAATGCAATAACTTCGGACAATCGAACACTCCAACATACTTCATAACGAGGACTGCCTAAAGCCAAGCCATCTGTTCTGCAACGCTGTTCAAGCATCTTGTTTATTTTAAAGTGAACTCAAATGTCCAACCGTAATCCTTGGTAATGCGATCTGCAAATTGGGAAATTCCAGCAATCTCGGACCTTCCGATAGACATACCCTGAATAGAAGCCCTCGAAGGCATCGTATAGCGTAACATAGCCCTGGAAAAAAATGGAATTTCAGACTCAGTCTGTCAGTTCGTGAATTTCAAATCGATTCAAATCGTCATCTTACCTCTCGATTATTTTCACACACATCAATTGATTGATCAATTGAAAGGTAAAAGCCAAGATATACTAGGAAGGCTGTGTGTAGAGGATCCTTTTCGAATGAAGATTTGCTCCGATTAGGATCATCATAGAATCCTCCTCTTCCTGATACTGCTGCTCCTGTGGGTGCTTTTCCGTTTCAGTGTTGTTTATGTTACTCTTTATTATATACATTTCCATTTGCAGTCTGGTTGATAGCATTCGACGGCGACAGCGTTGTTTTACTCTTGACATTCCCATTTGTGAGACGCGAAACTTCATTTGAAATAATTGTGCTTTATTCCATTTTTTAAACGATGACGCACTTGATTGAAGTACATAATAATCTGAAAATAAAAAAAAATAAAAAATGTTTTTTGTTTTGAGTTACAACTTACAAATAATAATGACCATCGCCTTTCAGTGCATAAATACATTTGACGTTCAAAAAGTAGCAAATTAAATTATGAAAACAAACTTACGAGAAGGATATATTATTCTGCGCGTATGGAAGTATCCTACTAACCTCGTCACACTTTAAAGAATCATTCGACTGAAATGCACTAATACATGCATACCAAAGAAACTATTTAGTTGCATGTGCGCGCAGTTACGTGTATCTTAGAAGGATACAGACATTTTTTATGGGTTTAAGCAACTAATAAATTTTCGCAATCAATGTATGAAAGAGAAAACTAGTGAAATTGAGATGTAAGGTGGTACTCTTCCCTCAGAATTTTTTGTGAAAGGAAAACATTGACTCATTTTTTTTCTCTCTTGCACTTAAAGAAAATTGTTCAACGATTTAGTTGAATGTGCGCGCAGTTACCTAAAATTCCTTGTGACACAAACTAAGGAATTGGTTTGGGGTGATCGTTTAGTTTGTGTCAAAACACAAACTAAAAAGTTGCTCAAATGGGCGACCGAATGGTTTCTGCATGTGCGCGGACTCTCGTATAAGTCTATAGTGCTCAGATTAGAAACCAAACAGTTTCGAAACTAAAAGTTGCATGTGCGCGCCTAGCCTTATAGTTATTACAGCGATTCTACACTTATTCTAATACAAAATCCCCATTAAAAATAATCCCACCTCTTTAGCTATGCTGGCCAAGAAGTACTTATTATAATAAATTTAAATTTCAAACGCCATCTGTTGTTCATTTGTTATAAATTTTTTTTTGTTAAAAAATAAGGACATCTATTATTATTAAGTTTGACAAAATAAACAAAATACAAAAATTAAGTTAAAAAGTTTCTCCCTCTACTAGCTGAGCAGCCCATATCTTGTCGGCCAATGGATGTACAATATTCTTAAAGCAATGTACTTTCGATTCATTGACATACAAGATAAATACTACTAGTCGATTCACACGTCATCTCTTATTTTTTTGCCTTAATAATCTTTACTTTTTTTAAACTAAGGCAATTAATTATTATAACGTTTGGAAAAAGAAATAATGTACACAAATTAAGTTCAAAAGCTTCTGTATATTTTTACTGAACCTACAGATGGATTGTAGTTTTAAGAATTAGTTGGCTACTAGCAGTCTACATAGAATAGGCCAATGTTTGTATCCCTTTTATGAAAATTGGTTGTATCCTTAGAGCTAAAAATAGTTTTGTTTTGTACAGCGGTATCTACCATGTTTACAGCGGCATCCCGTCAATGTGCACCCTACCTAAATGCATATCCCAGTACTTCTCAAAATCCCGAATTCGATTCTCCACGACATCTTACGGTTACGACATCATCAACCAAGTTCAACTCTTTCCTATTCCCCACACAAAACTTCAAAATTATTTTCGCCTGTCATTTTTTTATCGAATGTAGAAGTTTTCTTATTCGGTGGTCAGCAGCAAATTAATTTTACTGTGTGAGAAAAAAAACGACTCCCAAAAAATCGCATCGAAATATTCCAATAATTGTGACTAATTTGGTAAATACAATATATTCCACCATCCTGCGGCAAGTGCTAGGTATTTAACTTTCCTACATTTTTATCAATTAAAAATATACTTTTGATGGTTCTGGCTCGGTCAATTTCATGTTCATTTTGTATTACATTCTGTTTATGTGGCAATTTTTTGTGATGAAACAAAAAAAAGATATTCCCGGTGTTTTGAAGTCGCAGTATTAGTTGTTTAGGGCCTTGAATTTAAAAAACCAAAAGCTTGATACTTAAGTCGACAAATTTGTTGTTTTGTATTCAAAATATTAAAATAGTGAGTCAGATTCAAGATGATAGGAAAAGAAGAGAAACAAGTAAATTAAATTTAATTTGATATGAGGTCGATGGGCGTATTAAGTTCTTATCTTTTTCTTGATTCAACTCAAATTTTGGGTAAAAGTTTAATTTCATTTACAACAATTTTTGATAGAATTTGATCAATGGAAAGTTGATTATTTGTCTCACACAACTCTGCTACTATAAGTCTCTAAATTGTACATAATGTACATGAATTGTAATTAATGATGTAGGTATATACATACATTTGCTATGTATTTGACGTACCTTTGTTGTGTGTATGATGAAGTGACGAAATGCAGCAGCGAATCTGCACAATGTGTCTTGAAATGTTTTTCATAAAAGTTTTTAAATAGAAACATGTTAATATTGTAAAAATAAAAATGGATACAAGAGTGTCTAAGATCCTTTTTAAACACTTTGTTTGTTTTTCATTATGATGTATATTTATGCTGAAAGTTTTTTTTTGTATCAAGTAAAAGAAATTGTTTGTTAGATCTTGCATTTGCTTGGCCACATACATAAGTCTATGTAACTAGCTTAGATGTTTTTTTTTTTTTTTTAATTTGAATCCCTATTAATTTGTTTGCTTTCTCATTTAAACTATCAGCTTATTAATAAGCAGATGTGAAGCCATATCCAGATCGATACTACGGAAAATTAGACGCTAACGAAATAGTTAAACACGGAAAAGTAGTTTTACGAAGTAAAGTTAAGGGAAACAATTCTGACAAGTTTTACTTCTCAAGGCATGAACTATTTTTCCAATGATATTGATAAGAAAGGTGGTGGTTTGATTGATGGTAAAGGTCTTAAGGCAGAATAATTTCTTGTTGATCAACAAATGAATGATTAAATAATGTTTGTCATAAGTGCGCTAGGACCATTAAATCTATTGTGTTCTCTTCTAGAACTGGATAAGGATCTCAGTGTACTATTCTTCCTCTAAGTTTGTCTTTTGTAAGAACCCAGAAGGATCTATTTCACTTGAACAATAACATATGCTTCTAGATTTGTGTCGTTTTCATGAGAAAATAATAGTATTTCTCATTAAAGTGATAGACCCGCATTATAAATAACAAAACAAAGTTTCGACTCAAAGTGAAGCATTGAATCGCGCACATAAATGATTTTTACTAGTAGTTTTCAGGCAAAATTCTTCGGGCCTAAACTCTGTAGGTACACCAATAATAATAACATCATCAATGCCTAGCAGTTAGTCTTAATTTGACGACAGGTCCCCTATATTACTGTCCCAATACAAAGTGATTTTGCTTGATTTTTGAAGAACAGTTAAATTATTCAAATAAATGTGAATTTCTCTTTTTAAACAACCAAAACTAAC
Organism: Eupeodes corollae; assembly: GCF_945859685.1. Taxonomy (NCBI): domain Eukaryota; kingdom Metazoa; phylum Arthropoda; class Insecta; order Diptera; family Syrphidae; genus Eupeodes; species Eupeodes corollae. The sequence goes on from NC_079148.1 coordinate 79,660,024, forward strand.
TAAATTCATTTCACTGGAAGCCTTTGTTTTTTGATTACCTAAGTATTAGTAATTCAAGTTAACGAACCAATACTCGTATCTTCATATATGTATGTCCCTGGTATCAACCAATAGGGTCTTAAAGGATTATTTCTTATCAGTAGTCTTTTAAACGTCTGAACCCAGAGGGCCGACGAGACTCCGCTTGTATACTATCTTTCGGAAAATTAGAGTCTTTTGATCGTCTGAACCCAGAGGGCGGACGAGACTCCGCTTGTATACTATCTTTCGGAAAATTAGAGTCTTTCGGAAGCAGTGTAAGCTTATTGCGTTAGCTCACATAGTTGTGTTAATCAACCGTCAGACTTTTAAGTGCATTTGATTGTAACAGAATTACTAATCATTTAGCGTGTACTAACTATGCTATTCAGGAGTCACCACGAGGAGGTGCTTTAAGCGCATCCTGTTTTCAAAGTTCAATTTGCTTAGAGCACACTAAGATTCCTTCCGCGTCCCTTCACCTATATGAAAACGTGTTTGACTTCCACTTAGCATTTAGATTTAGATATGTTGCAGTTACATATATCATGTCGAGTGAAACCAGTCTTATTTTTTTTTTAAAATATCAAATCATTGAATTTTGTTCGTTTTTAAAAAACTAACATTCATTTGGGTTTCGCTTGTTATAGAATCTGGGTCCTGATATGGCTGAGATCCAAGGTACCGGGTTCAAGTAAGTAACAACCAACACGTTATTAAGTTAAATGTGTTTACTTCCTCAGTCACAAGGTCCGAACTTACAAATGTATAGGCGATACATTGTTTAACTGTCTTTTATCGTTGGTGTCCATACTTTAGATTTTATAAATTATTTGGTAGGCGTATGTTCAAAAACATTGCCCATATTGTCACTCCAGATTGATAAAATGACATAAAAGTGCATAAATGAATAATAAAAGCACTGGATTATAAATTCAATCAGTAAATCATTAGCTGTTTGCAGACATTATTTGAAAATAAGTAGCAACACCGTTAATGTACAGTCAAGAGTATCATTGATGTTAAGTATTTACTTGAAATCTTATTGATTCAAACATTTATTTCACTTTAACGTCTACCCTTCAAATCGCTTTTTCTGTAAGACACTTATGTATAATTTAAGTTGATATGAAATAAAGACAAACAAATAAAATTTTACCCAAATAGGATTTATATTTTAGATTTGGAATTTTGGGTGTTCTTAAATATGATTAAATCTTGCTTCGATATTTTGATTGGCTGTTATTAGATATTTTAAAACAGATCTCTTAGAGCGGTCATTAAAAATGTCTATAAGATGCCACTTGTAGATAGTAATCTTTGGTTTTCATAATTGAACATTTTGTTTCGAGATTTAAAAGCGTTTAGAAAAGTAAAAATTCACTATTAAAATGAAGTTGTATAATTTGTTTACAAACAAAAGACTTTATTCAAATAAGTATAAGCCGGTTACAGTAAGATAAGGTGAATTTTAAAGTCAAGTACTTTTTTCAAAAAGAAATAATGCAATTGAAGTTAAAACTTATATCTACGAGTTCGTTTTCTCTTGGTTGTCCTCGCAAAAAATCTTTAAGTGATTTCCGATCGATTGTATATCGAAAAGGCGCCGCGCTGTCTACAGTTATCATTAAAATCCTTCAGTAAAAATTGAAACAGCAGGAATTTGAAAAGTTTTGCTGTTGAGCGTTTATAGCATTCTGTAAGGGGCCAGTTATAACTATCATTAAAATCAATCCGAACATTTTGTTGAATGGATATTTGCCGTGTTTTTTGTTTACGTTTGATTAGGTAGTACCCGTGGCATGATGGTTAGTGCATTGGACTGTCATGCCAGAGGTCTTGGATTTAATTCTTGCCTGTGCCACCTAAAGTTTTTTTCACGGGTACTGACTCTAGCGAGGAATTGACAAAGTCTCCAAGAGTAATTCTGGTTACGACAAGTGCTTTCTCAAATTAGCCGTTCGGATTCAGCTTAAAGCTGTGGGCCCCCTCCATTCTTGAGAACCTTACTCGCACAACGGAATGGTTGAGAGTTTTAAGTCACTAGGCCCTATTCCTCAACAGACTGTTGCGCCCCCTAATTTATTTTATTTATTAACACTTGTCGATGAATTTGAATCATTTTTAATGATCGTTATAAACGACCTGCCAAATAAAACCAATGATAGCTTTAATTCATCTTATTGTATAGATCTTTTAGTGAAAATAAACTCTAAAATGTTCAAACATATGAAACAAAAATTGTACTGATAGCTATAACTGGCCCCTAAGGGCGAGTAATAGCTATAACTGGCACCTAAGGGGTGAGTAATAGCTATCATTGCGTTTCAGATTAAAACTAACCATTTGTATTTTTTGACAAGTCGGATATAATAACTATCATTCAAAATTTCTACAATTTTAAAAAATTCCCTGAAAGTTAAATTGACAGTTGGGAATACAAAGAAAATGAAACGCTTTCAGTGGAACGATTATATTCCAAAATGTAAAGTTAAAAAAATGTTTAGAACAAAAAACAAATTCTACAAATCTTCATTTTGACACCAAACATAACAAATTTGAGTTTCTTAAACGCTATTAGATTCGAAAGTGGTCCATAAAGAACGCCAATGTTAGAAAGAAATACCGAGTCTATTTTTTTAAATATAAATCTAAAATTAGATAACGCAGAATAAGAAAACTTTACTCTATAAATCTTTTTGAAATCCGAGATAAATTTTGAAGTTGAAGAAATAAAAAGAACTCTTTTTTTCAACGCTCGCAGATACAAATAAATAAATGGGTCTATTTTGCCCAATCTATCCTCCTATGAGTTTCCTATTATAAATCATAAAATACTCTCATTATAAAATATGTTTCAAATTTGACATTTAGTAGTTCGATCTCATTGTTAGATGTTGATATAAAAACAAATATGTTGCCAGACAGAACTAAAATTCTGTTATTATGGCTACATACATCGATATCCTATATTTTTTTTTAAATGTTCTCGTATATCGAATGTCGAATACTTTCGCGTAAATAGTTGCAATTTAACCATTATTATTGTAATTTAAAAATCTACAAAGTGATACGAAACGCACATGCGGGTACTTACTTATTTCATTCAAATTAAAGTTTTTCTTCTTGTACTCTACTAAAATGATCCCTTCTTTTAACAAGATTTCGTTGACCAGATTTTAGAAATGATTGTGTCATGCTAAATACTAAAAACGTTATTTGTAAAATTGCTGACAGTTCTTAATAAATTCATACAAATTTTGTAGATAGTTTATACTTTATCCGAATAAGACTTTATGCTTCCAAAATTATATTCTGTAAAAATTATGTGAATACTTTTATATGCCTATGCGCGAACTGAAATGATTACTTTCCTTTTTTGTGTTGATCGTCATAGAAATAGTTTTCATTTAGAAATAAGTAGCAAGTGTAATCGATCCATAAATAAAATATAGAACATTTCTTCATCTCTGAACACTGCCATCAAACTAACACACACACACTTACGCAACACCCGCATTTGCATTCAAGAAAAAAACAAAAAATTGCACATTTATTCAATTTTATCGAGCTAGAAAGAGTACGATGTACGATATAACATAGAGGTAGAAAACTAACTGTCTGTCAGCCATGTTGGGTGGTAGATTTTTTCGAACACAGTTAACTCTGGACATCGTACGTTGATTAAATAAAAAAACCTACTTTTTCTTTAATTATTTCAAAGAAAAATACTTCCCTGTGTCAGTTTATTGTTTAATTAATCATTTATTTATAAATAATTTTATCCCAGTGCCGCAGGAAATGTAAAAACAAAGAAAATACGTTGCATAAAAAGTATATTCTTCCAATTGTTAATTTTTTCGTTTTTTTATGTTTTTTCATTCAAGCTCAACGCAACGAAAAAGAATAAATAATTTAATATATATTATTTTATGTATATGCAAAGAAAATCTAGAAGCTGCACATTATAATAACAAATAAGAAGAAAAGACAGCATTATTAATCACACAAAAGTAAAAAATCCATCGATTTGTGCACCAAGAGCATTTTTCTCTTAAACTCTTCTTCTTTATATATGTAATAAAAGAATCCATTGAAAAATTTGTGTAAATTATCGACATAACCGGAAAGTGAGTGGTGGGTTAACGTAATTATTAAGAGAATAAAGGTTAAAAAAAAGTAAGAAACGTGAACAAAAATTAACTAATCAACGAAACATCCAAAATGACGCAAGTTCTGCCCATACGCTTTCAGGAGCACTTACAGGTGAGTTTTCTCTTATTTTTTTTTATTTTCTTGTGTATTTTTTTTTTTTGTATTTTGAAAATATGTTTGGTGTGATGATGATTTTGTTGTTTTGTACGCCCCCCTTTTCGGTTTCTCTGCATTCTATTGGGACGGGACGGGAGCTGGAGTGACTTTTTTCTAATAATTTTGTGGAATAATCAATGATAAAAGCGATAAGAATTAAAATGGTTATCCGATCCGAGTGTAGCTGGGGGAGGAGTGGACATTATGTTTATTTGCACCCCATCTTATCTTTAATATTAATGTATGAACAGAAAACGAATTGATAATAATGCTGTTTTTGTTGCTATCGCACAGCTTTTAATTTAGTATCTTTTCGGTTTCACTTTGGTCTGGTCTAAGCTGTGCTGAGACGTTTTTGGAAAAGAGAAGTGAGTCATCATGTGCCCTATCTGGTATTCATGCTATCAAATAAACAGTGCTGTCGTTGTATTGAACGCTATAAGAAGCACGTTACAACTTGTATGCAATACACTTTAAGAAAATAATGACAATAATTTTTAATATTGAAATAGAAAAAATTGAGAAAATAAACTATTCGTTGTAAAAGTAAAATAGGGGCGACTTTCCTTAACCGCAGCACGAATTTCCTTGTGATTTTTTTGTACGGTTATGTAGAGGTCTCAATAGAACATGTTTTAAATATTAAGGCAAGGAAATACCATTAACTCATACAAAAAAATATATACTTTTTGTATTTGAGCACTAAAATCAAAGAAATCCCCAACAAATGGAAGATGCTAAACTTACTAAAGCATTTGAAGCGATTGTAAAGTTAAAAGTAAGCTTTATAGTTTAGTTCGAAATCACATTTCCCAGCGTCATCATGGCTAAAGGAAATGTATATGCATAGACGGAAACCAATATATCAATATTTATATTTATGTATGCCTGTTTTTAAAAAGGCATTTGATCGCATGCAACCCAATGTTCTTTTAAAAAAAAACTTCAGTTCCTTGGATTTCACTCTAATCTACGTAGTTCGATTAAAAGTAATTTGGTGGAACGTTGCCTATATGTTAAAATTGGTGATGCATCAACAAGTGAAACGAAAAACTTTTCTGGTGTACCGCAAGACCACCATCTTGGACCACTCCTCTTCATTAATTAAAAAAAGTGTTTCAAAGTATCTTTCATATGGCGATCATCTCAAGATTTTGAAATGTGTAATGCTTAAATTTGATTCCAGTAAGATTCAAATGTATATTTACTGCATTGTTAACTGGTGAATATACTACAAATGGATTATATTTCCATATGATACAGTACTATAACATATTTTAAGATGTTATATATATCTAATTGTTTACATATACAATATTTAATGATTAACGAGTCAAAAATATATGCAGTTATCTTTTACGCTAAAATTAATTTTTAGCTTCAAATTGACATTTTATTTCTAGAGATTCTTAGTCTGTGGAGATCCTTATACTCATAATGCCTTTTATTTATACCTTGTAAGACCTTTGCCCATGTTTTGTTATATAGAATCGTTTAACTCAAACATCTATTAGGAACTTAAATATTCCATTTCTGTTTTAGTTAATTTGAAATCTCTGATGTTTGCTTTCGATGTTCTGAATTCTAACATAAATTGTTCTATTTTAATATCAATTTTTAATATTTATTTACCTTCTCGTAGTTTAGGGCAAAGAGATGGAAATTTTGTATATATTCCTTTTGATTGTAAAAATTATGCCAACAATGCAATTACGCTTATATTAAATTGGATTTTTTTGATTGATTTTAATAAAGTAGGTTAGATATTAAGAAAGATTTATTAAAATTACTGTAAACTTTATTATAGGTATACAATGTTCTTAGTTATTTGAAGTTACGTATTTTGAATCATGTTATTATTTTGATTTAACTGTAGTCTTTATAAAGTTATGTAACTTGAAAAGCGATATAAGCATACATATATGGATTTGATATTTTTAGTTTGACAAGAAAACAAAATTAGACCTGGGAATCAAGACTTTGACAAGATCCGATTGCTGTATATTTCTTTGCTAACTTAATAAAGTTAGTTTGCTTTTAGTAAATTTAATTTTTATTTCATAAAAAAGAAGAGAAATGTTGTTTTCCCCTGTCGACGAAGTGCCCTTTATTCGTGAATCAATAAGCGCTGGAAAACGCCACCGCGCCCCGGTCTTTTCGATACCATAAACTCATTAGACTTGGTAATGAGAAATTAAATCCGATACTATAGCCATTTCGTAGCGTTCATAAAAGAAATCTGTTGTTTGATTATTATTTATCCTACCAAAGAATAGCATTCTGAAACTGGTCAGGGCAGGTATACTTTTCTTTGTGATGTCCGAAACGATAATAATTGTAAGGGATGCTATTTATTTCAGTCATATTATATGTGGGTCTGTGTGAAATATCAAAAGAACGGGTTTGGTTTTTGGTAAGCCATATTTCTCTAAATATAATACATTTGCTTAGACTGTCCCACCTGTGGTTGAGATCTGTAAGAAAAATTAAGTCATCTTGCCCACAAGCACTAAAAGGAATATTCGGTTTTTGAAAAGCCAACTCAGCAGCCCTTTATGCCAGTATGACCTAGAATTCAAACTAAATTTAAATAGAGTTTAATGCTTAGACCATTGTAACACTATTTAAAAAAATTCTATTTACACACATTTAAATGCTACTGTACTGGATGAAAAACAGAATTTATCTCTTGTCTATAAGAAACTATGATCACCTTAATATTTTGCGAAGCTTTAAGACGTCTATAACAACCTGTAATTTGGTTTTCATATTTAAAAGTCCATTGGTTCTCGTTTAGAGAAATTAAGATAACGATAATATACTTAACTTGTATTTGGTTAAAGCTGGCTGGCCAAAAGTGCTAAGTATTATAACAAGAATTAATTTTTCACTTAATTTGCTGTTAACAATAATTGGTATACAATGAAAATCATGACATTGACAGTATACAGATTTTGGTTGCCTACCTTTTTCTGACGAAATCGTCTGGCTTAAAGGTGTGGATTTGGAGTAAGTATGTATGTATGTATGTATGTATATCCTTAACTGTTATTTAATGGATCTGAGGGTCAAATGAAAGAGTTTATAATCTTTTTCGAACGGTGTTGTCTGCACTTGAAATTGTTGAGTATTTGGTAAGAGTAAAAAGTTCATTCAATGTGACAATGCTTCACAATTCATTCAAGATCTTAATGATGTAAAATATTAAAAACATACAGGCGCAATCGGACATGGAAAATCATCTTTACATCCATTGATTTCTCTAAGAAAATATTTACTTTTTTAATCAGAATGAAACCATTTATGGGAAAACAATGTACTTCAAATTTAAAATTGAAGAAAAACAATTTTTGGTTCACAGATTTTAGGGCATTGTTATAAAATGCATTAATGAACTAATGAAATGTAGTACCCGCGGCGTGAAGGTTAGTGCGTTCTGTTGAAATAACAAAGTGAACGTCCTTTTATATATAAAGTCACTCATGTAAAGTAGAATAACCCAAATATTTTTGATTAATATTAAACTTTATTGCCATAGAGCAAGATAAAAAAAAATCATGTAAGAATTAAATTTAAAATAATTGCGATTAAAAGCAAACTCAAAAAAGTCATGTTTTTGATACAGGCCAGCATTCTATTCGTAGAGCAGTTGCATTTTTGCATGAGTGCGTCTACTTTTTGATAAAATTTTCGGTTGTGAGTTGTATGTTATAGCTTTAAAGTATTTATATATTATTTTAATTATGAGTTTTCTTGACCTTTTTGTTATTTTTAGTTTGATATGAGCTTAATTATGTGATGAAAGCATATACCTACTAAATGCGTTATATGAGTGTGAAGAGGTTGTCGTATCAATAATTTTTTGCAAACAAAATCTGTACGAGATTCTAAAGGGTGAAATTATTTTTATTTGTTTTAAAAATACGCATATAAAAGTAACTATATAAATAGTTATACATACTACACAACTCAGACCTGCGATGACCTATTTGTTCAAATGTAGTCTTATGCAAAAAAGTGTATGTGGGTTTTATACAATATGCATATATACATACATACATACATATCCATCCGAGGAAAATTTTACTAAAAATGCTTACAATAAAGTGTAAAAGTTTTCATTTGTTTAACTCATCGAAAAATGACACGAAGTTGAAATTGAGTTACTGTTTATCGGCTACATTCACATGTACGAAACGAAATGCTAGGATGAATAAACGGTCCTCTTTCAATTCGTGAAGGATTTTATCCACAGCATCTTTATCGTTACTTTCTGCATTCTCAGAAAATAAAATATTTGTACTTAAATATACAAATGTATGTATGTATATACAAACATGCATACGTATGTAGCTTTTTTATGGTTTTCGGTGTGAATTTCATTTGATACCTTTGATCCACATTATTTTATCTGCAGCATCTTCTATTAAAAATTCAGTTATATTTTTTTCCGTTTTTGAACAAACTTTCATTCTCATTATTTATGTACATTTTCAAAACATAAATGCCAAGATCATTTTGAAAAATACTTGAATGTTGCAAACAGATAAGAAAAAATGCGTTCAAGGTCTTCTAAAAACAATAAAACTTCGCATTTTTTCTAGGCTCGTTGCACCAATCAGGAATACCCCTCCCCTAGTTACTCTAGTTACTTAATGTAGATATGTATATGTGAAAATCACTGTATTTTATGTTCATGAACCACCGACTAATCTTTGTATAACATTTATCAGTGACGTAAGACAAAACATACATACAGTTATTTCATTTGATTTTCGTCGCAAAAATAGTCTTGAAGACTTATAATCCGCCTTGTCCAGAGATGAATCAGTTTTCCGACTATTTAATTTTGTAGATTTTATAACGTTTCTATAGAAACAAAATAAAATACTGTTGTATCGAACTGCATGAGTCTGGCAACTCTGCATTGGATGTTTTCTATATAGTAAGAAAGAGTATAAGAGAATGTAGAGCCAATAAGAAATGCAAAGAAAATCAGAGACTTGGATAGATTTCGACCGAGACGGTCGATCTTAAAAAAAAAGAAAGAAAGTGGTTTTTGATTAATTTTCCACTTTAATATCTTTGTGTTTTTATTTTAATATAGAAGTTGGAATTTCGGACAGAACTCAACACTGAGTTGTCGATACAACTGTAATTATAAATCAGCTTGTAAGACTTATGACATAGAATTGGTCACCATGAACAATTACACATTGGTTTAATTCCAAAGGAAAATAATACAATATAACAGTATTATTACGTATTGTATATGTATCTCATAAGATTATAAGCAACAATTCTATGTTTATAATAATCCTTTGGAATAACTTATACAAAAAAGTATCAAAATTATATATAAATGTGCACTTATCGAACGCAACTGCTGTTTGTTGGCTAAAGGCATGACAATATGTTTATATAGGCAACAGAACTTGGATTTCCAGTGTATATTATAATAATGAAACATTTCATATTTTACGGTCTTTCTAGACAAATAACGAATTTGTAAAATTTCAAAATCCTACCTTACAAGAAACCTTTATAATGGCTGTTTTTTTTTTTAACTTCAATCTGGCACTACTTTTTTCAAAGTTGGTGCGATTTACAACCTCTGGACTATTTTGTGTTTGGTTAAGTGAAGTTGTTTATCCACGCAGATAAGCCCTAGATGACTGATGCCTCAGAATGAATATTCAGCTTTATTGCTGACATACGGCTGAAAAGTTGCCCCATATTGCAAAAAGTGATGGAAAAATGGTTCAAAAGCTATTTATCAAACAGAACTCAGAGAACCAAAGTGTCAAGTAATTTATCAGAAGTTTTGGATGTAACGCTGGGTGTACCTCAAGGAGCGGTGTTGGGAACACTTCTTTTTATAATTTACATAAACGACGTGGAAAATGTATTAAGACATGCGAAGGCTAGGCTGTTTGCGGATGATACATTGTTATATGTGTCTGGAAGATCTGCAGAGGAGTGTATCGATCAACTGAATGCGGATTTAAAAAACATTGAATCTTATTTTAAAATGAATAAATTAAAGCTTAACACTTCAAAAACAAAAGCTATTATAATTAATGGAGAGTCTGTACAAAATATTATTATTAATGAAGTGACAATTGAAAAGGTTGAAGAAATTAAGTATTTAGGAGTTATTATTGATAAAAAATTAAGTTTCGAAAATCACATTAACAATATATGTAATAAAATTGCTAAGAAAATAGGATTTTTCCAAAGAATAAGAGGTAAAGTATCTATGAATTGTGCAATTAAAATTTATAATGTAATGATCAATAAACATTTTAAATATTGTTCAACAATACTGTTTTTGGGTTCTAGACAAATGTCAGAAAGGTTGCAAAAATTACAAAACAGGGGAATGCGCTGTATTCTCATGTGTAATAGGTTAACACCGATACAACTTATGTTAGATACTCTAAAATGGCTAAACATCAACCAAAGAACATTTATGAATGTACTAATGTTTATCTTCAAAATGAAAAATAATATGTTACCTAATTATCTTTATAATGAAATAGTCTATGTATCTAATGTGCAAACACATAATTTAAGAAATGGTGGTGATTTCAGGCTACCATTTTTTACAACAAGTAGATCGCAGAATATATTGTATCATAAAGGTTTTAAATTATTTAATAACTTGCCTTTTGACTTAAAGTCAGAAAATAATTTTATTGTTTTTAAAAGAAAAATAATATTATATGTAAAAATGAATTATATTTAATTAAAAATATTAGTTTTTATAACTTAAATTAGTTTTAAGTTAAAGATTGTTAAAATTTAGCAGAAGCTAAATAAAGAATCAAATCAAATCAAAAATCAAATCAAATCTTAGGTATTCAGACCTATTAAGTCCGTTGGGGACCCCTTAAAGGGCATAGGGCCTCGACTATGTCTACGCGCGTGCGCTTTCCGGAGATATATTTTAGCTCCCTCCAGCTCTTGCCTAGTGACGCTGACTCCTCTTTGACTGTCCTGCGCCATGTGCTTCTCGGTCGTCCAGCTCTTCTTCCTTCTTGTGTAAGCGGATTCCACTGCACTGCTTGGCCTGCAATGCAGTCGTTACCTTATCGAAGCGTATGTCCAATCCATTGCCACTTACGACTTCGTATAATAGAGCCAGATTCGACATTGTGATTTGAGTCGTAGTTTTGTTCTTAATTTAATTTTCAGCCCCACGTTTTCTGCTTCTCTCTTCACACTTGTTGTCATGTGATGGAGATCCAATGAACTTGTGAAAGAATAAGCAATCATCCACATATTTAAATAGGATGTCAAAGGCCATTTGATCCCTCCACTACCGGCCAAAACTGGGCGCAGTACATCGCTTATCACCAACATTCACATTAAATTATATGCATTTAATTTTTTCTTGAAACCAAACGTCGAAAGAAACCCTTTGCTTGTCTGTTACGTTAGGTCAGTTATTTATTTGTTGCGGTTGCTTTTATCTTAACCAAATTTGTATTTTAAAAATAAAGAAGGAAACGATAATGTATTGTGTTGAAAGTTTTACAAATATGTGCTAAAAAAACTTGTCATCCTTTGCCTAAAACAAGGAAACGTATCGTTTATGAACATCTATTCTTCACACATACCACTTATCTACTAAATTTAATTATTGTATGGTCGGGGGCGTTTTTGGATAACGTTTCTATCTCCATCCCAAAAACAAACACTTTGACTTTTTTCTAGGTCACTCATGTGCCATTATATAAAGCACATAACCTAATATTTGTTTTTGGAGTAGGTACTCCATGTACTGTTGAACTCAAGAATTTAATTTATTTTTGTATGTTAACGCGTTTATGGGAATACCGAAAGAACATTTGCAATTTAATGCATTTCTACTTGACGATAAATCACTTAAAATAAGTCCTCTCTTATATTTAAATTTCTTTCTTTTTTAATTCATGTAAAAAAACGATGATATGCATTATGATTGAAGAAAGAGAAGAAAAAATTTAGGAAAATAGTTAAATGTTCAATGACATAATACTAGAAGCGCATGCGCTGATTTACTTGTATCATTGTTACCTCAATATACAATCGTCTGTGTTATTTTATTCTATTACTTCAACGACCTTTGAGAAAGTTTTGAATTAAAAATACATGAAGGGAAGTTATGGTGCCTATGTATATGAAAAAGTTGCTGTTCGGGAAATCTGAAACAAATTACAATAACAAGGGCAAACATTTTTGTTATTGGAATTAAATTAAATTGTCTAAGACATACCCAACGTCTAGAAAATTTATTTTTCGGTTGATAAAAATTCAATGACTACTTAGGATCAGTTTTTCATGGAAAGTTTAATTTAAATTTCGATTTAATCAGTATTTAATAAGTTTAAACTCTTAATTGAAAGGTACTCAATTCCTACAATATTAAATCGACCACCTCGAAAACTCGTGTAGTCGTTGGCTATTGGTTCTAAGCTCCTTTAACGACACTGGCTTGTTGTTATCCATATACATATGGACGTACATACTAATGATTCAACGCAGTGTCAAAGCAGAAGTCTTTTTCAAACAACAAATTGGTTCGTCAATTCAATTAACTAAGGAAATTATATTGAAACATATCCATTCCAGTTATTTTTTCTGGATGAACTGCCGAAGATTAACACGCCAACGCGTAGCAAATGCGAATAATTTTTGTGGCCTCCTCCAATAAATATGCTTAGATTTATTAACAATTAATCAAAGAACATTTAGTAAAAATACAAAAAATCAACTCTAATAACTAATTGCAAACATTTTCCTTTGAAAAACACCATCCGTCAAATTGACATCACCGTTGGCGGTTTAGTATCAAGCATGTTGCACAACTTCCTAAATTCTTAATGAATTTTAAAAAATCGTTTAGTTAGCTTTTGTTTATTGAAAAAAATAGGCCGAGGTATTCACTGTAAATTCTTTATCCGCCACCTTAAATTCATATCCTTAGCAACGAAATTGCCGATGAATCGTCTTGCTATGTTTGGTCCAATTGAATTATGGGTCGCTATTATATAAACCATAAGAGTAGTTGTAATATTTTTACATTAACAAGTTACTCGTCTTGACGGACATAAAAACAAAATGTTGGTTTTGATTTCATACGAAGTTCATAGCGTTAATCATGTCATACGTTTAAATTTCGCTCACTAGAAATAAAAAAATTGCTCTATACTATTGCTTAAATTGAAAGAGAATCCAGACTGAGGGTCGATAAGTCACTTTTTTTTGTCATCCTGTCGTCGTGATATTAATTTAGATTAAACAACCTAGACTTGCTTCCTTCAATGTTTGTGTAAATCTGTTGCATCTCAAATCCTTCTTAAAAGATTTGATTAATTGATTAAGCTCCTCATACTTTTTTTGCACTAGGTAATATGCATATCGTTATTCTGTACTTGGTGGTACTTCGCTGAAGTCATTTATCTTGTCTTTTTCTCCTTCTATTACAATGCAGTGGTTCATTTTCTTGGCCTGGCGCCTATTGTTAAAATAATTTTGTTTTCTCTTGATTCTTCCCTTTTCGATAGCGTACCTCGTTTTAATATCTTCACCAGAGCATGTTAATCTAGCTTTGTATCGTCTTATAGTATTTACGTGGGTTGCGCATGAAAAATTTTCTATGCAAGTCTACCAAGCGTTATGGGATGCTTCAACTAGGTGTTGTCCGAGGTGAATTACTAAACCTTTGTCGTGCTCTGAGTTTCATTTTTCTTTAGTCAAATGAAGGTTGCATTTTAACAAAACAAAAAACTGGCTTGTTGAAGAAAAACAGAAAAGCAGAGGAAAAGAAACCAACCGATGCCCTCGTAGTTAAAGGGTCAACAAACTTTGGTTGAATTAGTGTTGAAAGTTACTTATGAAGTATGCTGTATAAGAATAAAACAAAAATATTTATGAAATTACTTGAAGACTCAAAAACAAACAAATACATAAATAAATAAATAAAATGTCAGAAAAACTGAAGCGTATTTACTTGAACGATCACAGTGTTCTAAAAATATCTCCTTTTCAATCAGTAGACATCGGCAGTTTATCAGAATTGGCGAATATTTAAATAAAATTGTGAGTTCATTTGTACAATAAAGTTCACGTGGACATAAAAATAAAATGCGCTTCGATAACATAAAATGAAATAAAAAGCGAAAATTAGTTTATTGATGAATGTTGCAAGCGAAATAAAAAATTATTTACAGTATAGCTTTTACTGTGTTGGATTGTGATAAATTCAAGGTTTTTTGTTTGTTTATTTACATCACACTAAACATTGACATACTAACACGTGCAATGGCTTTTTCCGGCTGATTTAGAGGAGCTCTTGCGTGATGCATATCTAAATTTGAGAATTTAAAAAAAACACACAATCTTCAAGCGTATTAATACCGAGTTTAGTTATCTTGCATTCATAGCTCTATTGCACACTTAATTTTTGTAACTTACAGGAATGTATGTATGTATGACACGAATATTTCCAAAGAATATGTGGTATGATTTGCTTAGTTACAGATTATAACTCAAAGACAACGCTGCAAATAAAAGGATTATATGAATGAACATTTGTCTGGTATATCCTGATAACTTAACTATTGCTAAAAATAGGTTAAATAAAATATAAAACTGATCCTACAAACTTTTTATTAGTTTAATATTTGGTATTATTTATGCATGAAGAGAAAGTTATATTTTTCTAGGTATAATGGGGGGATGGAATTCATTTTGATATTTTTGACAGTCTTATTAAATAGAAAATTTTATCAAATTTGTTAGTCATTTAACAAAAATAAAAGTCGTTGTAAGGCAGCTAATACATGCAAATGTTTAAAAAATAAATTTACATTTTAGGAAAATCCAAGGCTGTTTCTGAAAAGCTTTACTAATTTCTTTGTCACTTTTTGAAGTATGTTTTATTTCTTAAAAAATAATCACAGTTGGCTACCGAAATCTTATGATTTGATACCATAAGACTTTTCCTTGGGAGCACGGATTAGAAAGATAAGGTCAATGCCATTTTTCCATTTCAATTTACTTAAGAAATCATTCAAGTTAATTCAACAAAAGTTTTCAACATCCTTTAAAAAAATATAATCATTATTATTATTTTTTTTTCTACAAAAGTGTTTTATATTTGAATAAAATAATAAATGATCCACCTTATTTTCATTAAAACTACAGTAGTGCACACGAAAATGGCAGCTTTAAAAAAAATTAAAGTAATATTGAAACTAAGGTTATAACTCTTAACTAATCAAAACACAAAACTGTTCTATAAAAAAATTAAATAAAGTGGAACTTAATTTAGTTGCAGATTTTTTTTTTATTTTTCATTATTTAGAATAGATTTAAAATTGAATATTTGTTATTTTTCTTATTGACTGGATTGGAATCAAAATCTGCTTTTTTAAGGTCTCAACAAATATTTTTAATGGGGTTCAAGTCATGGGATTGTGCCGACAAATCCATAACATGAACCCGACTAGTAACCATTCTTGCCTTGCAAGTAATGTGTTTCCGGTCATTATCTTGCTGGAAGACTCATTTTAGAGGCATTTCTTCTTCTGAATGCGTTAACATTACATTTTAAATAATCTCGTCAATTTTGTGTATTGAACCTTCATATATTTTAAGATGAGAAACATCCGTATAACAAGCGATTGTCTGCCGTGAGCCAGTGCCAACGTACAGAACAATTTTGGATTCATCCGTCCATAAAATATTTCTCAATTTTTCCGAAGGAAGCTAATTTTCTAAGGAACTCCAGCCGTTCTTCTTTGACTGCCAAGTGACCGCCAAGTCACTCACTTCTCTTGCTCTTGTCTGATATGTACAGCCGGCTTGCCGTTATGCCGTTAATATGCAGAATTATCTCATCCTTTAGCTCTTGAATTGTTGCTGGCTTATCGGCGTACATCTTTTCTTCGAAATAACCCTAAAGAAAGGAGCTTTACAGTATCAAATCACATGATGCTAATTTACATCATCACCACGTGAGTTAACACGGCCAAAGAGCCATTGTTTCGTTAGCTTGTACTATCCTGTTGTTATCATCTCACGATAGCGAACACCATTCACAGTAACTGCCTCTCTCACACACTCTTTGTGGGTGCATTGGTTTTTCGACAATCACTCTTGGACTATGTTCAGCCCAAACGGCAGTTTTGCTTATTGAATCCATTGAATGGAAAATGTGCCTCATCACACACTCATCAAGATGATTTTCTTCGAAAATTGATCATCCACTGTCGGCATTTCTTGCCACCATTATAACTATCGACTTGAATGGTAAAGAGGCTGTAGATCTTGAGTCAATTCAATTTCACCTTTTAGGCGTGTAAAAGCGAGTCTGTATGCATAATGTTCATCAACGACTAGCATGAGAGGT
The DNA here is from genome assembly GCF_945859685.1 of Eupeodes corollae. NCBI lineage: Eukaryota > Metazoa > Arthropoda > Insecta > Diptera > Syrphidae > Eupeodes > Eupeodes corollae. Next base: position 79,676,753 of record NC_079148.1, read on the forward strand.
GCAATTTTTGGGCACACACTATTGCGAACAGCAGCAATATTTTAAGCAGTACTAGCATGCACTTAACTACTCAATTGCCTTTAAGCCCAAAGAGGAAGTTATTTTCCGTTTAAATTCATTTATTAATTCATTAATTTTGCTTTAATGTTCAGTGTTATGTTTGTTCTTGTACAGTTTTTTTTTTTGATATTAATAATATATATAGTTTTTTTTTAACCTTTTTTTATCCTTTTTTCAGCTCACAAATGTTGGGATCAACATCAGTTCAATATCATTCAGCACTCTTACCATGGAGTCTGATAAATTCATTTGCGTGCGGGAAAAGGTCAATGAAACTGCACAAGTTGTTATTATCGACATGAACGACTCGAGCAATCCAACTCGTCGTCCAATTTCTGCCGATTCAGCTATCATGAATCCAGCTAGTAAAGTTATTGCCCTTAAAGGTAACTTGAACAAATTTTAAACCTCATCAATAATGTTTTGATTAATTGTTTTTTTTTTTTTATTTAAATTATAGCGCAAAAAACTTTACAAATTTTCAATATTGAGATGAAATCAAAAATGAAAGCTCATACAATGACTGAAGATGTTGTATTTTGGAAATGGATTTCCTTAAACACATTGGCTTTGGTAACAGAAACTTCGGTTTATCATTGGTCAATGGAGGGTGATTCAACTCCTGTTAAGATGTTCGATAGACATTCCTCATTGAATGGTTGCCAAATCATCAATTACCGGTGTAATCCATCACAACAATGGCTTCTTTTAGTTGGAATATCTGCATTGCAACATCGTGTTGCTGGTGCAATGCAATTGTATTCTGTAGAACGGAAAGTTTCTCAAGCTATTGAAGGTAAATTTTCAATTTTTTCATTTTTAAAGTAAAATATGTCATTACATTTATAATAATTGTAAGATTAATTAGCAAACAATACAATTAGCAAGCATCCATACATATTATGAGTACATTTTCAAATCAAAATTTTATCATAAGTCGATCGAAGTTTGGATCAAATTTTGAGAAGGTAATGTATTGATCTTCTATTAAGAAGACTTCTATCTCAGATTTCGTATTTTTCGTGCCTATTCAGACGTTCGGAAATTGTTGTCAGTTTTTTTTTTATTGTATTATTGTTAGCGGTTTAATTTAATACAATTTGTATAATATTTGTTTTGTATACATAATAAATACAATCATGTTTTGAAATGTTAACACTGACTTCTTACGTCAGATGAGAAATGGTGCAAGAAGGTGTGAATTTTGCTTTAGACATTGAGACTGATATATGATATGAAGATTAGTTTTAAGAATCCACACCGAATTAATACAAATTATTTTGCGCCAACATCATTTAATTCACTATTACTGATCCTACAATTTCTAAAAATGTAAGACCTGTAAATAAGTTTATTTTTGATGTTTTCTGGTTACGATTGTATATTGAAAGCAGATACATTTTGATGTATCAGGAAATATCACTAAAAGATTTTGTAAGATATACAATTTACTCTGTCTTGGGTTTAAAGTTACATACAACTACATTTACTACTTTTAAAAATGAAATATATTATTGACGCTATTGCTTGGCTTAAAGAGTTGAAGGAGTACATGAATGTAATACAACAGTCAATTGGGGTCAAGTTAGCAATTTTGTTTGTATTATGTTACAAAATTTGCATGAAAATGGTACATTACCAAATTTGAGTATTTTGCGTGCTATTAAATTCGGGTTTTACCCACACATTCAAGAGCATTCGAAAACCAATATCTTCTTAAGCATGCAAAACTATCCATTAGTTTTAGTTGATCATCTGTTGAATCAAATAGAAAGATAGACTGCCAATCTCATATCTATTTTCGACCGTCCGTAATTTGAATTTTTCGAAAATAGATTAAGGTTCTCTAAATAAATTTGTATTTTTTGGACATGCCCTATTAACATCGTTCAACAAGGTTTTCATATTTAAACAAAATTGTCCTTCATGTTTTTTTAAATTTTCTTTGTTCTGAAAATTTGTTCCATGTTTTTAAAAACGATTTCTTTCGTTAAACTTAGAACAAAAAGTTTACAAATATTTGAGCTCTCTTTAAATCAAAAGATTATATTCCATAATTTATATTTATCATTTTAAATAAACGTATTGGAGCATATTTTAGGGAGGACATGGGCATTAAAGCCCGCAATTACGAACTTAACCATAGTCAGCACTTCATATACCACAATAAAATGTAATTTTTGTTATTTACTTACTTATAGGTCATGCAGCTTCATTTGCCAGCTTTAAAATGGAAGGCAACAAGGAAGCTTCAACACTTTTTTGTTTTGCTGTTCGTTCAGCACAAGGAGGAAAGTTGCATATTATTGAAGTTGGTACTCCTCCAGCAGGCAATCAGCCTTTCCCCAAGAAGTCTGTTGATGTTTTCTTCCCACCTGAAGCCCAAAGCGATTTCCCGGTGGCCATGCAAGTTTCCGCAAAATACGATACTATCTATTTGATCACCAAATATGGTTATATTCATCTGTATGACATGGAATCGGCTACATGCATCTACATGAATCGTATATCAGCCGATACGATTTTCGTTACAGCTCCGCATGAAGCCAGTGGCGGAATCATTGGTGTAAACCGTAAGGGTCAGGTGCTCTCGGTGACCGTAGATGATGAGCAAATCATTCCATATATTAACACTGTGTTGCAGAACCCGGATCTAGCACTTAGAATGGCAGTAAGGAACAATTTGTCTGGAGCAGAAGAACTTTTTGTGAGGAAGTTCAATAAGCTCTTCACTGGTGGGCAATATGCCGAGGCGGCTAAAGTAGCTGCCCTCGCTCCAAAGGGTATTCTTCGAACACCTCAGACAATTCAACGTTTCCAACAGGTGCAGACACCAGCTGGCTCAACAACACCACCTCTTCTGCAATACTTTGGAATTCTTCTAGACCAAGGAAAGCTTAACAAATACGAGTCTTTGGAGCTTTGTCGTCCAGTTTTGGTGCAGGGCAAGAAGCAATTGTGTGAGAAATGGTTGAAAGAGGAGAAACTAGAATGCAGTGAAGAACTTGGTGACTTAGTGAAGAATTCTGATCTGACGTTGGCTTTGTCGATTTACTTGCGTGCCAATGTTCCTAACAAGGTAATTCAGTGTTTCGCAGAAAGTGGCCAGTTTCAGAAAATTGTTCTGTATGCAAAGAAGGTGAACTATACTCCCGACTATATTTTCTTATTGCGTTCAGTGATGCGTAGCAATCCAGACCAAGGGCCTGGGTTTGCCTCTATGCTGGTCGGAGAAGAAGAACCTCTGGCGGACATTAACCAGATCGTGGATATTTTCATGGAACATTCGATGGTGCAACAATGTACTGCTTTCCTGCTGGACGCACTGAAACACAACCGTCCGAACGAGGGTCCTCTACAGACCCGTCTCTTGGAAATGAATCTGCACTCAGCTCCACAGGTGGCAGACGCTATCCTTGGTAATGCTATGTTCACTCATTATGACCGTGCCCACATTGCCCAGCTTTGTGAGAAGGCAGGTTTACTGCAACGTGCTTTGGAACATTATACAGATCTCTACGACATCAAGCGTGCCGTTGTCCATACTCATCTCTTAAACGCTGACTGGCTTGTCGGATTTTTCGGAACTCTATCAGTAGAAGATTCTCTGGAGTGCTTAAAGGCGATGTTGACCGCTAACATCAGACAGAACTTACAAATCTGTGTCCAGATCGCCACTAAATACCATGAACAATTAACAACAAAGGCGCTGATTGATCTCTTCGAGAGCTTCAAGAGTTACGAGGGTCTATTTTATTTCCTCGGCTCAATAGTGAATTTCAGCCAAGACCCTGAAGTCCATTTCAAGTATATTCAAGCGGCATGCAAGACCACACAGATCAAGGAAGTAGAAAGAATCTGTCGTGAATCGAATTGCTATAATCCCGAGCGCGTTAAGAATTTCCTCAAAGAAGCAAAGCTCACCGATCAACTACCACTGATTATAGTGTGTGATCGTTTTGACTTCGTCCATGATTTAGTTTTATACTTGTACCGTAACAACTTGCAGAAATACATTGAGATCTACGTGCAGAAGGTTAATCCCTCTAGGTTGCCAGTGGTTGTTGGAGGATTGCTGGATGTCGATTGTTCGGAGGATATTATCAAAAACCTTATACTGGTAGTGAAAGGACAATTCTCCACCGATGAACTTGTCGAGGAGGTTGAAAAGCGCAATCGTCTTAAGCTACTCCTTCCCTGGTTGGAGTCTCGAGTTCATGAAGGATGTGTCGAAGCAGCCACCCATAACGCTTTGGCTAAAATTTATATTGATTCAAATAACAATCCTGAAAGGTTCCTTAAAGAAAACCAATATTATGATAGCCGTGTTGTTGGGCGTTATTGTGAGAAACGTGATCCTCATTTAGCTTGTGTGGCCTATGAACGTGGGCAGTGCGATCGTGAATTAATCGCCGTGTGTAATGAAAATTCCCTATTCAAGAGTGAAGCTCGGTACTTAGTGCGTCGTAGAGACCCTGAGCTTTGGGCTGAGGTTCTGGCTGAATCGAATCCCTACAAGCGCCAACTTATTGACCAAGTTGTACAGACTGCTCTTTCAGAGACACAAGACCCCGATGACATCTCTGTTACTGTTAAGGCATTTATGACAGCTGATTTGCCTAACGAATTGATTGAGCTCCTCGAAAAAATCGTTCTCGATTCTAGTGTCTTCTCTGATCATCGTAACTTGCAAAATCTGCTTATATTAACGGCAATCAAGGCTGATCGTACAAGAGTCATGGACTACATCAACCGTTTGGACAACTACGATGCTCCTGATATTGCCAACATCGCCATCTCCAATCAATTGTACGAGGAGGCATTTGCTATTTTCAAGAAGTTCGATGTAAACACATCGGCCATTCAAGTTTTGATCGAGCAAGTTAACAACTTGGAACGCGCATATGAATTCGCAGAACGTTGCAATGAGCCAGCGGTATGGTCTCAGCTTGCTAAAGCACAATTGCAACAGGGGCTGGTTAAGGAAGCTATTGACAGTTACATCAAAGCCGATGATCCAAGTGCATATATGGACGTGGTTGAAACTGCTTCGGGAGTTCAATCGTGGGATGACTTGGTTCGCTATCTACAGATGGCCAGAAAGAAGGCACGAGAAAGTTATATTGAAAGCGAGCTCATCTATGCCTATGCTCGAACTGGCCGTTTAGCTGATCTCGAAGAGTTTATTTCAGGTCCAAACCATGCCGATATTCAAAAAATTGGTGATCGTTGTTTCTCCGATGGAATGTACGATGCTGCGAAGCTGCTCTATAACAATGTTAGCAACTTCGCACGTTTGGCCATCACATTGGTATATCTGAAGGAGTTCCAAGGTGCTGTTGACAGTGCACGGAAGGCAAACTCCACTCGCACATGGAAAGAAGTTTGCTTTGCATGTGTTGATGCAGAGGAGTTCCGATTGGCACAGATGTGCGGCCTCCATATTGTGGTACACGCTGATGAACTGGAAGATCTCATCAATTACTATCAAGACCGCGGTTACTTTGATGAGTTAATTGCTTTGCTAGAGTCTGCATTGGGTCTAGAACGCGCCCATATGGGAATGTTCACTGAGCTTGCCATTCTTTACTCCAAGTTCAAACCATCGAAAATGCGTGAACACTTGGAACTTTTCTGGTCACGTGTAAATATCCCAAAAGTATTACGTGCCGCCGAATCAGCACACTTGTGGTCAGAGTTGGTGTTCCTCTATGATAAGTACGAGGAGTATGACAACGCTGTGCTAGCCATGATGGCTCATCCAACAGAAGCATGGCGTGAAGGACACTTCAAAGACATTATCACAAAGGTGGCCAACATTGAGTTGTACTATAAAGCAATTCAGTTCTATCTAGACTACAAACCATTGTTGTTGAACGACATGTTGCTGGTATTGGCTCCACGAATGGATCATACACGGGCTGTTAGTTTCTTTTCGAAAACCGGGCATTTGCAACTCGTCAAACCATATTTGCGTTCAGTTCAGAGTCTCAATAACAAAGCTATTAATGAAGCTTTGAATGGTCTGCTAATTGAAGAAGAGGACTATCAAGGACTGAGAAACTCAATAGACGGATTCGATAATTTCGATACTATTGCACTTGCGCAGAAACTTGAGAAACACGAACTTACCGAGTTTAGGAGAATCGCCGCGTATTTGTATAAAGGTAAGTTTTTTCTTTTTTGAGAATGTTTCATTTAAATTTAAATTGGGTTCGTTTGATGCATCTAGGAAACAATCGTTGGAAGCAGAGTGTGGAACTATGCAAGAAAGACAAACTTTTCAAGGATGCAATGGAATATGCCGCTGAGTCAGGCAAACAAGAGATTGCCGAAGAGTTGCTCGGATGGTTCTTGGAACGAAATGCCTTCGATTGCTTTGCTGCTTGTTTATTCCAGGTATGTTTTTGAACTGCGGCCTAATTTTGAGCTAGTGTACATTGGATTCTGAACTTTTTTTTGTTGATAATAACAATTATTTTATTAACTTTAGTGTTACGACCTCCTCCGACCGGATGTTATTCTCGAATTGGCCTGGAAACACAATATTATGGACTTTGCAATGCCATATCTAATTCAAGTGAGTCCATTTAAATAGATTTTTTTTAGAAAGTTATTTTAATATGATTAACTTCTTTTAGGTCATCCGTGAATATACCACAAAAGTGGACAAACTCGAACAGACCGAAGCCCAAAGGGAAAAAGAAGATGAAACTGTTGAACACAAGAATATTATTACAATGGAACCGCAATTAATGATAACAGCTGGTCCTGGAATGGGAATTCCTCCTCAGTATGCCCAAAACTATGCACCTGGATATGCGCCAAACATGACATACCAGGGATATGGAATGTAGGCACTTAACAAACAAACCTACAAAACTTTAACTCATTTCTTCTACAATCCAACAAAAAAACAAACAAATTTATGAAATTAAATGAAAACAAACAATAATCAAACAACAACAAAAATACATCTTCTCTGTCCGACAATTTTATTATGCGAGTTGTTTTAAATGTCGCAACTGTACTGTTAACAAAAAAAAACGAAAATCAATTCCAGATGAATATAAAAAAATACATATATACGTCATTTATATGTTTATGTTGATTGATCTGTGTTATGATGTGTGCATAATGCTAGATTGCACTTTTTAGTTGAATAACTATTCGACTTGTTTTGGTTAGTTCATTTTTTCATATTTATTTTATTTATACATACCTTTACATTTTATTTTTATTTAATTTTCTTCTGCTATTCTATAAAATTTGGCTGATATCAATAGATAACGAATGAAGTGCATGAAATCCCTTCCTTTTAGAATAGAAAATACCCTACCCACCAGTTTTTTGAAATGAAAAATTCCTCAAGGTTGACATTTCATAACGCTGGGGTAAACAACATAAAATAAATTAGAAAAAAACCACGAGTTCTGTGAATGCTTTAAAATACATTTATTTCATTTTTTATAAATTGTAAAGTTTTTAATTTCAAACATGGAGATGTAAGTTTTCAATGGTCATTAAGTATTAGTTTGGATATATTGAAGCATGAGTATTGTTTTGTTTGTATTCGAGGTTCATGTTTTAAGTTAGATCTATGTTAGTTTTTGTGATTATTGTTAAAATATATGTTTTAGAGATTCACTGGGATTTTCTAAACTGGAATTTAATTTCGTAAACAAAATAAATGTTTGTATAAACCAACCACGAGAAGTATCATTATGGACAGTTAATTATTGATAGTAGACTATTCAACCTAATCACACATATAGTAAATGAGAGCTCAATGACTCTCCCAATCCAATAATTTCCTTCTTTGATTAGGTCAATATTCATAGAGATTGAATATACTCTTCAAGAGTTTAATCAGACGAACTGACGTGTTCCCTTAGGTGGCATACATTTTTCTATTTATCCCCAAGTAAAAAAAAGTTTAAAATAAACTGAATGTCTTTTTTCAATTTTATTGGAATTGTTAAATAAATTATATTATTATTTTAAAGTTGGTTTTCAGTTATAACACAATTATACAATATACAATAGATAGACCAATAACAAACTGCAATAAAGTTGGAACTAATATTGATCAGATGTAGAAATACGAAATAACTTACTACTTTTCAAAAAAGAAAATATCTTCGGTTTTTTTTAACAATAAACATAGCTCTATTTTCACTATCGTATCGAAGTTTTAAAAAGAAAGTTTAGTTAATGAGGATAACTTTGTCCACTTTAGTTGGGATAAGAATTCTTTTCCTATTTTTATTTGTACCTACAAAAAGTAATATTACGTAGTTATCTTTATCTATTTTCACAAATAATAGATTTTAAAATCTTGATACTTATTGATCGGAATTTTTGAAATTTATTTTCCAAGAGAATGTAATATGTTTTTGTATGAGATTCTCTGCATTTGTTTGTTACTTTCTCTTATTTTAAAAACATTGAAGTTAATCTATTCTTGTACCGGTTGTTTCATTTTTAACTCTGTTAGGTTCTGTTTGTAGTGACCGTAAATAGGATGTTTCGCCATTTTGCTTGATCCTCCAATCCCCCAATTGAAACTAGAGTTTTTCTTGATTGAATATCCTTTGAACCCTTTTGTAGAGTTAAGAATTTACGATCTAAAATATATGTTATTAATTGTGTTTCTTTCTTTAATTCTGTTTCAGGTATAAATAAGTTAAAGGAGCTTGAAAACACACGCTGTAGCTCGTGAGTAAGTAAGTGTTGTAATTAATTTATCATTGAAAACATCTGCGAACATCCCAACTATAAAGAAGTTAACTTTCTGTGTAACAAGAAAACCAAAATAAACAGATGCCGTTTTTTCGAAAAAAAAAAAATAAAATAAAAATAAAGTAATAACTAGCAAATATAATTTACCATCAACCTAAAACAAAAAATATATATTTAAAAGAAAATTTAAAAAAAAGCATAAGAAGAATTGTTAAACAGTTAAATTCTATCATTTTCGCTTACTATTATATTATTCTTTATTTCTTTTTATATAATATAATTATATCAATATAAATACATTAAACCTATGTTATATTATAAATCGATAAGTAACAGTAAAAAATGTTAGAATATGGTTATTATTATTATTATTTTTTAATTATAAAAATAAAGAAACAAAAATATTATTTCGTATTAATTTAATAAAAAAAATTAAACAGAAAAATGCTTAAACATGTTGTATAATTTAAAACTTTCTTATTCTTCGTAACCAAGGTCTACACTAAGAGTTGTAGTTGTGTCGTCTTCCACTTTGGGTAATCTTAAATATTTCGAAACTTTTGCCTGATTGAAATCATTATCTTCACGACTTTCTTTTCATGGTATAAATATGTGAATTCACACTATGGGTATTTAAATTGTTTTAAAATTTTTGAAATAATTTTACTTAATTGCATTCCAATTATTTTAACTGCAATTGCACTCGGAAGTTTAAATTGCTTCGAAAAACATTTACTTTTCATTTGTACCGTTGAATTGAAGTGGTTTAAGGGACAAATATAGGTTTTCAATAGCCGACACTACTAAATTCAGTAGCATCGGAGACTAAATTTTAAGAGTAAGGTTTGGTGCTATTCATTTCTTTAAAAGCCAAAAGAATGAGTAAAAGTATGCGAAAGTTGTTTCAGCAAATGCTTTCTCTGTTTTCACCTACAGATGGACTATCGTTTTATGGAAAGAACAGTTGAGCACAATTGCAATCATCTATTTAACACGTCAATCATCAGTCTCCTTATCACCCATGTCGTGTAAGAAAACGATCGTTAGACAAAGTGATAGTAGTTTAGTCAAGACAAAGTGATAGTAGTAGTAGTCAAAGAACTATCAACAATTTGACAACCATTTATTACTTTATATCAATATCAATAGGAGTTCTACCCATTTCATGTTCTATCCTAGATTTGAATCTTTCTAGGGGGATATTACCCTCATTAATAACCGCAAACTCCCTGCATAATCAGGCCTTTCAAGAATTCCATCGGAAACTTTTACGAATTCCGAAAAATCATATCAAGTAATCGTTTCACAAAGCCAAATTTTACGAGTTTTTCCACTGCAAACGCATTTTTGATAATAGTTTTTTCTTCGGGATTCGTCAAAGTTTCAGATTACGATGATATAAAGTTGAAATTTTGTGTGAATCTTCGAGCAAATACTTTGTTAAATTAAGAATTTCATCAAAAACGCACTTCAGATGTTAGTATAAAAAGATGCAAATCGAATTTCTTCAACACTGTGTTCTGTGCAAGTCTACTTGACAATTCGAAAACCATGTCAACTGAAATAAAACTAGATTCTTTAGACAAGCCTACTCTTCATACTTATGAAGCATTTAAGTATCACTGGTATGTTTGGCAATTTTGTGGCCTTAAATTTCCGAAAAACGCCAAATGGAGAGTTCCATACATTGTATATGCAATTGTTCTTAATATAACGGTTACTCTCTTTTTCCCTCTAACATTGATTGTAAATTGTTTTCTTTCCGAGAATTTCACCATATTATGCGAGAACTTATACATCACCATTACAGATGTAATTTGTAATTTAAAGTTTCTTAACGTCTTTATTGTGCGTTCGAAGCTTCTTGAGGTTGAGCATATTCTAGACAGATTGGATAAAAGGTCAAGTAGTGAGGATGAATTGCAAGCTTTGAAGAATGGAATGCGATCTGCTCGCAAGTGTTTTAACATTTTTGCCACAATGTTTGGATGTGCAATAATCACAAGTCAATTGGTCGTCTATTTGTCCAAGGAAAGAATTTTGATGTATCCTGCTTGGCTACCTTTGGATTGGAAGAATTCTTACAAAGATTTCGTGATTGCACATTCTTACCAGGTTTATGGGTTGACAGTGCAGGCAATTCAAGATTTGGGAAATGATACTTTTCCTCAGGCATATATACGAATTCTTTGCGCTCACATTGAAGCTTTGTCGCTAAGGATTTCAAAGTTAGGCAAAAATAAAGGATTGGGTTCGGAAAAAGTCAATAGAGAGTTGCTGATAGAGTGCATAAAAGACCACCAAGTTATAATTGAGTTGAGTATACAAACTACAAATATTAAAAAATTCAAGTTCGTAATAATTGTTCTACATATTTATATTTCGAAGGTTATATACCACTATACAGCAGAGCATTTCAACAGCTTGTTTCGCTCAGTTCATGTGCACTGGACTAGCTCAATGTACAATCGGTGTTTACATGCTCTACATTGGCTTGGATATCTCAAAACTATTGAACACCATTATATTCTTTACTGCTGTAACCTTTGAAATTTTGATTTTTTGTCTTTTTGGCGAACAGCTTTGCCAAAGAGCAGAACAACTTACTGCAGCTATATACTCATGTAATTGGATGGATCAAAATAGAGAATTCAAAAAGGCACTTTTATTGCTATTGAAACGATCACAAAGGCCACTTGTAATTATGGCTGGTGATATAATACCACTTAAATTACCTACTTTTGTTCAGGTAAGATATTATATGACGATTGAATTCATTTACTACATATGTAATGTTTTGGTAGCTATAAACTATTTTAAATACATTTTAACTACGAAAATTAATTTCAGGTCATGAAAACTGCTTATTCGACATTTGCTGTATTGAGTGAAGTTAAATAGATGGTAAAATAAAAAATGAAGAGCACATTTATAAAATACTGAAACTATGGTAATAGATACATGAACATAATTAGTTGTATAAATTTTACTGTTTTGAATCGTTTCAATAAAGTGTAACTCAATGCTGCGTCTGTAAGGAATAAAAATAAAAATATATACTTACCAAATGCATTCGTCATGCAAAATTGTATAAAATTTTATGTTGGGATTCGTAAAGATGCCCATTACGATGGAAATCCTGATAAAGCTGATTAATTACAAAAATATTGAAAAGCTATCAACTAAAAATTGCAAACAAATATCTGATTTGAAAAGCAAAAGAAAAGACGAACAATTTAAGTTTCATTTTGGTTTCAAAAGTAATTGATACGATTAACTTTATACAAAGTAAATAACTTCCACATACACTGCGTGTCACATGGAATGAATAAGGTATATATTAAGTTTATATTGCAAAAAAAAGTTTGGATTAAGTTGATACATTCAAGTTTTATCGCGATTTTTCCGAAGAAGGTCATAAAAAGTACCTTTTTTTTGTGTCACACGAATAGGGACAAGATCTAAATTTACATACATAGTAGCGTGTTTTGAATCAGATAAAAGGATACTCTGTTTGAGAGCTTAGAACGAGTAGTAATTTGATAGAATCAAGAAGTATGGGTAGAAGTAAGGGTCTAACCAAGGAGGGAATAGGCCAAATTTGAGCTTACCTGTATCTCGGCAAAATCATCGGTTTTTTAGCCAACAAAATAAGAAGAAGTTTAAATGTTGTATACAACTACTAGAGGTATGGAAAAAAACACAAAGGAAAGGGTCAAGAAAGGCACATCATTTCAGAAAAAGCAGACGACAGTAAGAGCTGCTTTAAATTCAATACTTTTCATTAGTAAATTCAAGACAGAAGCTTGGCTGGATGCTGGTAGATCAAGTGTTGCTCGGGTGATACAAAAGGCAGACCATATACAACACCAACAAATGAATGCTGCACGCAAGAGCACTGCACGATGTATCGTCATGTCTACGCTCAAGTGAACTTCTATTTTTTGCTGACGATATGAAGATTTTCAAAATAATAAAGTCCACTCATGATCGTATTCTTTTACAAGCCAACATTGATAGTTTCACATTTTGGTGTTGGGAAAATAGCCTTTTGCTCAACCCTTTAAAATGCCAGACTATAACTTTAACTAAAAAAAACTAATCAGTAACGTATTTGACTACTGTATATCACAGCAAAAACTCTGTCGTGTCTCCACATTTAAAGATTTTGGTGTACATTTCTGTTCCAACTTAGAGTTTACACATCACATTAATTTTATTGTTAAAAAGGCAAGTTCTATGCTTGGTTTTATAAAACGCTGGGAAAAGGAGTTCAATGATCCCTGTGTTACCCTTTCTTTGTATAATTGCCATGTTCGTCCTCATCTTGAATATGCTTCACAGGTATGGACTCCCTATTACGAAATTCATAGAAAACGTATTGAATCAATTCAACATAATTTCATTCGCTTTGCCCTAAAAGGTCTTCCTTGGGAAGATCTCTATGACCTGCCTCCCTATGAACATCGTATTTTACTTCTTCAAATGCAATCTCTCCATCAAAGGCGTGTTAATAATGACTTAGTATTTTTTCATCAACTCATTAATGGTGAGATTGATGCACCTTATTTGCTATCTTGTGTACATTTGAATTACCGGGGCGGAACTCATCACCTGCACACATTTGATTTTATACATATTGACTTCCATAGAACTAACTATGGGAAGAATGAAGCTTTAAGTCGAATGAGCATTTTATATAACTTAAACTGTTCATCGATAGATTTAAATTTAAATAAGGTGGGATTAAAATCATTGTTTAGAACCAGTGTTCCACTATCGTAAACGTTCTCATTTTATTTTATGTTTTGTAATAGTTAAATGCTAATTTTGTTTTGTATTTTGTGCGTGTGTTAGGCTATATTTGTATTATTTTTTACTAACAACTAACACATGCACTTATGATGAGCCTCTGACTGATCGTAGTTTGACGCTTGCTATAAGCTTACTACTTTCTGCAATTCTGAAGTGAAAAAAAGAACCAACGCCTTGTCATGCCATCGTAATATCATGTTTGATTAAAATCTCGAGTTCGAAATTTTGCACGAATGTAAAACTTGCCATATAGTTCCTATATGTCGCAAGAAAAATGAATGCTGCAGGCAAGAGTCAACGCCCTAGTTTTGCAACAAAGGCACAGTAGGTGGATTCGAGCTTGGCATACTGTAGCCTTTTCCAATACACAAAAATTAATTTGGACAGACCTGTACATATTTACATAGCTGCTATTTTCATGATTTAAGAAAGGAAGAAAAGTATCTTAAAAAACGGAACATCAAAGGAACGGGACAGTGGAGCCGGATTTTCAAAGCTCTAAAATAACGGCAATCACTTAAAAATCGATTTTGGAACTAGCTTTTTCGCAGTTTTCTGAATTCTTTGGTGGACAAAGATGGACTTCCCAACAATATAATGCACCAATACGTGCCCAGAGGCAACAAAAGCTTGGATTCAGGGGCAAAATGTAAACCTTCTACGACTGCCCCCATATTCTCCTGACCTGAACATCATGAAAAACGTGTGGATATGTCTACGAGTTATACCAAACAAACAATTATTGAAGCCATAAAACGTGTAACAAGCATTTTTAAAGGAGTTATGGTTCTTAGTTTTAAACATTTTCGTGCCATACAAATTTGTTTTCGATTTAACATGTTACGAGTAATTTAATATGTGAGACGCTTTACTAGAGTTTGTTCTTTTAAAATAAGATAATTTCAAGACAATAGTAAAAGTCCAATAACTTTATACATTATACGATGCATTAAATCCTGTAGTTCTGATTTGTTGGTTACTTGTTTATAATGTTGTATTTGTTGTATTTTAATTATCTCAAAAAATAAAATATATTTGTAAATATGACTTTTGTATGTACGAGTACATAGCTTCATAAATAATTATTCTGTTGTTTTTAGCTTTGAAAAATAAAATTATTTTTGTCTGAAAATATATTAGAACATTTTTTAAAAAGCTACTGGAAGAATAGGATTTTGATTCTTAGATTTTGAATGTCAAATCACTTTTGTGAATAATTACCCGTTCTGCGTATCGGGGGGATATAGATCACCATCGATGCCATTTTTTCTTTTTTTTGGCATATATGGTAATACCTTATGACAAATTGTATATCTTTGATATTTTGGTATCAATTCGTCGATTTTTTTGAACAACTTTAGGCTAAAATTGTAGTTAATTTAATTGTATTGATTGTATTAAAAAAAGTTCTCCTTCAGGGTAAAAAATACTGTTTTTCTGATTTTTGGACATGTTGCGTTTGGTACTAGAGGTCGGAAACTTGGATTATTTATTATTCCAACATCATAAACAGATATTCAAATGTTATACATGTGCATTCATAAACAAGTAATCAAGAAATCAGAAATACAGAAATTGACGCAAGGTAGGTATTCTTTCTAACATCCCATAGGAAGTTATTGTAATGGGTCCGATTTGTCAAATTGAAAATTTTGACATTTCTCGACGTTTCAAAATAGAGTCAAAATAAAAGATTTTTAGAAAGATGTCTGTGCGTGCGTATGTACGTTAGTACGTCCGTACGTTCGCGACGTTTTTTTCTTCGTCCATAGCTCAAGAACCAGAAGAGATATCGATTTCAAATAAGTTTTGTTATACAGATAATAAGGCAGAAAGATGCAGAAAGGGCTGTCAAGAAAATTGCGTGGGTGGTTTTTTTTACCACAGCAGTTTGAAAAAAAGGTGAAAATGTTGGTTAACCCTAAATATCTTAGGAACCAAAAACACTAGGAACTTTAATTAAATTTTATATAATATATTATAATTCCCTAGCTAGCTGTCTCCAGTTTCGCACGCCAAGTTGGTTGAGGTCCTCTCCCACCTGGGTGCGCCACCTGAGTCGCGGTCTTCCTCTACTGCGCCGTCCCTCGGGATTGGATTCGAAGACCTTCCGGGCTGGAGCGTTGATGTCCATCCGCTCTACATGACCTAGCCATCTAAGCCGTTGGACTTTAATTCTGCTAACTAGGTCAGTGTCGCTGTACAGCCCGTACAGTTCGTCGTTATATCTTCTCCTCCATTCTCCATCTATGTGTACGGGACCAAAAAGCACCCGAAGAATTTTTCTCTCGAAGCATCCTAAGACGCTCTCATCTTTCTTTGACAGGGTCCAGGCCTCAGCGCCATAAATGAGAACCGGGATGATGAGTGTCTTATAGATGGTGATTTTACATGCTCGAGAGAGGACTTTACTTCTCAATTGCCTTCTAAGTCCAAAGAAGCAGCGATTTGCAAGAGTTATTCTTCGTTTGATTTCAGCGCTGGTGTCGTTGTCTGCATTAATAGCGGTGCCTAGGTAGACAAAGTCCTTAACTACCTCAAAGTTATAGCTGTCCATGGTGACGTTTGGTCCAAGACGTCGTCGTTCAGTGTCCTTTTTTGATGACAGCATATACTTGGTCTTGCCCTCATTGACCACTAAACCCATCTTCTTCGCTTCCGTCGCAATGCTCAAAAACGCTCCACTGACATCACGCTTTGATCTTCCAATTATGTCAATATCATCTGCGTATCCGAGTAATTGGATGGATTTTTGGAAGATTGTGCCTCTAGTGTTGACGGTTGAGTTTTGCACAATTCTTTCCAGAACGATGTTGAAGAAGTCGCATGACAGTGCATCGCCTTGTCTAAAACCTTTTTTGACATCAAATGCATCGATAAGATCTTTTCCGACCTTGATAGAGCAGCGTGCATTCTCCATCGTCATTCTGCACAAACGGATAAGTTTGACAGGGATGCCAAAACTAGACATTGCTCGGTAGAGCTCTTCCCTATAGATGCTGTCATACGCGGCTTTAAAATCGATAAAGAGATGGTGGGTATCGATTTGAAGCTCCTGGGTTTTTTCCAAGATCTGCCGTAGTGTGAATATTTGGTCGATAGTGGACTTTCCTGGTCTGAAGCCACACTGATAAGGACCAATCAGGTTGTTGACGAATGGCTTCAGACGTTCACATAATACGGCAGAGAGGATCTTATACGTAATGTTAAGGAGACTGATGCCTCTGTAGTTGGCGCAGTTTAGAGGGTCTCCTTTCTTATGTATCGGGCACACTATGCTGAGATTCCACTCATCGGGCATGCTTTCTTCCGACCAAATTTTGCAGATGAGTTGGTGCATGCTCCGTACCAAGTCATCGCCTGCTGCTTTGAATAGTTCGGCGGTGATGCCGTCAGCTCCAGCAGCTTTGTTTGACTTAAGTTTAGATATAGCTATCTTCACTTCGTCAAGGTCGGGTAGGCGGAATTGTTGATCTGCGTCGCCGAGGTTGAGTGGTTCTATCTCCCTTACAGCGGAATTCGGTTCTTCATCGCCGTTATATAATTTGGAGAAGTGATCTTTCCATATTCTCAGCATCGACTGTGGTTCTACTACGATGTTCCCTTGATCGTCTTTACAGGCTTCGGTTCGTGGCTGGTACCCTTGGGAGGTTTTTTTTACCTTTTGGTAAAATTTACGAACCTCATTCCTGTTGTGACATCCCTCTATCTCCTCGATCGCGCGCTTCTCATGCTCTCTTTTTTTTCCGCCTAAGAAGCCGGTGTTCCTCTCTCCTCTTCTGCTCGTAGAGCTCGCGAGCAGCTCTAGTCCTTTTGTGCAGCGCCGTTTTGTATGCCTCTTGTTTCGCTGCGTGAGCTTGCCGGCATTCGTCGTCAAACCAGGGGTTTCGCTGTGGTGGCCGTGTGAAACCTAGCACTTCAGAGGCGGCATCTCTGATGGCTGCAAGGCAATGTTGCCACTGGTTTTCAACGCTTAATGCAGGAAGCATAGGACTCCTTAGGAGGTTATTAGAGACTCGATCGGAAAAGGACATGGCAGTCTCTTGCGATTGTAGCCGTCTAACGTCGAATCTTCTCACGGTACTTCCTTGTTTTGGCTTGGATCGGGATATCCGTAGCCGTACCTTGGCTACAACGAGGTAGTGGTCCGAGTCAATGTTGGCCTCTCGGAATGTTCGGATATCCTGGATACTGGAGAAGTGCCGTGCGTCGATCGCAATGTGGTCAATCTGGTTGACGGTTGATTGATTAGGAGATTTCCATGTCCCCTTGTGGATATTGAGATGCGTGAACTGCGTACTAGCTACCAGAACGTCTCGCCCCGCAGCGAAATCGACCAGCCTGAATCCGTTGTCGGAGGTGGTGTCGTGCAGGCTGTATCTCCCGATTATGCCACCAAAGATGTCTTCTCTTCCTAGCTTGGCATTAAAATCTCCTAAGACAATTTTAATGTCATAGCCAGGGCACTGCTCATATGTCTTGTCCAAGAGCTCGAAGAATATGTCTTTGGTGTCTTCATTTTTCTCCTTTGTTGGGGCATGCGCGCATATTAGGCTTATGTTGGCGAATTTAGCCTTGATGCGGATTGTCGTGATGCGCTCGCTCACACTGTTGAAACTCAAGACTTTTTGCCTGAGCCTAGTTCCAACAACAAATCCACACCCAAATAGACACTGTCTTTGTTCTCGGTAGCAGTCGCCGTAGTAGATATCACAGTCTTTTAGTTTGCGTTTGCCCGGTCCATCCCATCGCACTGTATATGTATACATACATTTAAAAAGTGATTCTAATAGAAAATACATTTTACACTATTTTAAGATTCAAAATTAACCCGAAAATAAGTTTGTTTTCAAAAATTTAAATGCTTTTTTATATATCATAAAACCCCTGATTTTTTAATTTTATTTTTTTTTGAAAATCGTTAGAGCCGTTTTTTTTTTTAAATTAACTTTTTTTTATATAAAATTTTCCAATTTTGTTTTAAAAATATTGTTGGTATGCAGTTGTTTAGTGATTGTAAATTTGCGCTTTGCATTTGAATTTCGTAAAAAACTGTTAACCCGTTTTTGAGATATAGAATTTTGAAAAATTAAAGTTCAGTATTTAAAAAAAAAAATCCAAACAATAAAAAATTGCATTTTTGATAATCAAACATTGTTAAGGCAATATAAGAGCTTATTCAGAAAAATCAGTTCATAAGTTGCTGAGAAAATTAAGAAACGAAATAATGGTTCTATGAGCGGTGCCTTTTCGGAGCAAAACAAAAATATGTTTTTCTTACAAAGAAAAGCTAAGTTAAAAAATAAAATTTTAGAGACAATTTAAAAAAAATCTATCCGTTTGTTTTTGAGAAAATTCGAATTCTCGTTTTTTGACCAAAAAAAATGTATGGGGGCCACTGTTAGTTTTGATCTAAAAAAAAAATGAAAAAAACGCCTAACGCGAATCTGCTCAAAACCTTAACTT
Organism: Eupeodes corollae; assembly: GCF_945859685.1. NCBI lineage: Eukaryota > Metazoa > Arthropoda > Insecta > Diptera > Syrphidae > Eupeodes > Eupeodes corollae. The sequence continues at coordinate 79,695,836 of NC_079148.1, forward strand.
CCAAGTTTGAACTCAATACGACCAATGGTTTAGGCTGTAGGAGCGAGGACAGACAGACAAAACTGACCGGACGGAATCGCGGGACTCACTTTTTTCGACTTCTCTACCATCGAAATATCATGTTTGATTAAAATCTCCAGTTCGAAATTTTGCACGAATGTAAAACTTGCCATATAGTTCCTATATGTCGCAAGTAAAAATGAATGCTGCAGGCAAGAGTCAACGCCCTAGTTTTGCAACAAAGGCAAAGTAGGTGGAATCGAGCTTGGCATACTGTAGACTTTTCCAATACACAAAAATTAATTTGGACGGACCTGTACAGTGTACATATGTATGTACATAGCTGCTATTTTCATGATTAAAGAAAGGAAGAAATGTATCTTAAAAAACGGCACATCAAAGGAACGGGACAGTGGAGTCGGATTTTCAAAGCTCTAAAATAACGGCAATCACTTACAAATCGATTTTGGAACTAGCTTTTTCGCAGTTTTCTGAATTCTTTGGTGGACAAAGATGGACTTCCCAACAATATAATGAACCAATACGTGCCCAGAGGCAACAAAAGCTTGGATTCAGGGGCAAAATGTAAACCTTCTACGACTGCCCCCATATTCTCCTGACCTGAACATCATGAAAAACGTGTGGATATGTCTACGAGTTATACCAAACAAACAATTATTGAAGCCATAAAACGTGTAACAAGCATTTTTAAAGGAGGTATGGTTCTTAGTTTTAAACATTTTCGTGCCATACAAATTTGTTTTCGTTTTAACATGTTACGAGTAATTTAATAAGTGAGACGCTTCACTTTGTTTGTTCTCTTAAAATAAGATAATTTCAAGACAATAGTAAAAGTCCAATAACTTTATACGATGCATTAAATCCCATAGTTCTGATTTGTTGGCTACTTGTTTATAATGTTGTATTTTAATTATCTCAAAAAAAAACAAAATATATTTTTAAATTTGACTTTTGTTTATACATAAATAATGTTTCTGTTTTTTTCAGCTTTGAAAAATAAAATGATTTTTTTCTGAAAATATATTAGAACATTTTTTAAAAAGTTACTGGAAGAATAGGATTTTGATTCTAAGATTTTGAATGTCAGATCACTTTTCTGAATAATTACCCCTTCTGCGTATCGGGGGGATATCGAACACCATCTATGCCATTTTTTCTTCTTTCGGCATATATGGTATACCTTATGACAAATTATATATCTTTGATATTTTAGTATCAATTCGTCGATTTTTTTGAACAACTGTAGGCTAAAATTGTAGTTAATTTAATTGTATTGATTGTCGGAAACTTGGATTATTTATTATTCCAACATCATAAACAGATATTCAAGTGGTATACATGTGCATTCATAAAGCAGTAATCAAGAAATCAGAAATACAGAAATTGACGCAAGGTAGGTATTCTTTCTAACATCCCATAGGAAGTTATTGTAATGGGTCCGATTTGTCAAATTGAAAATTTTGACATTTCTCGACGTTTCAAGGTCCCTAGAGTCAAAATAAAAGATTTTTAGAAAGATGTCTGTGCGTGCGTATGTACGTTCGTACGTCCGTACGTTCGCGACGTTTTTATCGTCGTCCATAGCTCAAGAACCAGAAAAGATATCGATTTCAAATAAAGTTTGTTATACAGATAATAAGGCAGAAAGATGCAGAAAGGGCTCTCAAGAAAATTGCGTTGGTGGTTTTTTTACCATAGCAGTTTGAAAAAAAGGTGAAAATGTTGGTTAAACCTTAATATCTTACGAACCAAAAACACTAGGGACTTTAATTAAATTTTATATAATATATTATAATTCCAAAGAAGTATATTTTTTGAAAAAAATAAAAATCTAAAAAAAACATTACTCAAAGTTGGTAAAAATTGAATATCGATTCAAATATCTTTTCAAAAACTTGAAATTAGGCTTCAAACTTATTTTATCTTATAAGAAATATTGTTTTGAACATTCTGAAAAATGTTGAGAAAAATCGAATTGACAGTTCTTTTACAAAAAATTAAAACCTAAAAAAATTTAATAAAAGTTGGTAAAATTTACTTTCGACTCAAATAGCTTTTCAAAAATTAAAAATATTGGTTTCAAACTTATTTTATTTCACAGAAAATATTGTTTTCGATATTCATTAATTTTTATATAAAAATTCAACAGTCGGTTTTTTCATAAAAAATAAAATCTACAAAAAATAGTACGCAAATTCAGTAAAAATTGATACGAGTACAGATAGACAAACTTTTAAGCAAGACAAATCGACAGACAGGATGGGAAGTTATCAGTGTGAGTCGCATCTCAGCCTCTTTTGTTCAAATAAATATGTAACTTGACTATTACTGTTTATTTCGACTATTTAGACACAAATTTCCATTCATCAAATAAATACTTAATTAGTTCTCAGATGACAGCAACGTATTATGTTTGACTAATTTGTTCGTTGTAAGCAAATGTTATTAATTGAACTATTTTCATAGCCCAATTTAAAAAAGTAGCCCAAATAGTAGCCCAATACCAATAAAAAACAGAACATTTCTTATAACTTCAATCAAAATTCATTTTTATTAAAAAAAAATATTATAATACATTTTTATATAAAAAAAACAACGAAAAAAGAAACATAAGTCCATAAAAAAAAGAAGAGTTAACATATTATCACATTTAACATATTAGGGTAACTGCTGCAAATCAGTCTAGAAAAGCGATATCTTATCAGAATTATCGTCATCGTCACTGTCATCGTCACGGGCATTTTTATCACACTGGTACTTATCATTTCATTCGAGGGTAATAAATCTTTACAACAATTTTTTTTAACTATAGCATCAATACGTAAGCGCATAATTGCATCGAGCGATGCTATACTCAATCGATTTCTTGCTTTTGTTTTGACACAATTCATGAAAGAAAATGTTCTTTCTACTACAGCGTTGCTACAGCGTAATTGTATTACGAAATACGCCAAATCTCCGAAAACTAATTCACCCGAAATGTTTTTTTACATTCAGAGCCAACTGTGTCCAAAATTCTTCCAATTTTGTTGGAAATTTAGAGGGAAAAAACGGAGTCCAATCGAATAAAGGGAGCTTATTCCATTGTTCTTCCAAATTTTGAATATTCTGTACTGTTTTCTTTGTTTTTCATGTGTACGGAATATAAAATCGTCAAAGATTAGATTTGGGCTATTTTTAGCCCAATTATGATTGGGCTGTCATACTGAAATTGCTGTCGGCAATTTTGGAAAAAGATAGGCCAATTTCCGATAAATAGCCCAATCTGGAAAGCCTGCAATAGACCACAACAACGTTGTATGCAAAGGAAATGATAGAGAGCAATGTTGGAGAATTTACATTGGTACAACAAAGAGAAAACTGAGTGTGAGACTACTAGAACACGAAACAGATGTAAAAAAAACAGAACAAACACATCACTCTCACAACACATGAAAGACAATGACCATATGGCAGATTTTGACAATGTTAAAATACTAGACAAAGAAAAGGGCATGACCACCCGCTTCACTCTGGAGAGCTTGAGGATCCAGCGAAAATTGATAAGACGATGAACCAACAGGAAGACGTCGACAACATTAGTGGTTTGTATAGTGTTGCCATATAATAGTTGTTAAATACGGTGATACTAGTGTTGTCCATAGTTAAACTACTTTTCGCACTTTTTGTGCAACTTTAAATCATGTTTTTTTTTTTTTTAATATAAAATAGTAAGTTTTTAATTGTAAAATTTTGTTATAAGAAATGTTTTGTAAACGGTGATTTTTTAAGAGCTTGAAAACTTTTTTTAAAAAGAAAAAGCATAAAATTTGCAAAATCTCATCGATTCTTTATTTGAAACGTTAGATTGGTCCATGGCATTTACTTTTTGAAGATAATTTCATTTAAATGTTGACCGCGGCTGCGTCTCAGGTGGTCCATTCGGAAAGTCCAATTTTGGGTAAATTTTTCGAGCATTTCGGCCGGAATAGCCCGAATTTCTTCGGAAATGTTGTCTTCCAAAGCTGGAATAGTTGCTGGCTTATTTGTGTAGACTTTAGACTTGACGTAGCCCCACATAAAATAGTCTAAAGGCGCCAAATCGCATGATCTTGGTGGCCAACTTACCAGTCCATTCCTTGAGATGAATTGTTCTCCGAAGTTTTCCCTCAAAATGGCCATAGAATCGCGAGCTGTGTGGCATGTAGCGCCATCTTGTTGAAACCACATGTCAACCAAGTTCAGTTCTTCCATTTTCGGCAACAAAAAGTTTGTTAGCATTGAACGATAGCGATCGCCATTCACCGTAACGTTGCGTCCAACAGCATCTTTGAAAAAATACGGTCCAATGATTCCACCAGCGTACAAACCACACCAAACAGTACATTTTTCGGGATGCATGGGCAGTTCTTGAACGGCTTCTGGTTGCTCTTCACTCCAAATGCGGCAATTTTGCTTATTTACGTAGCCATTCAACCAGAAATGAGCCTCATCGCTGAACAAAATTTGTCGATAAAAAAGCGGATTTTCTGACAACTTTTCTAGGGCCCATTCACTGAAAATTCGACGTTGTGGCAGATCGTTCGGCTTCAGTTCTTGCACGAGCTGCATTTTATACGGTTTTACACCAAGATCTTTGCGTAAAATCTTCCATGTGGTCGAATAACACAAACCCAATTGCTGCGAACGGCGACGAATCGACATTTCACGGTCTTCAGCAACACTCTCAGAAACAGACGCAATATTCTCTTCTGTACGCACTGTACGCATTCGTGTGGTTGGTTTAATGTCCAATAAAGTAAACTGAGTGCGAAACTTGGTCACAATCGCATTAATTGTTTGCTCACTTGGTCGATTATGTAGACCATAAATCGGACGTAAAGCGCGAAACACATTTCGAACCGAACACTGATTTTGGTAATAAAATTCAATGATTTGCAAGCGTTGCTCGTTAGTAAGTCTATTCATGATGAAATGTCAAAGCATACAGAGCATCTTTCTCTTTGACACCATGTCTGAAATTCCGCGTGATCTGTCAAATACTAATGCATGAAAATCCTAACCTCAAAAAAATCACCCTTTACTAACGATGTATTTAAATATAATATGTAGGTAAATAAATCCCCTGAAGAAGCTGGAAAACAACTGGTGAAACGTAGGGTAAAACCAAGATGGATTCGTTTTATTTTATTATTAATCGCATCCAACTGATTGATCATCAAAGCCCAAGAAACAAACAAATTTCTCACGCCTAAACGGGGGGAGATAGACCCCCCTCCCATAGTAAAAATGCTTGTTTGTAACTGTTCTATAGAAATCCGTTATAATATCTTGTTGTCTAAGTTATCGTACTCTTGCCAAAATCACCATTATAGTGCATTCCACGTTCTAATGTTCTAATATTAGGCCCCTAAGGTGTATCCTCAAAGTTTGTATGAAATTAAATCAGTTATCCACTATTTTTTTTTTTAGAAAACTTAAGCCAAAAGTAGGACATTCAAATTATATAATTGGATCTAAATTGTTTCCCTACTTAATATTTGGCTAAGCCACTAATGGAACCAATTGTTCGTATTCAACTTTTAAAAATGAAAATAATACAAATATTTAGAATAACAAATATTGGACTTAAGATAAAAGGTAGGGGTTACCTGGAAAGCCAAGCTTTAGATGACATAGATAAATGTGCTTTGTTGCTATAGATTACTAATTTATTTATAATTTTAAAACACTTATTATTTTCTTACTGTTTCATATTAACATTTAAAGTTAAACACAAATGAAAAATATATGTTCTGTTTTTAGTTTACAAATGGTTTCATTTATTTGTTCTATCACTTAAAATCTATTTTGTTATATATTTATTTAATTAATGTTGTATGCGTATGCTATTTTATTTTAACTTTTTATAACAATTACAAATTTATTATTTTTATAAAAAAATGTATGTATGCATGTTTTACATTCTACTTTGAAATATCTTAAATCATAAAATAATAATAATAAAAAAATATAATCTACATCTAACAACACTTATTTAAGATCGGTGTCATAAAATAGATAATATAGCATGCACTTAATCCATAGCCACAGTATTGAACTAATTATGTTTATGTTCTTAAACATTTTAAATTAAGTATGCATAATTTTTGGATTTGATATTTATTTTAAATATAAACACCAGTTTAAAGGAGTCCAATTGTAACTTCGATACCTTTGAAAATTTGATAAAAATCATAAAGCTGTTGGTAGAAAAAAAAACGGCACGCAAAAGATCATACTTATAGAATGTATGGCAAAACGTTATTTTAGCTCAGAATAAAACTAGTAAGGCTAATAGTTTTTACATCAAAATATTTCCACTAATCAATGCGAATTTTATTATAGCGCGACTGTTTTGTAAAACAAGTGTTTACAATTATCTGCTATTAATTTTTTGAAACACAAGTAAAGTTTAAAAGTACGCAGCTTATTCTAATTAAGTGATTAATCGTCAAGCAATCAATTTTACTTTCAGGAGTTATACTTGGCCAGCTAAGTTCTTAAGCGTTAATCAAATGTCAAAGTAGATAAACTTATGATTAAAAAAGATTGCTTTATTTATCTAAAATGATAAATATATCCGTAGTACCTAAACCTCTTTAAAATTTGAAAGGTTCCATAAAATATACACTATAAACTTAGCAACGCGAATATTAAACCTTTTGAGATTGACCGAAGGAAAACGAGATCGACTTTCAATGAAAATTTAAGCTTTCATCAGGGAATGGAAAAGACAAACTGTGTTTTTTGTGTTGATAATCAGATTTAAAATGTATGTAGATGACAAAAAACCTCCTCTTAAAGAGGTAAACATAGCTTTTATGTTTACAGCCGTGGTATGTAATCATGGTTAATAAAACTAAAGTTCAATTTGGGCTTTAGAAAATTTGGCTTTGGAATTAACATAGCATTAGCTAAATATTATCTGATGACACCGTAAAAATCACATGGCACAACAAACAGAGCATATTCGGCACGGTCTTATAAATAATGTATTACGTAGTATTTTAACTCCTTCTTCGCCTTCTCCAATGGGCACAAATATCCTAAGGATTACTTTTTTTCATTTGTAAGGCAGGCCGATACCTCCTTGTGCTTGGCGCATAACTCGTACTTGTACTCATATTTCTTTTTTTATATTTATAACCTACAATTAATTCTTTCACAGTCTTGCGATACTTATCCGATAGAACGCAGTACAGAAAGAAATTAGAGGCTGCATTGAGTGCAACTAACAAATTGAAAATATTTCCAATTATCGTTCTGAGATTATTTTCGATTTGTATTATTTCAGCTACTATTAGATATATTGCCCATGGTAGTTGACATATGATAAAAGAGATCACCACTGCAATCAGGGTGACTGTTACTCGATTTTCTTGAGATACACTATTTGAGCTTTTGCGCTGTAAATAGTTAGAAATTAGTTTAGAAAATTTCAATTTATTTTGTTAACTCACTATTGTTGATCGACGAACACTAGCATTTGTCATTTCACCACGGCGATGTTTCGATCGACGAACTAAGACGATAAGAATAAAATTAAATGTTGCCAAGATGGTCAGTGGGATGAATACGAAAACTGTTGATGTAAAAAAGAAAAAATATTTGATATATGTCTCATTTGCACTGAGACTTGATGAGCCGTGTTGATAAAAAGTGACCTGAAATGGTGATGTAGTCATTTTTTTTAATTTGTACAAGTTAATTAACAATTTTTTCTGAACATACATTATGACAATGATGATTTTCAGTTGAGTTGTAATGATCCGTTGTTACGTTGTTGTTGTTTTGCCATGATTGGGCGAACGTGCCAACTGAGTTTTCAATTTGCGATTCATTGTTTGGAATGTTTTCTAGTTGATTGACGAAACAAATCAAAAACGTTAAGGTCAAAAAAAGAGCTTGACATTTTTATTTTTTAAGTTTTAACCAATTTTGTTTACCTTGGATTTGTATTGTATTTACAAAAGAACTAGGAAGTATTGCTTCATCACACCATTTGCCAGTATTGTCCATTAGTTTTTGAACACTTTCCGCCTTATGCTCAAAGGCTGTTGTAATTGTTGAAAGAAGGCAAAAAATTGCAACCCCTATTTTCAATACAAAAAAAGTATTAATAAAACCTTAAATAGGAAATCAATTAATTAAATTTTAATTTTTTTACCTGCAATTACTCTTTTTGCTAAAGAATCTGTACAGAATGTCTGCCTCTTCAAAGGATATCGTATTGCAACGAAACGTTCTATCGTAAAACATACTGCGATGTATATTGAAATGTAAGCTGTTACAAAAAAGAAAATTATTAAAATGTTGCTGGAAATAATATTATAATTTCTTAAATATTTTGTTTTTGTAAAATACAGAAAAATAAGTAATGTGTACGTTTGTATCATTCTAGTCAGAACTTAATCTTTGAAATCAATTATTTTTTAAGTATGACTTTTTTGTCTACACAAAAATAATAACTTCTTCAAAAAAATCATATTGCATTTATTTTATTAACACAGCTTTATATGTACGTAAAGGGTTGTTGTTTTTTTTTTGAAATGGGGAGGTATGCCATTAACAATTAACCCTATTATAGCTATCAACTATCAACTAGATACTTGATACATAACAATATTTTTCTTGCATTGGTATTATATCAGCTATCAGTTTGTTGATGAATTGTGAATTTTATCATTATTGTGAATGATTTGACTTTTTCATATCGTATATCAACCACAAATTCTGGGTTAATATGTCTCAAATATTTTCTAATTTAGAAAAATAATTATAAAAGGTACGTTTTTTTCATTCAATTCATAAAATAAAATATAAATATAAGGAAACAGCGATTTCTATGCATTTTATTTTTAAAATTAATTTTTATTGACGATGTTTAATTCCGTTGCTACAGGTATATAAAAAAGTTATATTTCAGGATTTCCACGGAATTGTTTTTTGAAGGGAGTTATGATGAAGTTGACGCAACTTAAGATACGCAGAGCGCTACGTTATTCTTGCAACAGAATTTATTTGGGCGTACACATGTAATACGATACTTTTATTTAATTCTTGCATTGTATGATGAAACTTCATTGCAGATTCATTTAAAACTTCAGGCTTTTCAAGCCTTCCTGGAGGTGTTAAACGATATTCAGGATAAACTTAAACCGATCAAAATTCAGCAATCCATTCGAAGTGTTTAAACTAGCAGCGGTTTTAAAATTCTTTGCCCAAGGAAGTTACCAATTGAGCGAAGAAAACTTTGCTTATTATTCTGTCCTTAAATCCAAAAATTTCACATAAAGAAACAGGGTACTTTTTTACTTGCGACATATAGAAACTATATGGCAAGTTATGCATTCGTAAAACATTTCGAACTTGAGATTTTAATCAAACATGATATTACGATGATAGATGATGATGATGATCCCGCGATTCCGAACGGTCTGTTTTGACCGTCTGTCCACGTTCCTACAGCCTAAACCATTGGGTCGATTGAGTTCAAACTTGGAAGTTAAGGTTTTGAGCAGATTCGCATTAGGCGTTTTATCTTTTTTTTTTCTTAAGATCAAAACTAACAGTGGCTCCATACAATTTTGTTGATTAAAAAACGAACATTCGGATTTTCTCAAAAACAAACGGATAGATTTTTTTTTTAATTTCTCTAATATTTTATTTTTTAACTTGGTTTCTTTTAATAGGAAAAATATATTTTTATATTGCTCAGGAAAGGTACCGCTCACAAAACCATTATATTGTTTCTTAAATTCTCAGCAACTTATCAACTGATTTCAATAATTTTTTTTGAATAAGCTCTTATATTTCCTTAATAATATTAAATTATCAAAAGTGCAATTTTGTACTGTTTGGATTTTTAAAAAACATTGAATTTTTTTTGTCAAAATTCTATATCTCAAAAAACGGGTCAACATTTTGTATTAAATTCAAATGTAGGGCATACCAAAAATATTTTTAGAATAATATTAAAAATTATTATTTTGACTAAATTTTAATAACATTCCTATCTTTTATCCAAATGAATGCATTTGGTACATATTTATGTATTTTTATAGGTAACTACAACAATTTTAAATACCAACGATGGCCGTGTAGCGTCACTGCATCGGAATAACGAATATTATATATTTAATCAACAATCTATTTTAAAGAGTCTATCTAGACGTAATATCTTGGTACCTTTGTATATATGAATTTAAAATATTATTCTTTTACTTGCCTTCGCCTAAATAAAAGAATAAATACTTAGTACAATTTAAAGAAACGGGCCGGAAAGAGTATATGTATTTTCTAATAGAATCACTTTTTCAACGTACACCTATATATTGTATTTTTTACAGCCTCTACAACTACTGCTTACATTTCACTTCATAACTAAAATCCAAAACGCACAAGAGCCTGACTGTAAACAACACATGATATGCAATTTTGTATACCTGCTCGTATGCCTGTTTTTTTAAACTTTAACGAAAAAATAAACTGAACGTAATTACTCCATGTTTGCTATGAAAACTTGTAGGAAAGAAGGAATGGGATTGGATTATAGGAGGTACCTTCTACCAACATTATAAAGATGTCTTTATCTATCTATATGCATAAAGATGAGCACGCCAATGATCTATTCTTTATCCGTCGCTTTACAATTTAAACATACATACATACATGCTCTGGCTCTTTCTTATCTTCAGATAATTTATTTTCCATCCTGGTTCTTCTAATATGAAATTTAATTAAAGCTATCCAAAGGAAAAAGCTTTGAAGGAACTAGTTGCATACACAAACAATTTTTATCGTTAAGTATGCTTACAAGTATTTTTCATTTCCGGGATGAAATGTCCTAGGATGAGTTGTGTGTTGGGATGAATCGTGATTTTTTTTGATAAATCAAATGACATTTATATCTTTGAAGACAAACTTATTTTACAGGTATATTTTTAAATGTTAGGTACTTTTAAACAGATCGCAAGTTCGTGCGATCCAGTCGTGCATTTTATTATAAGAGCAATTACATTTACGCACAAAGAATTATTCCTTTAGCGCCCAAAAAACAACAAATACTTTACATGTGAAGCATCAAATAAAATAAATAAAACTCATTCAATGAGCTTTTGATAAATATTCACAATCGGTCTAAAATTACCAGTTGATACTGATAATATTGATTTATCAAATAATTGATAGAAATTTTCGACTATAAAATTGATACTCATAATAAGGCTGAATGTAATCAAGACTCTCAAAGTAATCTATAGGTCACAAGATCTCTATGGCTGATTTTGATCACCTCTTCGAAAAATAACTCGGCCATTAAACTATTGTGTGTCATTATTTGCAGTAAACTTCACCAATTTCAAAACATTGTTAAACCGTAAATCGTTTCATTTTTAGTATTGGTTTAGTTTTATCTTGACAAATTAAGAAAGCTGGACAATAGAACTCTATTTTAAATGAAATCTTTTATTGGAAAACATTATATGTCCTACATGTAGTGACATAAGAATAAACAAATTGATTTAAAACATTATTAGAATTTTCTTTGAAAAGGACAAAAAACGTTACAATATCTAGTTACATACATAATTCTACAATCCCTAAAAGATTTTGAATGGTGATGGCCCATATTAAAAAAATGCTGAACATTTTATAACACAAACATAAATATTCCATGATTCATGATACAAATTTGGCGAAGTATGCATATGAACATTTAAAAGGATATATTCAGAAGAATGAATGGTATGTGTTGAACTTACCACACTATAGAACTTTTGTAATTGTTCTCGAAAATTTCGTGAGATTGGGGCATGCGTTAGCATGAGTTGCATCCTTATAGGTAAATGGTGCATGAACGTATAGATACATAGATGTTTTTCTAAAAATATTTTACAAACAATTGAATAAAGCTGGTTTGAAATTATTTTTGACAATCACTTTAATTTGCCTGTCACGAAACTTAGTAAGTAGATTAAGTTACATATGTATATGTACGTTGATTAATTGATTTATTATAAGGTTGCGATATTTAATTGAAGCTTTTAAGAAGATATACTTATAAGTTTGAGTATCATCAGTAGCCATTAAAAATTCTAATAAAGAGACTTAATAGTAGTCAATAGCTTAGAAAATAACCACAGAGTCGATAGATATAAATAAGAGCATTTCTGATAATTCTTTCAAAATCAACCTTAAAATCGATAAAAGAGTGGAGTTTCTTCTTCTGGCAGAGTTTGACTTTGAATAATGCATCAATGATTATTAGCTTGGTCCAAAGGAAAATAGTTGAACATTTTATAATCAAAAAAGATTTGTTAGCCTAAAATACCAAATAATTCGAAAACCGCTTAAAAAGCTCCCATCAAACGTATATGGAGAGTCATAAATCTATGAATACGAACCCGAAACAAAACAACAATCTCATGTTAGGATATTTCAATATGAGTCAGATGTCAATCTGAGACAAAAGCTAACACCTGTTTTTCCAGAATATTTGAACACATCCCTACCGCGTACCATGAGATTAATATAAGATGATCAACTATTGTAAGTGTAATAATGTCTTTACAAAAGTAAGAGAAAAAGAGGCTGGGATGCGATCCACACTGACAACTTCCTATCTCGTCTGCCGATTTGTCTTGCTTAAAAGTTTGTAGTTTTTCGTGTTTTGTTAAAAAGGTTTCTGTTGAATTATTTTAAAAAATTTTAAAATTACCAATATTTTTCATATAAAAAAATAGTTTAGTTTGAAAATTTAGTTTTGTTAAATAGATTTTTAGTCGAAAACAAATTTTTACTAATTTAAGTAGCATTTCTTACACTTTTACAAATTGGATGAACAAATTAATTTGAGAGATATCAAGATCCGAACATCAATTTTGAACCAAATTTGCGTACTATTTTTTTTTTGAATGTAAAAACGGACTGTTGGATTTTTATAAATAAACTTCTGAATATCTAAAACAGTATTTTCTATGTAATAGAAAAGTTTGAAGACAATATTTTTATTTTTGGAAAAGCTATTTGATTCGAAAGTAAATTTTTACCAAGTTTAAGTATTATTTTTTTAGGTTTTTATTTTTTGTAAGAAAACTATCAATAAGATTTTTCTCAAAATGTTAGTGAATGTTAAGAACAATATTTTTTAAAAGTGATTTAAAGCCAATATCTCAAAGTTTTGAAAAGATGTTTGAGTCGAAAATAAATTTTTACAAACTTTTATTATTTTTTTTTGTGTATTCGTGAATTCGTTTTTTCTCAAAATGTCAACAGATTTTAAGAACGTTATGAAATCATTTTTTATTTCCAAAATTTTCGCGGTGACAATTTTCACTTTAGTTTTTTGACTTATAAATCAGCAATTTGATTTTTTTGTATCCAAAAATATACTGGATTGGTATCACGTTACAATATAAAATTTAATTCAAGTCTCTAGCGTGTAGCGTCTTCGGTTCGTGAGATATTCAGGGTTAACCAACATTTTCACCTTTTTATTAAACTGCTATGGTACAAAAAACTACCCACGCAATTTTCTTGAGAGCCCTTTCTGCATTTTTCTGCATTATTATCTGTATAAAAAAATGTTTTTGAAGTCGATATCTCTCCTGGTTCTTGAGCTATGGACTACGAAAAAAACGTACTTACACATGCACGCACAGACATCGTTCTAAAAATCTTCTATTTCGACTCTAAGGACCTTGAAACGTCGAGAAATGTCCTTCACTGTACAGTCATGAAATTTGCACCAAACAAAACATTTGAAGACAAAAATTCTTACCACATCCATCTGACAGCCAAATTACAAGACCATACACCTTCCAGTAAATTTCATAATTTAAATGAACAGTATCATAATGTTCCATTGACAGAAATAGAACTGTTGTTAAATATATAACATCGGTTACAGCAAGAGCAGCCAAATAAATATTGGTTGTACTATGCATACGTTTTCTGCAATAAAAGTTGTAAATTTTCAAAAAAGTTGTCAAAATGTATGTATGTTGATGCAATAAATTAAAGTATAACCTTACCTTGTCAAAACGACTATGCTAACAGAGTTTCCCAGAAGCCCTATCACAACAACGCAAGGCACCAAAATGCCTTGTACTATTTGACGCACATAATTAACATCCCCCTGAGTTACCATTTCCCATGGATTTTTTTGTCTTGTTGTATCATAGGATTAAAAGTGGTGTTAAATATTTTCATTTACATATATCATTATTTCTATGATACCATCATTATGCTGATTGTTTAGGGACTTTCTGAAAATTAAATAAAAAAAAATAATTATTACAAAAAAAAAATAAGAATAAATTAACAAAGAAATTAAAGTCTGAAGTTGTATGTTTAATTAAAACGGCTGAGGATCACTTCTTTCTAAAAGAAGAGGACTTACCACCTCTTCGGAAGAAAGAAATTGCTAGTAAAAGAAAATCCAGGCTGCAAAATTGGCCTCATCAGTCCAACAATATGATGTTAAGCAATTGAAAAATTATCATTTAACAATTAAAAAATTCAATACAAATGAATTTAATGAATTATGGATGTATAAGAGCATTCACCTTAAAAGTTAAAGAAACAGAACTTGACAGTAAAAGTTGAGTCTTTAAATTTTCGAAATAAATTCAGTTATAATCATCGATCAATCAAAAAGAAAATTCCCCAAAAGCTTTCAAGAACAAAAGGAAATAAAAATTCGTAAATGAGAATGTTTAATAAATTATTTTTAGATTATTATCAACTGTAAATATGTATATCCATTATAATTTAATTTGTTTCATTTTCATTGCTGTTCATAAACTTTTTATGAGCCAGACGTAAGAAGAAGACATTTTTTAAACATTTCATTCTAAATGGCCAAAAAAATGTATAGAGGAACATAGTTTATTTGAAATAAATTATTATGATTTTATAGGTTCTACTTGTGTACGTAGTCGTGCCATAAGTTCTGTTCCAAAACTTCTAAATTTTGTTGCTAAAAAAATCCATTTGTTGTAAGCAGTTAATAAATAGCAATAGTTAATTTGGATTCAGTTTCACTTCTGGCAACATAAAGAGGGGCACTAAAAAAATTTAATCGCAATCGAACTTGCCTAAATAGTTACAGTATGAGTTCGGGTAAATTGTCTAATTCAAAACACACTGAAAGACGAGTTTTTGGACATTGCTTAAAAATGTTACTAATGGGCTGAATTGACCACTTTAGTTATTAGATTTTTTATGTTCACTTTTTTCAGAAAGGCGTACTACTAAATTTTTTGGACGACCAGGGGCGTCTTTAGACTTTTGGGGGCTCTGGGACCAATAGGATTTGGGGCCAAAAAAATAGATATAATATATTTTTTTAATGCTTTAGGTAAGGAAAATCATTTTAAAATTAATTTGTCTATTATATGTATATAAATATTTTTACTTTGTAAAAAGAACTAAAAAAAAACAGATACTTTTATAACTTTTTTTAAATTTACCTTCAATAGTTGAACATTTTTTTATATATATTTTTTTTTAATATTACATAAGTTTATTTCTTTATACATATTTGTTTTGATTTTTTTTCTTTTTTAGATAAACTTAAACTTACATATTGTCGTCGTTCTATAAAAACTCCTTAAGTCAATTTTCAAAATAAATTATTATTGAAGGCATACTTTTTTGACTTTGTCAGTTGAAAAATCATGAATTAAGTCATCAAACTGAATTTCCTGCAGTAATTCATTTTCAATTGATGAATTCTGTTTAGTTGAAGCATTGTGCTTCGAAGTCAATTTTGTATCCGGTTCAATTCAAAAAATCTACAGGCAGTTTCTACATTTGGAAATGAGTTCCCAATTTCATCCACTGTAATAAGATCTTCATTTACATCTTTATTGAATTTTAAGGTTTAAAGGTTTAAAAATTCATTTATTTCTTATAATAAGTTTAGATACATCAAGTTCAATAAGACTAAAATGTAAATACAAAAATTTTGAAATAAGTAGTGGTATTATTGTTAGAAAATAAAACAGTATTAAATGCCACTTCGATAATTAACAAAAAATCAAATAAATAAATTGGGTGGGGTGACCCTTAATTTTAAACTTCAAGTATAAATATAAATATGTACAATTGGAAGATAAATCAAAGAGAATCACAATTAAAAAAATAATAAAGCAAAGTCCAGAAAATCTTAATGAAGGAATTACAAAAAGAACGACCAGATACAAAAATTTCAACAAATTAGAAAACCAATTCCTAAAAATTCACCAGAAATTAAAAGGAAAATACAAAAACATTAAGTTTATGAAAACATAATTTTTTCCAAATCACCGAAATCAGATTCAAACAACCAACTCTTAAGATGTTTCATAAAAAGATTTGGTAAAATAAGTGACCTTAACATACAAGGTAGTTTATTAAATAATCTAGAAGAAGCAACAGTATACAAATTTCGAAAAGTAGTAGTCCGGAAGTTAGGAATAGATACAAGATATTGCAAGTTGTTTCGTAGGTTATGACTGTCTAAAATTCTAAAATTTAGATTTCCTGAGCGCAAAAAAAAGTTTTTAGGACTTTGAAACAATAGAGGTGACGAATTGGAAGAATTTTTAGTCTCACAAATAATGGAAAACTGTGATGCAGTCGGCGTTTTCTGCTTATTATTCTAATAACATACTTTTGGAGAGTAAGAATTGGTTTAACTTTGCAAAAGTGCGTTCCGCCCCAACAGGCAATTCCATATTGTAGTTTAGAGTGGAAAATCCCATAATAATTTTTTTTAAGAAGGTCGGGTGAGCAAACTTTTTGGAGAAAGAAGAAGTGCCTGAGTGTAATACGAAAATATTTTTGTAAATTCTCAGTTTGATTACTAAAGGTCATCTTTGAGTCGATTAGCAGTCCTAGATATTGAAAAACATCCACTTTTTCAATTTGAAAACAAAAAACACTACAAAATAGGTGGTCACAGTAAGTGATCGTGCTTGTTTCAGAAGAGCAAGAGCAACTATGTAGTTTAAACTTTTTGCACTCAGGCTCATGAAAAAAGATTTCCGGTTCGAAAACATTCTGAGAAGAAAGGCTGAAGAACATAATTTTCGTCTTAGAGCTTATTAATAATTTATGTTCAGCAAACCACGACCTAAAAAGATTCAAATCCCAATTTATGTCTGCAACAAGATCAAGGGGACTATCAGCACCATAGGCACAACCAACATCATCTGCAAAAGCGGTAATTTTCGACTTGAATGGTAATTTAAATAAAGAGTTAATGTAAATTAAGAACAATATTGGACCAAGCACAGAGCCTTGTGGTACTCCAATATTAAGAAATTTGAAGCCACTTCTAGTATTGTTAATTTTTACTCGTAATGATCTATTAACAAAGTAGGATCCAAACCAATCTCTCATAAAGCTTCGAATACCAGCATTTTCCAATTAAATACTGTACGAGGTGCAGGTATTCTACCTTAAGTTTTTCTGCATTAACATCTCTATGATTTGTTTGAAAACTGTTAGCAAGAATTTTGCAACTCCACTGAAGTCAAATATTGCAATCGACAAAAAAGCCAAATGAAGCATTAATTTCTTGATAGCAATTGGATCGTATTTTTAATTGCAAGGTAATAGTGTCAATAATTGGATATTTTGAACTTTTCTTTCCCAATTAGCTGGACGGCTGGTGCAGGACCACCAAAATATGTGGCACGAGAACTTCGTATCGTTGCGTGAAGTCTTTATAATTAGGATCCGCATTCTGAATTTTGGCACACGCTTCAAATCAATCAAATTTCTCCCTTAGATCATCTATGAAAGAACATAGTGAACAAAACAAATTGGTATCAACGTCAATCGTTATTGTTTCTCTTTGAATGATCTTGCTGGTTTTATTAATTCTTTCTAATATTGTGCTCCAAATTTCTGTTAAAATGAGGAACTCCAATTTTGACATTTTCTTAGACAGGCTGTGTCTGGAGCTTGCTCTGGGCCTCTAGAGATAGATGTGGAGGCTTCAGTACTTTGGTTATAATCATAATAGAGCGCGTTAACTGCATCAGCTCGTGCAGACCAACTTGTTTCAGAAAGGCTTTAAAGAACTCTATGTGAACCTAACATTCATTCTATTTATTTTAATTCCTTGCCATTTCTACAAATGGACAAAAATAACTGTTTTGCGTGAATATTTTGAAAACCAAATTGATCAAAAAGGAGTCAACAAAACTCAAAAACTATAGAGAGAAAAATCTTTGATTCTTAAATGTAAGAAAATAGGTGCATTAAGGTACATAATTTCACAAAAAAATAAATAAAAACAAATAAGGGTAAACAAATATGTTTTAAGAAACTTTACTGTGGCGCTCACGAATTACACGTTACAAAATCTCTTTTTACTTAAGTTTTCGAGAGATTCAAAGCTTTTATCTTTATTTATTAGAACCGAAACGTACATTATATTGTATTTCAATAACCCATTAGTTTATCGAAAGATGAACTTTTACTATTTTTGGGACATTTACGTTTCTGTTATTCATGTTTACATCGCAATTCTAGAGCATTCAAAGACTATTCATATCAAGAAGTAGATTTTGTTAAGCTTATTAAAATGTGAAAAGTTTTTACCTTTAATAGACAATCCATTTTGGAAGAAAAAGTAAGAAAGATGGAATTTAAGACGAGTTTTAGAAATTTGAAGATGTTAAGAAAATAAAAAATGCTGTTTTCTCAGAACATATAAATAACATTGACATTCTCTTATTCGAGGTTTCTTCTTACAAATCTCAATATTTCCCCTTTCTTTCAGAAAAGGTCTTATTAAAGTAATTTAAAGCATTACTAAAGTTTTTCAAATTTAAAATTAATACAAAGATTTTAGTTGACTTTTTTGGTGAATATTGTTAAATTACTAACAAATCTGTAGATGGAATCTTTGCTTACAAACTAATCTGTATAAGCTTCATGGCTCATATGACCCTCGTTGGATTTTTAATTGGTTAAATGGTGATTGAAATACAGCTGGATTTCTGATTCATATTGTTTTTTTGGTTAGTGGTAGTTTTTTGCCAAAAGTAGGACTTTTGCAACTTAGTGGAAAGCACTAAATTACAAATTTTATTTGTGTTCATAAAAAATAAATAAAACGCAATACGATTCATTTTGACATCAAAGGTGGTCATGACCACTGCGACCCCATTGATAACACCTGAAATCTACTACGCAACTTTAAGATGCTCACGGCTTAAATTTGGCTTCAAAACCACACCAAGGAAAGAATTCAATACACGGGAATTCGAAAGATATTGTCAAAACTAAATAAAATAATTCTGAATTTTCGTATTCTATGTTGAGATTATTGTTTCTAAAATATGAAAATTGTCTCCGTTTAATGTAAACTAGAAATCACCAGTCAATATCCATTCACTGAATCTTAAACTTCATCACCCCTTACTGTGGAAGCTGATTTCGTTATGAGACAACAATGCCAAGTAACTAGTATAATAATTTCACTCAATCACTTTCGCAACTAGATAGTCTTGTAGCTTGTTTTATTTGTGGATCTTCTCAATGCTCTCGTATAAATCTCAGAATATGTATTAGTCTTTAGGACTAGGTTGATCATCTAAAGAGAAATAAAACTTAAAAACAAATACAAAAAAAAAAACAATATAAAACAAAACGCTCTATTATTCAATTTAAGGCAATTTAAAAACGAAGTGTTGAATCATTTTAATGATGTGTATGGCTTTCTTGGCATTGCTTTCCGCTTAGCATTGACTTCGACGATTTAAATCTTCTTTTTATATGTAATATTCTCTTATGTACATTTGTACATCGTTTCTTGCTTGCTGATTCGATTAAGGTACTTAGACTAGGAGCCGCCGATTATTTAAGTGTTTTTTTTCTTGTTTTGAATTTGATATAAAGAATAATTCTGTTAGGCAAAGAGTTCTAGAAAAAAGTTTAATACAAATATAAATACTTTTTAAACGTCATCTCATAACAGATAACATAATAACAGCATTTAAAGAGCTTTTAAACTTATTTTTTCTAAAGTTGATTAACTTTACCTTTTAACTTTCCAAAGATCAAAAAGAGATATGTTAATGTACTTATGTATATTTTAAAGCCACGAAATATTATTGCATTGTGAGTTGCAGTAACAACCAATTATGAAATTTCCAATGTCTTGATGGTTTTTTTCCTAACTAGTGTTGTAAAAAACCTAAGGTGATATCGGCTAAGGTGATTTGCGATAAATTACAATCACAATTGGCCAATTCAGCTTATGTAATAATCAATAGTTAGTGTCACTTTCCAACGAATTTTCTAAGAAAAGTCTTCAATGTCAGTATCATATTATACCACTAGACCAATTTCACAATACAACCCATTATTTTGACAAAACCCCTTTTGTTGAATAATTGAATTGAATTAATTTAAATCACCTTACAAGACTGTAAGATCGGCTACAATCACTTATCATCCCGTTGTTTTTCAGTTGCGGTTCTTAAACAGCATCAAAAGTTCAGAACATTTGCTTCTTTGATTTATTGTTTTTATTAATAATAATTATTCAAGTATATGAAACTTTTTTTTTATATATATTTTTCTTCTGCAATGCCATTACAAATATGAACTTGTAATATTGTGAAAATGTTAATGCTGATTTTGAATTGTAAGACGAGAATAACCTTTTACAGTGAGAAACACTTTATGCTAAGCCTTAAAGAAATATAATTATTTGAACTTTAAGACACTATTTGTTATTATGATAAACATTAGATATAGTTATTGCAATTCGTGTTGGTGCTTCTATCTTTTAGATTTTATATTTTTCTTGGGAAAACTTAAACCTACAGAAATTATAACGTTTGTATATAGAATAAAATAAGCTTTAAAATATACTAAAACGTCAAAAACTTGCATTATACCAAAGAAGATTTAAAAATTAACCGTCTAGATATACTTCAGGATGAATTTAAAACAAAACTTATGAGATCAATAGATTATTTATAAAATTTACCTCACGATCAAGCGACGCACGAGTTGTATTCCTAAACTATTTTGATTTAAAAATGTTTGCATGTATGTACATATGTGTGTAGTATTCGATCCATAAGTTTTGTCCCAAATATAAAACACAATAAGTTCTTTTTTTTATTAACTAATTTTTTGAACGCAATATTATTTTATTCAAAATCATAGTTTCACTCGAAATAACAACCTTCAGCTGTAATTCAACCCTTAAACGTTGCAGCCATTGACCTATAGTGGCACGCACTATTTCTATTGATATTTTTTGCGTTGTTTTGGATACTCTATCTTAAGATTTTAACAATTCCTGTAAAAAGTCTCACATGCACATTTTTCAAGTTTGACCCTTAAAAACAATCTAAAGGATTCAAATTCAAATATTAACCCTAAAGCAGCCTTGTGATGACTTCTTCAGAGTCTTGTAGAACAATCCATTTCTATTTATTTCCATCTCTATTGAAAGGGGTATTTGTTAAACCCTTTACCAAACACTTTACCAAACCCTCTACCACATCTCTATGGTACAATTTTTTTTTTGTTTTTTCAAAAATTTTAACACTTTCCGTTGAGACTTTTAATAAAGTCAATACATAATCATATCAAATTAAAACTAATACTACTGAAGAGTAGTAAGTATAAGAATATTTTTTATTCTAAAACAACGTCTTTCCACAATAATTTATTACAGTCGAAGTATTAACCACTGATGTAGAGAACAAGTTCGCGCTACGCGACGTACGGATGGCTCTTTTAAGCTTCCATCTACTTTTGATGATATTCTTTCAACTTTCCGTGATCTTCGCTTCGTGTTGCGGTTCTTGAGCCTTTGCTTGTTTTATTGAGCTCCTGTGACAGCAACCGTTCCTTCACAACAAACGAGGTTTGTTAAGGTTCGTTTTCTTGTTGCAAGTAAATTGTTGCTGGAAAATTCAGTTTTTTCAGAAATTTCTATTTGCCCATCTCTCCAATAATTACATTACCTTCTCCATCTTTAACAGTGGCAAGAAAATTCTCTTTCTTCAATTTCGTTTTGGGCTTTCGTTTGTCCCAAATAAGTTAATTTAAAAATAATAAAAAAGTAAAAAGAATATGTGAAAAACGTCGCATCTTAATTATTAAAAGTAACGAATTACTTGCTTTCATATGAGTGTACGCTCAATTTTGGTATAACTGTATGTTCGTTTATTATACCAGAAACAAATTTTAATGAAAACGTTAAAAAAACGATTAAAAGTGTACTTTCTGGCAATTATTCTACACATAGACCTAGGCTAAACTCACCCCATCTCCTTGAGAAATATTGAATTGAATCAGACTAATTTTAAGTCAATACATGTTATTGCAAAAAAGTGAAGCTTTCTTCAAGCTTACCTTAGACCCTCGTTCAGACAATTCGTTCTCTGCAAGTTGGTTGTGATCTTTTGCATTTGAAATTAAATAAATAAATTGGGTGGCGCAACAGTCCGTTGAGAACTAGGGCCTTGTGACTTACAACTCTCAACCGTTCCTGTGTGCGAGTAATGTTGTCAGGGATGGAGGAGACCTACAGTTTATATGCCGAATCCGAACGGCTAATTTGAGAAAGCACTTTTCATGACAAGAGTTACTCTTGTCTTTTTTGGATGTTTTTTTTAAATTTTTTTTTTATATTCCATGTTTTTGTGTTTTTTTTTCTTTTTTTTTTAATTTTTTTTTGTGCCACCATGCCTATTTTACTTAAAACTAAACCCTTAAACTATAAAACAAGTATGTAAGCCGGCCAAGGCTTAAAACCCCATCCCAACTACCCACTATAAAGTGCCGATTGAAGCCACCAAAACTGGTTCTTCTGCTTCACCCTATCAGTTCCGTCCCGTTCGGCCTAAGCGCTACTGAACCGAAAGAGCTCTGCTCCGCCTTGTGTAATGACATCCCGATTGTACAGGAGTCGCCTATCCACGGTTTGTCGTCTGACGTGGTAGATTAACGGAACTGCCAATCTATACTGTATCAAACCGCATCTATCTAAAAAGAGAAATGCCTCTGGTGAAATGAAGCAGCTTAAGCGTGCACTTTCAAAATACTCGTCGTTCGGATAGAACGCCCCGAAAATTAAATTGTTGGTCGAAGACATAGCTCTTGTAATGTGACCTCGAACGAGTTTTATCACGAAATTATGACTGCGTTGGAATAGTAATGCACATAAGAAGATTCGGCTGTTGGATATAAGCCGGTACAGCGTCGTAAACACTGCCGCTCGAACACCCGAAACTTCTCTATCTTAACCACACAGGACAACCATAAACGATCATTGGCCGTATGAGATCCATGTAGCAAATTACCTTCACTCTGGGGTCAAGCCGACTGCTAAAGTCCAACGCACTAACAACCATGGCAGGGGAACTACCTGCATTTGGAATTATGCTAAATAAAATGAATGTGTGAAAAGTGACTCTATACGATGATCAACATGTTCGTCTTTACTTTATCAAGACCTCTACTACTTTGGTCTGTTATATCTATCCAACTGATATGATTTCAACATTTTTCATCCTCTTTTTCTGCAGAAGAAGAAAGTAGTATAATAATTCAAACGCATTTACATATTATCATCCTAATTTATTAAAACAATTTTCTTAATTACGTAACTTAGATTATCCATTATGATGTAATGTAAACTACTACATAAATATGTACACATGTACATATGTACGTTTTTGTTAAAATACATAAGTTCGAGTAACTTTATCACGGCCTTTTAATAGAACTCATCTCATCACACTAGAACTGGTAAAAATTATTGAATTTGTAAATCAATTGTAAAAAGTCAAATCTTGTTTAATGGTTGCGATACGAATGATTTGGGGTAACTTTAACATAGCATTCATGAATTTCTCTCATCTAGTTTTAATGGCCACTTAAAGTCCCTATAAAACTATGTCTTTGATTAATTCTTCAGTTGTATATGTTTTTTTACATTGGTATAATGCGAGGAATTGTCAAATCCTCCAAGAGTTATTCTTGGCATGGAAAATGCCGTTCGGAATTGGCAGAAAATCTGCAGGTCCTATCCATCACTGACATTACTAGCACACAGAAATCATTATTCCCTATAGCTCTTCACGATTTGTAGAAGCACCAATTTTGTATTCATAGGTTAGACTGATTCATGTTATGATGAACAAATCTTGAAGCTATTGAGATTGTGACTTTTATTATGGGAACTAATACACCTTCACATGTGATGTTTCAATATTTTTTGTGCTCAGCTGTCATGTTTCATAGGTTCCAGGGTCACTTGAGCAGCCATTTTCAGAGAAGAACACTATCAATTTTGCAGTTTGTGCATTTTTTCATTTAACAATAATTGCTTAAAAGAAAACTCAAAATGCAACCCTCTGTGGAAAAACCTACACAGAATTATAAGATATCACTTACAGTGCCTATGTACATTGTACATATGCCGATGAAAAATATACACAATTGCTTGAAGTTTCCATTAATAATAATGGCAATCGGTCATCATCTTTTTTTGTTTTCTTTTTAATAAACAAGAAAACTCAAGTTTCAGTAAGTAAAAATTCAACAAAATTATTTATCTTCAACACACATCACATGAAAGAAATGAAAAATTACCTTTCAATATAAATTTTGAGTTTTCGAGTTCAAAGAGGAGAGTATCTAGATATAGGAAAAAATACTACTTAAAAGCTTATATTTTTATGATGAACTATTATGCGATAAATATTATGATTAACACAGCAAGAGCTGAGTGAGTAAGATCATAAAGAAAAGAAGAATTATTTTCAAGTGAGCCATGACATTGACGTTTCTTGTGGTTGTGACAGGAATTCTTATACTGAAATTTGCCATCTTTGCTACTTTTCTTCATGTTTTTAAGAAGCAAGCGGGCACGCTTTTTTTTGTTTTTAGTGACGAAATGACGAAAAAAATATAATTCTAGTTTCGAGGCCAAAACACCGCTATAACATTTGTATACATATGTATGTAAAATTTTGACTCTTAAATTAACGTAAAATGTTTTAAAATACACACTAAAATATATATGCATACATACATAGATTAAACGGTAACAGCTGTCGTCATTTTATTGTTGTTTACTCAATTAATAGCCAAACGACTATTTTTGTTCAAACTATATAAATGCAATGTTTGTATAAATAGACCATTATGCAGGCATTTAAAAACGTATATTTTCAAAAAAAAAATAATAAAAGAGTTTTTGAAAATTGTATAAATGAAATATTTTTGGAAATTTAATAAAGCTTGCCAAAAAAGAGCCGGGGAGAGAGAGAGAAATGGCAGAAAAATATAAAAAAAGAAAAATCATTTTTATAGTTTATTGCAATCATCATTTAACTTCAAAAGCTTTTTCTATAATTTACTCATTTTGATTTTTAAGTTAAATTAAAAAATAAATAACAGTGATGGTGTACCAAAAAAGAGCAAATCTGGCAATTTCCGGAAATGGAAGCATCAGTTTCTGCGGATCATTTCACGTATATATTGGAGTAAGGTCCCATAAGGTTCCATCTTTCGTATCATTCTTAAAAATTATGAATATACAATGTATCTATTCAAACTTTAATGTAAAAACCAAACTATACAAGTGACACACATATTCCGTCACAAAGTTACCACAAAAAAAAACTGTTAATGCAGACTATAAAAACTAATGAGTTTTTTTAATTTTTATTTCAAAGTTAAAAAGTTCTTTTTCGAAAATTTTAAAATCTAGTCTAACGTCACAGCAGTATGTGAAATGAAAGTTGGTATATATAGATTTTAATATCTTCATGAAAATTAAGCAAAAAAGCTATTGATCTTCCGTTATTTTAATGTATTTGTATTTAAGTCAGAATCTCTAACTTTATTATAGCTAAATAATAAAAAAAAATCTTTTAAATTATTTTTACAATGATTTTTTTTTATCAAGGTAAGCCATTAAGATTCCTAAACTATGTTCATGAACTTGTGTAGTTTGCTTTTCAATAGTGAATCTTCATTAAATTGTGTGTATGCGTATGTATGTAAATATACAATTGGATGCATTCCAAATATTTTTTTTTATAATTTAAAGGGACAGCATCATGAGCATGATCTGTTTAAAAAAGATCTTTTTCTTAACATTTAAATTGAGCGAATATGTAAATATTGTAGCAGGAAGACCTTTAGGATTGGTTATCAAGACACTTTTGCAGGGTGACTTCGACAACATTCAGCAATATTGCGATGACTGGAAGGTGAAAATCAAATTTCAGAAATGCGAAACTATTCGGGTAAGGATTTCGCTGTATGGAGCCTCAAGGGATAAGAGAAAGAACTTGAAAAATCTAGTGATCGTTGGACCAAATTGACAGCTACTCTCGAATAAAAGTGTAGTAAAGTACCTTGGCATCAGCTTGGATCAGTACCACAGTATTTCGACAGAGATATGTAAATATGAGTGTTGCTCTGGCCAGGGCTAGAAGAGCCTTGGACCTGGCAGTAGGGTGAATATCATTTGCTACATGGCCCTTATCCGGCCAATGATTGTCTATGGGTGCCCGGTATGGTTTAACGTTGCCCAAATCATATGGAAAAGATTCGGGTGTTTGAGAGACAATGTCTGCGACGTTGCCTCGGACTACACAGAACACCAGAGTCGGAGTACAAACATAACTATGCCATACAACAGAGCCAGCATAAACGGAATAGATCATTTCTTGCTGAAGTTTGGTATAGGTATGACAGCGATGTCATCGACTAATAGCTTAATTTTTAGTGCTTACTACCCCAACAATGAGTACTACGAAAGTGCACGTTTAAATGGCAACATTCCACCTGAAGCTTTCCTGAGCGCCTTCGGTTCAGTAGGACTGTTTCTGATTGCGACCGAAGAGATAGGGTGAGGCAGGAGAACCTGTTTTGGTGGCTTCAAATTGAGAACGTCATTTAAAGTTGTCTAGGGCGTTTGGTCTTGGCCGGCGCGTACATAGGTCTAAGGATAAGGTTAGCGACGCTCAGGGTGGCTGTTCAAGTTTTGAAGTAGGTTTAAGTAATTTTAAGTAGTATAATTGATTTTGGTTAGTTTTAAGTAGCTTAAATAGGGTTGGGATCGAAATACTGTATGGATGAAAATACTGTATCTCAAAATACTTTATTTCAAAATACTGTATGTACAAAATACTGCATGATCAAAATGCTGTATCTCAAAATTCTATATATAAAAATTCTGTACCTATACCAAAGTTCTGTATTTCAAAATGCAGTAAATAAGGCTAAAAAAAATATAAATCTAAAGGGCGCACTTTTTTACATTGTCAAAATGATTTTTATTTTTTAGTCTTATTTACATCATTTTGAAGTACAGAATTTTGAAAACAAAATACTAGTTTTAAGAAAACATAATAATAATTTTTCATTAGCATTATTTTCCAATTCATAAGTCTGTGAAATAATAAAAACAAAAATAATATAAATGGTATCTTCTTTTCGTTTTCTCTTTCTTATTTTCTTCTTAGTTATTTGTATCTGTTAAACATTAGTACATGAATAGTTGTTTTCATCATAATCTACAAATTCATAAGCACTTGCACCAAAATAATTGATCTATAAAAACTTCCAGTATTATACAGTATTTTGACAATACAGCATTTTGAGAAACAGCATTTTAAATGTACAGTGTTTTGAAATACAGAATATTACACATACAGTGTTATGACCATATAGTATTGTACAGTATTCAAACAGAATTTTGACCATACAGTATTTTATAATACAGCATTTCAACCCGCTCCCGCTTAAGTATTATAATGGCTTTCGGTTTTTTTATTTAGTGTTTCATATAAAATAAAAAATAGTGATAAATATACCAAGTTTATTTTTTAATTTGCTTCGTTTTAGATTAAGTTATTGTTATTTAGTATTAAAATTGTTCTTAGGCCAAAAGGCAGTACTTATAAGATAATCGATTAACTTAAAGGGCCAGTATATTTTTAAGTGTTTTGAAATGTACGCTAGTTTTTTAAGAATTTTTGTCCAGCTTTAAGATAGTTTTAAGACAAGATTGTAATAATTGTAATTAAGTATTAAAAAATTCTTGGTTCTATAGATATATCGTCTTAAATATTAAACAAAGAAGGTTTTTGAAAAGTTTACGCCCAATTTGAATTTGCCAACATAACTGTAGTAAATTGTTTTATGAAAACCATTGAGGGAGGACAATTGAAAATTAAACTTTACACGCAAGAGAAAATGGTTTTCATTGTTAAACAATATTACAAAACTGAAACTTAAACGAACGCCTCTAGCAGAGAATTTAAACTCAATCCATGTATATTACTTCTTTATTTATGAATTTCCAATCGAAGACAGTATAAATAAAATAAAATCAAAAGAGCCAAGTACTGATGAAAATTTTAAAATGTTAAAGTTGATTGATATATATACATATGTGTCATATCCTGATGTATTTTTATGCAATGTCAAATGTTATTTACATAAATTGCTGGTGTTGCAATGAGATTACCAATTGCACCAATAGTTACTGGTATTAGGGATGCATGACTTTAAAGAATAAGCATTAAAAACATCTCCAAAAAACATTCGATTTAAAAAAGATACATGGATAACACGATCTATGTAAGAGGTTCATGTGAAGAATTTTCTGAATCACCTTAACTCATTTCATGTCAAAATTAAATTTACAATGGAAAAAGAAAACTCATTAGTGTTCTTGGATGTGCGAATAATGAAACTGCAAAATGGCTCCATCGGCCATCGGGAGAAAATCATACTGAAAGATATCTGTATGCTATATCACATCACCACTCAGCTCAATTCATATCTGTAGTGTCGGCTCTTGTTAGCCAAAACCTCAAAAATGGCAGTGTTTAACTCACATTAAGTGAAATTACGGTTGGAATTGGACACATTTTAAGGAAATTTGGTTTAAGGACTATTTTTAATCCACCAACTTCTGAGGTCACCGAAGGACAGAATTTGACTATAAAATTATGAAGTGTACTCGGTTCTATATAGTTGTTGGTTAATATGTATTGGTAAACCCAAGAGAGGTACACAAATTCGATAAAATAAACATATTAAACCTATCCGAAAGTAGTACCCGTGGCATGATGTATAGTGCCTTGGACTGTCATGCTAAAGGTTTTGGGTTCGATCCCTGCCTATGCCACCTAAAGTTTTTTCACGGGTACTGCCTCTTTCGAGGAATTGACAAATTCGCCAAGAGTAATTCTTGGCATGAAAAGTGCTTTCTCAAATTTTCCGATCGCGTTCGGCTTAAAACTGTAGGTCCCTTCCATCCCTGACAACAGTTCTCGCACACATGAATGGTTGAGAGTTGTCAGTTACGAGGCAGTAGTTCCCAAACGGACTGTTGCGCCACCCAATTTATTTTTTTAAACCCATCCAAAATAATGCATTCACAAAATCTGCGATATGTGAACTTCTAGTCTACTACGAAGTTTTTTTTATTCGGTTTAACAGATTTTATATGTTGAGAATTTTTAGAGAGTTAAAGAAGCAAAAATACTTGAACAGAGATTGAAGCTTCAAATTATCGTGAACATTAAATCCTTTTAAAATATTACAAAATAAAAAGAAAAAGAACCTTTAAAAAGCCGAAACCTGGTATTATAAGTTTGCGTGTACCCAGGAATACATTGACTTTATGCAGCAACAACCAATTACAAATACAATACTCACAAATAATCAAAGTACAATAACAACTGCTCACCGGTACTGTTTAAAAACAAGAGCGAGTACCAAAAAACAATAAAATGTAAACCTAACAAATGTCAGTCATATTCCGTGACCACGAGCAATGAAACACGCTCGAAACTTTAGGAAAAAGAACGTATGCCTTATTATTTCTTAAGACAAAACGCGGTAAGTTCCGAAAAACTTTACTATCTAAAGTAAACAACGTCCGCCAAAAGATCAACTTAAAATCTCAAATATAATTCAGTCATTTTAACAAAAATACTCATACCAGTTATTGACAATTGATTGCTAATCAAGATATTGCAGATACAAATGGTTTACTTTTTTTGTGGTTCCTTTAAACTTCACTTCAAGTAAGCAATAATTATTCTTAATAACATTCAAATAAAAATGATTTATACGTGTGTCGTAGTTCCTATTTTTTACACTATGCATCCATTGTCAACATTAACGACACATTATGAGATAATGTGGTTAATTATTCTTGAATTAATAATTCAAGAATATTTTTAATTTTGAACGCTTGGCATTTGCTGTTGGCTTCGTGTTTTTTTTTTAATTTAATTTTGCAAACAACTGCCATATATATACATACATGTCAGCAACTGTAACTACTTTTCGCACAGTTCACGGCTATCTTGGCTAATGTTGGTTTACCATGTGTCTAAAGTTCGGGAACTATTCTTGTGAATATATTCATTGACCTAGTCGCATGACATTGGTGGACAGTTGAGTCGCTAAAACGCACAATTTCGCTGCCTTGAAAGTTCTTACGCAATAAAACCATAATTAGACGTGATTTATAGCTTATTTCCTTGACTTTTTGGAGTTACATATCGTCCAAATCATGATCTCGAATAGAATCGATATCGATAATTTAAGATCATCATTTACATTTGCATAATATTTTCGGCTGAGCGTACAGGCCTTTACGACATCAGTATTGCCTTCACACCCGTCAAATGTCTTCACAATTTTACCAATTTCTTTTCGTCGTTCGATTGTGATGGCCAGATTTTATAGCGTTATGCGTGAAAAGCGGCTTTGTTTGATTAACCACTTTCTATTGTTCAACAATGTTCAAATAGACATGTACATTCAAGAGGACACAAGCATCCACAGGTTTTTCTCAAAACCCACCTCTGTCTATCAACTCCTACTCTCACCTCCCCGCGGTGAACATCGGGTGCCTAGTACCTCAACTGGAGATTGGGTTCCAACCCCAGTGGAAAGTTGTTGGGGGCAGCAAACGAGAGAGGGGGGAGAGGTGTTTCCACTAAGGCACCTCTCCTTATCCAGGCGGCAGCGGACGAATTCTCGAGATGGAATCAACGGTGGCGTCTACAGTTCCAGTAAGGTTGAACTAATTAGTGAATACCTTATAGGGCTTCTTCGACATATTCGGAGCCCAGGCATGTAAGGAGCGGTTTATCCGGCTCCCTTTCCTTGGAGTTATACTAAGGATCTGGCCCTCCAGGTTGGGGGTTGTGCCGTCGGGGTGACTTCCTGGCCACGTAAAAATACCTTTAGTTTCGAAGCACCAACAAGCCTCGGATACGGACGGATTCACTGTTGACAACCCACGCAAACGAAATAAGGACAACGAACTTCGGATATGTACGTGGAATGTTAGGTTCCTTAACAGACCACGTGCAGCCGAACAATTAGCGGAAGCCCTAAACTGCTGCAGAGCAGATATTACAGCCATCCAAGAAGTGCGATGGGATGGACCGGGCAAACGCAAACTAAAAGACTGCGATATCTGCTACGGCGACTGCTACCGAGAACAAAGACAGCGTCTATTTGGGTTTGGATTTGTTGTTGGAACTAGACTCAGGCAAAAAGTCTTGAGTTTCAACAGTGTGAGCGAGCTCATCACGACAATCCGCATCAAGGCTAAATTCGCCAACATAAGCCTTATATGCGCGCATGCCCCAACAGAGGAGAAAGATGAAGACACCAAATACATATTGTTCGAGCTCTTGGACAAGACATATGAGCAGTGCCCTGGCTATGACATTAAAATTGTCTTAGGAGATTTTAATGCCAAGCTAGGAAGAGAAGACATCTTTGGTGGGATAATCGGGAGATACAGCCTGCACGACACCACCTCCGACAACGGATTCAGGCTGGTCGATTTCGCTGCGGGGCGAGACGTTCTGGTAGCTAGTACGCAGTTCACGCATCTTAATATCCACAAGGGGACATGGAAATCTCCTGATCAATCAACCGTCAACCAGATTGACAACATTGCGATCGACGCACGACACTTCTCCAGTATCCAGGATATCCGAACATTCCGAGAGGCCAACATTGACTCGGACCACTACCTCGTTGTAGCCAAGGTAAGGCTATGGATATCCCGATCCAAGCCAAAACAAGGAAGTACTGTGAGAAGATTTGGCGATCTGATCGAGTCTCTAATAACCTCCTAAGGAGTCCTATGCTTCCTGCATTAAGCATTGAAAACAATGCGCAACATTGCCTTGCAGCCATCAGAGATGCCGCCTCTGAAGTGCTAGATTTCACACAGCCACCACAGCGAAACCCCTGGTTTGATGACGAATGTCGGCAAGCGCACGCTGCGAAACAAGAGGCATACAAAACGGCGCTGCACAAAAGGACTAGAGCTGCTCACGAGCTCTACGAGCAGAAGAGGAGAGAGGAACACCGGCTTCTTAGATGGAAAAAAAGGGCATGAGAAGCGCGCGATCGAGGAGATAGAGGGATGTCACAACAGAAATGAGGTTCGTAAATTTTACCAAAAGGTAAAAAAAACCTCCCAAGGGTACCAACCACGAACCGAAGCCTGTAAAGACGATCAGGGGAACATCGTAGTAGAAAAGCAGTCGATTCTGAGAATATGGAAAGATCACTTCTCCAAATTATATAACGGCGATGACGAACCGAATTCCGCTGTAAGGGAGATAGAACCACTCAACCTCGGCGACGCAAATCAACAATTCCGCCTACCCGACCTTGACGAAGTGAAGAAACCTATATCTAAACTTAAGGCAAACAAAGCTGCTGGAGCTGACGGCATCGCTGCCGAACTATTCAAAGCTGCAGGCGGTGACTTGGTACGGAGCATGCACCAACTCATCTGCAAAATATGGTCGGAAGAAAGCATGCCCGATGAGTGGAATCTCAGCATAGTGTGCCCGATACATAAGAGAGGAGACCCTCTAAACTGCGCCAACTACAGAGGCATCAGTCTCCTTAACATTGCGTATAAGATCCTCTCTGTCGTATTATGTGAACGTCTGAAGCCATTTGTCAACAACCTGATTGGTCCTTATCAGTGTTGTTTCAGACCAGGAAAGTCCACTATCGACCAAATATTCACACTACGGCAGATCTTGGAAAAAACCCAGGAGCTTCAAATCGATACCCACCATCTCTTTATCGATTTTAAAGCCGCGTATGACAGCATCTATAGGGAAGAGCTCTACCGAGCAATGTCTAGTTTTGGCATCCCTGTCAAACTTATCCGTTTGTGCAGAATGACGATGGAGAATGCACGCTGCTCTATCAAGGTCGGAAAAGATCTTACCGATGCATTTGATGTCAAAAAAGGTTTTAGACAAGGCGATGCACTGTCATGCGACTTCTTCAACATCGTTCTGGAAAGAATTGTGCAAAACCGTTAACACGAGAGGCACAATCTTCCAAAGGTCCATACAATTACTCCGATACGCAGATGATATTGACATAATTGGAAGATCAAAGCGTGATGTCAGTGGAGCGTTTTTTGAGCATAGCGACGGAAGCGAAGAAGATGGGTTTAGTGGTCAATGAGGGCAAGACCAAGTATATGCTGTCATCAAAACAAGGACACTGAACGACGACGTCATGGACAAAACGTCACCGTGGACAGCTATAACTTTGAGGTAGTTAAGGACTTGGTCTACCTAGGCACCGCTATTAATACAGACAACGACACCAGCGCTGAAATCAAACGAAGAATAACTCTTGCAAATCGCTGCTTCTTAGGACTTAGAAGGCAATTGAGAAGTAAAGTCCTCTCTCGAGCATGTAAAATCACCATCTATAAGACACTCATCATCCCGGTTCTCATCTATGGCGCTGAGGCCTGGACCCTGACAGAAAGATGAGAGCGTCTTAGGATGCTTCGAGAGAAAAATTCTTCGGGTGATTTTTGGTCCCGTACGCATAGATGGAGAATGGAGGAGAAGATATAACGACGAACTGTACGGGCTATATATAACAGCCCGGAAGGTCTTCGAATCCAATCCCGAGGGACGGCGCAGTAGAGGAAGACCGCGACTCAGGTGGCGCACCCAGGTGGGAGAGGACCTCAACCAACTTGGCGTGCGAAACTGGAGACAGCTAGCTAGGGACCGAGCTGGCGAAAAACGCTTGTTGGTTGAGGCTCAGGTCTGCCCCGGACTGTAGCTCCACCTTAAGTAAGTAAGTAAGATTGTTCAACAAAAACAATCTCGTAAATGACGCACATAATTTTAATTCTAAATGAAGCTAGTCGAACACAATTTCGTTCTGGAATTAAGGGATTCAAAAATCGATGCAACTTTCAAACATTTAAATTTATAAACTAGCAATTACTTGATTTCCAATTAAGTCTCACTATGAAGAGCGGAAATCATTTTTTAATGGACAAGGGAATTAGGGAAGACATAAAATCGATAGTTCATCATCATTAACGACTGCAAACAATCCGGTTTATAGAAAAAGTGTTGCACAAAGGCTCCCGCTGTAGAGAATTTAGTCGTCTAGAGATTTGATATTAGATCCTTTTCGTACATATGCATGTATCTCTGCCTAAAAATATTTTTGTAAGTACCGCCCTTTATCTGGATAAACCACATATTCTATCTTTTATTTTGTTTGACGATCGATAATAATTGTTCATGTTTTTAACAGACCTTAAAGAAAAAATGTATCTTCTAAGTTTTTACATAATTTAATTTTGTAGATATGTAACTCAAGTAGAAACTGCAATAATTTCAGTC
Source organism: Eupeodes corollae (assembly GCF_945859685.1). Taxonomy (NCBI): domain Eukaryota; kingdom Metazoa; phylum Arthropoda; class Insecta; order Diptera; family Syrphidae; genus Eupeodes; species Eupeodes corollae. Next base: position 79,730,605 of record NC_079148.1, read on the forward strand.
TGCTTTTTTCATAATCGTATACACGGAATAACCAATTAAGATGTCATTTCCTTTATCGGAACCACATAATAATTTCTTCTATAAATCAAACCAAAATTAAAACAAAAAGTAATAACCATCAATTCTTTTTCGATGAAATCCACTTAATAATTTCTTTAAACAAAACGATATAGACTAAACATCAGGTCAATATTATTGTTCCTGCTAAGAACGGGCACATATGGAACCATTTTTGTGATGTCGGAAGTCCATTCAAAAACTCTAAGCAATTTTAACTAAACTGATCTGGTCAGTACACAATTTCAAATTCAAAAAAGGAAAATAAACGAAATCTTCCAATTTACGTTTGTATATAAACATTTCCGAGGTAGTAAATTCTCAAGTAGCTATACTAACCATCTTGTATTCGGGTAATTTGGATGCTGATGAAAAATAAGAAATACATCGGTTTTAGCTTAATTGCTTCTGGTTAAATGTTTTCAATCGACCTAAATGCTTTTAAGAATTTATGAATTCGTAATACACATTAGAATTTTTATTTGACAGAGTACGATACGAATACGGTACGACCGGTCGGTAGTCATGGTGAGGGCCGCAGTCGTAGCGCCTACATACCACATATATGCGACCGCTAGCCGGTCATTGTATTTAGTTCGATCAATGCACTCAACCGTTTATCTTTGTTTAAGCCAAAAATTAATTTGAAGAAATAAAAGAACAACAATAATATTTCCCAAAATGGCTAATTAATATCCATATCGTTCGAGCGGGAATTCATAGATAACAAAGACTTTTATGTATTATGCATCATTCGCAAACACATTTTCACAATTTATTGGTATTCTTAGTCAGCATTAAAAGTTTTTATATTGTGAATTATTATTTTGTATCCGCAGCAGCTGCTACATATATTTTTGGCGCAAACATTGAGATGCATTGCACAAGTGTATGTACGTAAGTATCTTGAAAGATAATAATTTGACTTTAAACTATAATCTTTCAATCTTTGATGTTGCCGTTTCTGTGCATAAATTTAAAATTAAATCAATAAATTCCTTAACTCGATCAGATCACTATGCCATAGCCAGAAGTCAGAAGTCAGAAACCTAATGTTGTAGATAAATGGTGGAGATGATAATATTAATTTAGAAGGTGTTTATTTTTGTTTTCTTAGCACGTCGCAATCTACCCTTGTTGTTTTATTAATTAGTGCTTTGCTTGGATTTGATTAAATATGTCAAACATGTTAATCTTTTTATTACTATATCACTTATTAAGTTTGGAAGAAGAATATTATTGCATATTTAACAATAAAATGCGAATGTCTACCTTTGATTGACAATAATAGGAGACGGACAATATGGCGCACTCTCTTGACAAAAGTGGCAGAAAATTCGTGACAGTTTTACTAGAATGGTAATAAATCAATATTCATTGAGTAAACGATTGAAATTCAATTCAGTGCAGTTCAGCTGGAGCCGATTTTTCATTCAATGAAAATCATAATACGTACCCATTGTTTTGGACAGTTCCCTTGAAATAAAGTATAATATTTTATATATAACGAGTCATTTTTCTTGTCTGAAAATCGTATTTATTTTTAAAAGTGTTTGAAAAGTGGATCTTTTCTGGGGTAAATGGTATTTTTCACTTATGGCTTATGGCAGGCAGTTAAAGGATATAATGAAAAACAGTCTTATGTTCTTATGCCGAACGTACAAAATCTACACATAGAAATGTGCAGAAGATTTTCCAGCATATTTTAAAACTTAATTTGACCACCGTTTATTTATCAATATATTAACTATCAATTCAAGAATAAAGTCTCTATCAACTGGTAATTAAAACTTTATTGCGAATACTGCTGCAAATTGTGCTGCCACAGAGTTGAACTTCGATGTAAAATTTTAGTTTTGGTATTATTGGCTTGGTTTTAACTTAAATAAAACAACTTGCATGGCAATCATTTTATAATAACCCTTTCTGGATCCGATCATTTTCAAGTAGATCCCATCTAATTCATTTCATTAATCATTTTTCGGAAAAAAGTACATCTTTGGTACTGCGGTCTTCTTTCTGTGTGTGCTGAATCTTAATGCCTTTCGGGCTAAATCTTTACAAAAATTGGTTTCAAAGATGTTGAAGTGATTCCTCGAGCAAATAATTTTAAAAGTCAGCTAGTTCAAGTAAATTAAGTATGGATTGCTGACTTTTGATCGGTCTCAGCTTATTCTCGATATCGAGTCCGGGTTCTTCATCCTCATATTTCTGCAAATATGGTTGCACCCATGACATTTTACCGTAACTTGTGGAAATCATGAGTTTCTTTAAATTAATTGGTACACATATTTTTCAACTGATATAATAATTTGATAAATGTCAATTTTTGAAAGCTACAATACCAAGTTTTTCAACCAAAATATTTTTTAATTTACAATGAATATTGATCAAGAATATTCAAAGTTAATAACCATTACACCTATGGATTACTTTTGTGGAAAACCTCAAATACTAGCCGTGTTTTTTTGGTATTCCATATAAAGTACAGTGAGGCATTACCAAAAACCTATCCCCAGCAGTTCAGTTTTTATATTTAAAACTTATACAATTGAATATTTGCCAGAATAATTTATCAAAAAAATAAAAAAAATAGCCAAATTTAGACCAGTGCGCCGTGAAATCGAGTAAGCTGATTTTTATTAGTTGACTACGAAAATTAAGAAAATACGTCTGTGTAATGCGATAGTCGGTTTCAAAGATTTAACCGTACAATTTGACATACAATTAAAACTTCAAGAAGGGGCCTTGTTCGTAGACTACTACAATAACGTGTGGTGTTGAAGCGAGCTTGAAGCTTGCCTCAATTTTGTGTATACCTGAATAGAGTAGAAATGAGCTTTATTCCCCCATTCCGGTTGGGGATCGGAATCGAGTCTAAATTTCTTAAATTAAAGTTGGTTTTACAGATAATGCATGATGGTCTGTTTATTTGCATGTTTGTGTACAAAAAATATAGTTTTGTGTTAATCAAATTTAAAAAAAGCAAAAAAGCAAATGGAGTAGGTAGCATATTGTTATATGGTGCTGAACTATTCAGATCTTCATTGTTTAACAAGAATCAAACTATCTCACTTGCCTTCATAAGAAACATCGAAACACCATTTGCATTTTAGAAAGTGCTGTCATACTTTTAATCATTTTTAAATCTTTTTGTGCGGTGGAAACACCAAAAAGATTTAATTAATCTGAACTGAGATAAACTTTTGGTTTAAACATAGCCAAACTTAATTATCGTTTCTTTGTAAAATAAAAAGTAGCCCAGTTAGTCCATTTTCACTAATAAAACTAAATAATATCATCAGTAACAGATTGATTTGTTCCCCAATGGAAAACACATGATTCAAATGATGCACAACTACTCAACGAACACAGCCATCGAGATACAAATGCAATATCAATCATACCAACATTTAAGAAAAAAATCACATAAGATCCATTCGAGACTCGTATAAATATCAAAAACACATCCATAGTAAGATTATACTTTAGCTCTTATCGATGTTATTCATACTATGGATATTGTTTTTTTTATTCGTGTGAAATCTAAAATCCTATACGGGTATTATCAAACATATTTTTGGTAGCCATAACAATGCTATTAGTTAAACAAACACATATTTTTTATTCGGCTTTGTCATATTTTTGTGGTGATTATTCAAATATTTTTGAACATGTAAGAACGTAATATGTATGTTGGAATACACTTTATTCAAAGGTTGGGGCTAATGTACATTGTACAAAGCATTTATAAAATAATTCATATTGGGCGTTTAGAAGAATAGTTAGTTAATATGAAAAGTCATTTTCAACTTAGCCGGTAATATCATTTACTACCACAATTTTAGCTAAATTTAATACAATATGACCTCAAAAGCCATGTAGGGTAAATATTTACGATTTAATGAAACAAGCTTAGTTTCTTATTTACATTTCATCATTATTTCAAATTATTATATTTACTACATATTTAGGTAATGTCATCAATGACATCAATATTATTAACAATAAACACCATGGTAACGATTCTTAGTGCCAATAATTTTTCTTATACCATAACTTAAAATGAGTTTTAATTTTAATTGGATAATATTAATGAATATGAATATATGTATGTGCATGTGTTAAGATAACAAAAATCGTTGATTATTTGCATTCATTTCCTTATTAAGAAAACGATGACACACATATTCTAATTGAATAAACTAATTGGCACCAACTAATGCCAACTATAGTAGGTACACTAAAAACCACAACATACCAAAATTGTTACCTTATTAATATACATAAATGAGTTTTCCATCCGAAATAATAACCCAACAACCACCGCATCGCAATGTAGGAAAAAATTAAACCCAATATGTTTCGATACACAAATCTTCACTGCATGCATAAGTTGCAATGCATAAACTTAAGCACGCTCGTAAAATCATTGCCAAGATAATTTTTGCATCATTTATGTAGGCATGCATGTCATTTTACAAAAGGTCGCGCAAAAAGAATTTCTTTGAATGTATTTCAATTTATGGTGATCAAAGCGGACTTAAAATTGATGAAACATGATGGTTTTTTAAGGTTATGTGAAATATTTATCAAGATGTATTTTAAGTCAAGGCAATTTTAAATCTACGTAATGTATAACATATATCTGCTTTTAAGTCACCGTCAGATGTTTTGAGTACCTAGTATGTTTCTGACTTCATTAAGAAAAGTTCTTGAAGTCCTCAAAAATATCTCATTAAAAACAACAACAACATAACTTAGATTATATCATTTTGAAATATATAAAAGTTTTTAAAAAGTTGGCGTTTGCTTCAAAAAAAACATTTTCATATTTATATGGAAGGCCATATTGATGCCAATAATTCAGACAAATTAAGCTTAAACGATTATATGCTACGTTTACATTACTTCATAGTCTAAAAAAGATACTGAAAAACACAGGTTTCCCTTTAATTCAGCGGATCAAAAAATTATATTAAGTGGTTAAAATAAATTAAAGACTTTCAGTATTATGTATTTTTTTCGATCGATTCAATTTGTTTTCCTTACAACGAGTTTTTAAATACATTTTAAATGAAACAATGAAGTTACCCTTCAAACATTGTCCTAAGCTTAATTTAACCGATTTATTTTTATAATTTGAAGGCAATTTAGATGTTTCATTCTCTCACAGTTGAGGAAATCTTACAAAGAAATCATATTTTCGGTTCTAAACAAAATAAATTAGGAGGTGCAAGAGTCCGTAGAGAACGAATGCCTAGTAACTTACAACTCTTAACCATTCCTGTGTGCGAGACTAATTTACGAAAGCACTTTTCACAAAAAGAAATACTCTTGGCGGATTTGTAAATCATTCGCAAGAGGCCTCTGGCACGAACGGTCCTACGCAATAACTATCACGGCACGGGCACTACAGATGTCGGTGTTATCATTATTAAAAGTGACATCTTTGCAGAACTCGCAGCTGATATTTTGTTGTATTTGTACATATTTATATAACTTTTATAAATATTTTCTTTTTACAAAAATAACCCCACACAATACTTTTAAACCTATAACAAAAATACAAGTAAAAAAAAAATCAATAACTAGCTTCAGAAGGAAAAAGAAGTTCTAGACTTGGGAGCGGTTCAGATTCAGCAATTTATGGCGTTTTCGATTGGTCGTTTAGAATCTTCCTGAACTCCTCAAAATGACAATGCCTTTTCTTTCATTAATGTAACCACAAAATTCTGAAATGAAACCAAATTTGAATGGCAAAATATCACACAAACTTTAATCCTGGTCAGATATTTCTTGATCTGTATAGACAAATAAAACATACTTTTTTTAGAAGAATGATTATCAAGGTGCTTCGAAAATTGAAAAACAAATATAACTTCCATTAAGTCCTATCCGATAGTACACTGTCTATATGGCTAATATAAATAAATTTAGTAGCACCCTGTTTCTTTACCAGGAAAAATAATGGCAAAACAGAGCATGAGTAATCATTGCCAAAAATACCAATACTACGTGCGTTATTACAATATATTTAAATTATCATCTTTTTTCTACGTAAATAGGTATGTATGTACCTACTTAAATACATAATGTACATAGCGTAAATGTTGGGAGCAAAATTGTCATGTGCGCTTCTATCTTGAATATTTATTTTATTCGATGGTCATGATTTATTTAGGCTTGTATTGTTGTTAAACATAATTTTAAAGAAAATAAATAAATATACATGTGTACAATGAATGATTTGTTATTATTTTAAGAAGAAAATATGTTTTTTGTTTAATACAAAAAAGAATTAGATGTGTTCATAATGGCTGAAATATGGCCAAGTGCATTAGAACACATCAGCAGCTTGTCCTAAAATATTATTATTTATTTTAGGAACCTCAATAACTACAATATAAAAAAAGTGAATTTCGTCTATGGACAAAATTAATATTTTATTTCAACAAAGACTTGAAGGCTTTTACATACATATATTAATTCAAATATGAGTGGTGTTAAGATTAGCCTCACTTCAAAAGATTTCATTCTTTTTACTTTACTTTTTTCAGAAAGTTTTCAGTTTGGGTCGCGTCTTAACCTCTCTTTTAATATTCTTTTTAATGTTATCTAACACGTCTGAAAAAATAATTTATAAACAATAATTTATACTGTTCAGTGTAAACTTTCATGGTGTGTTACACAGTGGTCTCTCTTGAGCCACAAGCTATTGGTGGCCCAATTGTGCAGGATCAGCTTTTGAAGAACTAAGAGGGTCAGGAAACTTTATATTGAAAATTGCGATTGTTTCGTTGATTGTGTGTATGGAACGTATTCCTTCTTAGAATTCCTGCAGTCCCATATATTCACTTTATTTTTAAATAAATATAGAGTCCACCACTTATCCACAAACCGCAACGAAAATTGATGCAGTGTAATGTCGTTTGTGAAATGTCTAATTCGAAACATCGACGAGGAATAAAAAGACCTGGGGCGTTCGTCAACACTACAGGCTAAAATAATCTCAGTTGTTCTTTGATTCTTCACATCGTTCTGTCCCAACAGCTATATTTTGTGGAAAAACCTGCATCACTATTACTCTCTGAGAAGATGCTTAACTACAATCCAAAAAGTCTTTACGGCGATTGAACGTTCATCAATCTAGTAATAGCATAGTTTAAACTTGTTAAATGTTAAAAAATAGCAGATATTTATAAGACTATTTGAATATTATGTGCTTCCTTTTAATGATAGCAAGCTTGGCTACATTTTATTGTTGTAAAATATATAATATGATTAATATTTTGTTGTTCAGGTGTGTTTCAAAAGGTTAACTTTTTAATGAGGGCCATGTTAATCAATGTGGAATTATTGTTCATATGTATGTCGATGAATTGTATACCAACCCATAATTGAAAATACTAACGATTTTTTAATAACAATTTGAATAAAATGTCATGCTTCTAAAATGTTCAAATAATTCTACAAATATATACAGTCATGAGTCACGCTACTGTACTTAATTCTCTTGAAGCAGCGCTTTTATATTCTGTTCACTAAATTCATCAATAATGTTGAATCAAGTGCCAGGATAGCTTAGGTTAACTTCATATTAACAAATAAATAATTATTAAAACGGCTCTAAAAATGTGGTATACTCGTGCGTACACTCACTTTAATTTGATGTTTTTTGTTGAACTATGCAAGATTTAAACGCAAATGATACAATTTTTGGGTGGTGCTCTCTTGCTTTTGTCTGGTGGTTTCCGTCAGACCTTACCAATTTTTACTCCCTCTACTTTCGAGGATGAGATTAATCTATGTAAATAATTCTTATGGTAAAGTGTTGAAACACACAGACATTGGGAACGGTAAAATAAGAACTGTTACCAAATATGCAATGCATTAAACTACCATAAAATTTCTACACTGTTCTTCAGAAAATGACTTGATTCAGAGTATTTTTGTCGGATATACGGAGTTATTACTTGAAACATAACTGCCTCAGTCATCTGGCTATTTTGGCAGCCAAAAACTTTGATGTCGAAAAATTAACTTCCAGATACAGGAGTCATTACGAGTCATATAAATCAATCGATTCTTTTTTTTTATTATAAGCGCACACTCAAGGGGATAGTACTTCCCTTATAATGTAGACACAGTGTGAGAACTAGGAAAATGAGTGAGGGGTTGAAAGGAGGTGTCGGTGCACATTGGTTTTGAATTCCTGAATATTGCAATGGGTGGGAAAGACAGAGTGTGGCAAGGCATTATACATTCGCGTAGTACTGCTAAAGAACGAATCTTTGTACTTGACAGTACCATCGAAGTTGACCTCGAGGAAACATTGATGGGAATTCATAGAAGCGCAAGTATTACGGTTGAACTGTCTAAGTGAATGCAACTGGTTAGCTCTCTAAAGCATAAACTTTTATAATAATGGTAAAAGAGGGTGAGACAAGAAACATTTCGACGATTTTCAAGCGACGTAAATGATCTTATGATGGTAATATCACCAATCAATCTATATGCTCTACGTTCAATACTGTCTAAGCGGCTTTAACGATACAAGACAAGATTGAGTTAGCGAAAATGATGGAGTACCTTTTCCAATTGAATTCTTAAATCACTAGATATACCTGGAGTACCGCCACATAATCTTCGTTAAAAATTGGTTTATCTTTTATTCTCCTGCCTAATTTGAATCCACCTCAATTCAACAACAGTACACGTTTGGTCATCAAAAAGATCACCGGAAGTATCCTTGAAGCAAGAATTTGAACTAAAAAGTGTAAAGAAAAGTGATTAAATAAATCGCAAATCCAAACAATGTCCATTTGTGGTTTACATTTGGAAAATCGATGTTTTTTCCATCGAACCTATTTGTTTTAACGAAGTTATCAAGAAAAAACAACGTATTCTTAAAAAATAAGATTTTAGAAAAAAATAAAAAGTTACCAGGAAGGAGATTCCTTTAATATTTTCCCACATTATTTATTTATTTATTTACTTTTACTCATAATTTCTAAATAGTTGGTAGATTTGTACATAGTTACTTTAATAAAACACAATAATGAAAGTCCCAATTCATGTGGAACCGTAAAGAAAAACCAATAAAGTATTGAAATATTTAATATAGGTTTTATTTTTAAATTATGTTCTTGGGTTAATTTTTTGTTAAAAATATATGGGCTAGTACTGGTACAAGAAATTATTAGGGGAAAATGCGAGACAATATCCGTAGGTATTTTATATTTTACAGTGAAAGCCTTGTAAAATTAGAAAAAACCGAGTGATAGCTCGCGAGGACGATAAGGTTTAACTTTGTAAGTATACCTGTACAAATACTGGAAGCAATACAGTATTTCAGTATTGAGCAAAAGTTTCTGCTATAAATTATGCCATTACACAATAAATTGTATTGGAAGCGGACTTACAAGTTTTGTTTTGGAGTTCTTACTACAGTAAGAATTGTATATTTTTTATTATATTTATTATAACATAATAATTTAAAATAGTTTTTTTTTCTATTTTCCATAGGATTAACGTGATAATTATTTCTCCACGTTTTGTTCTTATTGCTAGCTCATAGTCAATCTTTCCAAAAATCTTTTGTCAAATGTTTGTAAAGAATTTAACGTTATAAAAAATCATTATATAACGTAACTATTTTAATCTTTCCGAATTATCGAATTGAAAATGTTGACATTTTTCGACGGTTAAAGGTATGTAGACCCTAAATATTTGTTTGTCTGTTTGGGAACATTTTTCCTTCAGCTATAAGCGGGAGAGATATCGACTTCTAATACATTTTGTTTTTCAGATAAAAACAAGAAAAGATGCAGAAAGAAAAAACGATACAAAATTGAGTACTTGTTTTTTCACTGTAGCCACTAATAATAAGGGAAAAATAATAAATATCTCTCAAACCAATGACACTAGAGATTTAATTAAATACTAAAAAAAGAGGCTGGTATGTGCATTTCACTGATAACTTCCCATTCCCATTTTCAACTTGTCTAAAACTTTAACAAAATGTTAATAACAATGTCTTGTGTGAGATACAAAATTTGTCAATACCTTTCTTTGTTGTCCTAATACTTGGGTCGAAAACCATTTCTTATCAATTTGTTTTGTTGTTTTTGTAAGTTTTCGTGTTTAGCGAAAAAAAGTTGTTAATTCAATTTTTCTAAAACAAATAGCAGTTAGCAACAATGTTTTGCATATTTTAAAATAAGTTTGCTTTAAATATCTGTATTTTTTCCCGAAATTTATAGTCAATAACCAATTTTTACCAATTTAAGTAGCATTTTTGTTGTTTCTTATATAAAAAATACAGGGTGGATTTTTCTAAACCCATAATCGTATGTTGACAACTTATACTTCGCAAAATTGGTAAAAACTTATGCTCGATTCTCGAGAATATATGAAGGAATTGAATTCCAAATTATTTGAATTTAAAATAATGTCTTTAGAAAAATTCAATTCGTACTTTTTATAAGAAATAAAAACTTAAAAAAAAATTCTCCTAAAATTGAAAACAAAATTGGGATTCTATGTACTAAAAATGTTCGGAACAAACACAGATATTAAAAAAAAACTTATTTAATGCAAAATATTGTCGTTAGTTTTAACTCCTTTTTTTTTGAAAAACAACAAGCAACAATTATTTAAGTTTGAATAATGGTTTTTAGACTCAAGTTTTATGAAAACAAAGATTGATATTGACTTACAATTTTGTATCTTATAAAAAATGTTGTTATTAATATTTTGTAAAATCTTAAAGAAAATCAAAAGATGTATGGTGATGGGAAATTATCAGCATGGGTTGTATTAAAGGTTGTTTTTTTTTCTCAATTAAGTGCACAAGGGCATTGTGAAAATGTAAGGGGACAGGGGGTTTGAAATAAGATGTCATTATGTATGTCACTAAAATCTCAAAAAAAAATAAACTTAAGTTTAAGAATATGAAGATGAAATGTATGCAAACAAATTTGTTTTCGAAAAATCGATCTAATAACAACAATTTTATTAATCAGTTACAAAAACAAATACCCCAACGTACAAAAAATAATCAAGTTATTGATGTTTGCAAGGGTAAAATGGTTAAAGTTTATTTATATTAAAGTGTTGTCAAAATCTAATTTATACAAATTCTACGAAGTCACTAAAGTTTATCCATGCAATTGTAATTTTGAGCAATCACTTTAAATACTAAATACTTGACCGTCGAATGTCGGTTCACTTGATAACATTCATGTATTATGTATTTTGGCATTGTACCAAAACAAATGCTATTAATTTTTTGTTGTAGTTTAGATATTACCTACAGTACACCATTAAAAGATAAAACGCGTATGCCTTTTTGCACCTGCAACCAAAAAGCTACTTTTGTTTTTTTGGAATTATAAACTCACTAACTCACCAATAATAGTAATTTTAATCCTCCTGCTTTGATTATCTAATCCTCTTTTAGATTATTTATGTTACGTTTAAAGTGTCGTCGTCACTCTATGTATTTAACAGTATATATATACGAGTATATACCTTGATCTACACAAAATAAAATTATATACTTCACAGCACCGCGCCGCCCTCCTCCGTTGTCCGTTGTCCGTTGATGTCGTTTAGTTTCTTCTGCTCGATCGTCGTTTATTCGTTTTATTTTTAAATTTTGTTGTGCAGAAAACCAACCAATTTTGTCGCACTGAATTACTTATATATTTATTTATTTTGACACCGATTTATTTTCACTGAATAAAACAAAAGAAAAATGAAGGAACATCTACAAATCCAACAACTTGATTCAATTTTTTGGTTTACTTTTTATTTATTTTAATATATGTATATTTTTTTAAATATGAACGCAAGTAAAATAATTGCAAGTTTATTTTTTAAATTAAAAAAACGCACTTAAGTGTAGTAGAGCTGTTGAGCCTTTAAGCCGAAACTGACCGAAATAAATTAGAATACAAAAACGGCCCGTATTGTATTGTTTTCTTTTCTTTCGTGGCGCCAACTTCACCCTCAAGGCACTCAGACTGACTGTTGAGCGTAAAAACAAACGTTCTCTGGGGATGCTAATTGAATGTTTTAACGGCACGATCACATTAGATAAGCTATCTGAATCGTTTGAGTATCTGAAAGCTAGAGAAAGAAGCACTAGAGGATGATGAATAAAAGTTGCATATAAGATGCTTTTCTTTCCGCAAAAGATCAGCCGGAAAAGCTCTTTTGTCTTGTTTCTAGATTTGTATTGTTTATTATGTTTTTCATATATGAACTGAGCACAAATTAGGAAACATATTATTAGACGTTAATCCGATGCAAATTTATAAGCTCAATATCAAAGGTATGTTTTAAAAAGCTTTCTTGGTTTTATCGACCATTGAATGAAATACATAAATAAGTTGTATATTTTAAGTGTTTAGTATTGCATGCAGGTAAGTTTAAAAATCAACTTGAATTTGTCTTTTACACATTTTTTTTTAAATTTCCATTCTCCTTTAATCAGATTGTTCCACTTTTATTTTATTATTTAAAAAAACATGACTGAAGTACCAAATGAGTGTTGATTCAGAAGTTAATACCCTGAACGGTTTTGTTTGTTCAAATGGCGTATAATGATTTATTAGTTAGACTTTTGACTACCTACGTTGTATAGCCACATATGTAAATAAAGAATGTTATAACTTTACTTGAATCAAAACCAAATTTATTGATGTTTTAAATTGTACCCACACCATTCGCATTTGTCAAATTTTTGTGTTGTAGCATCCACTCATTGATGTTTGACAGATAAAATAAGAGGTTTATAAGAACGATGCAAAACTTACCCGCGTTCAAGTACTTATCGAATGGGTTATTCAATAGGGTGGTGTCGAAGTAGCTATAGTATTTTTAAGTTTTTTTTTTGCAGACAAACTAACCTTTATGAATTATGAATATGTCTGAATATGTCTTATGAATTGGTCTGCATTTTGTACTATTATAGCCGCTTACATGTTAGGGAAGGATGATGGCCGTTTGATAGATTTGTAAAGAAGCTGTCAAAGTTCCACTGTCGAAGTATCCAGTAAATATCAATATTTTGTCTGACAACATTTCTTATTCTTCGAATCTTAAGAAATTATTGAAAAATATAAATAGTTTTCCTCAGTCAACCACATCAAACCTTCTATGCACAAACAATTTAAAAATGCTTTCGACAATTATTTGCACTTAGTTTCAACACTGCAAATACTTCAATTAAATTATAAATTGCATCTCATTGATATGAGCGTTTTAAAGTTAAATATGGATTTTTTGTTCATAAAGTTGTCTAAAAACGCAAAATCTCTACACAACAATATTTCACAATTTCCGCTCTCCAAGTGGTCTAGTTCACAAGACATGGAAGTACAAATTTGTTTATGGTATGTATCTAGAACGAGATATGAATGTTTTAAAGTCGAACATCGATTTTTGTTAATAAATTTTTTAAATTGATCGTTAATGAAAACGCCAATAATATAATCTCAAATCAAATCAAATGGGGTGGCGCAACAGTCCGTTGTGAACCAGGGCCTAGTGACTTACAACTCTCAACCATTCCTGTGTGCGAGTACTGTTGTCAGGAATGGAAGGGGCCTACAATTTTGGGCCGAATCCGAACGGATAGTTTTGAGAAAGCACTTTTTCATGACAAGAATTACTCTTGAAGGATTTGTCAATTCCTCGCAAGAGGCAGTACCCGCGAAAATTATTTTTTTTAAATTAAGGTGGCACAGGCAGGGATTGAACCCAGACCCTTTGCATGACAGTCCAACGCACTAACCATCATGCTACGGGTACTACAATAAAATAATCTATCAATCAATATCAATAATATAATCTACCTTCAAAAATAACGCTCGTGGTGTAAATATATAAATATATAAGTGATTTTTTTTCAACAGCGGAAAATGCAAAAAATTTTAAGAACATAGTATAATTTGTTAGTATTTAGTAGTATTTTTAATACATGTTTAAAAGTTCCTGATTCCAATAAGCTACTTGTATACTTATCATAAATACTTGCATATAGTTTTTTGGATAGTTGAGCTTAGTGGAAGGATTTTTTCTCAAGACTAACGTACCGTTTATTTTCAGAAATGAATATAACTGTCAACTTCTATGGGCTACATTAAAAGTAAATAAATTAGGTGGCGCAAAAGTCCGTAGGTCACTAGGTCCTAGTGACCAACAATTCTCAGCCATTTCTTTGTTATAGTAATTTCAGGGGTTGAGAGGAGTTTTTATGCCGAAAACGAAAGGCCTTTAAGAAAACGTTTTCATAACAACATTTACTTTTGCAGGATTTGTCAATTACTCGCAAGAGGCACTAAAACACTGCAATGCGAAAGGGTTTAGTTCATTTTATGCCCTTGGTACGAAACCAGAAAATAATCGGTGCTTTATCTCATGGCTCCAACCTATGTCCGTGAGTTCCTTAGATGAAGCTTATCATGGAATAAACGTTTGGGACTGCGTTGCTTTTCCAAGCAGTAAACTAGTGAATAAACGAGTGGCCTTAGGTTGTTCGTCATACGCTTGAAAAAGTGGAGTGTAGGTTATTGGAGGAAAGGAAGAAAGTATTTTGAGACCCTACATTTTAAGAGACGGACTTATACCTGAGGTCATTAATGTGCTCAGAAATTGTTTTTTTTATTGTAAAAAAGATTGGTAGGTACTCAAATTGTTTAAAGGTGCTGAAATTTGACCTACCTATATTAAATATTTTGTTAAAAGTAATTGCGTCTTTATATGTGTATGCAATTCCTACTGCACCCGAGGCGTGATGGTTAGTGCGTAGGACTGTCATGTTAGAGGTCTTTTGTTCCATTCCTGCCTAAATCATCTAATGTTTTTTTCACGGTTCCTGCCTTTTGCCAGGAATTGAAAAAATAATCCAAGAGTAATTCTTGTTATGAAAAGTGCTTTCTCAAATTAGCCTTTGGATTCGGCTTAAAACTGTCCCCTCCATACCTAACAACTTCACACGCAGAAAAGGAGGGTTGAGAGTTGTAAGTCACTAGGCCCTTGTTCTCAATGGTCTGTTGCGCCACCTAATTTGTTTATAATATTCATATTTTGTTAAACAAACTACATATTCCATATAATTTAAACCTGTCATCAAAAGAATTAATCACAGTGTGAAGTGTAAGGAATTGTTTCACATTTAATACTCGCACAGCAACAATTTTGGATCGTTTATATAATCATATCATTTGCTAATGCTAAAATTCGCTTTCGAAATGATAGATAGATAGATAGATAGATAAATTTTATTCATGAAAAACAAATTTTTATACATTGTATTGAATAGTGAACATGAATAAATTAAGACATGACAAAGTTTGTCGTGTGTCTGTAGTATACAATATTTTGTGATAATAATTCGTTTATAAGTTTCAAACATTAATTTGATTTTTAATGATACATTTTGCCAAATATTTGTAATATTACAATTTTTAAAACAATTTTCTTGGACTTTGAGTTTAGTTAAAACGGAATGACTTTTAGCTTAGTTAAAACGGAATGACTTTTAGTTTAGTTAAAACAAAAATTAAAATTTTAATTAATGCTAAAACATACATTATTGCATTGCTGATTAAAAACTTTCGGTGATTATCCTTGTTCTATAAGCAAAATATTTGAGAAAGTTTATGAAATTTAATACTTTTATAAATTGTATCCTTTTAGTTTTATTTTTAAATGTTAACTCTAACTTGTGCCATCAACTTGTGTGCTATATAGCTATTAGATGTGTTTGATTCATATACAACTTTATATATACACAGCTCATGCCGAGACAGCACATTTCGGAAAAAAAAGTTTTAAAATGGTGTTCAAATTTAACGAAGATTAATGGGTTGTGTCTTTGCTATTTCCGTTTTCGATCATTTTAGCCGTTTGTTTAAATTATTTTTGAATATTTTATTAACAACCATGAAAGATTTTTTTAGTAGGATTTTGTTGCGAATTTTGTGTTTGGCTGCATCTATGGATAGATTTTATACTGGAGGAACTAGAATGCACCATAGGTAATCTGCAAAATATTGTACCTATATATGTAATTTTTAATTAAGTATTAAATTCCACGTAAAAAAACACACTTGCTGTTCTTTCGAACAGACTTTAAATAAAATATCCGTTCCCTTACCGTTGGTCGGAGGAAATCTTCAGCTATAAGTTGCCTTCAAACTAAGAGTTTCCTTTGTCAAGAAATGTTAATGTTGGTGTGACCCTTTTATAAGAATTTAAAGTTTACACAGCAGATTTCCAGTTCTTTGTCTTTTCATATCTGTATGTATTATTTATGATTGGATTTTAAGTCATAATTATTTTGTTTGTTGTTTTAGGGTGCACAAGCAATCCCTATTCAAACTCGATCGTATTATTTAGGATTGAATTGTAAGTCTAAGTTATTTTGTTTACTTTGTGAGGGCGCGCAAGCATTCTCTGTTATAATTTGTGTATACCTACTAGAGTGACCGCAATAAATCGATTTTCGAAATTGGGTCGGGGGAACCCCATAAAATGATCAGTCTTTGCAGATTTTTAGCTAGCCAAAATTTCAGCTCGATTCGATAACGCTAAATGCTGCCGACACGTGCTCAAAGTTTCAAAAAACTCTTTTTTCTCTGTTTTGCGAAGTAAACTAGCCCTAGATCCCAAACAACTGTCCCTATTCTCATTATTTATACAGGGTGTCCCGTAAGTAATGGATAACCCTGAAATGCCTCATAGTAGACTTTATGACCGTCCTGAAAACTGATAAAAAAGTTCTATTCCAACCACAAGAAAATTTATATGCATTTTTTTGTTCTGTGCTTTATTTTTTTTCTTACTTTACATTTTTGAATACCACGGCTACAAGTGAATAAGTTCCATCATTTTTTTCAGGAATATTTTACATTACTTGTGCCAACACATAAGTAGAAGAAAATTATTATAACTGTTGGACTTCTTAGAGAAACAAATTATTTAACATTGAATTTCAATGCAAAATGTGAAAACAAATAGTTTTTGAAAAAGTTAAATCATAGCTGGTATAAAAAAAAATGCATGAACTGAGTGGCCAACTATTTTAAAAAATGCGCGTTTAATGCAGATTTCAAAATGGTATTACCTATTATTATATCTAGAGTCAGTAGCAAGTTATTGGTAAAAATCTGCAATACTAGAGTAAATTTAGCAAAAACAAAAGTTTTCAAAATTAGCACAGTAAACGTTAAAATAATACCAAGCGTTGAACATAGCAGACTTTTAATTTATTGGCGGTTTCTACGATGTTGTCCTAATGATAAATCCAAGCTTTCAACTTCTAGGGCCGAATACATTATTGATAAAAATGTCAAAAAGTGCAAAAAACGGTTACATTTTCTAGCTTCTTTGGAGCGATGAGTCGACATTTAAAAGAGATGGCTACACTAATCTCCATAATCTCCACTTCTGGGCACTACAAAACCCAAACATCATGAGGGAAGACAGGTCTCAATACCAATTCAAAATAAACTATTGCACTATGATTCTCAATGGGAAAATAATTGGACCCTTTGAGTTGCCGTTGATTTTAACTGCCCAAGGTTATTTGGAATTCCTCCAAAACGACGATCTCCCAACCTTGCAAGAAGAAGTGCCTCAAGGACAAAAGGAATCCCATTGGCTTCAAAATGATCGTTGTCCAGCACAGTTTGCTGTGCCTGTACGGGTATTTTTAATGCCAGATATCCAGGCAGATGGATATTACGTCTGGGACCAATTTTATGGCCACCCCGTTCACCAGACCTAAATCCACTTGATTTGTTTCATTGGGGATGCATTAAGGAAATCGTATACAGCAAGCCGATGAGGTCTTTAGAGGTAGTAAGAAATCGTGTGGAGGCAACTGCACTTTTTTGACATTTTTATCAATAATGTATTCGGCCCCAGAAGTTGAAAACTTGGTTTTGTTATTAGGACAACATCGTAGAAACCGCAAAGTCCAACAGTTATAATAATTTTCTTCTACTTATGTGTTGGCACAAGTAATGTAAAATATTCCTGAAAAAAATGATGGAACTCATTCACTTGTAGTCATGGTATTCAAAAAATGTAAAGTAAGAAAAAAAATAAAGCAAAGAACAAAAAAATGCATATAACTTTTCTTGTGGTTGGGATAGAACTTTTTTTATCAGTTTTCAGGACGGTCATAAAGTCTACTATGCGGCATTTCAGGGTTATCCATTACTTACGGGACACCCTGTATAAATAATGAGAATAGGGACAGTTGTTTGGGAGCTAGGGCTAGTTTACTTCGCAAAACAGAGAAAAAAGAGTTTTTTGAAACTTTGAGCACGTGTCGGCAGCATTTAGCGTTATCGAATCGAGCTGAAATTTTGGCTAGCTAAAAATCTGCAAAGGCTGATCATTTTATGGGGTTCCCCCGTAACGAATTCGACAAAAAAAAATTTCTTCGGGAGTTGCGGTCACCCTAATACCTACTCTTAGTGTTTGCTTTTTTAAATAAACTTAACATTTAATTAAATACAAAAATAGAAGTTAGGATGTGACCCACACTGATAACTTCCCATCCCTTCCCATCTGCTTTTTTGTCTTGCTTAGGAGGTTTTTAAATGTTCGTGTTTTGTTAAAAAAGTTGTCAGTTGAATTATTCAAAAAAATTTAAAAATTACGACCAATTTTTTGCATACGAAAAAATATTATACTTTAAATTTTTTATCGAGGTTTTCAGTCGTAAAGCGATTTTTACTAATTTTAGTAACTTTTTCGTACTATTTTTTGTTAAAATGACTGAATGTGGAAAATAGTTTTATCTATGAAATAAAATAAGTTTGAAACCACTATTTTTGATTAAAAAAATTGAGTCGAAAGTAAATTTTTACCAAGTTTCAGTATTGTTGTTTTTAAGGTTTTTATTATTTGTAAGAAAACTGTCAATTCGATTTTCTCAAAATGTTACTGAATTTTGCAAACAATATTTTTAATAAGAAAAAAATCATCTGAAGCCAATATCTCAAGTTTTTGAAAAGATATTTGAGTCAAAAATCATTTTCTACCAACTTTTAGTAATGTTTTTTTTAGGTTTTTAATTTTTGTTAGAAAACTGTCAATGTGTTTTTTCTCAATATTTTACCAGATGTCAAAAACGCTATTCTTCATTGTATCCAATCATTTTGGAGACAAAATCAGTTTTCGTTCGTAAAATATTCAAGGTGGCACATATTTTTTCAGTTTTATGTATTTATAAAAAAAATCTGATTTTTTTCCCAAAAATATACATGTTTATATACATTATATCAAATTTAATTCAAGACTCTAATGTTATTGGTTCATGAAATATTTTGGGTTAACCAAAATGTATCCTTTTTAAAAATCGCTATGGTAAAAAAAACGACTCAATTCTTTTGAGAGTCCTTTCTGCATTATTATATGTATAACAAAATTTATTTGAAGGCGATATCTACACCGGTTATTGAGCTATGGAAAACGAAAACAACTTCCCAAACATACGAACGTACGCACGCACAGACATCTCTCTAAACATTTCAATTCGACAAATCGGACCGATTACAATTACTTCCTATGGGAAGTTCATAAAAAGCTTTTTCGTGAAGTTGACTTATCCGGTTCGTTTACTACGGGGTGTCGTCGGTTTGATAATTAGTAAAAGGGTGTGTTGACAAATTAAATTAAAAATTATCAAAACCGATACTATAACTATAAGTTTAATAAAAGACTTTCAAATAGATTTTTTAATGTCTTTGTTGATTACAAGCATTTTTTAACAAATTTGTGGAGAAATCTATTTCTTTTGTTTCACAAAATTTTGGTATTAGAAAATTGTACTTGTTGTTTATAAAGGGATATTTTTAGAAATGTCATTATTTCCATTTCACCAAAAGTGAATTTTGTTTATTGATTACAAGTACAAATTTGTTAAAATGCATATTTTTAGAAATTTTGTGTTTCACGAAATCAAGAAATTTTACAAATTTGTTCGGTTACTGAAAATGTATTACAATAGAAAGATCGTATGTTAATAAAATAATAATCTGTAATTTTCGAAAGAAATCGCATTTCAATCCTAATAATGTCCTTACGTGGAAGGCATTATAGCACCGATAGCAATATACGTAAGTGAACATTTTGTGTTGAATAGACGAAGACAAATATATATTTGTTTTCAACGAAAAGTTTCGGTTACAACGTGTTAAGGCAGAGGAAATAAGACTGATTGGACCTCGGATTGCAAATGAGTCTAGAAAAAAACTTTTCACTGACACCGAAACAGCAATTTCTCATAGCTTTACATTGGCTTGGAAATGGCGGATAGTATCTACGTTGGCAAAGAGAACACGGAAGCATTCGTGAATTCTTCTTTAATATTGCCGGTAAATTTAATCTACCAACTTAAAATTGTGATTCATTTTTTTTTAGGTATGCCATTTGTTTATGAATGTATCGATAGAACGCTAATTAAAATATAATAGAGCAAACAAATCAACTGAAAGAATAAAAGAAAATGCGATTGGTATTCTAAAAATTAAATTTTCTTACCTCAATCATTTAAGAGTGTAGAAGGGCAATTAAAATAATAAATAATACATTTTTTGTATCACGTATCAAATCGGAAGAAAAAGAAACAAATTTGTTCTACTTCTTCATTTTGGTCTTTGATTTTAGCACTAAGAGAACTAACAAATTTGTGAAAAACAGTTGTTGTTTACAATTTTGCAAAATAAATGGTGAAGCGTTTGTGAATAACATAAATACAATTTCCCTTCTTTTATTTTCTTTTTTACAGATTTGTTGGAATTAAGTTTGTACTTTGTAAAACAAAAAATCTGAAAACAAATTTGTAAATGTAATCAACAAGTACAAATTTGTAATTGTAATTTGATGAAATAGGCCACTGGTGTCAACTAAATTTGTCAATTTTTGTATTACTACCTTTTATTGGTCCTTAAGATATGGCTGACGAATAAAGGTACCTCGAACATATAAGCACACACACACAGTAATTTCTTTCAAAGCCATTGATTTAGATTAAAGGCACTGATACATCAGGGAATTACAATTTGATGAATGGGATCTATTACAAAAATATCCGAAAGAAAGTTGAAAAACTATTTCATAAGCTTGCAGTGGTAACATCAAACAGGGTTTGCTTGAGTTTGAAGTCGGGTACCTACATTTCAAGTCAATTTTAAAAGAATCTTTGATTCCAGGAACGTGCACTTCTTATAATTCGTAACACTAGAAGATTTGTGCATGGCTTTGATTTCCAATATTGTTTTTTTAATTATTTAAAACTAAAACTAAAACCAATACTTATTTAAACTGTTTCGTTTATTAAATTTTTATCAACTAAAATACAGTTTCATTAAATTAACTTTTTAAACTATTACAACAAAATTAATTTTAAATCTTTTTTATAAATTAAATCTTACAATATAATATTAATATTTACGAATATGTATATGATCTACATAAATTATAATATTTCTTCAATAGTTTATTTGTGTACATTTTAGTGTATTGATAATGTCCAGAACTAAATGTTATGTGATGAATTTTATGAAAACCAAAATTCAAAATAAATTAATGAACTTAAATTATCTCTTTATCAATAATAAATATATATTTATGAACTTTTGGAGGGACACAATTTAATTGTTGTATTTTTCAATACCTAATAAAATAATAAAAACACTAATTCAAGCAAATAACATCCACTTTGGGGACCCTTACTTTTCTTTTTTTTTTTTGTTGCTTATAGTGCAATTATTTATATTTTATTGTTACTTAAATCCTTAAAAATGTTCTCTCTGACCAAACAGATTTATTTTTAAGATTAATTGATAATTTAATTTATTCACATTTTGGATAGTTGCGCTTTTAAGCGCCTTTTTGCATTTTTTGTCTTGGATAACACTACATTATCCGGCTTATTTTAGTGATTACATTCTACCTAAGAGTATATCACAAAGAAAAAGTGTTTCAGAAATTGATATATGATTTAAATAATTTAAATTATGAGCATAAGAAAACATTTCTCGACGTTAGATCTTAACTTATAGTAAGACGAGTGTTTAAATAAACTTTTGTCCATAAGTACCAAATACTGTATGACAAACCCAAAGTACAAAAACTTCGAACTGATAAGAAAATGAAAATGCCCATTATTTCTGAAACCTTCTTTTCAAATTTGATGGTTCAAGATCTTTTTCTAAGAACATATTGATGCATTGCGGAAAGAGCATTACCTTCATCTATTCATCACAATATTTTGAATCCAGAATATTTTCGCTGCCCGATAAAACAGGTGCATTCCGCCGTGGACACAGCTTTAAATAAAGATCCTTCTCCATAGATTCTATTATAATGTAATCCAAATAAATTCGTGGTGACGAAAGTATTCGCCACGTTAATGGATTCAATAGATTAGTTTGATATTCCCAATAAACGGCGGCATATGTGGGATTATTTAAATCACGTCCAGGTACCATTGATGTATATTCGACACCTGGCTCGAAATAACGTGGTTCGTCAGAGAATTTGATTTTATCTGTAAATCGTTTGCGTTGAGAATGTAGACGAATGGAAAGTGTTCCAATTTCACCACCATGAAGGGTACTTTCGTCGGAATTTGAAATTTTTACAGTGACTTTATAGTGAACCCCTGTTGGTAAAATCATGTAAATATTAGAAATAGCTACAACAAATACATAATGTGAATTCTTATGACTTACGACAAAAAGGCTTCTTTTCACCAGTCATTAGATAAGCTGTCAAAGTTGAGTTTTCTTCGATTTTTTGTTCCTTTAAAAGATCTATGTAGTCTTCATAACTATGGAGACCCATTCTTATGCAGTGTAAATCATTTGTATCACATTTAGAGCATTTGCCAGCCTTAAGACTCTGGAATTATTTTCAAATCGAATGCAAAGGGTTTAGAATAAATTTACAAAATCAAAAATTAGTTAAATATGAGTAGCAAGTCTTTTACAAGAAGAATTTCTAAAGAAGAAGCTCACCTCATATGAATCACACGTTATTCCCACAAACGGACATTTCGTCCTTACGCTCTCCGTAAAAAATTGATAGCTTCTAATGTGATTGCACCCCAAAAATTCTTGCATATTTAAGAAAAATGATTTTTCTTTATTATTTATGTACTGATGAAGTCCTTGACCACAACCAGGATTATCAAAACCTCCATTTGGGAAGAAATCCATGTGCCCAATACTTTTGTAAATGCCCAATCCGCCTTTCATCAATGGATTTGCGTCTGTATGAATGACATCCACATATTTTGCATCAGTCACATCCAAACGAACTATTGGTTCTGTTTCGGAGAAAAGCGGTGCCGCTGGGTCCATGCCAGTGATTCGTGCTAATTTAAGACCGAAGTCTCTTTGCAAATGATAGCCAGCATAACCGCCCATATGAGCACCTAAAGAATGGCCAATGAAGTGAACTTTATCTAAATTTGGCATTTCTAGTTCTTCCTGTAAGTATTCAAAAAATTAAGTTCTAGGTCGATTTGAAGAAATTAATTTTATATTAACTTACGTAGAGCATATGAATGACATGAGCAGCAATATTCCCAACAAGCCTAATATTAGCCACAGCTTGGACATATGGTGGGATCGAACCACCACCCCAATCGATCAAAATCACGGATGCACCGCCTTCTGGCTCGCTTAACATTAAAGTTTTCCCCAATTCAATCATCTGAAAGAAAATTAACAATTTTATTATTGAATAAAGTTTGTGAACACTGTTTGTTTAAAGTATGCTCTGCTATACCATATTCTAATGAAAGAATGCAATCTCTTAAAACCTAAAGAATGCATCTAATGAATTAACATTTAAATGAAATGTTTGTATCAAATGACATGCTGAGCATTCTTTTCAAGTGATTTCATTCCTTTTTCATTGTTATTGATTGCAAACTTTTAAAATCCAATCTTTATGTCAAGTCAATGAATGCAATCTTAAAGATTATGTTAGGACACAAGTGTGAGTAAAACTGAACCTCTTACTATCCTTTTTTAACTCACCCAAGGAATATCACCACGTTCTAGATATCCGTGGGCTATAACAAATATTTTTCCCTCTGGATTAATTCCCATGCTCCGCACTGATTCGGGATCATTTAAGTCTATGAAAAGTGGATAATCAAAACTTCTTCTTGTATACAATGTGAAGTGTGGCTGAATTTCTGAGGGTTTCTGTGGATGAACATTTATTTGGCGAGTATTTGTCGTCCAAGGGCCATTCAACGGAAAACACCCATATACACCGTAACATTTGACTTCATTAAGATCTGAAAAAAAAAATAGATAAGAATTCCAATCGAAAGACAATTATTTGAATACATTATAAATACAAATTAAGATTGAATTAATATTTGATATTTTTAAAACCTAAACTAATAAATCATAGTTGCGATAAGATTGTTTTCTAAATTGGTTTTCAAAACATTTATCTAGGGGAGTTATCTTTTAAATAGAATTATTTTTTTTTCTTAAATTTTTGTGAAGAAATCATCAAAGGTACCTGAATGGTTGAAATTTTTAATCAACATGAAGAAATGCTATAAGAGAATACCTTAGGTTCGTTGTTAACGAATCGAAACAAAATAAACTCACGTTTATGCTAGAAAATAAGTTGGTATTGTTTATATGACCTCAAAGTTCAAATTCATTATTGCAAAAATAAAGAAAACAAGTATAATATGGAAATTGTAATGGAAGGAAACTAGTGAAACTTCTATATGGTGCAGTTAAAAATAATATGAGATATGTATGAGGAAACAATTCTTGATTTTCAATGAAATCTTCTCTATTCGTTTATTTGCATACGGTCTTGGGTTTAATTTCTTCTTTATCCAGGTCAGGTTAGCACAATAACCTCAACTCGTTTCCATAAGTTATTATATTTGTTTACATTTATATTGTTAGATCTTGCTCTTAATGAAAACAGTTATTAGTTGAATTAACTCAATAAAAAAAATTCCCATCTCATTAACAGAGACATGTGGAACGCCTTGCCACGTTCTATCTTTCCCTGTCATTGCAATGTTCAGAAATTTAAAACCAATGTACACCGACACCTCCTATCCAACCCTTCCCTCTTTTCCTAATGCTCACACTGTGTCTTTGGAATATTAAAGGTATAAAAACCCTTTAAGTGTTTGTTAATTATAAAAAAAAAAAAAATGCTATAAAGATATCTTAAAATGCTGTCAATTTATTAGGAGTAAGGTCAACATTTTTTATCATATGTATTTTTAAGTTCCTGGTTAAATAATTGCACTGCACTTTCAAATCCTATTTTTAAATTTACATAAATTAAATGGATGATATCACACATCATCCATAAAACATAGGTTATCAAAAAAATATAGAAAACATTATAACTTAAAAAACATATTCGACCTACCTAAAACGACAAAAATATGACTCATAATATGCAGAACAATGCTGGTACTGTAATAATGTCCTTCGCTGAAAATTGTTCTACTGACAATAACAAGATGAACAGGAATACTATAACTTTTGGAAATTAAGAACACATAGTTACTTCATTTGGGCACCTTACCACAAAATACTAAAACCAAAATAAGCTTGTCACTTGGAAGTTTGTATAATTCTATGTAGTTGTGCAAAAGAAAAATGTGTGAAGTTAAGTATGGAATCATGTTTACAGAACCTTTTTTTAAACCTTATGCCCTTAGGTGATATTTCAACAAATGTACACTTGGGCGTATACGCACTTTCCTATTTGAATGATTGTTAATTTTAAAAGGGAATTAGTTCGTACTCGTTGTATCGACTACTTCTACTCAGCTTAATAATTTTATGAAATGTAAGGTTTTCTGTTGATTATACATACATTTAGTATTTCAATGAACCAGTAAGCCAATGAATCCACATGGCACTGGACGATTTTATGGTAACATAATCAATTTCCCTTTTCCATCTTAAATCAATATCAATAAGGTCAAATTTCCAATTAATAACAATGAACGCCGTAGACTTTCTCACTCAAATATAAACTCACTGACAGATTATGAAAATGCTTGTGCCTTATTTTCGTAAAATCTTGAAGTTTTGAGCAAATCTAGGCCCTCTAGTAAACGAGAAATGGAAATTAGCTATTACAAACTGTAAAAAGTCTGTCACATTTTACCAAAAGGCCAACGAAGAATTTTGTTTAAAATTTTATCTTGATCTTCATAAATTATAATTTATTCGGAGTCTATGAAAATAACAAACAAAATTTCAACTTGTTGTCTTGAGAAAAAAAACTACATGCATAATACACTGGAACTTGTCTAGACTGCTGCCGCGCGGTTGAAAGCTGCACACAAAATTGACCTAATTTGAATGTTGAATCATACAAAAATTGCCACATACATATTATTTTTTCGCTCTGATTAGATTACTCGTAGATGCATGTATGCTGTTATTTTTATTTAATATTATATCAAGTCGTTTGTATTATTTGGCGATGGTAACTATTGTGCCCTATTGAAAATAAAAAAAAAAAAAACATTTTTTTAGAAAAGACCCTGTACCTAGATTTGTTTTAACTTCCTATCTTTTTACTGATTAAAATTAATCCTTACCAATTTTTTATAATATTTAAACAAAATTAGATCTTGAGACGTTATGTTAAAAAATGTGATATTTGAAAGACACATTTGCATTCATAACGGTTGGAACTTTGCAGACTGAAAGCTTTTCATTGGATTTCAATGTATTTCGGATCGAATAAGATTCGAGAAAAATAACTATTCTGGTCACACTGCCGATAGTGCTTGTGTAAATGTATCTTCTGGAACTTGCTTTTGCTATAGCAAAAATGCTCATTTAGACAGTAGCTCAATTACCAATATCTCGTATGCTAGCTCATTTCTAAGCGTGTAGTTAATTCTCATAATATACTATTTACATACATATACTTAAGTACTTTTGTGGATATGTTTCTTGGTACACTTATTGGCCACTTTGATGACAATTTGTAAGATTCTGCAATGTAGCCTACTAAAAATAAGTATTATTTCAACAAAAAACGTAAACTGTTGTATATCATCCAATCTTCTTAGTAGGGCGTCTGGGGTCGGTAAATTTTGAACTCTTTTTGCTTCGCTTATCTCTATTTGGCATGTGGACAGTGGCATGAGAGAGAGTCTTGGCTATATAAATATGATAATGTTATTTTACTATATTCCTTTTGAACTGATAAGATTGAGTACGGATTAATTATTATTTCAGGATAGTAACATAATATGATTTATTAAATCATATGAAATTGTTAAGATTTGATATGGGAATGTAATCTATTTTTGTTTCACTATAGAAATTCGTATGATATACATATGCATATATTTAATTGAGATTTAATGAATTAATATTTTTATTATGTCATTACAATCATACTAATATAACTCTTTAATTGTGTAAATTATGATAATGATAAGACCCTAGATGCCATAGTTAGAACGCTGATATATCGCGTCGGAAATGAGCCCTATTATATT
This sequence comes from Eupeodes corollae, assembly GCF_945859685.1. Taxonomy (NCBI): domain Eukaryota; kingdom Metazoa; phylum Arthropoda; class Insecta; order Diptera; family Syrphidae; genus Eupeodes; species Eupeodes corollae. The sequence continues at coordinate 79,758,230 of NC_079148.1, forward strand.
TGGTTTCTCTCGACGTTAAATTAAAACAGTGGATAATCATGGATTGAAACCCCGTCATCTTCTTGAGTGGAAGAGCATTTTCAGAACATTTGGCGAAAAAATGACCAATGAACAAAAACAGATTCAATTCAAGTTTTAAGTCTTTTTTCTACTACTAAAAACGTGGTACTAACTAATGATTAAAACTAAGCCTTTGTTTTAGTTCCCTTACGGAATTGTCAGATCTTTAAATAATCTGATAATAAGCCCATTACAAACAAATAGAGTTCAAAAAAGAATAATACAGACAAAACTTTACTTTACAACAATAACCTTTAGAGTGCTTATAAAAATGCTAGTCTGTCATTGGAATTGATAAACATAAAAACTTGCATTGGAAGTGTATCAGCTTCGTAAGCTACTTGAGGGTTCGAATCTCAGTGGCAGTAGAAAAGTTTTTGAATTAATATGGTTGAGTCAAAGACTAAGTAACATAAACGGTTTGCACCCATGAAACATAAATAATTCCAGTCTTGTGATAGCATAATTAAGTTCTTGTTGCAGTATTCAAATTCTACTAATGTTTTAGACATGAGCCCGGTCATTTGCTCACGTGTTAAGTTCAAATATGGGTAAATGCTACAAGGAATATTTGTTAAAATAATTCTTGGATCAAAGAAACTCTGCTGTAGCCATTTTTAGCGATCTAAAAATAAGAACATAGATACTCCAACACTCGACTCTGCTATCAATCATTGATAAGGAACTATGTATGTATGTACCTTACAAGACTTTTATTTTATAAACGGACGCTTAAGTTTAAACGCATCTATGCGTAAATAACGAACTTAAAAAAAACATAAGGAAGATGATAACAACCTTGACCCTATTTTTGTCAACCATACAAGAGTTAAGTAACTATACTATTTCAGAAACAACAACAATAACAAAAAATATTAATTTTTCATTCACCATGGTTTCTGCAATTTATCTCGACCTCTTAAAATTGGCCCGGTCGTGCGTTGTTCGTTAATGTTTGTCGTCAAATTGGTCGGCGCAGCGGCAAAAACAAGTTGTTGTTTTTTTCTTGTTTTGTTTATTTTTATATGTTGAAACTTTCTTGGTTGGTCATCTCGAGTTATTTAATAGTTATATTTTTGTTTATTTGTTTCTCTTCCCCTCTCCACCTCTTTGAAGAGTAAAAAAATTCCATTTAAAAACTTAAAATAATTATGTTAGCCTTGCAATGTTCGTTGTAATTTAAAAGTAAAAAAGATGTAAGGCACTCTATAGTAATTTACTCGAAAAATAGGTAAACAAAACTAAATAAAAATTTTACCACGAGGTTAAATATTATTTGCCGGCTGTTATTCCTCTTTCGAAACTGGTTGTCTTCATTGAAAGGTAACATTTTTGTTTTTTTTTTTACCTTGGACTGCTGATATGCTACTTTTATTTACATAAATAATTTATTTTAGAATCCTTAACATACTCAGATGTGTCATTGTTAAAGTATTTATTACCATTTCCTTATTTTAGTAAATAAACATGGATTTTAAATTTTAAATGTAAATTTTGTTCTGCTACAGGATTGATTGAAATTCATAATTGATGTACCTGGTTCTCCACAGAAGGTGGTCATCTTTAATAATTTTAAGACAATTTTATGTATTCAAGGCCATACTCTTATAAATGCGTAGACTTTACTTATACAGAATTTTGTTTTATTATTTCTTTCATTTCCTTGCAAGACTATATCTTGTTACAATTTAGTTCTTTTCTGACATTATATTGACATCGACAAAAGTACTACTCAATGAAAAAATGTCGGTCGGTCATATACATAGTTACTTAAAGAGAATTCCTATTTTGCTTCGACTAAATGGAAGGTAAAATATAAGGAATTAATGAAATCATGCATAATGTTGGCAATCTTGTATTGCAGCATTAATTGACTCAGGGGAAAATTAAATGTGTGTTGACTATATACTTACCACCGTCTACAACTTAAGCATTTGTCATTAAGCATTTCTTAGAATCGAGCATTTTTAAGCTTAAATCCAATTTATATAAATGTAAACTTTAAAATCGAAGTGTAAGAATATTTCTACTTAAGAACATAGTAGATTCAAGCTTTTTTTTGGTTGAAAAATTAAGTTAAATTAATTTATTAACATAATTTTTGCACTTTTCTATTATCAATTTATAGGTTTGAGCAAAATAAATCTGTTAAAATATAATTTAACGATGCAGATGTGATCTTAATATGCTAAAATATACATTTGTATGTTAAAAATTGTAATTTTGTAATTGTAATATATTATTACACCCATAATAAGCAGCTACTTTGGTGCTAAGCTAAGCTAACTTTGACTAATTAATCTTTTCTTCATAATCATACGAGTATGTACTCTTAAATACCAGCCTTTACTCTTCCTTCCATCAAAGATGCTGTTTCCAAACTTGTGTATCGCTTATACAAATTCGGGTACTTTATTAGAGCATCGTAAAAAAAAGAAAAAGCTAACTTAATTCTGGAAGTAAAAACAGCATTCCTAAGCTCTTATTCTTATTCATCTTTTTTGGGCCAAAAATACCGGCTTTGTTTTTCTTAATCGAAATTCCCTCAAAGAAATGAATAAACCTTCTACTTTCTGCATTTCTAATACGTTACGATAGGTACTAATGGACTAATACCATAGTGAAGCATATCTTAAAGACTTTTTCACTTACCACTTTTAGGTGCTGGTGGAAAATCATAAAGTGTGTTGACAGCTCTGCTAGAGTGATTGGCTAGATAGAGCATGGTCTGAAGCATAAGTCCTCCAGTAGAGTTTGCGATATACATGATTGGTTTCTTTTTGGTATTCGAACATACAAAACAAAAAAAAACAGACACACAAAACTTAAACAAATCTCGCGAATCTTTTTACAATAAACCAAACAAACGGACGGTCATGAATAAATATCACTATGTACTTTATTTTAGGATATGGGTAGATAAATAAATAATGGATTTTCACAGTTAATTCAACATAACAAGCTAATTGAAAGCAATTAATAAGCAACAAAGCAAACAACGCACATATAAATTGCTCAATTATTAAATTCCGTAAATGTTTATAATTTATAATATTTCTTGTAACTTAAACTTTTTTTTGTTTTTGACTTTTCAAAAAGGCAAAATGTCTTCTTTTTGTTTAATTTTAATGCGATGATCCGTCGCAGACCAATATCTGTGCTTAACTGATCGCTTTGGATGCAACGAATGCGTCTTTTAAAGAATTTCAAATTTGACAGATTGATCTTTGAATTGACGTCATCGTAGGTTGAGTCTCAGCTCAGTAGTCAGTTCCCGCTCAGCTAATGATCAAAATACGACTCACGAGAATGATGAGCTTAACTTTGTCATTTGTTGGTTTATGTAAGAAGGACTGAAGTAAAAGAGAATTTAAAAAAGCACATGGATCATGAAGGAAAATACGTATACGCAAACAGATTGATAACAGTTCAGTGTTGCCATTTTGTTGCTTATCAAACATAATCATATGTGTCTTGTATTAATTTCGTATTTGTTTTAGTAGCGTTAGACGGTTTTCAAGTTGGATTTTTTTAAAAAGACTAATTTTGCCTAATTTGACTAATTTTATATAAGAAACAATTAACAAAAGTTTGGTTGCAAAGAGTATTGAATCTGAGACTTGCTATTCTCGACCATAAAATGATGACATTTAAATTAATATGATAAGAAAATGGCTACATATTAGATATTCTTCCTTTCCTTTTGTATCCGTTATAAAATCATGAACTTGAATCGTAATTTTGGACTTTGAACTTTTAAGCTCTTTAGTGAGTAAAGTTTTGATGAAAATTTACCCAATCTAAGAAAAGATGATTGTCAGATCTTACAATATTTTCAGATTTGTTAGTTGAAAAATTGTCGAGAATGTTTTCTAATCGTGTGAAGTTACAATATCACGTAAGTATGTTTTCAAAAAAGTCATTGTCAGCGTTTGTCAGATGTCGTTTGAAGATTTCAGATGTCTAAAAATTGCTGACAATTTGGCTCAGATGCAAAGTAAAATCAGCAAATTAAGAAAATCTAATGCTTCATTTCAACTAGAACAAATTCATTTTCCGAAGCTTATACAGCCAATCTGGTGTGAAACATCAACTAATACAAATAGACCATTTTTACCAACGATATTTCCGGCCATTAAGGGCATGGTGCTTTCGTTGAAATTAAAGAAAAAAATGTTTCTATTTCGTTAGATCGTCTAAGGCTTGAATATGTGATAGAATAATCTGAAAAATCGTAAAAACCCAAAAACATGTATCGTTTTCAAACTTGAATAAATAATTATAATTTCTTTCAGCTGTAAGTTATCTATGATGCATAATTTGTAAACGACTAACTTAATCGGTACTAACTGTTAACTCAAGTGCCAATTCTCAAGAGAGGATTATTCCGAGTAAGTTAAGCAGCAGCTTCTGTCGTTTGCGGTTAATATACTTCAAATTTAATATTGATTTTTTATATCATTAATAAATATTGAATATATAAATATTTAATATGTAAGGTGATAGTCAAATTGATTGCTGCGATAGTAGTTTTCCTACAATGTATTGTTTCTGAATTGAGCTACCAGAAAATTTGTTCAGTTACGCATTCTTGTAACCGACAAAGCTTACGAAATTCGAAAAAACACAGCCCATTTGATACCTTTATTTAAATATTTTATAGGAATCATTTCAAAATAGCATACCACAGCAACAATGAATTTTGAAAATTATAATTTGAAATTGTTCAATTGTTCAATCGAATTGAATTGAGTTGAATCATCTTAAACAGGTGGAAAACTCGATGATGTCAATTTGACTATCAAAAATATAATAGTCAATTATCACCTTCCACCCATTTCAACACTGGTCAAATATTTACCTAGTATTTAACAGCTTACAGCTCTTTATGAGATTCCGTTTTGGTGTGAAAACTGTGAGAATAGATTTTTGATTCTATTTCTCAAGTATTGTTTATCTTACAATTAAAAAAGGAGCAAAGAAATAAAGAGCAAATTTGATTGATTGTTAGGTGAAAATTCATTTTGAACTCTAGGGACTTGATTTCTTAATTTGTTTCCAATAAGAGGTTTGATAAAATTAAGTGTCAAACAGTTAATTTATTTTTGTATTGTATGGTTTATTAAACAATATGAAAAATCAATTAAAGAAATATGTATGTAAATTAATAATTTTTGAAATTTCTTTTTTGTAAAATTAATCCTACAGCTCTGTCAATCTATGCAAGATGATTCTGATACATTTAAGGAACATCAATTAGCCAATCATTAGGCTGTAATTTCGATCATAGTTGAAACTTGGCGTTTTAATATCGAAAACATTTTGACATTTTCCATGACAACTGTCTTAAAATGTTATATTCAAAATAACAATGGCATCACCGAAAATGGAATTTAGTAAAGAGATGATTTGAGTTAAGATTTCAGTTTTTGGTCGTCTTGTCACTTGTAAAGGAGGCAAACTCAGAGAGTAACTATTTGCAGCAAATTGATAAGGTATACAGACACTGCAAATGAGCTCGGTCACTCAACATGTAGATTAATCAATAGTCAGACATTTACTCTTATATTGCGTCTGTTTACTTGTTTGTTCATCTCAATATTTTTGATAATGATAAGAGCTTCTTACCTAGGGGGTTGTTGTTACCATCACACAATCCTACAAGACACAATCTTCTTCCATCAAAGTATATTTACACATTTGTTATGAAAATTTTGATTATTTCAATTTAATTACTATTTGTTGTGTTGTTGTTGTCAGTCGCGTCGCTGTTCTGATGGTCGCTTCGGTTGGTTGTTCAGGATAAGCTTATCATTAATTGCGGATTGGTGCGGATTTATAAGTTCAAAGTCGAATGCAGGCTGTGGAGCGTCTGTACCTTTTTTTGTAATTTTTCTTATCAACTTTCAATTAAAAATAAAATGGGAAGGGGGTGAGGTGGTGAGTTGTAGTTTGCAAGAAATAAGGAGACAAGCAATATTGTTTCAGATTTTTTTTCTCTCTTTTTCTCTCAACGTGTGAAGGACTAACCTTGCCCGACCCACTTTGTTAAGAATATTTTTTTCGATTGACGTCAATTGATAAAGTCCAAGTCTATTAATGAAAATAAGTCTAATATTTTAAAGAATTATTGTAAACAGTTTATGTTTGTATGTATTTTAATATACATATATGAATCATATGAATGTATAATAATTAATAGTAAAAATAAATTGTCTATATTATGATTATAGATTCAAAATATAATTTTAGCTTGCAGGTTTGTAGAAAAAATGACACCCATGTTATATTCGCTATACGATTAAAGAGATATAAAGGACTCTAAAGAGATATAAGAACTACATTTTAAGGCAGAAGTGTTCTAAATGTTATCCAAGGTTTTTTTTTTCTTGCAAAAAAACATCTACAAATTACCAATTGCACACATATAAATTAAATAGACCACAAAGATAATTCTGACCTTTGACCTTTGTTTTAAAGCAAACAAAAGACACTTTTTAAAAAAATAATATTGAAACAAATTATTTTTAAGCTTGAAATTCACCTTTTTTAAGTTATAGAGGCAAAGCATATCTTTTACTATTTTTATCAATACATATATATAATTTAATTAAAAATATGGAAACAACAATTATTTGAATAGAGGCATTTAAGCTTAAACCATTTAGACGTTGGTTAGGTCCAACATAATAAATTTTTTTCCTAACAAAAAGGCATTATTAAAATAAATTAATAAATAAGGTGGGGCAACAGTCCGTTGAGAACTATAGTGACTTACAACTCTCAACCATTTTTGCCGAATCTGAACGTCTAATTTGAGAAAGCACTTTTTATGACAAGAAATACTCTTGGGAGATTTCTCAATTCCTATAACAAGAGGCAGTACCCGTGAAAAAAAAAAACTTAAGATGGTACAGGAAGGGCTTAAATCCAAGATCTCCGTCGTGACTAAGTAAGTAATTCATTTAATTATAAATATTTTAATACAGTTTGAATAAACATAACGAACTTTGTAAAGCTTTGGCATATCCGTCAGCTCAGTTGGCAAATTATATGAAGCGATTTTAGTTTATATATTTAAATGAATTGATTTAAATAAATTCAGTCTTTAGAAGATTTGTACTTATAAATTGAATTTAAAAAGCAGTTCAATAATTTTCAATTTACACCATTTAAAAATTCTATTGTTTCTTGCATTGTAAAACTGTTTTTTTCTGGAAAAATTTTTGTCTTTGGTTTTGGTGTCTTCACACTGGGCAAATGCTTATAAAATGGTAGCAGTCTTCTTTTGCTTTTATGTTGCATAGAGTACAGAATTGCTGGAAATTTCCGTTGTATGGACTGGCATTTAAGGTTAAGATTTTACATCTGGATTTGAATATTAACGATATTTCTTTATAGCTGTATGAGTTTTCAAAATAATTATTACTTAAAAGATTATGATTTAGTTGCGAGTAAATTATTCTGCTCCCAGATTGCTCGAACTAAGTCTTCGTGTTTTTGAATTATCTTGTAAAGCTGCTCCTTTAGTTGAGCCAAGTTATTCAAATCAAATTGGATAACTTCTCCAAAGCTATCGCCAATAGTTTGCCATTTGCAACCCACCAGTCCTTATTCCGCATTTCATAAAAGAGCATTTTCTTTGTCAAACGAGCATCTGAATGTGAAGCAACTTTACTGATGTAGTTGACCTGCATCTTAAGGGTGCTGGTAAACGGTTTTGCAATCCCCGTTTCTAAATAAATGGTTAGGTGTTCGATTTGGCAGATTAAAAAGTTTTTTTTTATGAAATTTGTTTGGAGCTTTTCTATTGCTTCAAATTCCTTTGGGGAATACTTGAGCGCGTAACAAAGACATGGTTTAGCAACACATTCAAATATTTTGTGTTGTTTGACAGCAACACATTTTGGTTTGAGAAAATATTCCTCCATGTCATTCAGCAAGCTTTGTGAAGACTTCGCCTTTTCAATGAGATGATTTTTGAAATCCATCGTTTTGTTCAATTTCACGCACAAATAATTGTAATCTTTAGTGATTTCAAGACGATGGCCATTGAAGAACCAACCTTCTCTAACCAAACTGTGAAGAAGATCTTGTAAATAGGTACCATGATTTTGGATTTTTCAATATTTATTGCAAGTCCCCATGTGTTGCAGTATGTTGACAACCGATCCATCATAAGCTGCACATTTTCTGGTGACTCTGAAAGAATCACTAGATCATCTGCATAGAGTAGAACATTGATTGTAGTGACAGCTATCCGAATCCCACCAGGAAGATATTTACCAATATCGTTAATGAACAACGCAAACACCAAAGCACTCAAAGGGCATCCTTGTTTAACACCAGTTATTATCAAACCATTGTGATAACGTAGATCCATCCCAAACCGCTGCTTCTGTACCAGTACACATATTTCTTAATACATTTAAAAGTTTTGAGGAGATTCCGAGTTGAGAGAGTTTGAAAAAAAGTGAATTTGTGTTCACAAGGTCGAAAGCTGCCTTAAAATCAACAAAAAAAGAGTAAATCTTCTTTTTTCTGGATTGGAATGCTTTGACAATTGACATTAAAACAAATATCCGACAGTACAATAGTTTTTCCTGAAACCCACTTGAAAGCAAGATAAAATGCTATTATTATCAACCCACTTTTCTATTCTGTTCACTAAAACACCGCAAAATATTTTTGCCATAACATTCATAAATGATATTCCCCGATAATTTTCGATGTTGTTTGGATCACCTGTCGTGACTATTCAAAGCACTAAACCATCACACCAAAAATACTGCTGTATACATACATATATTATGGACCTGAATACGTTTTTAACATTTACAGGAACAAACTCAGATGGGTTTTGGCATCCCTCACACTGCAAAACAAACCAAGCCAGGAAATTGAAATTTTTGACACTTACTAAACTAAATATAGTCAATGGCTTATCTTTCTTTTAATTTATTATAGTATCCATGTTTTAGTATTCTACAACTTGATGAGTTAACCCATCCAGTTTTAGCCAGCAATCGTTCAATAGCTATTATCTATCAATATTAAAACGTTTCTTCGATACATACTTTCAAAATAAATTGATATTAAACATTCGCATATTTAGAACTTAGTGTATTATTAAATCTCATTACTTTTCGTAGAGCAGCAGATATTGGATCCTTTTTTGTTAACATTTAAGTTTGAAGTGTGGTATACTCGTAAATGTTGTAAAAATGACTGTTAACTTTTTGTTTACTAAATGAAAAAATATATTATTTTTTTTGGTAGTCGACATTTTGATCTAATACATTACTTCATAACAATGATAAAAAGAAATCATGAGCTAGTACATACTAAGCAACGAACTGAACGGTTTTTACAAAATTTTTGAAAGATTTTTCCTTTACGATTACTTATCATAAATATTTTCCTGTTCTTATACAGAAATGAAAATAATTTAAGTCTTTGTTAAATGCAAGACACTCAATTTGAAGGATAAACCTCAACTGAATTTTTAACTTTGTTTCCAACTCTTCTTCAGTTCGATTCGTCAGATTGAACATTTTGACATTTCTCGACGTTTCAAGGTCCAAAGAATCTAAATCAAAGATTTTTAGAGAGATGGCTGTGTGTGAATCTCTCGACGAACGTACATTCGTACGTCCGTACGTTCGGGATACCATTTTAAGTCGTCCATATCTGATGAACCAGAAGAGATATCGACTTGAAATAACTTTTGTTTATTTTTGTATATATGGACGTGATACTTCATAAGTATAATTAAAAAAAAAACACGTAACTTTTTTGTTACAAATTAAAAGAAGTAAAAAAAAAATACTTTTCACCTCGAATATTTTTCGAACAAGGAATTATATTAATTCTAAAATTATTGTATGCGGTGAAAAATAACTACTTAAAATTAATTTTCACTTACATATCTCGGAAGTAAATAATTTTGCTGCATTCAAAATTACTTAACTTAATACAAAATGTTATAACCAATATTATGTAATGATTTTAATAAAATCCAATTGACAGTTTTTTTGGTAGTACCCGTGGCATGATGGTTAGTGCGTTGGACTAACAAAAAAAAAATAAAAAAAAAATAAAAAACATTAAAAAACATTAAAAAAAAAAAATAAATAAAAATAAAAAAAAAAAAAGACAACGAAATATGAAAAACAAAAATGTGAGATAGGTAGATTTGCTGCTGTGGTTGTTCTAGTTTTAAGTAGTTTATAGGTAGAATAGGTAGTTTAAGTTAGTTTTTAAGTTTTATTTAAGGACCTTATTTTAAGTAGTTTGTAAGTAAAAATAAATAAAAAAAAGGTTATTGATATTAGTTTTTTCTAAATTTTCTAATAAAAACAAAACAAATAAGATTTAAGTTGAAGTAAAATAGATCATAAGGCCGAAAGGCATTAGTAATTAGTGTTATAGTTTAGCTTAGAGTGTCCATATGGGACCATTAAGTTAGTTGTAAGTTATGGATAATTAGGCTAGTTTTATGAATTTTTGTCTAGCTTTAAGATAGGTTTAAGATTGAATAATAAAAATGAATTTGAAAAAAAAAAAAAAAAAAGTGCGTTGGACTGTCATGCAAGGGGTCTTGGGTTCAATCCCTTACTGTGCCACCTTAATTTAAAAAAAAAAAATTAATTTTCGCGGGAACTGCCTCTTGCGAGGAATTGACAAATCCTTCAAGAGTAATTCTTGTCATGAAAAAGTGCTTTCTCAAACTAGCCGTTTGGATTCGGCCTTAAATTGTAGGTCCCTTCCATTCCTGACAACAGTACTCGCACACAGGAATGGTTGAGAGTTGTAAGTCACTAGGCCCTGGTTCACAACGGACTGTTGCGCCACCCCATTTGATTTGAATTGACAGTTTATTTTTATTAAAACAAAAACCTTACAATAATAATACTTAAATTTCGTAGAAATGATTTTCGCGCCGAATTCCCCAAGAACAAATGAGAGCATTTCCTCCTACTTCAAAATTATTTAATTCTCCACAAAATATTGTATATGTATATTTATTTTTTTATTTTTGTTTTAAAATAAAAATATAATATAATTTTGTAGAGCTATTTCCAAATGAGAGAATAAAAACCTGAAACAAAAATTATTAAAAAGTACTACAAATTAAATGTTGAGCTAAGAATCTTGAAAATAAAAGAAGAAACTGACTTTTAAGTTGTTTTATGTGATTGAAATATTCTTGTTAATTTATGTATATATATTTAAAGATAGTCTTTCCTACAAAAATATATTGAAAATAGCTTAAACTTAAAATTTTGTTACAAATAGGATGTTATCAGATTGCGTTGCATCCCAGCATCTTTTTTAACTTAAATGGGCTTTGTTTCCAACTCATCTCCAGAATATATAAGTTAGATATAAGTAAATAACCTTAAGTAACTTTATGTTTAGCCAATTACTAATACAAAACTTAAATATTTAAGAAGCACAAACTGTCTAGTTTTTCCTAAGCAACAGTACATAAATACTTAAGTTACGTGTTAAATTTAAAATTAGCTTTTAATGAGTTTAAAATTAATATGTTATGTTCATTTTCTTTATTTTCACACTGATTTAGTAACACGATGACAACTTAAATATTTTAACAAACAAATACATATGTATGTAAGTATGCAGGTGTTGTGAAACCCTTATACCTAAATGTGCATGAATACATTTCAAGATATTTTGTTTTGCTAGCTTAAGTCATAAATAAGTCAATTCTTATACGTAAGCTTATTGTGAAAAACAAGTTCTGCGTATGTTTTTTGAAAAACAAACAACGTGTCAAAAACAACATTTGTTATATGATTAAACCAATTTCTAAAAAATAAAAAAATCATATTTTTTTATAAATATTTCTTTTAAGGAATTTTTAGTGTAACGTAATATTTCAAATAACAAAATAGTATATCGTATAAATATAACATAATAATGTGACGATTTTTTTTTTGAATGTTTAAATAAATCTCAAATAAAGAAATTTCCCACTTTTTTAAGTTCCTAGATAATTCAAAGCTGAAAATATTTGCAATCAGTTTTCACATTATCTTACCTTCTTAAAAAATTGTTATTATACTATGCAACTCTTATCATCACTTTAATTTAATAAAATCACAAGATAAATAATAATAGCAAGAATAATAAATTTCATTAGACATTCGAATTACGTTTAAAGTATTAAACCTAGATCAAAGTCAAATCTCCAGATCAATAATACATTTCGTAACAATTCAGGGAACTTTTGTTTGTTAATAATTTCAGAGGTATAGTATAGATATTTTTAGATCAAATAATATTACTTTATTCTTACATAATATGTACATAAGTAATCGCATTGACTAATTTCCTTGTATATCTAAATTTATTTTAAACGTGATGATTGGAAAGTTCCTGGCAATTAAAAAATCCATTAGTGCGAATTATTAATTTGTATTCGATTACTCAGTTCTATAGAACAATAATAATTAACTTTTGTATGGTCTGTAATGATAATATCTAATGATTCGTAAGAAACGTTCAAACTTACATCTAATGTTTTTATTAGAACCTAGCAGACGCGATTAATCATCAAAATGTGATAGTAACAAAAATGTGTACATATTTATATGTTTTGAATAATCATTTCACTTATCAACGACAAGATCATCGAATTCTCGTATAAATTTTATTTTCTTATTAATAAAGTAACACGAGCCGACAAAATGACGAATACTCAGTAAAACAGAATCGGAAGAATACAAAACAGACCCAACTCAAACAAAATCATAAACACCTTTTTTTTGGTTGCAAATTCAAATTATATTAACTTCTTATCATTTTACAAACTACACTTTTCTGCCTATACACAATTGTCAAGGTTTATCATAAAATAAAACCAATTAATATAAATACTGATGTTCAAGAGGACACAAGCGTCCACAGGTTTTTCTTAAAATCCACCTCTGTCTATCAACAACTACTATCACCTCTCCGTGGTGAACATCGGGTGCCTAGTACCCCATAAAGGTTGGAAGCAACCAGAAAATTTCGATGTCAAAAAGGTTTTAGACAAGGTGATGCGTTTCGGATTCTGGTTTGTGTTCTCGTCGTGTTAAGACGTGTGCGAATAATTCTCATAAAAGAATTTTATCTGAATCTAAAAAAAAAAGTAAATAAAAAAGAAAAAGTTCGAGTGGGTGCTCAGAATGGAGGAAAATAACATTCCTTCCTTGCGGCCATCTGTGCCGCCTGATAAATTTATGAAGACAAATTTAGTGCTACCATCGCAACTACTAAGTAGAGATGATATCTCCGAAATTCAAAGATCCGTTAGCTGGGCTGATGATGACTACGATGGCGACGCCGCCGATGCAACACCACACACAAACCAATCAAGTACCGCTGCAGTAAGTGTGAGCGAGACAGTTCCGGCACCCTATGTCTTTGGAAAGGGTATGACCGAAAAAATAGTGTCTAACGTGACAATACCCATGCCGCGCTTCAACTGCGTGCATATCGGTGTGACCAACGGGGCTTCAACGGCTTCGTGCAAAATGGATGCTAAATCAGCAAATGAAAATGTACTCAACGAGCTCCTTTCAAACGACAAGGATTTATACTCCAGCATCATTGCTCGAAAGAGGCGACATGCAGCTCCAGTCAAAGGTGCAAAAAAAATGGCTGTTGAGCCAAATACATCAAATCGCTTTATTCCTCTGGACATAGAGGATGAGAACGACGAAAAAATGAAAAGTTCCCTGGGTAATCCAACGGCCAAGAAGCTCATCCATACGGCTAATGTCTCGGTGGAAGCAGAGAAGGACGGAAGCAACAAAAAAGATGAAATCAAGACCTGGTGCCCACCAATCTTCACTAAAGGTGTATCTTCAAAAACTCTAATGGATTTTATAAGTAAGTCTAAGTTTAGTTTAGATAATATTAAGTTTATTTCAACGGGTTTTGGTAAATTAAAAATTTTTGTAAGGGATGTTGAGTTACATTCTTTTTTTATGAAACACTTCACTGAGTGTAAGATTGAAGCTTTCTCCTTCACTCCTAAGCAATTGAAAAAACACAACGTTATTTTGAGAGGGTTATCAGGAAATTTCTCTCCTCTTGAAGTTCAAGAAGAGCTCTTAAGGCTGGACCCCTCACTTAAGTTAATGGTTAAAAAATTCGAGACCAAATGGTCAAAAGAAAATGAATTTCCACTAGATCTTTTCCAATGTGTCCTGGGGGATAGGGAAAGTTTGGTTAAAGTAAAAAGTTTTAAGATGTTGTTTAGGCATAGCATTAAATGGGACTCAATCAGAAATTCGGGTACTAGGCAATGCTACAAGTGTCAGCGTTACGGTCACGTATCTGAGTATTGCTCGTTCGCACCTAGATGCGTTAAGTGTCTGAACGACCATGAGCGTGGAAAATGTGAGTTAGACTCAAAAAAAGAAAACGACACCGTAGCTTGTGTTAATTGTGGCTTGTCGGGTCATCCGGCTAGCTATAAAGGCTGTCCAAAAAGATTGGAAATGCTAAAAAAAAAGAAGCCACGGTATATGCAGCCAAATCCCGAAAAGAGGGTATTAAAAATGCGGTTGTGAACATGGTAAACAAAGTGCCCAAACATTCTTTCTCCTATGCTGATGCAATAAGAGGCGGTAAGGTTTCTGCTCCGACTGTGCAGGTGCAGAATGTTTCAAACACTTTTAATAAAAGTGAGATGTCCGACTTCGTTGAAGAATCTCAAAAACTGTTTGGTGTACCCATTCACCAATTAATTTCCAAAATTAGAGAATTCTGGCCTAATTATGTAAAGCTAGAAGAACACAAAAAACCAGGTGCGTACCTGTGTTTTATTGCTTCCCTCACCCCCCCTTCACCATGAATTTAAATCTTATAACAGCCAATATAAACTCTTTTATTTCATACGACAAACAAATAGAAATCGATCTTCTTCTAAAAGATACTTCACCGTCTGCTATACTAGTGCAGGAAACCTGCTTACAAAAAAACAAACAAAAATTGCGTTTCAATGATCATTATGACTTCATAAGAAACAATGACGGGAGAGGAACCGGAATCTTTTTAAAGAATTCCTTCCACTCTTCACAAATTTACTTTTCATGTCCAGTAATCTCAGCAACAATAGCGGCCATACCCATTTATTCACATAATATTTGTAAACAACTTGCTCTCGTTTCCATTTACATCCCTTGCAACATCGGTTCCAATCTCATCCCGGCTTTAGACAATCTTCTCTCTTCGCTGCAAAATTACGATTATATCGTCATAGGCGGTGACTTTAACTCGCGACACACCCTATGGGGTGACTCAAAAATTAACCTCAACGGCTCCCACTTTGCACAATGGTTCTTGGATGATCATTTCTTGGATTTCGATATTGTTGCTGCCCCAGGTCCCACCCGCCCATCTTCTGGTTCGCATATAGACTTCTTTATGATATCTTCTAATCTCAGATCCGACAATAATTTCCGATGTTTTACCTTAGACTTGATTTCCGATCACTTCTCGGTGCTTTTAAATATACAACTTCTAAACGATTTCACTCTTCCCACCATTCCTCAACCGCATGTTAGTTTTAAAAACACAAATTGGGTAAACTTCAATCGATCTCTCAACACTCAATTAGATGACCTAAACATTCCTACCACAAGAAATTTGTCGAACACAGAAATCGATGAATACATCAGTATGGTTTCGTCGATAATTAACGATTGTGCTGACACATTCAGCCATCATAACTCAAGACATCACAATCATCTAAGAATCTCTGCCGCAACTTTGAGACTGTTCAAAATCAGAAAAGCTTGGAAAGTTAGGCTGAAACGAATTTTCCACAGATTCGGGGATCGTACTGGAGATGTATATGCTGAGTTATCGTCGCGTGTACGCTGTCTCAGCAAAATTATAAGAGATAGGGTTAGATTGGAAATCAACGAGCAGTTTAGACTTAAACTCAGTAGCCTTAAACCTACATCTAACGTCTTCAGAGTGATAAATCAGATCACTGGCCGCAAAAACAAAGACTCCTCGCTTCCCAATTTATCACATAATGATACGATCTTACGCTCAGCTAGTGAAAAGCTAGAGGCTTTTAAAACTTTCTACACTGAACTCTACTCGCTCAAAATACCTGAAGTAGATGAGGTGAACCTACTTGAAGTAAATACCTTTTGTTATGCTTTCTCCTCTTGGAACAACAACCTCACAATTACAAACTTTTCTCCTGAGTCTAAATCTAACTCCGTGGCCAATGAATTTTTTGCTTCAACTAACCTTATCGAATCTTTAATAGCAGCTTTAAACAACAAAAAGTCAACCGGTCCTGACAGAATCTCCAACTTCATCTTGAGAAAATCTAAAAACACTCTAGCTAAATTCATAACTCCATTAATAAATAACTGTATTAATAACTGTTACTTCCCTGTGTCCTGGAAAAATGCAAATCTAATTCCCATAAAAAAAAATAATAGTGCCAATACTATTTCCAACTTTCGGCCAATATCTCTCCTTTCAAACCTAGGTAAGATCCTAGAAAAAGTAATCCTTTCAAAAATTCAGACTTTCTTTAATGTAGAGCTCACACAAGCCCAACAATTTGGCTTTAAAAGAGGTCATTCCACGGAACACGCCCTTCTTGCTTTTCATGACTGCATTTTCAAAAACTTGAGAGAAAAAAGATGTACTGTCGCATGCTTTTTAGACCTTACAAAGGCTTTCGATGCAGTCTGGCACAACGGTCTACTATACAAATTAAAATTACTTAATTTCCCTCCCTGTTTTATAAAAATTCTACATAGCTTCCTTTCAAATAGATATCTATCCGTTAACTTTGGCAATTTAAAATCATCACCTATTCCAATTCTGTCGGGAGTACCTCAAGGTTCGATGGACCATTTCTCTTCAATCTCTACCTATACGACTTCCCAAACACTCTCAACAACTCTGAATCTTTTCTTTACGCAGACGATACTGTACTATTCAGCTCTCATGAACGGCCACATGAAGCCCTCAACAACCTAAAATGTCATCTAAACACTGTGATTGCTTTTTACAAAAAATGGGGCATCCACCTAAATTATAACAAATGCGAACTAATCTGCTTTAGAAATGCCTCTGGCAGAGGCCACCATCTAGCCGTGCGCGAAAGCAAAAACCTCAGACTTAACATTGAAGGAAACCCAATCCCTTTGAAGCAAAATATCAAGTACCTAGGAGTACATCTGCACGAAAGACTCAAAATGAACTTCCACGCCAGGATGGCCTTGGCTAAAAGCAAAACAGCTGCAGCAATGCTCAAACTACTTTTGAATTCCAAGCACGTCGAAACCAAAACTAAAAATCTAATGTATAAAACCTTAATTCGCCCACTAATGGCTTACGGCTTTCTATTATGGTATCAAATAACACCTAGTGTAGCTGCCGAACTGCAAAAGTTCGAAAGAAGAATAATCAGAAACTGCATTTCGAAATGGCGAAAGCCATCTGGGAAATGGTTTAGTAACAAATCAGTATATGATACCTCTGGAATTCCTCCTTTATTAAGTTATCTCATTCAGCTGGCTAAAAGAAGAATTTCAGCTATTCAACACCATGACAACCCTATCCTCCGGGACATATTTTCGGAAAACATAGATTTCGCTATTAATGATAGATTCTATTCATCACCAATTTGCATTCTAAATGAGGGTTCCAACCTTACTCTTCAAATCCAAGAGGATGACAACTTATTCCTGGCTCCTTTCTATAAGAAGCGATCAATCAATAGCTATAGAGGCTAATAAGTATTCTCAACACCCCAAGGAAAGGAAAAAAAAAGAAATAATAACGATAAATATATATAAAATGTAAAAAAAAAGAACCAAAAAATGTTATACTAAACCTACTAAGACAAAACTGAAATGTTGATTCTTTTAAATACCTAAAAAAATTTGCTGTGAATTATAGTTACTATTAGATTTAAGTAACCTAATGTTATTATGTAACAAAAAACAAAAAAAAAAAAAAAAATTTTTGCAAAAGTACCTACCTGCTAAAGTAGGACTTAAAAAGGCATTCTTTTGAATACCTACTTGACAAGCTGTGAAATTATTGTAATAAGTACTTCTAAGATTTCTAAGTTACCTAAATTCTAATTGATGTATTAAGTTCCTTTTGGCATATTCAATTTCAAACTAAAATACTATTCCTAGTGTAATATATTAAAATAAGACTCAAATAGGTTTTCTTTTGAATACCTAAAATGGTTGTGAAATTATTTTACTTTACATAAATAAAAATAAATTATCCTAAAGCTATTTTACTAGAAATAGATAATTCTTTCCTATGGAAAACAAAAATCAAATAAAAACTTAAATATAATTTGTAAACAAAACTGAAATAACCCATAAACACTGATGAGTAAAACTATCAAACAAATATGTTGGTAAATAGTTAGTTAATGTCAAATTAAAATAATTTGAATGTATTCTCTTGCCTCATCTATTCAATTCTTCACTAGTACACGTAAACGGTGTAGGAGACAGACATATAGTATCATATTTCTGTCTCATGTTTGCATCTTATTGTTATCCCTCTTTCTTTCTTCTTCTTCCATCTATTTTTATTTTTTTTAGGTTAAGTTAATTCTCATTGCATCGTCTTGTTGAGTGGACGCATTTTAATAATTAATCCCAGTGGATATAAAGCCTAACATTATTTCAGTTTTGTACTGTTAAACAAATAAAATATTAAAAACTGTGTAGCCAGACCACTTCTAAGTCGGCAAATAGAATAAGTACTTTAAGTTTCGTTGTGAATTATACTTATACATAATACAAATGTAATGAAAATGAAATCTCAATAAAAGTTACTACTACTACTACTACTAAGGTGATGCGTTTCTCTGTCATGCGAAAGAATTGTGCAGAGCTCACACGTCAACACTAGAGGCATTATCTTTCAAAAGTCTGTCCAATTACTAGCATATGCTGAGAGGCGGCAAAAATGGCTTTAACGGTTAATGAGGGCAAAACAAAGTACACGCTGTCGTCAAGAAAGGTATGTCCTTTCAACACCGAACGTCTTGGTCAAAACGTCACCATCGACAGACGTAACTTTGAGGTAGTCAAGGACTTCGTCTACCTAGGCTCCGCTGTAAACGCAGAAAACAACACCAGCGCTCAAATCAAACGCAGAATAACTCTTGCTAACCGCTGTTTCTTTGGGCTAAGAAAGCAATTGAATGCTAAAGTCCTCTATCGGACCAAAGTGTCGCTATATAAGACCCTAATCATCCCCGTCCTGCTGTACGGTGCAGAAGCATGAACTATGACAAAAGCGGATGAAAGCACCTTTTGGTCGGTTCGAAAGAAAAGTTCTTCGTGTGATCAAAGGTCCCGTATGCATCGAAGGGGAATGGAGGAGAAGATGGAACGACAAGCTTTACGGACTGTACAGCGACGTAGGCTTAGCCAGAAGGGTAAAAGTCCAACGACTAAGATTTGTGGGTCACGTAGAGCACATGGAAAACAATGTTTCGGCCCGGAAAGTCTTCGAATCCACACCCACAGGACAGCGCAGTAGAGGAAGACCGCGGATCAGGTGGCGCATCTGATAAATTGTTTACCAAAACACGAAAACCTTCAAGAACATCAAAAAACGACTCAAGTATTAGGAGAAAGAAGAGATATTGACTTCAAATTATTTATGTCAAACAAAATGCTGTTATAAATATTTTGTTAAAGTTTTAAGCAAGACAAATCGGCAGACGGGATGGAAATTTATTAGTGTGGATCGCATCCTAGCAATTTTGTTTTCAACTTTTTTGTCCTTACTGCATGACGAGTACATCTAAGATCAAATATGGTACAATAGAAAAAATAATATTTCTGCATGGTGTGCCATATATGATCCATTTAGTTCTGACACCTTGGCAACAACATTTCACCATTAAATTGAAAAAAATCTTATTCATAAATAGTTGCATTGCATATGTTTCTGAAATAACAAACTTTGAATTTTGAGTTTTTTTTATACAACTTTGAACTTCGGGAACATACTCTCTTTCGGCTTTTGTGTATTTTTAACGAGTTCGATGAGTCATTACCTATTTTTGACAACTAATGCTTATTTAAAAATACTAGAAAATGCATGTTACTACTTTTGTATCGTTTCCGTAAAACGAGGAAAAATGTTAGAAATTTTAAAATATTGCCATAAATATCGGTTGGCATACATATGAGAATGCAGTTTCATTACGTACAAAATTTAAAAGTAAAGTGATAACATTTTTTAAACCACTTGAAGGAGATCAAGTTAAGTACTTATACGAGGAGAGTACGATAATTTGGGCTTCAAGATTTGAAAGGTGGATTTTTTAGAGGGTTTAAAAACAAGTACTTTTTACTATGGGACAGGAATCTATCTCCCCCCGTTAAGGAAGTAGAGGCATTTTTAGAAAAAATGAATTAAATTAAAAAAATACTATAATGCATTTGAAAACCACAAGTTTGTTCTATATTCCTGCATTTAAATTTAATTACTTATGTCAATGATTTTTGAGAAATTGGCATTCAAAGCCCAAATTTTGGTAAAAAAAAGTTTAGACCCGTTGTTTTAAAGTTTTTGAAATAAAAGTTTATATTAACTTATGTGTGCACTATGTAAATATCAATTGTGATTCGAACACAAAAACCGCATTGTACAGTAAAGTACTTTATTGTAAGTGATGCCATTGTTTATTAGTATTTTTTTTTGAATTTAATTATTTCTTCTAGAATGGCCTTACCCCCTAAACGGGAGGAGGACATATAAATCACCCCTTCCCATAGTAAAAAGTGCTTGTTTTTCACCCTTCGTACTCATGCCAATTATACCCTGTCAAACAGCTAAAAATGTAAGAATCATGTTTAATGAATAATTTTTGTTTCTAAAAGCCAAAAACAACTCAAAACTAAATACTCGATTTTTTATTTCTTGGATTAAACCTTTTCATTTTGAAATATCAACCCTTTAACTGTATTAATATAAACAAATAAACTTAACTATTATTTTATTAAATTACTACATACATACATATATGTATATACTTACAATCTATGGCATAAACAATAAATACTTATCATTATTATAAACAATAAATAATTATTACTTGTCGGTTTAACTTTAAATTATAAACGTATGCATGTGCAGGTTTCCTTCTACAATCGATGCTTCTATTGTCATATAAGAAAATTATGAAAATTAGAAAATTTCGTACACCAAAATGTTTGTGCGATTTTCAGTTTTATAACTTAACTCGATTCGAGTGGAAAAAAACAAAACAAATATTTGTGTTTGTAATGTGCTTTACGAAAGAGTTGAACTTTCACCAATAAATAGTACATTTGAATGTAGTTAGGAAATTGGAAATCTGCAATTAATATTTGTATTACAAATCGATTCAATTCCAGCTGTGATCTCGGGCGTATACGTACTTTTTTAAAGTTAAAAAATACCTACAACTCATCATGTTGTTATAGATGTAAGTGCAGTGCACATGCATCATTTAATATTTATTAGTTGATTTTTTACTTTTTTTACTTACACATGTATATTTTATTTTTAAATTATTTTGAGCCGGACGCATTATACAAATACATGCACAGTTCTTAAGAAGTTTGAATGATGATTTAGAATGTTTGTAAAATAATTTGGTTCTAAAAGTTTTGTATGCAACTGAGGCGTTTAAGAACTCTTAGAATGAATTTTTCTATATTTAAAAGGATATAAACCTTTAAAAGAATTCTATTCTATTCAATACAATTAATCAAAAACTAAGTTTTTACACAAACTCAATCATAACCCTTTCTCTTTTATTAATTTTTAAACAGTTAATTGTCATTTGAATAAATGCCTATATCGTTCAGATTAAACTTTGGAATAGTATTTTTTTTTAGTTAAACAACTTTCAATTTTGTTTTTAACTTGTGCTTGGGTACTTTTTATGATTACAAATACAGAAAGATGGAAGAATATGGATTTACTGAAGATTGTACAAAATATAACGTGTTTCATTGTTAAAATAAGTAATAATAATATTATATTAGTGTAGAAGAAACTTAATGGTAAGGCACAAACATAATAAATTTTGATTTTTTTATTCTGATCGTTGTATAATTAAATCTATTTTATCTCCAGCTGCAGCAATTAAGGGCACTGTCAGACAACAATCAAAGTCCTGGGTCTTCATTTCATTTACCTGCAAACACAAAAATTAAAATTAGGTAGTAGTTTTTCAAGAAGTACTATGTTATTCAAACCTACCTGCATTATTCGATCAAATGGCTTCAGCATAGAGCACATATCAGCTGGTCCTCCAGAACGGATTCTATTGATAAAGACACCCCTTTCGTACAAACCATCGGAAATGGAGAATCCGTAGTCGTCGTAAACCTTGTCTTTGTAGAGTGTCACATGAAAAGTTCGATGTTTACTGTCCTTATTGTTTGTATTCGACACATCTTCACCGCTCGAGGGACTTCGGGGTCTGCGCTGAACTTTGGCATAAATGACTTGTGGTTGTGGATTACTTGATGAAGCTGTGTCCAAACTGTAAGCATTGGAAGACTCTTGTTGTCGAAGAATTTTAAGGTCAACAATTTCACTAAGCTTTTGTAGCATTTTTGTGGCATAAGAAAGTGGCATTCCTTGAACTGATTCGTCATTGATGGCAAGCAACTGATCTCCCACTTGAAGTTGACCAGTTTTGTATGCTATGCCACCTTAAAATTCAAATATTAAATTCATAGACATGTATTTGTTAACAAGGAAGAATTTTACCTTCAACCATGCCACTAATTGATATTGGACTGCTCGTTTCTTCACTTCCAGCTAGTGTTATGCCCAGAAGGCCACCTTTTGGTTCTAATCGAACTGTGAATATTGTTTGATGGTGGGAAGTTCCATATATTTTACTCTCCATGGGCGGGGGAATTGCCATACAGTCGGGACTGTTCGCATAAATAGAGCTTTGATTTTTGTTTAAACTTTAATTTCAATCGTTTAAGTGTTTAAAATTTTAACAAATAATATATAAAAATGCATATACTCGTATGCACACATACAAAAATTAAAGATTGGAAATATTACTTTTCTAATATCAACAAATAAAGCTCACCTCGCAAATCTTTCATTTGGATAATCCAGATCATATGGGCTCAAATCATTGTACGTATCGTCAGGCATTTCTGTCGTCAAACTGACTGTATTTTCAGCTCCAAATGTTCGACCAATGGAAGGCGGAGTCGATGGACTTTTCAAGGCCCAACTAGGATGTTGCCGAATCTGAACCGAACTGGAATTATACGAATCTTCAGCTCGAAAATACTCGGGTTGTGGAGTAGTTGATTTTATGGAAATGCAATCGTTATATTTGACAGCTTCACCATACTTTGAAGCATAGCTACCGTAAATCTCGTGGTCGCTAGTAGTTCCACAATTACTATAAATAGGATTGATTTTTTGCTGTGCATCAAACAAAAAGTCTGGCAGAAGGTTTCGTTTGATTGTCAGAGTGGTGTACTCATTTTTGCCACCTTCTTTAAGCATGGCATCAACATTGAAATGCTGTAGGGGATGATTATCAACTGCAAGGAGAACATCACCAGCCCTTACCGATCCCGTTCGATGAGCCAGACTTCCCGGCTTAACCTCGGATATAACAAAACCATTGTGACTTGACCCATTCACACTGATGCCCATGCCTCCCTTGCCTGTCTTGGGTAGTTTTACATTGAAGACACCACTGGAGGGCACAACAGCATCAGACATGTCAAATTCAATTTCCAGTTCTATCCAATTGGCGCCTTGATAGCCCGGTGGTCGGGGACCAACGTCCCCTAACAATTGCCGTATTGTATTCACCTCAAGCGAAGACATCTTGTTCACCGCAATTATGCGATCGCCTTTTTGAATACAGCCACTACGATCAGCCACTGAATCCGAAACAATTTGTGCTATGGTCACAGCTTTTCCACACGATGTTGTTGCCCCGAGTATAATTCCAGATCCATGTGTACAATCTAATACGACTTGAAATGTCTCGGCACGACAAATGCCAATGCTCGAATGCATCGTGCCTGCATTACTAGATTCAAGGGGCAGTGAACTCTTACGGGCGAATCGTTGTCTTTGACGGGATTTTCTTGACTCAAGTGTGTTGAATCCATATTTTGGACTTCCGAGATTGTGACCTAGGGTAGAGAAAGTAATAATAAAATGTTTATTTTTAGAGCGAAAAGTGAGGAAAAAATTCTTTCAAATTTAATCTTCTATATGGATGAGATACATATACATATATAAAAAAAATCTATCACCACATAAGCGTGCCAACTTAATTTATATAAGAATACAGAGCATACAGAGCAAAATGGGGTGGGATGGGACTGTACAATTAAAGAATATAATTGTAATTCCTTTGACGGTTGCCTTTTGCAAAAGAACTGTTGAACAAATGATTCGGCTTTGAAAAAAAAATGTTTTTAATTAAAGATACACACAAATTTCATTATGGTTTCTTCATATACAAGTACAGTAGCGTGAAGGTTTATAGAAATACTGAAAAATTTCCTTGTATTTGGCCAAAATCAAGAAAATTTAAAAAACGAGCATCCCAACATGTCTAAAAAGTGGCCGTTCGTGGAAATAAACAAAGCAATTACGCTTAAACGGAAGCGTTTACTAAATCGTTAAAAATTTTCCGCCATTTACTTCAAACTAATTTGACCTCATAAAAAATATGTTTTAACATTTAACATACACAAAGTTGTAGAAAAAAAATAATGTTGGATTCTAGCTATCACGTAAAAATGCTACTCAAATTGGTAAAAATTGTTAAGTAGTCAACAGAAACAGATATTGAAACCACACTTTTTGTGGTAATTTTTTAAAAAACTTTTAATTGACAACATTGTTTTTACAACCCACAAAAACAATGAAAATCTGATAAAAATGGTTTTCGACTCGAGTATTAGAACAGAGAAAGATACTGACTTCAAATTCCTTATCTCACATCAAAAAATTGTTAATAATATTTTACTAAAGTTTAAGTCAAACCGGCAGACGGATACGGATGGGAAGTCATCAGTATGAGTCGCATAGTTTATACATTCGTATGTATGCTATGGATTCGTTCGAAACTTTGGGATCCTAAAAACTCAAAATGAAGTCCCTTTAGTTGTAAAATTATTTTTGTTTATTTTTTTGTAATTAAAAATAAAATAATTTTGCATTATTTCTTCCAATAATTCTTTGCCATTTGCATGACTTAATGTGACACTACACTTGATTTACAATCGATTGAGTCATAATAAATTTTCAAAAAAATGTACTTAGTGCACCTGCACAAAAGCGAAGCCTTATTTTCATTTATATTAAATAATAACCTCCATTAATAATAAACATGGTACTTTATTTTTTATTTGACATTTAAATTGAATAAATAAATGTAGTTCAAAACATTTGTATAAAAAAATTGTTTGTTTTTGACATAAAGACCTGCCATTTTGACATTAAGAACTAGACGAAAGAAGACAAAGTAAATAAGTATGTGCGACACACGGCGGCCGGCGCGGCGTGTAGCGTGTTATGGATATCTATATTTATTTGATACAAAGTAAAAAGATGAGCACCAGACTAACATCCGCTTGCGCCGGATTGTAGATCATCCACTCAAGTTCTTACCTTACCGCCTAAAGCAGCTGCATGATCTTTTTTTATTAGTCCTTCATAGCGATGTTCTATTTTCGAACCAAATTTTCCGCTATGCACTTTGCACCAGTGCAACCGTGGATTAAGTGTTGTTGTTGTTGTTTTTTTTGTAGTTTGTAGACAAATTTATCCGCGGTGTGATTTTTTGAATTGACAAACAAGATTTTTGATCTAATTTGTTTTATTTTGTGGTTTTTTGAATTTTATTGGCGGATGTCATAAGCACCCGACTTTTGGGCGCCCTCATCTTCAACAACTAACGTCTTAGGTTACCATAAGTGTACTTAAATAAATAAAATAAATTGGGTGGCGCAACAGTCCGTTGTGAACCAGGGCCTAGTGACTTACAACTCTCAACCATTCCTGTGTGCGAGTACTGTTGTCAGAAATGGAAGGGACCTACAATTTAAGGCCGAATCCGAACGGCTAATTTGAGAAAGCACTTTTTCATGACAAGAATTACTCTTGAGAATTTGTCAATTCCTCGCAAGAGGCAGTACCCGCGAAAATTATTATTATTATTTTTTTTTTAATTAAGGTGGCACAGTCAGGGATTGAACCCAAGACCCCTTGCATGACAGTCCAACGCACTAACTATCATTCCACGGGTACTACGCAAGTGTACTTAAATGTAGCTTTATTAACTTTCCATAGGAAGGTATTGTAATGGATCCGATTTGTCAAATTGAAAATTTTGACATTTCTCGACGTTTGAAGGTCCCTAGAGTCGAAATAAAAGATTTTTAGAAAGATGTCTGTGCGTGCGTGTGTACGTACGTTCGCGACGTTTTTTCGTCGTCCATAGCTCAAGAACCAGAAGAGATATCGATTTCAAATAAATTTTGTTATACAGATAATAAGGCAGAAAGATGCAGAAAGGGCTCTTAAGAAAATTGCGTGGGTGGTTTTTTTACCATAGCAGTTTGAAAAAAAGGTGAACATTTTGGTTAACCCTAAATATCTTACGAACCAAAAATGCTAGAGACTTGAATTTAATTTTATATAATATTTTGTAACGTGATATCAAAGAAATATATTTTTTGAAAAAAATCCATTAAACGGTTTTTTTTGTATAAATCAAAAAAACTGAAAAAAAAATTTGTCACCTCCAAAATCTTACGACTAAAATATGATTTCATCTCCAAAACAATTTTGTGCAACGAAGAATAATGTTTTTGACATCTGATAAAATTTTGAGAAAAATCGAATTGACAGTTTTTTTTAATAAATACAAATCTAAAAAAAACATTACTCAAAGTTTGTAAAAATTTACTTTCGACTCAAATAGGTTTTCAATCATTAAAAATATTGGCTTCAAACTTGTTTTATTTCACAGAAAATATTGTTTTTTGATATTCAGTAATTTTTATATAAAAATCCAAAAGCCCTCTTTTTCATAAAAAATAAAATCTACAAAAAATAGTACGCAATTTTGGTAAAAATTGATACGCGTACAGATAGACAAACTTTTAAGCAAGTTTGTTTGACAAATCGACAGACGGGATGGGAAGTTATCAGTGTGGGTCGCATCCCAGCCTCTTTTTATAAATAAAGTAAATACAAAAAATAAACTTTTCATTTAAAAAACTTGTTCATCCATATTAATATGATTTAACTTTTTTTATTGAAAATAAAACTAAAGAAAACGAATATGGTCACCATAATAAACATTTTTAAAGTATATTATACCTCTTCTGGCTACTGCGTGAGCTGGTAAAATTTGCATTTGTGTAAAACCACGGCCCGTTGTGCTATCTAACAGTGTCATCACTTCGTCCGGACTGTATGCGGTGTTCTCGATGATTGTGTCGTCTATGGAGAGAATTTGATCGCCCACGGAAAGTGCACCACATCTGCAATAAATCAAAACACTATGCTTAAGTTTATCGTAAAAAATATTTTTAGATTAGTGTATAATAATTATTGCTAGAGCATGAGATATTGTGATATTATAGCCGGCTGTCGTTCAAGCCGCCTAATGAATAATGACATTTGGGCAAATTATATGACCAACAGCTAGAATACAAAGAAAACTAGCTAAATTAATTAGATGCATAAGTTTTTAGACAAAGGTGCCTCTCAGCAACGGCACGACGGCGACGGCACGGTGGCGGCCCTTAAGTTGGTATTTCTCAAAAATATAATTATGAACAATTGGGCATATTTTCGAATTGAATTTTTTATTCATCCATAGTTTGGTTTCCTTTCAGAAATGGGGAGAGAGAAATATATCTCTACAAACAATACCTAAATAGAATTTCAGAACTTACCGATCTGCTATACTTGCTGGTAGTATGCTTGCAATGTAAACAGCAGCCTGACTGACTTCATCGATTTTCGAACGATCGCTTAGCATTGTCGATGAATAATTACATAGCACGACTCCCAGTTTATCATTCATTGGCCTCTCAATTTCAATTAACAAGGGTCCCATCGAAAACTCAACACTCTGCATCACTGAGACGTCATACTCAATGGTAAGATTAGTGTATCCCGATACATGTCCACCACACTTGATAATCGATTGTGCTTCGACCAAAGTTTTGCCAATCAAGGAAATCTGCAAATAAAAAATTAAACCTTCTGTAAGATCAAAGCAAGGATCTGGCAATAATCATTTTACAACTTACATTGTCAACGCGCAACAAACGATCACCTGGTTTTATTCGACCTGTTTTAAAAACAGGTCCATGTGGCCGAACGTGAGTAACAATCAAAGGGTAATCGCTGCCACCACGTAACGTCAATCCCAAGCAACCACTTTCACGTTCCACTGTGATTTGCGCCAGCTTTGAAGTGACGCAAAGACTGTTCTGAGACACTAAATAAAAGATCACAAACACAAAATGATTTGTAAGAAGTGGAAACGAATAAATGTCAGTTTGTAAGGGAGCAGAAAGCTCTTTGTGGTGAAGCAGTACCACAAGGTTCTCATCAACGACCGACTTTGTTTACTTCGGCATATATGATTTGTAAACATTTGAATTCCAGAAGTGGAAACCATTTCCTCGGCAATCAAAACAACAACCATGCTGTGATCATACTGCACAAACAAATAAATCATCGCTAAGCGTCAAAAATGCTAGGAAAGCAGAGATTCAACACCATTGCCATCGCCCACCCTTCAGTGGGTGTTTAGGCAATATACATAAATGCATATATACTTACGATATTCGGGCAGGGAGTATTCAATCTCAACTACAGCTGGCCCATCACCATGGCACAACATACTCATTATGTGTTGATTGCTAAGACCGATCGTCGAGATGCCATCCACTTGATGGATGCGATCGCCAGGCGCCAGGAAATCGGCCGCATGACCCAGTGGGCTTAGGGTTCCAATGACAGGTGGATACGACAGATCGTTCCGTTCTGCAAAGAACACAAAAGTGGAACACACATTTTATGAATGAAATAAAAAACGGATTCCTTTTATATTATGTTTTGTAGTGGTTTTGTGATATAGCACTGTGTTATAGATGCACTGAAATCAAATAAAATTCTTATGGTTTTCATGAATTTTTATTAAAAGTAAGCTATTGAGATGATATATATAGGTATGTATGCATCGCTTGTGTCAACAACAGATATAAAAATAACTCTTGGTGACAGGATTTATTTTTGTAAAAAATTTATTCATTGGACATTAAAATAAGAAAACCTTACGAAATATTTTACAAATATTAGTTTTTAAGTTACCTACATACATAAATATACATATACATACATATGTAGGTGTGCATGTTTAAATAAGTGTATTTTTTGATTAGTCATAATTGCTCGATTTGATTGTGTTCGTTACATTTCTTTAAAATAATATTGAACAAAAAATAAAACAAAATAAAAGGAATTTTTCGAATGTCCGTCGTAAACTTTATATCAAACAATTCATTTGTTGTGAAAATATAGTAATACAAATGTATCTAGTTAAAAAAGTAAGCATACTTAAAATATTGAACTCGCTATATTAAAGGCTTTTGTAACTCAAAACTCTCAACTCTTCTATTCCAATACAAATTGTGCCATGTTTTTAATCGTACATGCAACGGTTTTTTCTGTTTATATTTTAAAATTATTTTGTTACTAAATTTAAAATCAGTAGGGTTTTAAGATATTTTCTGACAGATTGAACATAATTTGTCATATTTTTGACATTTGCAACATATTCTACATATTCTTCAATCAGTAACATTGTGAGACATTTCAAAATGGATAAGATCGTTTGACTTTTAAACAAAAAATCAACTTTGCTCAGCTATTAAACTTGTTATTCGAAATCCAAACCTTAAACCTAATACTATACTATACTATAAAAACTTAAAAGAAATAAGGCCTGGTTGAATATTTAATGTATTGGAGAGTGATGAGATACTTAGAGGTTACCGAGGACTGCACTACGACTTTATGACTTAATTAAACTTTTTGTAATGTCAAAATATTTTCCCAAGAGTTCCCTGATACATTTGTTTTAAAAATAAATACGTTCTTATTGATATAAAGAAAGTAGTCAATGCAGATTTTTAAGATTTTGTCCACGTTTTTCCCTTCGCCTGATATACTTTTATTACCTCCAAATACTCAAAGCTTTCCCTTGATATTTCTGGTATCAGAGAGTATTTGCTGTTCTGCTTTATATCTGGTGAAATAAATGGAACGATTCAATCTGAATTCAGGCTAGCTTAAGAATTCACCCTTAAAACTATTTCTAGCTGATCGAATTAATCATTAAATATAACCTCTATGCTCATTGACTCTAAAAATAAAAATCTCATATCTGTAAGCTTTACATTTAATTTGTTTGCTATAAGTAGATGAAATTATTTTAGTTTTAAGCCTAGATTTAAGTTAGCATTTAACGTAGCTAATAAATATAGATATTAACGTACCTATATACGTACATACTGATTTGTTTTAACTAAAGCTTTAGGAATGTAAGCTTGTAACAGTTTAAAGTTTGTAATATTAATATCGTTTTTGATGAACAGAGAATCATTTTTAAAATCAAAATAAGTGGATACTGGATAGTAACTTTTTTTAACAATGAAATAAATGTACGGAAACCGAGAAATCCTCTAAAACCAGTTATTAAAATTCTTGTCATTTGGCATTAAATTAAACCTCTTACATATCTTATAAAAAAGCACGTACAACAATATTCATTTGTACTCTAGTTCCTTATTTATTATTGATTCATCAAATGTATAAAACGTCGCATACAAAATTTCAAACCTGTTTTAAGCACATTACATCTGAATTTGAATTCACATTCGCTTATTGCAAGTCACTTTATTACTTATTTTAAGGATTATTTTTATAGCAACTTCTAAGGTGCTAAAAGGATATAAAATGTTCCAATTTTAAAACAAAATACCCCAGGGGTGGAATCGGCTAAGGTGATTGTTGATAAATGACAATCAAAATCATCGAATTTGATCTACATAAGGTGATAGTCAAATTGATATGAATCTAAAAAGTTGTCACAAAAAAATGTGATAGTCGTGTTTAAACAAATATGTTTATTATTTTTTCAAATTTTCCTAATAATGCTTTGGTTGCTGGAAAGATATGTGTAAAGGGAGACAATAAAATTGGAAAATGTATGTCATTTTCGTTTGGCTATATGGTTTTGCGGAGGCGATATTAATGAAATAAAAATTAAGTTGTTGTTCTCATTGAATATTTTTGATATAATATTTACCGGCTAATAAAAGATGCCAACTGTTGAAAGTTTAAGTTAAAATAGAAGTTCTAAAATTATCGCATACATAGATGGATCATAATATTTAATTTTTTTTATTTACGTTTTATAAGGTGAGCATTTTTTACTTGATTTTTATGATGTTGATGAAAAAGGGAAAATTGTTTACATAAAGTTTAACTGTTCGTCATCGTCACTTCATATTTAAATTTCGAGTCTCGGTGGTCTACGACTTTATATCAAATGTTATATTATTATTTCCTTGGCAAAACTAGATCTCAAATCGATTCCAGATTTATAAAAATCTGTGGATAAGATTTTTTTATTTCAAATCAATTACCTACATATGTACAGATGTAACATTTTCAATTTGTTTTTAGTTTTTTGTTTTCATAGCATATTTTTTAATTATAAGGTACCACTTAAAAGTAAATATACTTGGTGGCGCTACAGCTCGTGACGAAAAAATCACATGGTGAATAAAAACGCTAAGCCTTTCCTGAGAACCATTTTTGTGAGGGCTAGAGGAGACGTAAAGTTTTTCTACCGAATCCAAATAACTCATCTTAGAAAGCATTTTTCATTACAAGAATTGCTCTTGAAGAATTTGTCAATTCCTCGCAAGCAGCAGTACCCTTTAAAAAACGACAAAATATGATAAGCTCATTAAATTCTGACCTAAACAGCATTGTACAATGGGGAATAAGAAATTGCGTGGAATTTAATGCTTCGAAAACGCAATGCTGTCTTGTATCGTTAAAGCGAAATATACCCCCCTTGCCATTATCCATAAATGGCACTTGCATCGAGGAAACTGAACATCTCGATATTCTCTGTGGAATGAACACATATGCGATGTCGCCAAAAATGCCGCAAGATGTTTGGGTTTTCTAAGGCGATGAAAGAAGTTTTTCTCCCCCTCTGATCTGGCTGTTATTTACAAGACTTATATGCGTCCAAAAATTGAGTATAACACCCATATCGGGCTGGTGCTCCTGCAAGTTACTTAAGCCTCTTGGAGAGTATTGAACGTAGAGCATTTAAATTGATTGGTGATATTACCATCATAAGATCATTTACATCACTTGAACATCTTCGAAATGTTTCTTGCCTCACCCTCTTTTGCCTTTATTTTAATGGTTTATGCTCTAGAGAAATAGCCAGCTGCATTCCTCCCCTTAAACAGTTCAACCGTAATACTAGCGCTTCTAGAAATGCTCATCAATATACCCTTAAGCCCAACTTCGGTGGTACTGTCAAGTACAGAGATTCGTTCTTTAGCCGTACTATGCGAATGTGGAATGTCTTCCCACACTCTGTCTTTCCCATTGCTATTGTAATATTCAGAAATTCAAAACCAATGTGCACCGACGTCTCCTTTCAACCCCTCTCTCCCTTTCCTAGTGCTCACACTGTGTCTACATAATAATTGTAGTATATCCCTTTTTTTCAAAACTAATATTTCCGTTAATGGGAAAAATGCTTCAAACATCTAGATGAAAAAAGTAAGAAAATGATAAAGTGTCATAAAAATGTTATATGTTTCCCTAGGAAAATAAAACAGAATTTAGAAATTTTCTGTTATCACTATCACAAGATTAGAGCTGAAGTAAGAAGACAAATTCTAAAAAATTACTCTTTTTCGTGATCCTTTTAAAAATATTTTGATTAAAAATTAGTCAACAAAACTCAAAAATTGTGGAGAAAAATGTTTGATTCTCATATTTAAGAAAAAAGATGTAAACGTACATTATCTATCAAAAAAAAATTAAGGTACAAAAATAACTTGGGAAGAAATTTTAGTGTTGCACTCAAAAATTACACGTTTCAAAATCTCTTTTCACTTCAGTTCTCAAGAGATTCAAAGCTTTTGTATTACACTTATTTGAAGATACGAAACGTATATTAAGTTTATTTCAGTTAGTCATTAATTTAATGAAAACTTTACTTTTACTATTCTTTGGGCATTCTTTTTCTGGTAATTTATGTTTAAATAGCAATTATAGAGTATTCAAAAAAAAAAAAAAAAAAAAAAGTGGATTTCTTTAATTTATTAAGATCTTAAAAGCTTTTGTATTTAATTGATAATCAATTTTGATAGAAAAGTGACTTTAGGAAAGCCTTACATTTTTTAAAGAATTTAAGGGCGACTTTAATTTAAGTTAAGAAAATATAAAATTCTCTTTTCTCATAATGTATAACCATTTGACGATCTCGAAGGATCATCATAAAACACTGAATATTTGCTCCTTCCCTCAAAAAAGATATTAATAAAATAATTTAAAGCGTTAAAAAATAAATTAATTGGGTGGCGCAAAAGTTCGTTGAGAACTAGGGCCTAGTGACTTACAACTCTAAACCATTCCTTTGGGCGAGTACTGTTATCAGGGATGCAATTTTAATGACAAAAATTAATTTTGGAGAATTTGCAATTCTTCTCAAGAGGCACTACCTACCAGTGAAAAACTTTAGATGTCAAAAGCAGGGACCATACCCAAGACCTTTGGCATGACAGTCCATCCCCCTTTTTTTTTAAATTCATTTTTATTAATGGAATCTTAAACCTGTCAGCTAGACAAAAATTCATAAAACTAGCCTAATTAACCATACAGACACTTTAAATTGAGTCCATCGCACTTACCATCATTCCACGGTACTACTTTAAAGCATTACTAAAATCTTAATTTTAAATTTTTGTGAATTAAGATTAATACAAAATGTTTAGCCTTTTTAAACAAGCAAAGCGCTTTTTTGGTGAATATCGTTAAATAACTAAAACATTGGAAGGTGAAATCTTTGTTTAAACAGCTAAATAATATGAGCTTTATGGTTTATATGACCCCCAGGATCGTTCAATGGTTAAAAGTTGATGAATTTGTGCGGTTCGATTTGAATAGGGCTTGATTTCCGTTTCCGTAGCAAAAATAAATAATTTTAAATATATAAATACGATTAGTTTTGAATTCAAGGGAATTTCTACGAAAATTTCATGAGTACTACGACCCCCCACCCCTTGATAAACCATTGATATAATTGTATCCCAAATCTTAAAACGTAAAAATAACCGCACAAACAAAAACTTATCTAAAAAAAGAATTATAGACAAATTTGAAAAGTTGCGAAATGTCAAGCCTACAAAAATGACATGTATTTTTATACATCCAATCACACATTTTTTGATTTTGTTTTGTAATTTGTTCGTTATTATGTTTATATTAATCAAAGTTTATTCCTTAAAAAAATGTGTTATTTAAAATATTTAGATGCTTGAAACCAGGAAAAAAGGTGTTCATGTTTAAATTAGGAATAATTGTTTTATCTAATTAAGTTAAATTTTATTTTGACTTCACTAAAAACAGCAAAAATAATTAACAAACACTACAACTTAGATTTTCGCCCAGCATATGTACATATATGTATATAAAGCACCTAATAAATGACTCGCATTCAACATCAGTTTATAGGCCATAAGGTTAATTTGTTTCAATAAAATAATAATCCCTTTAAGAATATTTTTTAAATAAGTTGCTCACCCCAAATAATGATTAAGAAAATCAACTGAAATACATTAAATATAATTCTAAATCGCGTATTGAGATTGAGACATACCATACTGAATTTTTAGAATTGCTTTAAAATGCCAACAAAATAGCCAACAATATTTCTTGTATTTATTCATTCATATTTCTTTTTTGTTCCTGAAAATCATCTCTTGTTCCTCTGACCCCTTTAGGGAAATATGATATTCTACATGTTTTGAAGAAAAAAAAGAAAAAAAGGAAATATGTAAAGATATTTTCAATGGCTCAATGCCAATAAAACTCTAAAGAAAACAACGCAATATATATTATGTATAAGTTATACTAATACGGTTTGAATAAATTACAAACAAAATATGAATCAATGCTGATTAGGGTGACCATATTTCTGTTTTTTCTTTTCATTTTACCTACGTCTATTTATTGATTGAATATTCATTTATGTTTTCATACAAATTTGAAGTAAAGTAATAACATTAAAAACGCAGCATAATTGTTATTTCTTTAAAGTACTTCATCTGAACTAAGAAATGTTTAAATAAGTCTTTGTTTTACATTATTTTAAATTACACACTTAAACTGTGTGAAAGTTCACATATTTCATAGATGCCTGCGTACATTTTAAAAAACTCTTTTACCTTGTATACTTTCTAATACAAAACATAAAAGATTGCTCTTGATGAATTATAGGAATTTAAGTTTTTAGTACGGTCACCGTATTTATATCACCATAATAAATTATCTAAACAAAAAGATACATGTTAATAGCGGGAGGGTTTGTATCTTGACGTTCAGTTCAAAATATAATATATTTATTCATATTTTTGTCGACCATGTGAGTTTTGTCTAGACTGAACTTTATGAATTATGTTATACTTTTGGTAATTTAAATTAATATGTATTTGCAATGTATATTTGGTTTATATTTTTATTATGTGTGGGTTGAAAAGAAAATCCTTTCGAGTTGACAGTTGTTTGTCATTTGGTGACGAAAAATTGAAGATGCTATGAAGAAATATGAGCAAACACCCACATTGTGCGTATGCCATAATTAAAATTTAAAGAAATACTTTTCTAGTTTTAACGACATTTTCGCAGGTAATCCAGAAATGGGTCAGAAATAAATTAAAAGAATAGCGAAGGTAGGTGTGTTAGAGTGCTTTTTTAAAATGAACTTAAACTTTTGCATGTCCCATGGTAGAAATTTGTTGTAAATGGCAAAATACAATTATTTGAAAATTTGAGCCCTAAATATTAAAAAATATTATTATTTACATCACATATAAGCCCTGAGATTTATAAAATGAATAATTTTAGTTAATCTTACATTTAAATATTTTGTAATTGTTAATTTAAATCTCCTCCTTAACCTCATAGCATTATATACATATTTTTTATGATCATAAAATGGTGTGCTTAAAAATATTCCACATATGCACTTATAGATTCTATAGAAAATTAATTACTTAGAATCCGAAAAGATCTAGTAAAAAAAGCGGTTCACCTCCAATATTTTTAAAACCTTTTGCAAAAATTGTGAAACATACAGTTTTCTTAAATGTTCATATCACAAACTCTTTCTATCAATTAACCGTTTAAGAGAAAGAGGGTAAAAAGTGCTCAGCAATTTTTTAAGATTAGAAAGGTAGTAAAAAACAAAGTACCTTTTCTTTAAAATAACTAATTTTCGATATAGTTGTCTAACCTAAACATTGTTCATTATCAAATACAATAATGGTAAGGACATGATTTAGAATCAACATTCCTGGAATTCTTAATTATGCCCCAAACGTTCTTGTTTTTGATCAGTTTAACATTCGTCTTACGGGTAACTGTTCATTTTTAAAAACAGCCACGTCTAAAAAATGTTACATTTTTCAAAATTCCACCTAAGCATACATACAAAATACACTTCGCTGCTGTTAAAATACTAGAAATTTCCAAGCATTCCCAGCTGCACTAAATCATTTCAATAAATTTTCTCCGAAATATGGAATTCTTCTTCTCCGATCCAATTAAGATATAAGTTGCTACGTTCTTCATTATATTGTACGGAGTTACTATACAAGCTACGGCAATAGATACCCGCATCATGAAAATTGGGATTCGGGTGCAGCGGCGAGTGTGACACATCGGCATGGGCTAGGCATGTGTCTGTCATACGTTGCTGTTCGTTTATATAACTAAAATGAATGCATTTTTCCGATATTTTGAAAAGAACGAAAACGCGTGCGTTATTAATTACCACATTATTTAAGAAGTCTATTTTTTGAAGTGAAAAAAAATTAAAATCTATTAATACTCTCACAACAGCTCAGTCAACACTTCAATTTGTCATAAAGATTGACGACTTCCTTATAATTGGATTATTAATTCGAATCACTGCAAAGTGATGTTATCACTTTCCCTTTCTTCCATTAGTTGGCCCTTTTTGAAAGCACTTCCCTATAAATGGGTGTACTTTCCAGAAGTTATGATAGATGGATGAATTTATTTTTATAATATGGAAAAAGATTTTCAAAAGCATAGGTAAAAATGCTTACCTGCAAAAGTGATTCCCATATTTTGAGCGGCATTTTCCCGAGGCAAGGAGATTGTTGCATACGTCGATCCACGTTCAGGAGCTAATCCACTATCCTCTGATTGGGCCGGAGACATGGCTCTTTCAACTGTAATTAAATTTAGATTTTATTTATTTTTATAAATAAAAAATAAAGAATTTGTATGATACTGTAGATCGGGAGGAGAGATATTTAAGCACAACAGCACGCTATGACAGAACACAGTATTTTTTAAGTACACTGGTAATATAGCTCAAACTTTTGGGCAAGAGTGCGATAA
Organism: Eupeodes corollae; assembly: GCF_945859685.1. Lineage (NCBI taxonomy): Eukaryota > Metazoa > Arthropoda > Insecta > Diptera > Syrphidae > Eupeodes > Eupeodes corollae. Next base: position 79,796,105 of record NC_079148.1, read on the forward strand.
CTCAGGCAACAATAACGGATTTTTTAAGAACTGTTAAAAACAAGCATTTTTTACTATGGAAGTTATTTTTAATATTTTTTTTCCATTTAACGTACATATTTTTTAAATTGCCCCTACTGCCTAAAAGGGTTATGAGACAGACCCCCCTACCATGGTAAAAAATGATTGTTTTTAACTGTTCTATACAAATCCGTCATTTAACTTTGTTTCATGAGTTCTCGTACTCTCCCCATATTTTGGGTACGAAATTTATTTTCTTACTCATACATATGGCAAAACTAATTTACCCAAACAACTCATTCTAAATGATCCCCCTTAAATAGCAACCAACAATCTAAGTTCACCTCAACAAATTTACAAAACTATCCAGGATCGTGCACACCAGCCCTTTCCATCAGATCCCTCATTGTCATCATAGCGTGACTCGAGCACACTTTTTAATCGCACCAAATAAACTACATATGTACATATGTACAATGTACATGCTGGCAGAATAATTGGTAAACCTAAATAAGATTTCACATCAGGATACAATTTGATGGTTCCTCTTCAACTCTTTCATCACATTCGCCATACATATCATTTCATTCGCCAGCAGTCGTTTGATGTAATTATTCAAGTCAATTATTTTCAGCTTTAATGTTTTCAGTATGACAAATTTATCATCAAAGTATGTTTTGAACGTACACAGCACACGTACGTACTATAACCATCATCGAGCTATGATGATTCGGACATTGTTGAGAGATTTACGATACTCTGTGGGCTAGTTTATAATCAAATTAAAGGTATGAAGACCACAACCAATGCAATTAAATGTACCCCACCCGCGAAATGAAATAATTTTGTTTAATGTCTTTTCTTCGAAGTAAAGATGATATTGACTTCAAATAGTATATTTTCTAATGCCTATACGACGAATGGCTCATCAGAGTGTGTCTAAATTGGGAAACGTATCTAAGTTTTTCGCAATTCGACGCAAGAGATGTACGTATTACAGATATCTTAAGTGCTCCTTCTACTTCTTTGATGTAGAGTTTATATAGATAAGTATATATGTATACTGTTTTGTTGACCCAAGGATGAATGAACCAGAATTCCCTTATAAAAGACTTTTTGTATTTTTTGTTCAAGTAACCACTCAATCTTTAATTTCTCAAAATAAAATCAAACATTTTATAAATTGCGGAAATAACATGTTGCAGATACTCTAATATATTCTGATACAAATTAAAACTCCAATACGGAGCCAATAGATAACGTAAATTCGATATTGGTTTTGCTTAACTTCATTTTATTTCCTAAATGGTAATATTTAGTAAATTAATCCTTACTGCGTTCATTGCTTTATTTTAATTTAAACTCGATAAACAAGATAGTTAATTTAAAAACTAGACTGTGGTGCTATTCAAACTAACAGCATAGCTACGCAAGTTGTCAATAACAGAAAACTATGCATATGATTAGGGTTCAAACAGTTTTCTGACGAAGTTTTCGAGACTTTAAAAAGTATTAGTGTTTTTTTTTGTCTTTGTAAAAAGAATTGAACATCATATGCATTTTATTATTAGTCAACAATAATATTGTTAGTAAGTTTTTAATTAATTTATTTGTTTATAAATAAATAAATTGGGTGGCGCAACAATCCGTTGACTTAAAACTCTCAACCATTCCTGTGTGTGAGTACTGTTGTCGGGGATGGAGGGGATCTACAGTTTTAAGCCGAACGGCAAATTTGAGAAAGCACGTTTCATGACAAGAATTATTATTGGAGGATTTGTCAATTCCTCGCAAGAGGCAGTATCCGTGAAAAAACTTTAGTTGGCATAGGCAAGGATCGAACCCAAGACCTCTGGCATGACAGTCCAACGCACTAACCATCACTCCATACTATTTATTTATTTGTTTGTTCTCATTATATTCGAGTCAAAAACAAAGAACTTTTAGTATCGTATTTTGTAGGTTTTGTCCAATTCTAACAAAAATTTTATGTTTGAAAGTGATGTTAACTTATTTTATTTAAATATTTACCAGATGCCATTTTACAATTATTCTAAGTTGATGTTTGTTCTTAAAGCATTTAATATAAAATTTGGGCAAGAGTACGATAACTCAGGCGACAAGACATTATAACGGATTTTTTAAGAACAGTTAAAAGCAAGCATTTTTTCCTTGGGAGGGGGGGTCTATCTCCCCCCGTTTAGGCATGAGGGTCAATTTAAAAAAATATTACTTAAAATGAAAAAAAGTACTTAAAAAATAACGGTGATACTTACTTAAGTATTAAACATTATTTCTAAAGCCAACATTCTGTTCTATTAGTAAGATTTTAAATCAAGTGAAAACTATGTATAAATAAAAGATTATCTACTATTGACCATTTGACTACTACAGGTATCCCTTGTAATACTACAGTTAAGTCAGTGGTCAGTGACTCAATCAATTTTATAAACTCAAGTACTGCAAATGATATTTATGGGCATGTTTCATTTCAAGACGTCAAAGATGTACTTATGGCGCTTAAAACAAGAAAATCTGCGGGTTATGATGGTATTAAAAATTTGTATTTAAGGAATTTGCCAAAATCGGGAATTAAATTCTTAAAACTCCTATTTAACTGTTGTTTGAAGGTGAGCTACTTTCCTAATGTTTGGAAAACAGCCAAACTAATACCCATTTTGAAGCCTGGTAAAAGTGCAAATTCACCAAGCAATTATAGACCAATAAGTTTATTAAGCTCACTAAGCAAATGTTTCGAACAGATTCTAAAAAGTAAACTTGTGTCTTAAGTGACTAGAAATAATATTTTACCGCTTGAGCAATTTGGCTTTAGGGCTCACCACAGCACAGTACATCAAGTTCATCGAATTACCAAACACATTAAAAATAATTTTAGAATGGGTAAAAGTACGGGCATGGTACTCCTTGACATTAAAAAAGCATTTGATACTGTTTGGCATAATGCATTATTACACAAACTTTTAAGACTCAATTTCCCAATGTACCTTATAAAGACCATTCAATCCTTTCTGTCTGAAAGGAAGTTTAAGGTTTCAATAACTAATTGGTTTTCTGAATCTTACAATATCATGGCAGGTCTACCTCAAGGCTCGGTGCTAGATCCAATCTTATACACTATCTTTACCTACGACTTTCCATGTTTAACAAACTGTGATAAAGCTATATTCGCTGACGATACTTCTATCTTTTCATCAGATTCAGTTGGTTTCATTATTGAAACAAATCTGCAATCTGCGCTTAATGTAGTTCAAGATTATTTGTTTGATTGGAAGATAAAAATAAATGCCTCAAAGACTCAGGCTATCTTTTTCTCAAGAAAAAGAAAAGCCTGTTTCTTGCCAAGCAATAATCTTCAAGTTGGTGAAATAAGTACAGAATGGCGTTGAAGTGCTAAGTATCTTGGAGTTCATTTAGATAAAACTTTAACTTTTGGCTTGCATGTACAAGAAGTAATCAAGAAGTTTAATATAACTATCAAAACTCTTTATCCATTTATAAACCGCAAATCTAAACTGAGTAATGATAATAAGCTCCTGATATTTAAAGCAGTTTTTCAATCAATTATGTTTTATGGTTCACCGTGTTGGGGGATATGTGCAAAAAGCCATATTCGTAGACTTCAAATAGCTCAAAATAAAGTTTTAAAAATGATTCTGAAGCTTCCATGGTCGTTTTCAACAGCTGAACTTTACGCTATGTCAAACATAGAACCAGTATTGCAAAGAATTGACAAAATCAATGTACGCTATAATTTATCTTGTTTATCTTCAGATAACATATTGATTTCAAACCTAGCTTCTTAGTTATATATAATTATTATTGAAAGTACATTTTCGTTCTTTTTTCTTATTTTCCTATTTAAGACTGACTTGTGATATTAATTTTATAATTTACTTTAAATTTATTTATTTATTATTATTTTTTATTTATTTATTTTTTATCTATTAATTTATTTGTTTACTTATTTATTATTTATTTATTTATTTATTTATATTTTTCATTATTTATTTATTTGATAGCTAATTAATTAATTTATTTTTCAATTATATGTTTAATTTATTTAATTTATTTGATTTTTTGTTTATTTATTATTTTTTTGTTTTTTATTGTTTGTTCATTAATTTATTTCCTATTCATTTTTTTTCTTTGTTTGTTTTTGAACTGTCTTATATATATTTTGTTATTTATTTATTTAAATTTGGTTTATATATTATTTATTTATTTGTTTATTTACTTATTAATTCATTTGTTAACTATTTATCATATAATGAATATATGTAAAACTTTAAGTTGGGTTTAATTTAAATACCTCACCGCCCACCCTTCTCCTCTCTAAATCCTCCAAACAATTTAATGAAGGTTTTTTTGAAGCTTTTACTTCATTATACTGTTAGTTGCTTTTCATTACTTGTATTAAAAAATTAATTATTTGTCAGTAGTAAGGTAGATTTATACCGTAACTCTGTAAATTGTGCAACATAGTTTAAGAAAAAATTTAAGAATATTCTGCTACAATAAATACAATACAATACTATTGTTTCTATTTTAGAATTTATTGCTCTTATTTGTTTTTGATCAAAAACTAAAAACTAGATGATTGTTTGTCTATTAGTTTTTGAGAAAATTAAAAATAACCACACTTATAACTTTTTTTTTGGCAAAATTTTGAATTTAAAACAAGACCAAAGTGTATAATACTTAATTGTAAGTATTACCGTTATTTTTTAAAAATGTAGTTTTCATTTAAAGTACATATTTTTTTTAATTTCCCCTGCTCCCTAAACGGGTAGAGATAGACCCCCCTCCTATAGTAAAATATGCTTGTTTTTAACTGAGTTATCGTAGTCTCCCCAAAATTTGTAATTATTTTTTTTTATTTCATATCAGTTATATCGGTATAGTGTCTGAAATAAAATTAAATTTGAGTTGACTTTTTTTTAGTTATTATATTTTTTTATATAAATTCAATACCTCTGCTCGTTTTCGAAATAAAGATAACAAAAAAAGTATCCGTTTCATATGTAGTTGTCAAAAATGACGTATGTAAATTCTGGGTATCTTAAAACGTAGACAAATATAATTTTTTTTAATAGGACAAAACATACTTATTATAATAGTAACAATAATATACAAATACAGTTTTATCAATAAAGATTATGATGCAATAAAATTACTTTAAAAATTGCTGACCAACTCGGAATTTCGGTAATGAATTTAAATTATTTGCTAACGTTCCTTATTCTTGAATTATACCAAGACGAACATTTTGGGAATGTATTTAATGTTTGAGTATATTAATTTTTGTTGCGACTTATTTAAAGTTACATTAGCAGTGAAAGTTAAAAGTTGATAAATCTCAATTTCTTTATCATTCTTGACAGAAAAAAAAATTAAAAAGACCACCCTGTAACACTTAAATGAACACAATGTCAAAATAAAACTATATTAAATGAAAACATACGTACACATGTATGTACATACATACACAAAATCGACATTGCTCAATGGAGCGTGCTATTGAAACAAATTTAAGATGATAGATTTTTAACAAAAAACAAAAAAGGAATAAATAGACCTACATACATAAAGTATTATAAAATATTGGGGGAGACAATCAACTGCATCTAAAGAAATGTTTGATTCAGAAAAGTTTACTCGATTTCACATGAAATTATAACATCTTACTGTAAGAGAACCCTACAAATATATACACTTATCCGCGTTATATAGGAAGACAATTTGTTCCTTCTTTCTGAAACAATTATTTTTCTGGGTTGATGCACAGTTCAAAGTTAATTTATCTCATTTCCAGCTAAACAATGAAGTTCTAAAACTTTGAGATACTTTGAAATAAATATGGAATTATTTTCTCAAGATACGCTGGTGAAATATGCTACGTTTATGCACTGGGGTGGTGTGATTCTTAAAAAATCTTACAATTTCTTTGGAATACCTGTAGAATCAGGTCAAACCCCGAAAAATAACGAACTACACTGTGTTTGGGTTACCATCAGAGAAGTTACCCGTCTCTTGATTACCTACTTAATCAGGTTTTGAAAAATTAGGTATTCATTTAATACGAATTAACGCCTGAAAAAACAGCAAGAGCCAAAAGTTCAAAAAATATGTGCAAGTACTCTTGAAAATTTGGCAAAAATAGTCTCTTTCAGCTGTCAGCCAATAGATAATTTAAACTTATTCGTTCCTATCATGACAATTAAACCTTTCCAAGGCCGTCTATTAATCAAAAACTATCAAGAATAAATTAGTAAGTTTGCAACTGAGTTGTCTTTGACAAACCGTGCTTTTCTAGTTCTAGGCTCGAGTTATCACAATGCCATTAAACCATTATCGTTTCACCTTATTTATTACACACGTCAAAAAATGTAGAACATGTATCTACAAAAGTTTTCTTTGTATACTAGAACCTAAATTCATTACATGTCATAGATCAAATAGTTTTGCACACAAGCTTTATTTCTTCAGGTTTGTTTAGTTATAATAACTGTGCAATCGCATTGTAAAAAAGAAGCTGGGATGCGACCCACACTGATAACTTCTAATGATTTGTCCTGCTTAAAAGTTTGTAGGTTTTCGTGTTTTGTTAAAAAAGTTGTCAGTTGAATTATTCTTAAAAATTTTAAAATTACCAACAATATTTTGCATGTAATGAAATAGTTTGATTTCAAAATCCATCCAACGAGATTTTTAGGCGAAACCCAACTTTTACTAATTTTAGCAACCTTTCTTAAAAGTTTGTATTTGTTATAAATAGAAACAAATACAAATTGGATGAATGAAATTTATGAAAAATGGGACTGTTGGATTTTATTAAAAAAATTACTGAATGTCGAAAATAATATTTTCTGTGAGATAAAATTAGTTTGCAGCCAATATTTTTTATTTTTGAAAAGATATTTTAGTCGAAAGTAAATTGTTACTAAAATTTAGTATTGTTTTAACCTAACCTAACTGCAAATTCGATTTTTTTTTCCAATATTTTGACGAATGTTTAAAATAATATTTCTTATAAAATAAAATTAATTTGAAACCAAAATCTCAAATTTTTGGAAAAATATTTAAGTCGAAAATCAATTTTTACCAACTTTTAGCAATGTTTTTTTTTTAGGTTTTTATTTTTATAAAAAAAAACTGTTCATTCGATTTTTGTCAAAATTTTAACAGATGTTAAAAAAAGTTAGCCTTCGTTGCACAAAATTATTTTGGAGATAAGACCAGATTTTGTTGGTAAAATATTAGAAGTGTCAAATATTTTGTTTTTTTTTCCCAACATAACATAAAATTTAATTCGATTGGGTTAACTAAAATTAGAAAGAATTTAAATCGCTTTTTAAAAAAAACACCCACTCAATTCGTTTGGGAGCCCTTTCTGCATTATTATCTCTACAACAAAATTTATTTGAAGTCAATATCTCTGCCGGTTTTTGAGCTTTGGACGACAAAAAAAAAAACTTCCCAAACGTTCGGACGTACGAACGAACGTACACACGCAGTCATTTCTCTAAAAATCTTTTATTTAGGGATCTTGAAACGTCGAGAAATGTCAAACATTTCAATTTGACAAATTGGAACGACCGATTGTAATAACTTTCTATGAGAAGTTATTGATATAGGTACCGCAAAATGACTTCTTTTTTTTGAAAATGGGCGCAAAACATTGAATGTTATCTTTGGTTGTGTGGCACCTAGCGCCATCCTGTTGAAATCAAATGTTTCAAATATCTTCCTCTTCAATTGAACAAAAATTCTTTCGTTCGTTGGCCCGATAATGATTTGATCACCATTGGCAGTAACGGCCATGGACTGTAGATGGCCCAATAATACCAATAATACCGCACCAAACAGTGACTCGTTTTGGGCATATCAGTTTTTCAATGTATGCGTGCGGGTTTTCTGTGTCCCAAATGCGACAAATTTGCTCTTTTACATACCCGCCAGATCAAAATGAGCTTCATTTAAAAAATGAATGATAATTTTGTTGGCAAAATCGACATCTTCTCTGAGTCTATCGCAGGCTTCTTCAGGCGTATACCAAACCATATTCGTTCAGCGTAAGGATAAAACTAATTATCTATCAGATCAGACATAAGCTAAGTGTTACTATTCACGAAATAAGCAATAGTTAAAAAAAAAACCGTTAGATGTATATACTAAAACACATTATTCAAAATTAAACTATGAAAGATATTGGTTCTAAGGATACGATTTTTTCTATACCCGTATATTAATTCAGGTCTTTATTGAAAATCTGAGAAATTCTTTAGCGAGCTATAAAATTCTACTCTTTAAGACAGCTTCATTCTTCTTTTCTGAAAATAGTAATTTATTGATTTACGGAATCAAGTGGAAATCCGAAACAATGACGGTTTAATCGTTTCTAAGAGTCTTCAAATCAGCCTCTTATCTCTCTTAAATCCAAATGTTTAAGAAATTGTGAAAACTTTTTTTTTAGAAAACACAAACATGTTTGGACTTAGTCAACCCGCAGATGCTTTCTGTGTTGTATGTGTTCTATGTATCTCAATGAATATCAAAATATTTATTCAATAAATTCCTAATGTGCGTTCAAATATAAACACAAACCAAATTTTCACATTCTAAGATGATGTCTGGAACCACAATGTTATTTTTTCTTCGAAGAAAAAAGAAACAAGTTTTCATAACAAATAATTGTTGCTGAATAATAGTGATAGCATTTGGGATTAGCCAAACATTTTCCGAATGACGGAATCGAGAATGAATTTAAATACATATCTTGGAGGTTAAAAATCTCCCTCACTAATTTATTAACATGGGTCAACAATTTTTGTTTTGTTTCTCCAAGAAAACTACTTTTGCTATATTTTTTAAAGTTGAAAACAGCTATTTCTTAATTCATTCTGGATATTTACAATGGATAGAACTTTAAACAGATCTGCAATTCCTTGATGGAATAAATCAATTTATCTGTTCGGATAATTAAGTCAATTTATACTTCAAAGGTTCATGCATTTATTGGCAGACGTTTCTCATATACACAACCAATAGATCTAATTCTTCTCTGTTGAAATTGAAATATTTGATAAACTTTGATGGTTTTGTAAGCTTTTAATTATAATGATCTTAAAACTATGTACATCATAGAGTGAGAGTCGATAGATATACCATATTTTCTTAACACACTTTATTTCTGAAACACACATCGACTTTAAAAATCGCATCGTAAATCTAAATGCACTTAACATGTGGAGCATTAAGAAAAGTGTTGTGTGGTGAAAAAATGGAATTAAAATAGTTTGTTATTTTTTTAATTATTTGTTTTGGTCAACAGAAGAATTTAGACGAAAGCTTCGAATAGTAAATATGACATTATTTATGTTTGCTTCTTGTTTAGATCGATATAAAAATGTGTGTTTGTAGATTGTGGTTGGAGCAGATTCTCAGTCTAAAAAATCAGTATAAAAAGATGAGCTACCTGCTGTATAGATTTAATATAATTTTGGGAAAAACGAATTTTTACGAAAGTGCTCCGTGTTGTTATCACGACTCAATGAAATAGTTTCTTTAATAAGAGTCATCAGCCTTTCAATTCCACATAAGACGTTAAACCGCGAAAGCATGAAATTTAAAAGGAATAAAATTGATCTTTCCAACGGAGATATGTATATTTATCTTTAGTCACATAGAACCACCCTTCACATCGTTGAATATCGAACATGCAATCGAGGTGAGACATCATTTTGGTTACAGCCACTTAATCATGGTCTCCCCCAGATTTATTTCAGGACTCTTTCTTGTATTTGATTAAACCGAAAAGAAAGTTCAATGATCTTCTTTAAAACGACCAATTCAAAATGAACTATAGGGAGTACTTTCTCCCTTCAACTTTAAATAATAAATTGTTCCTGGATTAGTGATTGAATTATTGGGTAATATTGTTTCGTGCAGAGCTCACTATTTTCTAGATAAAACATCAATAAATGATTTTATTTTATTACTATCCCGCAGACATAGCTACCGTATCGTGTTAAATTTTTAAATTGATACCCTATACTGAGTAAGGCCATCATGTGAAATTAAAAGAAAAGAACTCAATTTATGAGAAAATTTTCGTCGGTTTGTGTCTTTGAAATAAGTCACGTTTTTAACCAACGCATTCAGATAATATGAAATTCCATTTTTCTCAAAATGCAACTTGGAATTTTCTGTGACCTTACTCAATGAGTGTTGTCTTTGCCACCTCCTTAGTTTGTAAGTGTTTTTTTTTTATCATGATGTTATTAGGACTACTAAAAAACACACACACAACAACATGTGGTGAGGGTATGTTTTAAGCGGTCTTTAATAAATGACTCATTGGAATCCTTTAATAGTTGGCGACATTTCTTTTTTTGTATTGCGTTGTAGTAGATACGCATTTAGCATTCAGTCAAGTAAATTCCATGCAACTCACTTAATCATAAAGTTAAAGAATTTCAGTTTTGGTCCAATATTGCCAGTGTTATGGTTTTTAATTCAAATGGAAAACCAAGTTGGCGATTACTGGCGATTATTAATTTATGTTTCATTTTTTTTTTAAATATGCGTTTATATCAACTTCTAAACCTTTCCTGCGTTTAAGAACCATTCACTTGAAAACAATAATTTAGTATCTGCTATAGGTGGTTTTTTGTGACTCAATTAAAAAGGCAAGATAGGCCTACAAAAAAGCTGATCGAAAAACTGAAATGAAACTGAAGTTCAGCATTTTTAGTAAATTATCACATTAATGGTAGTATTTGGTTAGAAATTCTCTATTCTCTGACTCTCACAAGGAACATATTTTAAAAATGGGCTACAAAAGGCATAGAATTTGTATTAAATTTAAATAAATTATTTGTTAAAATACTTTACTTTTCATTTTTATAAATACGTAAATAAATTTTCGATAGAAAATTTTTATTTATTTTATTAGTTTTTCCGTATGGTTTGTTAATAATAAAAAGGAATTAATGGCACTTAATTCGGATTTTTTTGTACATTACAAAATAAATAACTGACCAAAAATAAAAATTGGTTTCCTAGCCTTATAACAGGCGATGCGTTTTTGGTAAACATTTGAAACGGAAGAAAAACATGAATAATTTCATTTGACGCAAAATTTACTTGCGGAATTTACCAATAATGCTTCGATACACACTTTTCAGTTTCGTTAAAAGGAATAAGTTATTAATATCTGGCAATGATATTTTCAATATCTAGTGGGTAGATTATAATAAAGTAAAAGTACCATCTTCTAAGAGTTAAATATAAGAATATCTGATAAATCATCAGATATTATGGCATTATATAAAAACGTAAATTTGCAGTAAAGCTAAAAGTCACATTCGAGAAGGCGCATTTATGACTAACGATTACGACTCCATGTATGAGAAGATGACGACCGACTACTGGATGGATGGATATGGCGATATGGATGATATCGTTGGCTGCGTGTTGGAACCGGAACTCCACTTGAGTTAAGAATCCCTTATTCTATTGCACGCTGATGCCGCCGCTCGCTGGCATTATCGTTTGGTTGGGTACTTTTATTTTCTCTGCAATGTATTATTGGAATTTTTCTTCTTTTACGTCTTGATAATGGATTTTCCATTGACAAGTGAAAATGGATTTATTACTTTAATGTGAAAACAATTAAAATGGGTTTTGTCATTCCGGTATTGTTAAAAGAAAAGGGTGTTGAATTGATAAAAGGTGTTAGATATGTCAGAATCACTTTCAGCAGAATGTTAATAATCGACTATGTCCCAAACATACGAGTATATGAAGGTACAGTGATAAGCCAGCTGTTTAATAAAACATCAAGTTTCGTTGTTAAATGTTTTATCTGTTTGTTTTTGTTTAAAAGAACAACAAGATGACTTAATTTAACGACAAGAGAAAAGAAATAAACCGCCAAAAAATTCCAATAAAAACTTGATAATTTTTAAAAAATTAGAGTTTTAAAATGTTTCAAAATCAATTAAAAACAAATTCATCAAATAAAATTTATGAAGTATAAGTACAAAAATTCTACAACTCGAATGAGTGCAATTTTGACTCCAAATAGCAAATTAGACTTTCTTAAAACTCTAAACAGTATTTTCAATTATGAAAACCGATGATAGCTATAAGTGGCCCCTAAAAATCTAAAAATAATAATTAATAAACAACTCATAATAAATGTTACAATAGTTTAAATATTTTGTGGCTGGAATTTTTATACGATGTGACACAAAAAAATATTCCTCTTGGATTATCCACAAGTCTTCCTAACGTCACCTATTTCTCTACTTTAAATATATGTGCCTTCTTTTTTCAGTCTAAGAACAAAGATAGGAAAATATACTTTTAAAAACAATAAGCAAAAAAATAAAAACTCTGGAATCCTAACTCCAAAAATAGCTATCACACTGCGTTCTTATTTACATTGGGGTTTGGATAGATGACACGCGGCAGATTTATCTGCAATAGTGAGGATTGAAAACCAGTGAAGTCGTTAATGAAAAACTTAAATATGTAGTTCTATTTTCATTGTTTCTATATGATCGTCAAATAAAAAATACAAATCGTTTTCATATATCTGAAAGCTATAAAAAGGTTTTCATTACGATAGTTTGAGAAATCTGACTATATACTTTACAGGATCATTTGTTTAGATAGTCTTCTTTTACTTTTGAAGAAAGTATGAAATTAACAAGGTCTAAAGCTGATTGGCAGGTCTTCCAGTACAAATTTATTGGTTAAAAATCGAAGGTCGTGCGGAGGATTACACATTTTGCTTTACATTCGTCAACGGCCATGTTCATACCATCCCCAACGTATTACCAAACCGTTTCCCTAGGTAGTTTATAATCTTTTAAACATCGCCTGGTCTCGATAAATTGTAAAGTTTGCTTATGCATCCAATCCTTTTAATATTTTTTTTTATTTTGCCAACCGGTGAATACTTTTTTTCCACTTTCGTAGTTTCTAAATTCTAAATTTCTGCCAAATAAAAAGTGGATCATGTTGTCGACACGAACATCATCCAATTATTTGAAAATACAAAAAATTGTTTTTTAGAAAACTTTAAGCTATTGCAACAAGTCGGACAATTTTTTGATAGAAAACGGAACGAGGGTAGGTGGCCAATTTTGTGTCTGTCAATTTCATCCAATTGTGTATACTAAGCTTTTGGATGGAGACTTGTGAGACCCCCAACGTTAATGGCATTCACTTATGTATACATACATATATTGTATACTTAATTTCAGTGAAATACAAAAGTACTGATTATGGCCACGGCCGGCCTAGCCTAGTCACTAATAAAGCTTAGGATCGAAATCAAGTCTGTTGTTCTTTCTCTTCTGTCCTTCTGCCTTGTACTGTGTTGTTATCACCTTATATAGTCTTAGTCGCTCAAGGTGGTATGTCTCTGCTCTTTACATTTATGTGCTGAGAGTATTTTATATTATGTAATGTAATGTAACTTTGATTATGTCTACATACATATATGCATATCTAATAAGAAGCTTTCAAAATAAATCAAATAAAACTGACATTTTTACAATCGGTATTTATCAAAGGACTGCAAAATTGATAAATGTAAACTTAAACAAAAATGTATTGATCAATCTTAAATTCTTTAGCATTGGTTAATTTAAATTGTCTTAAAAGTAGGGTATGAAGTGCACTCATGAGGCCATTAAATAGTTGTAAGTTATTGATAAGAGGGCTAGTTTTATGAATTGTGTATATATTTAATTGGTAATTACTCCGACAGCACTGTCTTTGAAGCGTTAATCCTCTCCTAAAGATGGAGCAAAAGAACAGCATCCCATTAAAATGTTCCTTTATTTTGCGTTATGCATTTTATTTCTTTTACATTTTTGTTTTGGAGTGGCATCTTCGTTGTTGGCGTCGTCGTCGCCTTCACCATCAACCAGCGGTGGACACGTGTTAATTAAATAAAATTCAAGATGAGCATTGAACTTTCATTTTTGCGCATGTTTTGCATGTCTGGCTGTCCTACAGGCTTGCAGTATAATATTGTAATATTGTGATTGATGAGTGCTGAGTGACGGTGTAAAATGACATTTATATTTACAAAATGTTATCTTTGTTTTGTTTTATTTATTTTAACTTTTTTTAAGTTTAAAAATGAATAGGATAATTCAAATGTTGGTCGTTGAGAAAATGGATACATATTTGGAAAACATCTATTGATCTTTTTAAATGTGTTTTTTTTTTATAAAAAAAATATGTCGATTCGTTCTTATTATATGTACATATGATGTCTTAAAATTGTCTGAGTTTTAAAATTATCTTTATTTTTAGAAAAATCTTATTTGCAGTCATTTAAACTGTTCTAGTCTCTGCTCTACTTAAGTTCCAACAGCTTTTCCTCAACCGCCTTAATGGAGCCTTTTAAGAGCTATCATTTAGTTCGATAGCTACTTAATTTAATCATTGGCGCGGTGCCTATCTACTTAAATACCGTCAATTATAATGAGACATGTGTACATTTTTTCTTATTAATAATAATTTGAATAAAATAAATCCCAACCAACTGTCAAAACTCCATCAAATTTGAATTCACAAGCATAATTTCTGTTTTGACATCAATTGCCCTTATTGCTTTAAAAAAATCATACGTTGTTTTATTATGTTTATTACGTAGCTTATGATAAAATATATTTCTTTCCACCAAACCTAAACTTATGAATTCAATCTGATTACCACCCAACATGTTTTTTGTCTTGATCAGATCATGCAACACAACCCCATCGAAGCACACTTCCTTACATTTTATTTTCTAAACTCGTTAATTTCCCAACAAATGATTCAATTCACTATCTGTCTTTCCTAGCACTTTTTATTTCTCATGTTACTTTATTGGTTCGAGTATTTATGTAATATATCGGGTGTTTTTAAGAGCTTGAAAAATTAAGAAAATGATACATAACAGAAATATTGTTGGAATTAATTTTCCCTAATTTTTCCAATAAATGTGGACGTAAGGCGGCGTCAATAGTTGGTTGAATATTGACTTCTAATGCTTAAACAATTGCCTGTTCATAGGTGGAATGTGGAAACCAATGGTTTGTGATAGAACCATAATAAGTAACCGAGAGGCGTTAAGTTGCATGAACAAAAGGTCCAAAGGGGCACAACTAGGACCAATTCTAGAAATAGTGTTCTCACCAAATTTATTTTGCATTGCAATATATTTATTAATAAAAATAAATACATACAAGTTAGCAACAATATTTTGCATATGATAAAATAATTAGGATTCCAATGAATTCAATACTTTCATTTATTCACGAGATATTCGAATCGAACATCATCTTTTTCCAATTTTGTGCAGATTTGTATGTTTTATGAAAGAGAAACACATGTCGCAGGACAGAGCTGAAACATTTCTCTAGAAATGTTATATACATATGTTATGGAAATGTGTTTCAGAAGCCATGGCGCTTATGCATAGTAGCCCTATGCCTCTTAAGGAGTCCGGACTTAACAGATCTGAGGACCTAAGTAAGTATGAAAAAATTTAATGATTTTTCTAAAATTTTTACTGAATGATATATTTTACTGAAAACTATATTTTTTATAAGTTTAAATAAGTTTAAAGCCAAAACATTAAAATTTTGCAAAGATATTCGGTTCGAAGATCAATTTTTAATAACTTTTAGTAGGGTTTCGTTTAAGATTTAATTTTTTGTACGAAACCATTGCTTCGATATTTCTCAAAATTTTACCAGATGTCAAAAACACTATTCTTTATTGTATAAAAGTATTCAATTATGAATTTGCCATAGAAAAAACCACCCACTAAAAGTTTTTTGAAAGTCTGTTATTCTCTGTAAAACAAAATTTATTTGAAGTCGATATCTCTATAGGTTCTTAAGATGTGAACTACGAAAAATGGTATCCCGACGTAAGGACGTATAAACGTATGCGTATACACGCACACATAAACATTTCTCCAACAATTACATCAACTTCCTATTATAAAAATCGATGATGCTGCCAACTTTTAAGATACAGTTAAACGTTGATGAAGAATTTCCAAATCTTACTGAAAACAAATGCCAAAAATTCTCGATCAGATGAAAAACACCCTGTTGATGGTGGTGATTTTATTATTTATTTTTAATCCAAATAAAGACTACTCAGTGGTAGCGGGAGCACAATCAGAAACCATGCCACTCAAATCGACAAGATCCAGAGCATCTCATCACTTGCATCGGATACCTAATAATATGTGCGGGAGTCAAAATGCAATGCACAATTACCAATTTTTAATTAAATTTTGTGAGCTGATGGCTAAACCAGTTGCTTGATACACTATGCTATATTCTCAAAAGGTTGTGTTGCCTTTCAGTTTCCATTTTAAGTATATAGTTATGCATGTGTAAGAAAAGAGCCCTCTTCACATAAATTCTCGGAACACTTTTATTAAGCCTTTAGCAAAGCAAGCTTTAGAACTTATTTTGTACATTATTGAAACAGATACGAGAACGATTTTTTTTAATCTAAATTATTAGTGCTAGTAAATAAATTGAAGTAAGATTCATTGATTTAAAATAATGTTGACAAACATTACATATATTTGAAGATCACTTTCTCCCTTGCCAAAACAACTCAGTCAAACAAAAATAACTATTTTTACGCTAATATATTCAATCGAATAGTTAAAAATAGACTCCAATGAACTATTGTTTCAGGAACATTAGAAACGAAATTTGTTTCTTTATTTTTGCAACTTTTTAATTTGCTGCTTTATTAAGATGAAAAAACATTTTGTTCGTAAATTGTCGCATTACAATGGTCTTGAATTTATGTATTTTCTTAAAACTGTTAGTTTTTTTATAAAATCTTTTGATCATAACTAAATACAATTTATTTCCAATAATTTTCGGTACAATCATCAAAAAATAAAAGTTAAAATGTAATATACACAATCGTTTCAATCGTTAAAATTTTGATTAACTTATTAAAAAAGATAATATATAAACACGTAACTTTGGAATCTAAAACCAAAATGTGTTTTAAATCTCTTTGCAATTTTATTTGCCTGAGAATCAATAAAATGACCTTAGACTGATTCATAAAATGGCGCAGTGATCACTTCCTCTGTCATAAAGTAACGTCAATTGTCATCAATTGAACGCACATTGATCCACAATTTATTTCGCCCGATATTCATTGTAGCGTGTCTCTTAGTTATATTAGTTTATTTTTTTTGTTTTCTTATTAAATGCGTACGTACATTTAGAAGCGTAGGAGGAAAACTTCGATTGGGTTCTTAAGAATTTTTCATTCTCAACTATAAGATCAATTGACACAGAGACCAACAATTTTCCTACAAGGTAATTGATATTGCTATTCACTTGGTTGTTTTTTTATAAATTTTTTTGTATTGACATTTCTTGAAATAAAAGCCACAGATTATGCTATAAACGAGGTCATTAAAATCAACCGAAGAAAAATAACAACAAGCTAACACTGAAACAAAAATAAAATACAGATCATAAGTATTTTCAAATTACAAAACGGGATCATAACTTTAGGTAAAATTACGTATTTTAAAACCAATGCATAAATCCAAACATGAATGATTGAATTTAATTTGAAATTTATGTGGAGCTTTTTAAAGCTATGTATTTAACACTCGGAAATAAGAATTGCAAAGACAAAGGAATTCCCTCAGTAAGTTTGTAACCCTTTAAGTCGGCATTCTTAAAAGAAACCCAATGTAGGTACATTTGTATGCAAATGTTGCTTTGTTTGATGTTTTTTAATTTTGTTTTAAACAAAATAAAATCGAAAGAAATATGACGATACTTTTGTCGAAAAAAGCAACAATAAAAATCTGATCCAATGAAGTTACATTAGTGCATGTTAGCGTGTTCTTCCTGATTCTTTTCCAAAAATATTCAAATATCCATATGCAACAACTCTCATTAATGAAAATGTCATAAATCACTCAGAAAATTTGAGTCTCTTAGTTTCTGTCCTCTTTGTAGATACCCATGTTGATGAAAATTATTTTGGGGCGAATATTATTAAAAAAAGAAATACATACATAGATACATATGTATATACTATACATACATACACTTTTCCTCAGATTTATTTTTGAAGGATGTTTTGCTGGCTGGCTCCCACCTTAGAATTTTTTTTAAAAAATGCTTCAACCTGCAATATACAATATACATATGTATGTATGTACATACTTATTAGCAGTCAACACGTTTAAAGTTCTTTTCTTTTGAAATTTGTAAAATCATTCATCACATTTTCTTAAGGGGAAGTAATATTTTGTAACAGATAAAATTATTAAACAAGTTTTGAGTTAAAAAAATACGAATGTGATCAAAATTAGAAGCAAAATATATTCTTTAATGCGTGTATTTAATCTTATTTAATTTTTATTTTGTATACCAATTGTTACTATATTAATTCAACTTCAGGTCAAATAAATATCAACTTATTTTTCTACACGAATCCCATTTTATCCTTGCCAAGTTAAGTGGGTTTTGAGATTTTATGCCTTTTTGGGGCTTGGCCCCGTAGCCCGAAAAAAAGGTCTTATCGCCTTCACCCAGTCTATCTTAAGGTGATTGTCATTATAAGCTTTTGGAATCGGTCGGCTCTGTCGAATTGAACATTTTGACTTTTCTCTACGTTTTAAGGTCCCTAGAATCGAAATCAAAGATTTTTAGAGTTATGTCCGTATGTGCGTGTGTACGTACGTTCGAAATAAGACGCAAAATAGCATCGTCAATATCTTAAGAACCAGTAGAGATATCGACTTTAAATACATTTAGCTATACAGAACAACACAGAAAGATGAAGGACTTTAAACACACAATTTTAATGTAGCAAATTATAAAAAAAAACTTTGGTTTACCCAAAATAACTCACTCACAAAAACAAATCAATAAAATTGGGAAAAAATATTTGCACCACAAATATTCTACGAGCAAAAAATTATTTTACCTCCAAAATAATTGTATGCAACGAAGAATAACGTTTTTGACAAGTGATAAAACTTTGAGAAAAATCGGAAAAGATTTTTAAAAATTAAGAACTAAACAAAAATTAATAAAAGTTTGTACAAATTGATTTTCGACTTGAATAACTTGGCAATATTGTTTTCGACATTCAGTCAATTTTTTATAAAAATCATAAAAATTTAAATCTACACATAATTGGTAAAATTGTTGTTCGATTCTCGATATCTCGTGAATAAATTAAGCTATTGACTAAATTTAGTTGTTAACCTAAGACAACAAAAACACTTGAACTTGTTTAAAATATAGGGGTGGGAGAAAATAGGAGATCCAGAATTTTTATTTTATTTTATTTTATTTTACATTTAGTTTTACTATTTGTTTCTTTTGTTTGGTCCCTACTTTGAATAAAGAGTTTGATAGTTCCCAAAAACATTAAAACTTACTTATATTTGGCCTATAATAATGAGTGATAGTTAAATTCAATTTCTGAAAATTTACACTTTTTACCTAACTATAAACTAATTAAACAACCTCCTGTATAATATACATACATAACTGTGCAAAAATGATAATTGCATTAATTTGTTTCTAAATTAGATGAATATGAAGTTATTGTGCAAAAAGCACAATCTTTGTTTTTAACACACTACCACTTAAATTAAGTCTCTTTTATCCTTATTTATCTTTTTTATTTAAGAGAGACGAATTGATTTCTATATAAAAAGTTATTAAAAATATGAATGAAAAGTGATAGGTTCAAAGACCATGAAAATGGCAGTTAATTACTCTAAAACCGTTGCCACGCAAAATAAATTTAATAGGTATTACATTCAGAAAAGTTCAATAATTTCAAAACTTGTAAGCTTCCTACCAACTAACTAATACTTCTAATCAGTCGAATGTTTGCACTCAAATGAAATGGTAAACAAAGCAATTATTTGGTCCTTCCGTTATTTTTGAAAGCGGTTATTATTGCACTTATGAATGTGGCAACACTGCCTCAAATTACCAATTCCAATGTCCATTGTCACATTTATTTGGCGGCTTTTCAATCGAAGTGTTAATTACTAAACCGCTATCTCTTGAACCCGATGCATTAATCCTTCATTCCTTAACGATGTGGTATGCAATTTTAATCATGGCACACCATCATCGTCTTTGTTCTTAAAATGCAGCTTCAATTAATGCTCTCCGTGTTTTATTTATTTTAATTTTATATCATTTCTTATTTTGTTTTCTTGCCAAAAAGAAAAAAAAAAACTTTTTGATGATTCAAAGAGTAAATACAACGAGGCAGACACACAATAATTATTATTTGTATGTACTTTAGAACAAGAGAAAAACAAGATTCTGCTGACATTAAAACTCACCCCCAACAATCGGCAATAACGGTATTCCATTAGAGTCATATTTCTCCTCACTTTTGGTGGAGCTACTGCCACTGTTACTACTGTTGCTGGATTTACCGGGAACACAGCTGATGGCTTTTTTTGACTTCCAAAGCTTCATTTCAATAATTTTTCTTTTTGGTTTATACGAGTATATACTATATGTTTTGAGATAAATTTTATTTTATTTTATATTCCTTCGGTTTACACTGTTTCACAATTTCATTGCTTTTTCAGCCTCTTTCAATAGCTATATTTCCCCAAATTTTAGACATATTTTTAAACTTTTTTCGCTCTATTTTTTTACCACGGCACGCGGCGGTGTGTGCTGATACGTTTGAAACAAACTTTACTATTTTTTCGATTGCGACATTATTTGAAAATCATTCACTTAAAATTTAGGTTTATTTTTCATTGAAAACAAATTCATGTTTAGTTAAAATCTTTGATTTTTGCAATCCAAAAGATACAAGGAAAATGAAAATAAAACAAAAACTAAGTATATATTATGTGTCGAAGTCTATTTTAAGACGCGTACCGTGTCGCCTCACCGTCCATCGCGTTGTTGTTGTCGTTGTATTGCGTACACACGTATTTATGTAGGTATACGGCCTAGAAACTTTGAATATTTTGAGGGTATCCGAATCCTATAGAGCAATCCGTATTCAACGACGAGTATCGTACAAATGAAACTGAAAATTCAAAAGATTCAATTCGAACGTTGCACATTTCAAAATAAAGAACGATGAATTTTCCAATTGGGGGAAGCGAAAAAACGCACTGTATAGTATATTGGTGCGTTGAGGGTTAATGTTTGTTGCTACTGTTGCTTGCGCTATGAATGAAGCAACCATCAACAAGGCACACGTATTGAATTATGAGCGCACAAGCTAAATGCTCTATAAAAAGTTTTCGTGTGCTTGATTTCGTGCATAGAAATAAAATTATTATGGGAAGAATTATATTCAACATCAAAAACAATGGAGTGAAAAGAACAGTTTTTAATTTGTATCTGGCAACATTTTAAGTTCGAATAGAAATGTCATATCCCAGATAAATAAACGATTTTAATTCTCGCGTGGTATGGCAGTGGCTTGGCTACCAGTGCTACCTTCACGAATCCGGACATTTGAAAATCTGTTTCGGAAAATGTATAGGTTCTACCTTATTAGAACGGGGGAACATGGTGCGTCAGTTCAAAATTTTAATTGTTAAAATTTATTCAAAGTATTACTCATTATTAACTTTAATTGAAAATTTTGATATTTGCTGACGCTTCAAGGTCCCTAGATTCTAAATCAAGGAAGACATCTATGTGTACATGTGAATACGTACGTTCGTATGTTCCGAATTCTTCGTCATCCATATCTCCAGATCAAATAAAATTTTGTTTTACAGATAATAGCTTTGATAGATCTAGGTAGGACTTTCAAAAAGATTGAGTCGGTTGTTGTTGTATATGCAACGAAGAATAACGTTTTTAGTATCTGGTAAAAATGGTAAAATTTCAAAAAAAAATCAAGGTAACGGGTTTTATACAGAAAATTAAAACCTTAACAAACACTACTAAAATTTCGTAAAAATTGATTCTTGACTAAAAACTAATTTTATCTTTGAAATTATTTTTCTTTTTTTTTGAAAATCCTATATCAATACTACTCAAAATTGGTAAAAACTGATGTTCGATTAAAATATTCCCAGAATGAATGAAGAATTGACTTCAAAATTATTTCATTGTATGCAAAATTTAGTTGATTAACATTGATTTTCGACTAAAAATGTTGGGAACAAAATCAGATATTGAAATCAAATTTATTTAATCATATGCAAAGTATTGTTCTTAACTTTAAGTTAATTTTTAAGAAAAATTCTATTAACAACTTATTATACAAAACATAAAAACCTACAAAAATCTCTAAAAAAAAAGGTTTTGAACCTAAGAATTATGAGAACAAGTAAATATATTGTTGATATTTTGTTAAGATTTAGAAAATCGACAGATGGGTGCGGATGAAAAGTTAACAGTGGGGTTCGCATGTGTGCCTCTTTTCTTATTACCAAATTTTGTTCCTATCACTCTCATAAAATAACTTATACTATTATAACTAAAAAAACAAACTTAAATGCTTAATAATTAAAAATGTTGCTGAGTAAGTTTAAATTTGGAAATATTTCGAAATTTTATTTTATTAACTTTCCATAGGAAGTTATTCCAATGGGTCCGAATTGTCAAATTGAACATTTGATTTTTAGAAAGATGTCTGTGAGTGCGAGTGTACGTACGTCTGAGCGTCTGTACGTCCATATGTTCGAGACGTTTATTCCGTCGTTCATAGCTCAAGAACCAGAAGAGATATCGATTTCAAATAAATTTTTTTATACAGATAATAATGCAGAAAGATGCAGAAAGGGCTCTCAAGAAAATTGATTGGTTAGTTTTCTTACCATAGCAGTTTAAAAAAAAGGTGAACATTTTGGTTTACCCTAAATATCTCACGAACCAAAAACGCTAGAGACTTGAAATTAATTTTATATTATAAATCGTAACGTGATATCAAATAAATATATTTTTTGGAAAAAATCCAATTAACGGTTTTTTATAAATCAAAAAACTGAGAAAAAAATGTGTCACCTCGAAAATTTTAGGAACAAAAAATGTATTTATCTTCAAAACAATTTTGTGCATCGAAGACTAACGTTTTAAGCATTTGGTAAAATTTTGAGAAAAATCGAATTGACAGTTTTTTTTTATAAAAAAATAGAAACCTAAAATAAAACTTTACTCAAAGTTGGTAAAAATTGAATATCGACTTATATATCTTTTAAAAGATTTGAGATTATGGCTTTCAACTAATTTTAACTTATAGGAAATATTGTTTTCAACATTCGGACAAATTTTGAGAAAAATCGAAATCGAAAGTTTTTTTTTACAAAAAATAAAAACCTAAACAAAAAAATTAATAAAAGTTGGTAGAAATTGATTTTCGACTCACATATATTTTCAAAACTTTGAGATATTGGCTTTGAACTACTTTTTATTTCACAGGAAATATTGTTTTTGATATTTAGTAGTTTTTTTTTTTAAATTGAACAGTCCGTTTTTTCTTAAAAAATAAAATCTACATAAAGTAGTAAAAATTGATGTTAGGTTCTTGATATCTCTCAAATTAATTTCATTCATCTAGTTTGTAAAAATTTAAGAAATGCTTCTTAAATTGGTAAAAATTTGTTTTCTTTTTTTGAAAAATATTGTTGGGTATTTTAAAGTTTTTAAGAATAATTCAATTGACAACTTTTTTAACCCAACACGAAAACATGTAAACTTTTAAGCAAGACAAATAGAAAGATGGGATGGGAAGTTATTAGTGTGGGTCGCATCCCAGCCTCTTTTTCTTATTTTCTATTAAACAGTTTTGTTTTACTTACTTTTTTCGACATTCAATTCGAGGAATGGTAGCACAATATAACGAGTTTGGAAATAATAGTATTTTTAACTATGACCTGTCATTTTAAGTATACTTGTTGTAGAATAGAACCTTAAACTGGGGTTTTACTAAACTTACTTGCTTACTTACTGAAGGTGGCGCTACAGTCCAGTGTGAACTAGGGCCTCACCCAACAAACTTCTCCATCTAGCTCGGTCCCTAGCTAGATGTCTCCAGTTTCGCGCTCCAAGTTGGATGAGGTCACCTTCCACTTGTGCGCGCCACCTGATTCGCGGTCTTCCTCTACTGCGCTGTCCTGTGGGTGCGGATTCGAAGACTTTCCGGGCCGGAGAATTGGTTTCCATGCGCTCTACGTGACCCAGCCATCTAAGTCGTTGGACTTTTACCCTTCTGGCTAAGTCTACGTCGCTGTACAGCCCGTACATTTCGTCGTTCCATCTTCTCCCCCACTCCCCTTCGATGCATACGGGACCGTAGATCACACGAAGAACTTTTCTCTCGAAGCGACCCAAGGTGCTTTCATCCGCTTTTGTCATGGTCCATGCTTCTGCACCGTATAGCAGGACGGGGATGATAAGGGTCTTATATAGCAACACTTTGGTCCCTCGAGAGAGGACTTTACCACTCAATTGCTTTCTTAGTCCAAAGAAACAGCGGTTAGCAAGAGTTATTCTGCGTTTGATCTCATCGCTGGTGTTGTTTTCTGCGTTTACAGTGGAGCCTAGGTAGACGAAGTCCTTGACTACTTCAAAATTACGTCTGTCGATTGTGACGTTTTGACCAAGACGTCGGTGTTGTATGTCCTTTCTAGACGACAGCATGTACTTTGTTTTGCCCTCATTAACCGTTAAACCCATTTTTGCCGCTTCTGCCTCAATACTCACAAAAGCCCCATTGACATCACGCTGAGTTCTTCCGATTATGTCAATGTCATCAGCATATGCCAGTAATTGGACAGACTTTTGAAAGATAGTGCCTCTAGTGTTGACGTGTGAGCTCTGCACTATTCTTTCAAGCACGATGTTAAAAAAATCGCATGACAGCGCATCACCTTGTCTAAAGCCTTTTTTGACATCAAAAGGTTCTGTTAAGTTGTTTCCAACCTTTATGGAGCAGCGTGAATTCTCCATGGTCATCCTGCACAAACGGAGGAGTTTGGCAGTAATGCCAAAACTAGACATGGCTCTATACAGCTCGTCCCTGTAGATGCTGTCATATGCGGCCTTGAAATCGATGAAAAGATGGTGGGTGTCGATTTGGTGTTCTTGAGTTTTTTCCAGGATCTGCCGTAATGTGAATATTTGATCAACTGTGGACTTTCCTGGTCTAAAACCACACTGATAAGGACCTATCAGGTTGTTGACGATGGGCTTTAGACGTTCACATATTATGGCAGAGAAGATTTTATAGGCGATGTTAAGTAGACTTATTCCTCTATAGTTGGTGCAGTTAAGAGGGTCTCCTTTTTTCAGGATCGGGCAAACAATACTGAGGTTCCATTCATCGGGCATGTTTTCTTCCGACCATATCTTACAGATAAGTTGGTGCATGCTCCTAACCAGCTTATCCCCAGCTGCTTTAAAGAGCTCGGCATTCAAGCCATCTGCTCCAGCGGCTTTATTAGACTTCAACTTAGATATGGCGATCTTTACTTCGTCTAAGTCGGGAGAACGGGATTGTTGGCTTTCGTCGTCTATATCGAATGGGTCATCCTGCCTGACAGCGGAATTCAGTTCTTCATCGCCGTTATACAGTCTGCAGAAGTGGTCCTTCCATATCCTCAGCATTGACTGCGGTTCCACTATGATGTTTCCACTTTCGTTTTTGCAGCCTTCGGTTCTAGGTTTGTGTACCTGTGAATTTCGTTTCACCTGTTCATAAAACTTTCGAACCTCATTCCTGCTTTTATACCTCTCAACATCTTCGACCGCACGCTTCTCATGCCCTCTCTTTTTCCTTCTGAGGAGTCGGCGTTCTTCTCGCCTCTTCTGCTCATAGAGCTCACGAGCAGCTCTCGTCCTTTTATGCAGCGCCGCTTTGGGTGCCTCTTGTTTGGCTGCATTTGCCTGCCGACATTCCTCATCAAACCAGGGGTTCCTTGTTGGTGGCTGTATGAAACCCAGCATATCAGAGGCGGCTTCTCTGATTGCATCTTGGCAATGCTGCCACTGGTTTTCGATACATTGTGTTGGCGGCAGAGAACTTCGAGAGAGGTTACTTGTAACTCGGTCGGAAAAGGATTTGGTGATCTCTGGCGATTGTAGCCGTTCGACGTTGTATCTTCTCCCAGCACCTCCCTGTCTTGCCTTGGGTCTGGAAATCCGAAGTGCTACCTTGGCTACAACGAAGTAGTGGTCCGAGTCGATGTTAGCTCCTCGGAAAGTTCGTACATCCATAATTCTGGAAGCGTGTCTGGCGTCGATCGCAATATGGTCAATCTGGTTGACGGTAGATTGATCTGGAGAAGTCCAAGTTCCTTTGTGTATGTTGAGGTGTGAAAAACGCGTACTGGCTACCATGACGTTTCGCCCCGCAGCAAAATCTATGAGCCTGAATCCATTGTCGGAAGTGTTGTCGTGCAGGCTGTTCTTCCCGATTATTCCACCAAAGATGTCTTCGCTTCCTAGCTTGGCATTAAAATCGCCCAGGACTATTTTAATATCGTAGCTAGGGCACTGCTCATATGTTTTGTCTAAGAGCTCGAAGAACATATCTTTGGTGTTGTCGTCTTTCTCTTTTGTGGGGGCGTGCGCGCATATCAGGCTAATGTTGCCGAATTTAGCCTTGATGCGTATGGTCATGAGGCGCTCATTGATGCACCTATAGCTCAAGACTTCTTGCCTAAGTCTGGCTCCGATGACGAATCCGCATCCAAATAAGCGCTGTTGGTTTTCGTGGTAGCAGTCACCATAGTAGATATCGCAGTTTTTCATCCTCTTTTTGCCCGGCCCATCCCATCGTATTTCCTGGATGGCGGTGATATCTGCTTTATATCGTTCTAGGGCCTCCGCTAATTCTTCGGCCGCACGTGGTCAGTTAAGGGACCAAACGTTCCACGTGCATATCCGAAGTTCGTTGTCCTTTATTAGTTTGCGTTGGTTGTCAACAGTAAATCCGTCCGTATCCGAGGCTTGTTGGTGCTTCGCAACTATGAAAGCTTTTACGTGGCCAGGAAGTCACCCCGACGCACAACCTCCAACCTGGAGGGCCAGATCCTAAGTATAACTCCAAGGATGGGTAGCCGGATAAAACCGCTCCTTACCGGCCTGGGCTTCGAATAAGTCGAAGAAGCCCTATAAGGTGTTCACTAAGTAGTTCAACCTTACTGGAACTGTAGACGCCACCGTTGATTCCATCTCGGGAATTCCTCCGCTGCCGTCTGGATAAGGAGAGGTGCCTTAGTGGAAACACCTTTCCCCACCTCTCTCGTTTGCTGCCCCCAACAACTTTCCACTGGGGTTGGAACCCAATCTCCAGTTGAGGTACTAGGCACCCGATGTTCACCACGTGGAGGTGAGAGTAGGAGTTGATAGACAGAGGTTGGTTTTAAGAAAAACCTGTGGACGCTTGTGTCCTCTTGAATGCACATGTCTACCATTTGAACATCTTTTACTAAACACACCAGGAAAATTTAATAGGAATAAGAGCTGTGTTTATTTAATCAAGAACCCTTAAACTATAGATCAAGAAATCACGACTTAAGTAATTCTCTAAGAATACGCGCCATTGGTTTAAAACTTAGTTTATCTCACATAACATATATAACATAATATATAGAAATGCTACTCAAAACTGGTAAACATTTGTTAACGACTAAAAAATCTCTTTAACCAAAATAGATTTTGAAATCAAACTATTTCATCATGTGCAAAATATTGTTATTAATTTTGATTTTTTTTAGAATAATTCAATTGGCAACTTTTTTAACAAAACACGAAAGCCTACAAACCTTTTAGGCAACACAAATCGACAGACAGGATGGGAAGTTATCAGTGTGGGTCGTATCCCACGCTCTTTTTTATTTATTTCTTTAGCTAAATACAAGCTATAACTTAACTTAATTAAACTTAACACTAATTTAATAATTTTTTTTTTGGTCTTGTTATCTTGGCCCTAAGGTCCACACAAAAGCTCTTACAAGTACAAGAACTAACAGTTTTAATTTTATTAGACTTAAAATTAAAGGGGAGGAGGAATGCGTCCAAGACAAAGTAGAAGACTAGCATATCAGCGTTGCAGGGACGAAGGATTCTAGACATTGGTTTAAAATGACCGTAATTAGTGCGGTGATGAGGGATATAGAAAAAGAAGACAGATCGCAGATTTCGAGGGTTGGTGTTAATGTGAATATCATTGAGGAGTGCCGGGGATCTACATTAACAGCGTTTTTGCTTCTAATATACTTGCAAAACTGAAGGTATTAAATTCTGTTGACCTTTATTGACTTATTCAAATAATATTATAATTCCTAAATCTGAATACCTAATTTAAAAAAAAAAAAATCTATTAAGCAACCCCAAATTTGAACTTTTATACAACTACTGGAAAATGTTGAAATGTTTCCTAAACTGGGAACATGAAGCAAAAAGAAGAAATAATATTTGTGTTATATGCAATTGTGATAACTCCTTGTAACACAGGTGCTCTAAACGGAAAGACTAACTTCAAGAACTTAAACCTTGTGTTGTAATTTATACAGGCCCTTGGAAGCGTTTATAAAAACGATTGATTTTTTTGTTTCATTTCGTTTATTTACTGCATTTTACTAACATAAACCCTTATCTACGTGAGCAGCCTAAATAAGAACGCGTTTCAGAGATATATTAATCCTATGTCCTATCCTACGTGAGCAGCCTAAATAAGAACGCGTTTCAGAGATATATTAATCCTATACACACATAATGTATCTTATTAATATTTGTTTATACGAGGAAATATTTTTTCAGACACATTGAAACAAAGCGAAAAGCTTCTTTTTCCTCCTCCAAAATGTGAACTTCAATATTTTTAAGTTAATTGGCTCTTTCAAAAGCCTCATAACAAAATTTAATCTTGACATTGACGTGGTTTGAAGAATTTTCCATCATTCAACACACACCGCACCATCAAAACTAAGTGCAAATACATACATAATAGGTAATGCGTCTGATGCAGAGCTGAAGGTTGAAAAGACACTTGACGTCATGTGTCGACAAAGAAGCCACTTGCAGCACTTAACTTCAAAAAAAAAATGCTTGTGAGCAATACAATGACGAAGATGAATCAGTTGAATATCTATTTTTGTACGTTTTAAGGAAAGGTGTTTTAGAAAATAAATTTTATTTAATTGATATAAGTTCTTGATCATGTTTTTTTTTATTTCTACACAAAATATCTTTGTCTTGACATACCTAAGCATAATTTATTTATTTATTTATGGAAGTAACTTACAAACTAAAATTGTAAATTACTTATAAAAGGCATCAGGGTAACCATACCATGTGATGCCGATTTTAATTTACATTATTTAGCATTAAAAGATAACAGTTAAACTAATTAAATTTCATCAAACTTCTGGTGGGCGGATATGGCAGCTTTAATTCGACGTATAGTTTTGACATTTCATGGATCTTAGATTTTAGCCAGAGTCTCAACGACGAAGTCTGTTTCAATATCTGTTTGTTGAGAAACAGGATACTCTACAAAAATATGCCAGATGGTAAGAGGTGTTTTACAATTTAAGCATAAGTACAAGCATTATGGTTAAAATGCCATTTACATACATACATGCATATTGCGCGAATTAAATACTTTCAATAGTCGCCCACCATGCTTTGATTCGCATTTAAAAAATAAAGGAAATAAGGCCTGGTTGAACATGTTAGCACATTATTTTAAGACTGCCTTTGAAGATTTTTCTTCTGCAACCACCTATTTTATTATTTTTCTAAAATACAAGAATGCAGTCATCGTGCATCAATCAGTTTTTCGGCTATACGTGACAATATTTTAAAGCATATGAAGGTTTTAGTTCTAGTCCTTACGGAATACCACAATTTATGTTGACAAAATATAAACCTATGATTCCTATTCATTTTTCTACCTTTTGACGAGCCACTGAAAAGTTCTAAGTTCCTAGAAGTTTTGAAATATTCATACCA
This sequence comes from Eupeodes corollae, assembly GCF_945859685.1. Classification (NCBI taxonomy): domain Eukaryota; kingdom Metazoa; phylum Arthropoda; class Insecta; order Diptera; family Syrphidae; genus Eupeodes; species Eupeodes corollae. Next base: position 79,826,128 of record NC_079148.1, read on the forward strand.
AACGCCAGTCCGTTTTCGACGACAAGCAAGCTTGTCTGCTATTCCTAAATTGTTTGAATCCCTAGTCAATAATAATAATTTCTTTAATTTGTTATCCTGTTATATGTGAAAATCAACATTCGAACACTCTCAAGTTTATTGAATCTCTACAGATTTTTAAAGACATTTGCCAAATTCATGAGATTCCACTTTATTACTCTCTTTTCTTGCAAAAAAGCTATTGCAACCCAGAATCACGCATTGGCTATACACATCGGTAATCAGACCAATTTTAATCTACGGTGTGGCAGTATGGTGGACTGCTTTAGAGAAAGCTATAAACCGAGATAAATTAAATAAAGTCCACCGTTCAGCTTATCTTTGTATAGGCGAACCCATCTACGGCACTGGACACCTTATTCTACCTAACACTTTTTGACATATTTAGCAAAGAAATAGCTGCAAGCTCTGCTTTTCGCCTCAAAGCTTCGTCGCAGTTGACTAACAACAACATTGGCGACTCTGTTATTCTTAGGTATTTAGAATCAATTCCAAAGCACACAGACTTCACCATCCCCAAACTGCAATTCGACAGAAATTTCTAGATTCTAGATAGGACATTCCAGGAAGATGAGTCAATCCATTTTTATGCAGATGGTTCAAAAACAAAAGAAGAGGTGTGTACTCTGAACGACTGAAATTAAGTCTCTCATTCCGCCTTCCCAATCATTGTAGCGTGTTCCAGGCGAAACTTTTGGCGATAAAAGAATCTTGTCCTGGCTTAAAGAAAACGTGATATCAACATCTAATATCCGTATTTTCTCAAATAGTCAGGCTGCTATCATATCTCTGGACTCTGTCTCTACAAACTCTATAACAGTCCATAACTGTCGATCATCTCTAATTGAGATGGCACAACAGTTTAATCTCAACTTTTCTGGGTTTTGGGCCATAGAGACATTCCAGGTAACTATGTAAGCCAGATGAACTCGCCAGGAACGGTACAGTACAGCCCATCCTACCACGTTTGGCACGTACTGGAATACCTAGCGCTACTTTTAAATTGTTTCTAATTCTAACGGTATAAAGAAGGCAAACACTACATCAACACGTGTCAGGTCACAAAAAACAACTGGCCAACACTAAATTTAAAACGTTCAAGGTGCTTGCCATCTCTAATCAGATCGCATATAAACTCGATGAAAGGTGTCATAACCAGACACTGTCTAATAGTAAAGCAAGCAAAAGGACTAGGCGTTTTCTCAAATGACTTTTAAAGAAGCTGTATGGACAAAAAAGGGGAGGCTCCAAAACGCACGAACTACCTAGGAGAATTCTTCTTTAACGATCTTAACGATATAGATTATATCAGCATAATCAGCCTCTCGCGTTTCGTAAGGGACTCAGACTGGTTCCACTGAGCTTAGGAGGAACCCTCAAGATTCATGTGGTATCACAATGGGCCATTAAACTGCCCCAAATGTGTCCGTTTTCATCTTGGACAGCCAAAGTGGCTAACCTATAAAGTGGTATAGCCGCTTCATTATTTGGATTTTGTCACATGTTAAAGATAGATGTTATAGCATAACTTTCAGGAGAAAGCTTCATGTCAATTTAAAGTCAATTTTGTGTAACTTAAGGGAGTCGCCTTGATCCATTGCTATATACTTTATTTATTAATTATTTTACTACCGTTTTAAGTAATTTTATATCGCTATCTATGCAGATGATGTTGAAAGCTTTCAAATTATTAACTTAAAGAAGAATTTAAAGAGCTACAAGAAGATTTTAATCTACTTTGTTAATAGCATAATACAAAATTATTCAATAAAACTATGGGTTATGCAAAATATTAAGTGTAATACATATGTAATAATCTGCTTTGTGAAAAATACTTTCATTTCTGTATCTGAATGTTTTTCTATTGTTGGTTTAATGGCCTTTACTATATCTAAATAACTTTGTTAAAAGCACTAAATCATAGAAAAATACTTCAAATTCTATGCAAAGTATTTTCTTAAAAAAAAACTTAGTTTAAATAATCACTAATCAGATTCATTTCATTAAAAAAAAATCAAATCACAAACATAATCTAAAGCTTAATTTTTGTTTTTCTCTAAATGCAAACCAAGTTAAAATTAAGAATCCCAGTAATCCCCAAACTGAACTGTCATTATTGTTTTCATCTCTCAATTCTGTCCAAATCCATTCTTTATGATACGCTACATCTGTATATATTACAAGTTTATCACTAAGTGTTGAATAATTTGACATTGTGATAGATGCCAATCCTATCTGTTTTCCAGCAATAACCAATGGAGCCCCAACATCTGATTGATAAATCCTTTTGTCCATTTCCCTCATGTATCTACCACAAATCATTCTTTTTGTTATAAGCAGTTGCTCTACATTATGTTTACAATTATTTCGATCTAAGATAGATACATTGGCGATAAGAAGTTGACGTGATAAGTCACCCTAAAAATGTAGAAAATCTTTAGAAAGTTACAAATTGCAAAGCTTCGATAAAAACAAATGGAACTTACGTTCTTAGATAGGTCCCAACCCGTCACTGATCCTCGAACATAGTTATCAGTTATTTTCCAATTAAGTTCAATTGGTCTAATAGTCGAATGTTTTTCAGGTATCTCACGACTCAAAAACAACAAACCAATATCGTCGCGCATCGATTCTAAATCAAAACTAGTCGGATATCGAATATGCGTGATGCCAGAAGTAACAGTATCTAATGTCCGCTGATATCGATCACTTGTTCCCATAACTACGATTAGTTCTGATGGATGACGCGGTGTCTTGAAGTCCAAACTGTTAAAGAAAAATCATCTTATAGTCGAGTGAAACATACATATATGGAAACATTTTATTTAAGTCTTAGCACGCCAGCTAAGCATGTTTGTTTTCGTCATATCAAGCTGATCTTATCATATCAGTTATCACACAATGCTACTCCAACTTACTTGAAAAGACATCGAGCAGCTGTTAAAACGACTCGCGTTGATATCAAAGAACCACTACAAATGTGCCCTTCACCGAAGGTAATATCTTTGTTGATTAGACGTATTGACGCCTGGTGCAACGCGTCATCAGGTAAGGAAAGAGGTCCATTTATGTTGCTCGGAATCAAATGATTTTTCCTATTGTTATCAAACTGGGACTGACCTGAAAAAAGGAATACAGAAAACAAAAAATTTGTTGCTAAACGGACTCTCTAAATTGCTATTTATAAAGCTAAAAAGAAACAAATTAAGTTATACATATCTAAACAATATGCAATATAATAACTGGCTAACAAAGATAAAGTTTAAAAAGTACTTTTTTAAACCACGAGTGTTGAATTAGTAAAAAGTGCATTTTCATAGAATCATTACTTGAAAAGACTATAATTAAGAATGGAGCTGGAATTCAACTCTTGTAAGATATTCACAACTTTAATTTGTTAAATTAATTCATATATTATGACTTAATCGCAATAATGCAAGACCTGTCAGTCTTGTAAATGTAGAAATTGTTTTTAATGTTTGTACGTCTTATTTCCGTTTTTTTTTACTATTTTATCAACAATGGTCATTGCTTTATAAACACTTACAAAATTACTAACACAAACTTATGTAGTTTTTTAATCCAAATCCAAATAATTATTATTGCTAGACCGCCCAATAAATGTATGATTAAGTTATTAGCCTAGGTTTATTACACCCGATACTTATGAAGTTTTTGCTTAATATAAGGAAGATATAAATAATTATCATGTAATGCAAGTAGATACCGTAGAATTTCTTTATTTTTTTAATTTAACTGCATGACCTTAGAATTTCCTTGCAATTGATACCAAATTAAATTCGGAGTGATAAGGCTGTATTATTGGTTTTAAAAAAATCAATCTGTAATAATTGCATTTTTTAATGACACGAATCGTTTGAATAATTTAGAATAATTAAAAAAATCTTCGGCTGAAGTTAAAAAAATTATTTAAAAATAAATCGGGCGGCGCAACAGTCCGTTTGTGAACTAGGGCCTAGTGACTGACAACTCTCAACCATTCCTATGTGCGAGTACTGTTGTCAGGGATGGAAGGGACCTACAGTTTTAAGCCGAATCCGAACGGCAAATTTAAGAAAGCACTTTTCATGACAAGAATTACTCTTGAAGAATTTGTCAATTCCTCGCAAGAGGCAGTAGGTACACGTGAATTTCTTCAATTACTATTTACTTTAATAATAACGCAATTTATTACTTCATTTACGATTATATATCTTTTTTATGGTACCGGTATTTGCAAAAATGCAAAATATAACTTCCTTCTCTTACACAAATTAAGGAAACTATGCTTTAAAACATAAAATTAAGCTCAACGTACACTAGGGGCCACACAAAACTGTTCGCGCAGTAGAATTTTGGAGTTTTCTGGGGGATGCTTAGATCCAATATATGATCAGCATAGCATTATAAAAATAATATAACTCACTTGATTGAAAATCCGCAATAAGAAAAACCACACAAAAGATCCTACAAAACTTTCGAATCATACTTATTGGTTTAGTATTTCAAAATTCACTCGAATACCCAACTATTATTCTTAAAGTCAACTATTACCGCGAGCTGAGCGTATAAAACAGTACCTTATCCCATTTTGCCTTTTTTTATATATAGCTCCAAGCCAAAATCCCTTGAGTGAACCGAACCAAAATACCTGAATGGGTTTATACCATCTTCTTCAATACCTAAAACGTACTTTAAAAAATGGATCAATATAACTAACTGAGTTTTGATTAGTTTAAATCTTATCTCTGCGATAACTCCTTAGATACTTGTTGAAATAAATAGATTAACAATAATAATTACTGTGTTGGTATTTTAACGTTTGCATCAATATTAATGAGCTAAAAACTGATGACTTCATCATCCATATTGAATTATGTTATTGTAATTAAATACTTTTGAAAACTTAAAATCAGGAGCGCAGTGAGAGGTTCAATTTAATAAGAATGTTTTTGTTTGCTACTATTATTTAAAAACAAAATTAGCAAAAGAAACTTAAAATAAGTTTAGTATTGTCATTCCTAAATATTAAAATTGCTACGATTTGTAACAATATGATGTCACCGCATCGTTACTTAACGCATTGTTGAAGTGCCAAATAATTACAATTTGTAAAAATCCCAAATCTAGCTCGGGAAATAAGTTGAAACGTTGATCTGTCAAAGTGAAAGATTTTTTACAAATATGTAAGTAATTGTTGTTTTTTAACTTGAAAAAAACAATGAACTTTAAAGTCATTCGCCATCTTAATCGAATCTTTGTTTGTACTCCTCTGAACCAATTTAAGCTTTATCTGCCACTTATACTTGTTAAGGTTAAAGGTTAAGTCAGAATAACCTTTCGCAGTCGATGATGCGAGTTAATAAATAATATACATAAGGGGTATTCACGATTCGATGCAAGTGGTCTTGTATCGTTGCAAAAGTGCAAAAGTGTAACATTTTCTTGCACTAAAACAACAAAATATACAGACTACAATTTTGTTACACTTTTGCACTTTTGCTATACCCGAACCCTATTGCAACACAAAAATACAACGGTGCAAAATTTGTCTGTTGTAGTTGACAGTTTGGCAGCTGTCATTTTATCAGAAATGTTGGTGGGCTTTAAGTTTAAATTGAATTTGAAGTTATTGCCGCATTTATGCCAACGACAAAAATCAGAAAAAAGAATGGAAAAAAAGATTCAGATCTAAGGAATATAAAGAAGTGCCGTCGACGTGACAAAGCGGTAAAAAAATGGACGGAAAAAGAAATTTTAATTATATTAGATTACATTCAAGAAGCTGGAAACTTCGAGGTAAGATATAATCAAAATGTTTCAAAATGTTTTTTGCTCAAAAAACATTTTATTTTAGAAGCCAACAGCACAAATATTTTACAGAAAACTGTTAGAACAGAAGCCATTAGACGCCACTTGGGAGTTGATCAGGTGGAAAATGAGAAGCCTGAAAACTTCATTTTCTAAAGCTACAGAGTGGCAAAAATCAACTGGTGCTGGTCTCATGGAAACAGAAAAGGGACTTGGTACTGTTCAAGGTGAGACAACAATTGAGATTTAGATACAATTTTGTATACGTTCCTAACAATTTTGTGTTTATTTCTTATTAGCAAAAGTTCTTTTTTTGTCATGAGAAACGTCATGATTTGACGTTTTTACTATGGTATTGCTATGTTTAGAAAAGGTGTGTTCACTATGTAAAAAAAAAAACACAAATTTCGCAATTTAACATTTTTTGTTTCATCGGATCGTGAATACCCCTATAGTTTTCGAAGCATGCTTGCATACCTCTCTGTTTGTACGCCGCTTTTTATATGGAAACACTTCAAGGAGATTTTTAAACAGTCACTGCTCAAACTACTGGAGTCAATAGAGAAATTATAACGAGGCTCACTATAATACTTAATATTTAAAATTGCAGGGAAGTAATAAATGCAGTTAAATTTGGAGAGTAGAAAACAGCAGGGCTAAAAAAAACCTGGACATTTTAAGGATTCGGTTAAATGAAGACCTATTTAACATGCTTGCAACCTTATCGGATAGTGGATACACTTATTTCTTCCTAAAGCATGCAAGAACCCAAAAAGACCTGAAAAAAATACTCCCCAGAAATGATGAATTTATTTCACAGTAACCCACACTTAGATGATAGTTTCCAAGAAATGTACTGTTTTTATGGATATTTTTAGCACGTTCAACTATTTTGCAATGTTGACTTCTAATCTCTTACTGAAATACGTAATGATACCTTGTGTATCAAACATAAAAAAATCACATAAAAATATAAAAAAATAGAGTTAAGAAATAAAACATTTTTTGAGTGGTTTAACGGTGTTTTCTCACCGATCTATCTTTGCCTTGTTTTCTTTAGAACGCCAAATAATAACCTGTAAAAAGTATACCCGTGCTTCGATAAAGGACATTTTGTGTAATAGCTGCGCTTAGAAGTTTGGATTTCACGAATTTCGTGTGTGTGTTGCAAGTTGATTTTTGATATATATGAACGAATTTGAGCTATGCAAGATGATAATCAAATTAATAGATAAAAAGCTGTCACACCAAAAATGTTACTGTCATTTTTCAACAAATAAGTTGTTTCTTATACAAATTTTTAAAGATAGCTTACGACATAAAAACAAAAAGTAGGAATGTTATTAAAAAAAACAGCCACTTTGTTTCTGTTATTTAGAATAAAAATGAATTTCGACAATTTTAATCTGAAATTGTTATATTTTACACAGACAGAAAGCTCGATGATAAACATTTTGACTATCAAAAATATTACAATGATCGCATTCACAAAGCTAGTGGCTACGTAGTCAAGGGATTCTGATTGGCTAAATCTAACTACAAAAGTAGTTGAAATTTCCCCTCCGACGTAGTGTAAAAATTTCCTCTAAAAAGTTAGTTGACGTTTCACAATCAGCTGTTGAACAAATTTACAAAAGATTAAAAAATTCAAATGAAACAATCTTTACGACAATCACAGCTCTAGCAGATATAAAAAGTTTCTTAAATTGATCACAATTAAACTATTTTACATACCTATGACTTCATCTTCTTCCGAATCGCTTATTATATCTAATTTGGTTGTATTTGTTTTTATTTTATTTAAAAATATTGTTTAAAATTCTCAAAACTTTATCAAATGTTTCCGATTTTCCATTTGTTTGCTTTTTCATCTGTCAATAATATGACAGCTCAGGATTGACTAGTTTTGTAGTGAAGTTTTGCATTCACAAATCTAGTTGAATTTCGACTACGCAGCCACTAGCTTTGTGAATGCGCCCAATCACTTATCACCCTTGTCTATCTATTCTACCCCAATTCTCAATGCTGGCTAAACCATTTTTCAATCTCATTCAATAAAATGTGTAAACGTAGCTGTAAGTTATGTTTTTGAATTTATTTATTCATGAACGCACCCAAACTAACGTCACATTTATGTCAAAGCCACAAAACAAAATTAAAAATCACAATTCACAAAAATCATTCGTCATGGCCGCTAACCTACAGAGCGTTGAATCTTTATTTAAAGAATTAAAAGCAGAATGGAGTAAAAAACCAATTAATCTGCCAAAATGCGGAACATTGCTGGACAATTTGAAGGTATATTGTTTCTAAAGTTGAAAAAAGTAGATATTTTTATCTTTCCTCTCTTTAGATTGCTTTGACAAAATTGTCCTACTTGCCAACAGGAAACACAAAGACTCCTAAGGCAGAAATGATCCTTGCTCGTGATGTTCTTGAAATTGCTGTCGAGTATAGTGTCAAGACAAAAGACATACCGGCATTTGAAAGATATATTTCCCAATTGAAGTGCTATTACTATGATTACAAGTATGTCAATTTCTTTCGTTAATAAGCTACAATAACTTATCCCACAAAGGACAATTATATTAATACGCATATTTTTATATCCTTTAGGCAAGAAATTGGTGAATCGGTCAATAATTACAAACTATTAGGTCTCAATTTATTGTTCCTCTTATCAGTCAACAGAGTTTCGGAATTTCATACAGAGCTTGAGCTTTTATCGGCTGAAACTATCCAAACCAATGAGTTCATTCGCCCAATTTTAGCTCTGGAACAATATATTATGGAAGGCCGCTACAACAAAATATTCCAAGCAAAAGTAAGTTAGCAAAACAAAATGACTGCCAAACTGACAATATTAACTTTATGAAAGTAAAAAATTAACTTTTCACGGCGTATTTAGTATTATGATTGGGAATTATTATGTCTAATGCTTATAAATAATTGTATACCTATATTGAAAACAAACGAAAAACCATTCATTTGATATTAAAATATTATCAAATAAAATAAGACAAAAGGCAGCTTACAATGTTGAACGCTACACATATAAAACACATCACAAAGAAAAAGTTATTTTTGGAGGTTTTCCGGTTCGTTTCTTTTTTTCTATCCTTAAAACTATGATGAAACTATCTTCGCTTTTAGATGCTTTAATTCCATTAACACAAATGCCTTATGAGAATAGCACCTGTTTGTTTACGATGGGCTATCTTTTATTCATGATTATACATACTAGTTCTAATGTTCTCAAATGCGCTTCAAAACAACAAAGCGTTTATTGAAGAATTCATAGTTTCATGCGTTAACTATGGATGAAGCTATTTAGTTGACTTCCGTTGATTATGGTCATTGGATCAGAAGCTTTCAACATTTGTTATCTTTTCTAACCTTATTTGTATAATTTCATTTTTAATTTTAGAATAGCGCCCCCTCTGATATATACAACTATTTTATGGATATGTTACTGGAAACAGTACGCAACGAAATCGGTGCATGCATTGAGAAATCTTACGAGAAAATTTCAATTAACGAAGCAGCCAAACGTTTGAATCTGAAACCACCAACCGAAGTCAAGGCTTTTGGAGCCAAACGCAACTGGGTCCTTAATGGAGAGATTTACAACTTCGTTGATAAAACAGCGAAACCTAAAGAAGCATTACCATCCGTTGAATTGGCCGAACAGGCAATATTCTATGCCCGAGAGCTCGAAATGATAGTCTAAAATTTGCTTAATAAACAATAAATATTACATATATGTATATCGTTTCTCTTAACCTTTGTATTTCATAAATAAAAATATTCATTTACATGAAATAAATACGTTCTTATTTTCTATTTGCTGAAGGCTGGGGACATCTGTATTTTGCCATTTCAACCTCGGCTTCGAAATAGCTTACTCGACTAAAACAGAAGTATTCAGGAACCTTGTATTCTCCAGTTGCAGATGCACCAGGTCCCACTGGTTCCGTCGCAGGTTTTACGCAACGGCTACTTAGCCCCTCGACATTAGAATTAATGCCTGTTGGTGGTGCACTAGGTTTCTGACAATATTGGCGAAGAAGAATTGCCAAGCGTGGTCGTGAAAACATCTTTAATTATTTTTTTTTTGTATTATTTGTTAAGAAAAAATAACTATAAAGATGTTATTTCAGTTTGCAGAAGCTATCACGTAATCACGGTCGGACAGCAGTTTCTTTGGAGACATGGAGTTGATTGTCATTATCTGTCAAAATAATATGTCGTATTTAGTACTGCTAGTTTAGGGTGACCTTTCCATTTATAACACCTAAGTTGAGTGATTTTCTCATTTCATACAAACAGGAAAGTCTCCTTTTTTATAGCTTATTTCACAAATGCTTGCCAAATGAGGAACTTAATTTGGTATGAACAAAGTTGTAAGTTGCTCACCTGAGCAATATCAAAGTTGAAATTCTCGACATCTGGTGGAGATGTCTCTGCAACTTTTAGTTACTTTTTGTGAAATTATATTTTTATCTACCATAGAGAATGCAATGTAAACGGCAGGCTTAACATAAAATACATTCATTTCTTTCATTCAATAAAGGGAGTGATAGACAAAATTAAAAAATAATAAGTGCCTTCGGACTTAGCATTATTCAGAAAAATTCCAATAATCTCTTTAAATTGAAGAAATTCAATGTGTATTCATATATATTTTTATTTTTTTCAAAGAAAACAGTCTAAAGCTGACCGTACATAACAGAGTCAAAAATCCAAATGGACCCTAGCCGATCCAAAACCGACCGTGTGTGGGGAAACTGTGGTGGCTAGGTTTGGCTTTATCGATCCATTTGGATTTTCAGCAAGGCAAACATCAACGATCCAGAGCCAATGAGCTAAGGCTCGAGTCAAGTAATTCTGTCTGTTAACACAATCTCATTTTGCCACCTTACAACTATCTAACTATCTCATTCTAACTCATACAAAAATTGAAGGAAACAAATCCTTAATGTCTTAACCTTTTTTTCTTTGTTTTGGTAAGTTACCAACTTTTACTGTAAGAGGTTACCATTTTTGGCCAGGTGTTCCTGCTTACTTTATTCTTTTTTATTTATTTTATTAATTTTATAAAAAACATATTTTTTATATTATTTTTGTATTTAATTATCTTTTTAATTTTTCAATTTCTCGATGCTTTTTGCCCCCTAAACAATACATTCCACATGTCAACATTTGTTTCAAATTCTTTAGTCACTTACTATCAGAAGGCATATTTAGCGTTCCAATTCATCTTCATGATATTACTACTTCTAAGTATTTACAATTTTTGAAATAGATTTTTAATTAAATAAATTTTTCAAAACTAAGTTGATGAAGCACTATCGACCAACGAATGAACGAATATTCGTCGTTTTAACGTTTCTTTCACATGAGAGTTTTTAATTCATCACGAATAAGGTTTGACAATTGACCAAAACAAGAATGTTTTTTTAGGATAGGTAAGCGCGATTATTTTATTCGTTTCGAGTGTTTATAATGTGGAACGCAAATAAAGTTTGACAGTTGGTATCAACTACAATTTAATTCTTAAATTTATTAATATATGATATTGAAAAGTAAAAGTATGCATCATAAATCAAATAGAAAATATATTTCTAGCGTTTTGTTAAGAGTTTGTGTGGAAATATGTCTTCAAACGTATATAAACTCACATTTTGTAATTCATTTTTCATTCGTTGGTCGCGCTCATGTGAATACTGCTTTACTTTTGAACTTAATTTTTGTTCTTTGTCAAACTTTATAATAAAAACTGCCCTTAATTTCTTTGACAAAAAAAACTTTTATCAGCAAAGACAAAATAGATGGCACTTGGTATTGACCAGTAGTCCATATCTAGTATGTCAATGGAATTTGTTTTTTGCCAAGAAATCGCATTTTGATCTTATGTCTGAATTTTTCAACAGCTGCCAGAAATGCAACAGCAACTTCAAATTAAGTTTATTCATTATCTGTGCTGAATTATTGAAATACATTGTTTTTAAAAAATTGTCACTCTTTGCTGATTGTATGCGTTTCGATATGTTTTATAGTTTCTCAAAATTCTTACGTGTAAACCCAACATATGCCATCTCTATATGTCATGTGTAATTCTACTGGCGTCTATTTGAACGCATTCTTTTTGCATCCAGTTAAAATTGAACTCCGTTTCGCGCTGAATTTTTCAACTCTCCAAAAAATGGCTTACGCCAAAATCTGTCAAAAAAATTCTCAACTCAGTTGCGTTGGATTATTGGTAGACAAATAAAATAGTTTAGCGCGTAATATTGGCGACAAAATTTAATCAACAATATACAACAAATTATTTACCAAAATGGCTAAATGTTGTGTAAGAGGATGTTCGAACAAACTCGAAGTGGGGAGCAAAATTCGCATGTTCAGATTTCCCGCCCTTCTAGACAAACCAAAAAGTCTAGTGGAACTTTCACGGCAACGAAGAAACGCTTGGCTAATTGCCTTAAACAGAACCAATTTACCCGAAGAAGTTCTTAAATCCATCGGAATTTGTTCGGAACACTTCGTCACAGGTATGTATATAGAATAACCGAAAGTTAAATACACAAGATTTTACTAATAACCAACTTCCCTCCCTTTGATAGGCTCTCCGGCTAGATTGAAAGACAACACCGAAGTTGATTGGATTCCGACAGTAAAAATGGGTAACCAACAACGCAATCGTAATGAAAAAAAGATCATATCGCCATCTCAAACAACTAAATTGAAACGTATAAGCAGCATTGAAAAGCTAAGCGAATTGGAGAAGCTCAAAAATGAATTGAAGTGTAAAGATGCAATAATCAAAAATTACAAAGATGAGAGCCTCCAATTGAAAGATCAACAGAAAAAGGTAAGTTTTATAATCTTAAAGCATGCATTTTGTTAAAAGAGACTCAATAACATAATGTAATATGCCGTAGATTGTCAACAACTACGAAGAAAGATTGAAAGAAAAAGATGTAAAAATAAAAATGGGTGTTCGAGGCCTACAAAGTAAAGAGGGAATTGAGAGCTATAATAAGGTAATTACTTGGGTTTAATGCAGGTCTATAGCTTAAAGTAATACCTACAAGTTTAACAAAAATTCAAACTAAAATAATTAATAATTTTCCCAATGATCACTATTATTAACCTCAACATTCCAATTACCTACATAAAATTTAGTTCTTTGGTTTGAAAACAGTGTGCTTTGGTTGCAAGGTTCAGTTTACTTAAAATAATACCCCCTTTTGCCTTTCATTGATATTCCTACATTTTCAATTATTAAAGTCTAATAAGGAAGGTTTCGTTTTTGTATGCTTTTTTATTTTTTTTATTTTAAGTAAAAAAAATAATAATTAATACAATTTTGTTATGCGTAGTTTTTAGTTCATATTATAAAAAAAATAACTTTGGAATTTGCATCTCCAGAACTAACAATGTAAATGCTAAACAATTTAAATTTTAAGGGCCTGTTGTTCTCTTTTTTTTTTTTGATAAGTAGTTGCTTTTTGAATTTATAACTAGAAAGAAAAAACGGTCAATTTTTTTTTGGTTTTTAACTGACGGCAGAGGCGAAACACATCTGAACTCAAATTTTCCAAATTTATATATTAGACAAAAATATATAGCACTTACATTAGTGTTTTGCCATAAAATTTTGTTGAAATTCAAATCAAAAATAGTTTATAGTTAAAATATAGTTGTTTTTTTGTTTTAACTTGTTCTAAATATTAGTTCGTTTCAAGGCAATGTAATCTAAGACTGCTCACTCACTTATAGTTGCGATATCGTTTTTGTCGGTATACTCGATAGACTTTCGGTACGAATATCTTATGGAATACTTACACAGCTCTTCAAAATAAACGGATAGCGGCATTTTATTATTTTTTTGTATTTCACCAAAATAATTTTTATTTACCAAATTTGCTTTTTTCCATGTTCAAGTGTTCAAAATAATAGGCAATGTTAAACTACGTGTGGGAATTTGTTAAATTTAATTAAGAAGAAGTCAGTTTTGGGATACAAAAATAATTGTTTTTTTAAGCCAAAATGGTCTTTTTTACCGCCTCTATACGGCACGGTATGAACTCATTTATTTATCGGAAAAGTGTTCTAATGCTTTTGTATTTATTGCTAAAACCATGGTGTTTAAAGAGTTTCAGATCCGACCACAAATTTTCAATCGAGTTAAGATGGGGCTACCAATTTCAAAGAGTGCTTTTGATCGTTTGATTTGAGAACAATTAAAGTGGTGATTCTCATCGGCTTTGTTGATCTTTTTGATGATTAAATGAAAACAGTTTTCATCTGATTCTTCCCAACGTTTCGACGGTGATTTCCGTCTTCTTCAGGGGATGTCTTTATTCACAAAAATGATAAAAGTGTTTATTTAATACATACGAATATTATGTAAAGCGTACAAGTATGACTTACATTGATTTAAAATCTATTCCCTATTATTTTGAACACCTATGTACTTTCCAATGTACCCATTGATTTCTGCCACAATACAATTTAATAAGAAAGAAGACATTTTAAAAGCAAACCTGTATTTTAGTTGTAACAATTATCATATTATTATAATATAATTTTTAAAAAAATCCTTAGGAATCTTGTTAAACTCCAATTTCCAGATGTGTTGGTATTGTTGATATGCATAACTTAGAGTTCGCTGCATAGCGTGGAAATAAAATCGTCACATTTTTTTGAACTTCCATTGTAAATTCCTTAGTTTGTTAGTTTCGGAAAATTCTCTAAGTCTTGGTTCAATCTCTACTTGTGCCACGTTTTTTTTTTCCAAGTACTCTTACAAGGAATTGACAAAGCATCCAAAAGCAACTCTTGTTATGGAAATGTTTTCTCAAATTAGCTCGTATTGGCCATAAAAACTGTATGTCCTCCTCATCCCTGAGAATTCAAGCACACAGGAATGGTTGAGTGTTGTAAGTCACTTGGCCCTTGCGCCACCCATTTTTGTTTTATTTGTGGTTATTCAGTTTTCAGAACATAAAGTTTATGAAACATACACTTATGCTTTACTCATTATTGTACTTGTGGAAGTTAAAGAAAACACTCAAAATAAAGCAAAGTTATGATTCCCACAATAAAATTCTCAATTTTTTTCGATGTTATCCTTGTTATTCACTGTTCAGACGAAATAAAGTCTATTGAAAGTAAGACAATAGACCTGTGTCAATCGTGATTGATTCGGTCTTTATGAACCGTTCATCAAAAAGATTGAGTGAATGCAATCGTAGTAAACCAAACCAATCGTTCTCAATGCCAATCGTTTCATCATGCTGTCTTTCGTTTTAAAGGAAAAGAAATATGTTTCGTTCATCCAACTTATTCTTATTTTCAAATGAAATGATATAAAATGGGGATTAAACATAGCTTTGAAACAATCAATCAATTATTTCAATACTAATCGTTTTAAAGACCGAAACTGAATGAAAATGAAGTACCTTAACCTTACCTACTCTACTGCAAAAAGTTCCATATGGTTCCACACGCTTATTTTCCATTCAAAACCAAAATGAAACAGAAACCTAAATGATTGAAAAAGTAAACGATTAGAATAGAATGAAATTTAAAAATTTTATTCGCATCCAAATGAAGCATATACCAAAACGATTGAAAAGAACGAATCATTGAACTGAACGACATATGAACGATTGAATCTTTTAAAACGAACGATTGACAAGTTTCCGTCATCTGATTAGCCAGCCTTTATTGTCTGAACCTGAGCAATGTTAGGATTAGGCATTGCGTCAGGTTCAGGTGCTCATTGGTTATAAGGAAAATTATTTTGACAGACAAGAAATTCTTTGTCGCCAAATTCCTTGTGGGGTGAAGGGGAGCATTTGAAGTTGCGAAAACCGGTCTGAAAGAAAATATTTCACTCCAATATAGGTAAATACAATTAAGAAACAAATGAATGCAATTAAACAAATCTCCATCGCGAACAATAAGCATTCCCGTGTAAAAGAGAGCTAAATAGTTGAATTAGTATCCAAAAAATTGCCTAGTAGACACACGGCCTTAAAAAAACACGGATCATTTTGACTGTTTGGTAACCTGCGAATGTTTTCCTTTATGCTTCGACAATTTTTTGTATGAATTTTAAAGTTACCAAATTGACTACAAAAGTAAGAAAAGGTCAAATTTATAAATTACGAGTCTTGTATAAATATATACATACAATACATACATTTGTCTAAAAATAGATTAGTATTTATCAATAATTTTTGCATTACGAATTATCCTGAAATAAATAATAAGTTACGTTTATAAAATTCTCATAATTTGTTATAAAAATAATTTTGGTGAATACATAATTATAGCTAGGTAGGTACAGTAGGCAATAGAAGTGGACATCGACATTTTCCATGATGACACAAAAATTTAGAGAAAAGATAATTCCGTGGAACAAGAGCCAAGAGCAAGCAAAGCAACAGCAAATGGCATAAATTCAACCATCGAATGCGTTCAGCTAAAACTCTCCAAACAAACAACTCATTGCAATGGCCGCTTCTCTTTCTAATTTGACTTGGGAGAGTTTGGCTGATAATGCTGTGGCTTTAGAAGTGTTAGTGTGTTGTGTTGAGAAAATGTCATAATAATGAGTTGTTTTAACTCATACAAATTGTATCAAATTGAAAATATATTACTTTGTTCTTGCGAATAAATAAAAGAAAATTGTTTTCTTTTGTTAAAACTAAATTTAAATCAGGTCAGAGCAAAGTTATCTTCATGTCTTAGCAATTGCATTGTTCTTAGCGCGGGAGTTTACTCTTTCCAAGTCGTTCTTGTTTAATTTCAGTATGTACCATCTACATACTCGTATGTACATAGGTATACATTGTAAATTGTCAAAATAACCAAAACATTAAATACATTTATTTTACAGACAAAATCGGAAATTACTAACTTAAAATGTGTTCTTACAGGAACGAGGTGTTTCTATGCGATCCGGGCGAATTCTTCATAAAAGCACGTCTAAGCATAAGCTTATTAAACGCTGCGTTGTGCGTATACGGAAAATTTTTAAAGTCAAAGAAGAACCTGAGGACGAAGAGTTCACCCCACAAAGCTTGGCCCCAAAAAAAAGTAGCTCAAAGGAAATCTTATTAAGGAACCGTACATCCAAGGAACATTCAAATCAAGAGCATGTGTCAAGGAATCCAACGCCACTAAGTCTGAAATCCAAGGGGTCCACAAATACACGGCTATCGAATTCGCCCAACCCGAGTATAAACAAAAGTGAAGATCCGGTTGCATCAAAAACAGCTTCAAAAAAAATTGACGAATATTTTACGCCAAGGACAATTACAAAAAAGTTGGATGAGCCGCATCCGATTAAGCCAATTTCAAGAAAGCTGGTGGAACCGCTTCTGTTAAAATCAACTTCAAAAAAGGGCGAGGAAAGAGTTTCGCCAAAGCTTGGTCAAAAAAAGTTAGAAGAATCGTCGTCGTCATTGCCTACGAAAGCTAATTCGAAAAAAGCCGAAGAATTGCGTACACCAAAGGCAAGCGCAAAAAAAGTTGAAGAACCAGTGACGGCCATGGCTTCAACAAGAACCCGTCGGGCACCAAAGCCAAACCCGAAGTATGCCAATGATGACATTATTACACCGAAATCGATAAGCAGGCGTGAAAAAGAAGTTGTGGTTTTAAATGAAGCTGGTCTCGATGACTCTGATGCTGGAGATGATTTCTTTTACGGTGGCATGGGTGATACTAGTGAAACGGGTACAAATGACAATATAAGCGAAGCCTTTGAGGATAACGACAGCTCAGATTTTTCGGAAAATGGAGGTTTTTTGTTAAAACGAAAACGCGTTCAAAGACCCGCCTCCTTTGCTTCCAGGAGCAATACTCCCCTAGCAAAGCGCAGTCGGCCTCATCCCAAAGTAACTCAAATAAAGCCAGCGACTTCAACACCTGCAACAACAAAATCAGTTGACACCAAAAAAGTTACACAGTTATCACAGATGTCGTCCGTAGCCCAACCACAGCCAATGGCAAATAGAAAACGGAAGCTAGAAGAACAAGAAGTATCTCGAAAAGAAGCACCAGAGTCAATTATAGCACGCAATAAACGGCTGAATATTGCATTGTATGATGCAAATGTAGCAAGACCTTCATCTCCCGGCCGAAAGCTCGCAACGAAACAACCTATTTCAGAGGCACAAAGTAAGGCTCAGCCTAATCAAGTTACAAATACTGTAGCTGCAAAAAGGCAAATGCCAGGACCTCTATGCAGCAAAATTGTTTCGCCATCGTCGACGGTGAAAGAAAAGGCAAATGTTAGGACCAATTCACCTTCATTACAGAGTAAATCACCGTCATTTATAGGAAGTTCGCCGAAGAAAAATGATTCAGCAAGTACCCAAGATGACTTCGAAACCATGCCTACTTTTACAATTGTGAACATAAATGATATAATCAACAAAAAAGGAGACTGCCTAGTTCAAAAACGTTCAGATGACGAAGTCCAAGAAATATCGTCTCCCAACTCGATGAATCGTAGCAATCGAAGAAAAACTGGACACACCACGATACTCTCTGAGAAAATTGATCCCGTGAAATTGTTGAAACCCCTCCCTAAATCTCCCTTTCCACCAATTAAAAAAACAGTTTTGCAAAGCAACACAATAACTCAAACAAAATCACAACAACGCATATCGCTGCCTCCTGTAGAACGAAAAGAAGTAAATAAATCTCTTCCGGTTGAGAAGACATCGTTTCCTCCTGATAAACTCTCGCCTAATAAAGACAAGCCCGCACCACGTATTCTGAATTCGGTAGTTGCTAAGAAAACCTTCCCAGTGCAGCCTATTTTGAGCAAACTCGATAGCGACTTGGAGAGGGAGCCAATCGATGATGCAGCTGAAAAATCTGTCATGGTGAAAGAAAACGTGGGAGCAAACAAAGTTGTACCAAGCAAACCTGCACAAGTGCGAAAGCTCCCCGCCGAGAAAGTTTGTGTGCAACGGCAAGGCAATAAGCTTATCAAGAAAATAACATGTTTCGAGACTTGGTACGTTATCAATATTCCCGAAACTCAGGAACTTATAGTCAAAAACTTACTTGATATCCCACTCATCACCCTAAGTAACGCAGTGAAAGCCATCAAACTTCCATCAGCGTCTTGGAGTTCTAAGGTATCATTATACAAGCTCTCCGCTCAAATGGTAAACAAAGCTAATTTAACACCATACACTGGAGAAATATCAGATCAATCAATTAAGGAGGAAGATCGTGATAAATACCAGCCGTCATGCGTGATGTTCCGTCGAATGACACAGAAAAAGTCACAAACCCGAATGCCATATGATCGCGCAGTTATTTTCAAAATGAAAACTTTTTTCACAAATATCGATGGAAAAAACGTCCGCCTAATCGGAGCACCCAGTAAAATCAGTTCGTTTAAAGATATCGAAGTCCTATTGGAATTGGTCGATGAACTAGATTTACTTCACGAGTTTGTTGAAACCGCCAGCACAGTTTAAAACGAATAAGCCTATTGGAAGTTCTAAATGAACGGTACCAACTTTTATTGTGTTGTTTTCATTTTAAAACTTAACGCAAATAAAAAAAATGAATGTAAATTATTCGGTTAAGTTTGCAATCAAGTGTAAGTAATTTTATAATAATATACAAAAGAAACTTGTAAAAACTGATCAATTTTGAATTCATGTACTGTACACATGAAATAAAATGTATTTTTTTCCTAAAAAATAAAAAAAAATATAATAATTATAAAATCATAATTTTTTGGCGAACGCTCGGTCATATAGATAGGTACGTTAGCAAAAAAAATTATTAAATATATTTATGTTATCATTTATAACATAAAATCTTCATTATTAATAAAGAATTTTATTTTAAAAACAAAACTTTGATTACATACAAATCTGTCCTTTGACTTCTCGAAATAGAATGAAAGCGTTTTCTAAAATAGTGTATGAAGTAATAGTTCTATTAATTTCAAACGCTAAATCATTATTGACAATTTAATTATGTTAAATTGATAGCACTTGAAAGAACACAAACATTTAATTTTATTTAATAATATTACAGTTTTGCAATTTTCGATTTCAGTATACATCAAGAACAGAAAGTTAAATATAGAATTTTTACCTGTTTTTACAAAAACGATTATTTGAACTTTTTACTTTTTCCAAAAAGATAAATTAAGTATGTAAACTTTGATCCCCTTACGTATTTGTTATTTGTTTTTTAGATGTGAAACGGCAGCGTGGCACCTGCCCTTCTATACCCATAATATTCAACCTTATAAGTAGTAATACTCGCACTTATAGAAATGCACATCAGTTTTACATTGAGCACTATTGCGGGAGCATTGTAACTTAAAGATATTGAAGGCTATCGTCAGTAAAAATTTTCCACTTTCAAACATTGGGAACGTAAATAATGCTTAAAAGTTTCCCTCGAATTTATGTATTTGCATCCGGGGAACTAATTTCAGGAAAAGCTCTTTTCGTTTTTTATTTGACGAAATTTTTCACCCTAAGGTTTTTTGGAAAAACCCCAATGGAATGAATTGCTTCAAATTCAGAGTATGACGATGCCAAAACCAGTTGAACCTGTTTTAGTAGCTATAAGAGATCTGAAGAAATGTATTTTTTTTAAATTTGTTTTTGATAAAAAAAAGTATTTTTTTAAATTGTTTTTAAGTAAAAATCGAAGATATACAAACATTAAAACTCGTGGCTGTCATAATCTAATTACACACTATATTTATGGTGATAAATAATGAAATTCACATAACCGATCGAGACCAAAAGCACAGCCATCGGAAATCGCCACTAGTTGACCATACACCAAAACTCGAACTATTGTATTGCATTTCAATTAACCGTTGATATCAGAACGGGCATTAAAATTGCAGCAAGAACACAAAGCAGTGCTGCATATGGTTCAACGCACTACGATTTCCTCAAATAGGTATGATGAGTCAACAATCCTGCCTGTCCATGATGAATTAGCTGGACGTGAAATGTTTTTTGAAGTGAAGTGTGTATAATCACTCATTTTTATTTTACTTCTATAACCTTAACTCAACTTCGGTCCAGTCTTTCAGAGTGAGATTAAATTTAAATCCGAGTCAAGTAAAAAACTAATTGTCAGATAAACCTAGATAACTTGAATATAAGCGTTGACTATTTATATTACGACAATATTTCTTTTCCATTTTATTTAACTAGTGTTTGCTAATTTACTTGCGTGTTTTTCCAATGAGCTGACAAAATAACTTTTTTATAATCCTTCTTGTATAGATAATTTTCGATTGGTTTTCGTCCTTTAAAACGATTTTCTATCGACCCTAAGCACCACAGACAGTGCCATCTGTTGCACATGTATATATATTTTGTATCCCGTAATCTACGAACAAATTCCTTCCATCAGTTCTGATTTCATAAGAATTCAATTTGAAAAATTGAAAACAGGAAAAGAAAAATGAAATATAATTTAAGCCTAGTTCAGATTGTACATGAATTGTAGAAAATATTTGTTTAATGTATTAATTAACAAAAAAAGTATTTAAATATTCAAAATCCATTTCCCGATCAAAAAATGATAGCAACAAAATATGTCACCAAATATTATTTTATGATTAATTTGTAATCTCTTAAACGAACCTGACTTTTCACGAAAAACTTTATGCAAGGAAAAGAAGCAAAAAATAAAAGTGTATTTCTTTTTATTGAAATAGATTTGGACACGAAAGCTGATCCCAAAAATCAGAAATGAATGAACTCAAACTCAATTGCCAAACGAATTGTGCCATGGAGCTGGGTATCACCTAAGCTTTGTATATAAAACCCATAGTAATATTCACTTGGATTCTTATGGGGTTAGCATCGAATGGCTCCATGGTAATACTAAAGATTTTGTATTCAATAATCTAACCAGAATAGGAAAGCACATCAAATTATCACAAAAACTTTAAAATATTATAATAATTTACTTAAGTACATACATACATATATACACTCTTTAGACACGTCCTCTGATCAAACTCAGACAGTCAATTTGCTTTTATTAACAGAATTACCGATTTCTTGGTTCGATTGCCGTGTCGTTCGTAGGTCCTGTGTCTTGAGAAAAAAAAATCATTAAAAGTGAAAAAATTTATCATGGAGGTGGGCAAACCTCCGTCTATTGTTCCGCCAGACAAAACATTGTCAAAATGTTTGAAAAACAAAAAAAAACTTTGATTTTACCCTCATCCCTATTAGATAGATGCCATCAAGTGGCGCTCCCCATCAAGTGCATTTCCAACCTAAGAAAAATAAATGGAGACAGACGCAACCGCGACAGTTACTGGTGCAAGCGAGAGAGTCATTTCGATGACGAGTTTCTACTACCTGAGGACAGCGTAGTAATCGGTAGTACTGTTACTACAAAAATTGATGCAGTGCACAGTGCGTTGACGGGTGGACAAAAATAAAAAAAGTAAATATGAGATTTAAAGCTACAAACAATGCTTTGGAGTCCAACTAGAACATTCTAAATAACTGTTATTGTTTGTTTGGTGGCGGCTTTAATATCAGCAGTCAAGGTAATTTTAGCTTCAGTTGGAGTTTGTAGGTAAAGATTTTGTTGTGTCATAATCGATCTCGTCTAAGAAAATTGCCGCTGTTATCATTTTTTTAGTGATAAATAATTATGGATACCTTTAGAGTTGGTATGAGTTTTTTTATTTTTTAACTAAATTAGTGTTAAAATTAATTATTCAAAAAGAGCCTTGTTTTGAGGCATGAAAAATTCATTTAGGTTGAGTTTAAAAAAAAAAAACATCAAAATATATCGAATACATATACTTTCTAAACAAAAAAGGTTTCAATGTTAACATTTCAATTAAAATGCTATTTACATTGATTGGTGGGAGTGTTTGTAATACAAATTCTTCAGAAAAATGTTATATTTGCGGTGCAACTCCTAAAGAGTTGAATACGGTAACAAAACACCAGAAGCTTACAAAAGAAGAAAACTATCGTTTTGGTTTGTCCACCCTACACTCTTGGATAAGATGCTAGAACATTTCTTGCAGGCTTCCTTTCAAAACCTGGCAAGTGCGTGACTCAGAAAATAAAATTGTATTTGCCCAAAGAAAAAAAGATATTCAAGAATCATTCAAATCTAGAATGGCTATTATCATTGATAACCTAAGCCAGGATTCGGATCAACAAATGATGGAAATATTGCAAGACGTCTTTTTAAAGATTCGGAGACTACTGCACAAATCACTGGACTTGATGAACAGCTAATAAAAAAGTTGTCCATCATTTTAAGAGTCTTGGCTTCTGGGCTTAGTATTGACGTAAAAAAATTGTCTGCATTGATCGATGAAACAAGAGATCTCTATCTTCAACTTTATAGCTGGTATTATTTGCCAATCAGTCTTCATAAGCTTTTGATTCATGGCCCGGATATAATTTAATTTTTTGATGTACCCATTGGTCAACTTTCGGAAGAAGCTCTAGAAGCTAGCCAAAAAGAATTTCGAAATCACCGCAAAGCTCACACTAAAAAATCATCCCGAAAGTTTGCAAACGAGGACTTAATGACTGTATTGCTGATGATGCTAATCTGATCCTACTTTATCACAATATGGGACCACACATTCAACATATATATACAATGGTGTGTCTATGCTTAGAAGTATACTTGTAAATATCAAAGATACATTCACTGATATTTTGGCCCGAAAAAGACGCCTATATTCAACAGATAGCAACGCAAAAAAGGTTGCTAATGAAAGTAACAGCAGTAATCGTTTCCTAAAACTGGAACCTGATTATGAGAAAGCTGTTAACGGTAATCCATCAGCCGTAGGGTCAGCAAATCCGTTAATCATTAATCAACAAAGAAACATCAAATCGCTATTGCCTGTGGAGAGAAAGAACTGGTGCCCACAATATAGCAAAAGGAGTCTCATCCAAGGATCTTCTTAATTTTATAAGTGAGTCTAACTTTAATTCTGATAAATTAAAGGTTAGATTAAAGACCATATGGTCTAAAGAAAATGGAATTCCATTGAATATGGTTGTCTGTTTTCAAGGGGATAAGGAAAGTCTTCTCCAAGTCTTTACTGAGACAAAAAATTAGGTGGAATGCAATAAGAAGTTCTGAAATGAAGCAGTGCAGTGTTAACTGCGGGACTGCAGGGCATTCAGCCAACTACAATAGTTGCCCAAAAAGATCGTTATATCTAAAAAAAGAAATGAAGTGATTTCACGTCATGATAAAAATAACAAGCTCTTTTTAAATAACTCAGTAAGTACCAGTGCTAACAAAAGGTTACCACAAACTGGTAGTCAAAAATAATGATAAGAAAAAAGCAAAAATTCCCTCCCTTGTTTCACCGATGGCAATGATGTTTAGGATTTCATTAATGAGTCACAGAAATTGTTTGGTCTACCAATTGGGCAACTTATTTCAAAGATAAGGTCATTCTGGCCTATATATAAAAAAATGAATGAAAATGGTTCTTTTTGTTGCATCCCTTTCACCAATACCTATAAAAGATGCTACGATATTATTAAAAACAATTCGGTTGGAGGCACTGAAATCCTCGTTAAAAACTTTATCAATTTTTCACCAAAACATTTTTATAATCAAAACATTTCAGCCCCTATTGCCTCAATCTCAATTAAGGTCTGTTAATCAACCAAATCTCTAGCATTATGTCCTGTTTATCACTAGTCCTTCTCTACTCGCAGCACTGAATGATCTTCTTTCTTGCTTTTCAAACTACGGTAAGGGGCATCATCTAGCAACAAATCGATTTTTTTCATAAATTGCTTGTTTAATACGTCTAGAATACGGTAGTAAGGATACGACTTCGGGCTATGTATTAAAAAAGATAAAACAAATAAAAGAATCGGTGGAAAAGGACTAGGTAAACTTACTGATAAAGTTATTCAGAAAATTTGTAATGAAGGTAATTTGAAAGTAATGTCGGTTAAGGGACGCCCTATAGGTCGCGAAACCCGAACATCGCCGATTAAAAGGTAAGTTGAAATTTTTCATAGTTAAGAGGACTTGAAACTTTAAAGGAGTTTTTCTCAAAACTGTGTTTTTCAAACTTTCCTCCATCGTATCTCAAAAACGGCTTCACCGAAGGACTTGAAATTTGATGGGTTGTATTCAGCATGTTTTTTCAAATGTCTCTCAAAAGTCCAATTCAGTATATTCATTTGATGATAGTTCATTCCATGCATTTAGGCTCACAGATTAAAACGCCGTTTACTTTTTTTTGTTTCAGATAAGCTAATCAGCCAATCGTTTAGGAAGTGCGAGCCCATTTTTTCGAGGTGAACTTGTTCACACCGGTGTAAAAAAAAAACACCGGTGTAACTCGTGTTGTTTACAATATTTTTAATTCAAATTTTATGTTTATACTATCGAACTATGTTAATAAATCATAATAAACTTAATAAAGTTGTATCTATTTTCTGGTCATACAAAAAAAATCCTAAAAATTCCTTAAAACACACATGGGATGACCCTCTTAAAGTAAACCCACATGCAGCTCAAGATATGTCAAAACAAATTATTGATGTACAAAACATTGATTCACCCTCTTATTTCTTGTGGTTTCCTGCTGTGGTTTTATATAACTCCCAATGTGGCTATTTAATTGCAAGGGTTTGATTGAAAAATAATTAGAAATTGTATCTCAAAAAGTCGAAGACCGGCAGGTCTTTGGTTCGATCCCTGCCTAAGCCATCTTCCTTTCACGGGTACTGCCTTTTGTAAGGAATTGACAAATTCTCCAAGAGTAATTCTTGTCATGAAAAGTGCTTTCTCAAATTAGCTGTTCAGATTCGGCTTCCAACTGTAGATCCCCTGACAACTGTACTCGCACACAGGAATGGTTGAGAGCCTTAAGTCACAGTCCCTACCTCTCAACGGACTGTGGCGCTACCCAATTTATTATTATTCAGATTACAAATATGTACATATTTACTGATGATTATGATCATTAAAAAAATGTTAAATTTTTATGAAGCAAATTTTCTTCTATTTAAGTTATTTTTTTTACAAAACGTGTTCTTTGAAATTACACTTCCAGAAATAATTTTATGAAAAACAAACCAAATTGCCAAACAGTCATAAATTGCTGAACACTGTTGTGTTATACATTCTACTACAATTTTGGTTCGAAATGTCATAATTTTACATGTGCCTTTTTTCTTGTCAATCAGTTGTCATAAAATTTGCGATTGCTCATTTTGCCATATTTCTTTTTCTATTTCTATCTCATATTTGATATTTTATTTAACTTTTCTGCTCTAGACTGGTGAATATTACAAATTTTATAAAAAAATATATAAATTCCTATATTCAATTTTTGTAGATTGAAGAGACTTGTCAAATATGTCTGGTCGTGAGGGTGGTAAAAAGAAACCTTTAAAGGCTCCCAAGAAAGCTGAAAAAGATGAGGATGAAAATGACATGGCTTTCAAGCAAAAGCAGAAGGAAACCCAAAAGGCGCTGGAGGCAGCTAAGCAAAAGGCTTCACAAAAGGGACCTCTCATTGGCGGTGGCATTAAAAAATCAGGGAAAAAATAATTTCAATTGACTCCGTATTATTTAAAATAAACAAAACTTTGTAATAGACACTTTTTATGATTAATTTATTAGTTTTTTAATGTGAAGTCGAAAATTATTAACCTATATACAATATAATTAATCCTGCATTGTGACATTCAAAAGGAGAATAATAATTGCAATAGAACTAATACACCTTTAAAGTATTTTCCATGGATATTGCACATTGGTTAGGTCGGTGTGAACTTTTTGAGCATCGGGAAAACTAGACTGTGTTCCTGGGAATTGAACTGAAAATGATGCAACTGCACATGCGCCACCAATTTGTTGGTGTAAAGGAAAATCAGGAAAGCGTGCAAGGTAAAATGCTAATGCCCCGATAAATGAATCCCCAGCTCCAGTTGTGTCTATGACCTTTTCTATTTTTTGGGCCGGAATATGAACTATTTCTTGAGTATTGGTCTTTTTCATATATACAGCACCATGCTTTCCAAGAGTTATTATTACAGTGTTAGCACCCATTTCGATCATCCTTAGTAGTGCTGCTCGAGAATCTCTACAAAGAGGTTATTTTTTTAGCAAACGAGTTATCTGGCGTTCTAGCTTACCCTAAACTATTTATAGGAAAGCCCGTCATCAAAGCTGCTTCGGTTTCATTTACGCAAAAGATTTTTGAATATTCTAGAAGTTCTGATGGTGTATTTTCTAAGGCTGGAGCCCCATTCAAAATTGAAATGCCTTTAAATTCCCTGAGAGCTACAATAGTTGCTTCTATTGATGATTCCAGTTGGCAAATTAGTACCTGTATTAACGACATAATTATAACATTTCGTTAGGATGATCAAAGTCCACTTACTTTGGATTCTGTGAAGAGATCAAGTGCTTTGTTCACATCGTTCTCTGAGAGAAGTTCATTAGCACCAGCAACGATAACTATATTGTTTTCTCCTCCTTCGGCAACACAAATTTGAGCTATACCTGTTGTCTAAGATTAATTGATTAGAGAAAAGTTATATTTTTTGTAAGTGCATGGGTACGTAACATTAGTAGGTATCAATAGATATTATTACCTCATCTGAACATATTTGAACGTGATCAGTATTTACGTTCTCTTTTTGCAGATGGTCAAGATATGTTTTTCCCCAGGCATCGCCACCAACTTTTGCAATGATAGCAGTTTTTGCACCCAATTTTGCTGCAGCAACACATTGATTGGCTCCTTTTCCTCCAAATCCTGTTGCAAATGAAGTTCCATGTAGCGTTTCCCCGGCTTTTGGTAAACGGGGGACATAGCTATAGGTTATTAAAAAAAAACTTATTAAGAACAAAAACAGGTGGACGTAAAAACAAATATATATTTAACCAAATGAAATCTACAATTGCTGATCCAAATACAAGAACTTCCATTGACGTAAACTGAACAAAAAAAAAGAAGAAAAAATCACCCTGGCAGATTTTATGCAGGTTGTTATCTTCTCTCACTACACTATCTACTTGTGTTTCGAATTAGGTACCAATTTGTTAATCTACTTTAGTCAAGATAATGATGAAAATATTTATTGTTTGCGTTTGATGTGACATTGCTAACATGCATGATTGTTGTTTTTGCCATTTGACATGAGTGCGTGTTGTTGTCGGAATATGAGCTTGTAACTATACCTGCTAGCAGAACTTATATTAATTATTTCTGTATGTAAACAAAAGTACCTACATAAAAGTATCTTTTCTAAAGTTAAACAAATTTTTTTTAAGAGCCTAAGGCAGAGAGTAAATCCAAATGAGGAAGTTCTGTGACAAATAATAACTACATTAAAATACACATTTTTCGTCAGATTTTTTTGTTCATGTATAACAAAAATATTTAATTGAATTATCAATGTAATTGAACCATTATAATGTTATTGTTAATGATATCCAGAGCATGTATTTACGTAACCTTTTCGTATATCATCCAAGACAAAAATTTAAGAAAGTATCAGAACAATTCTTGGTTCAATTCCATAATAAAGGAATCAAAAAATCAACGTAGATCTGCATATAAAAGATGAAAAACATTCAAGTTACCCAAGTTTTATAATTATTTTCGTTTGTATGTAAAAAAGTAAATTCCAAAATACAACAAGCTAAACAAATTATAGAACACCAAAGACTTGATAGTAATTCTCCATAGTCAGTTTTATGTACAAATTTGTGGAACATGGTAATAAAAAGAAAGAATTAAATGATATTGATCCTTATGAGTTTAACATAAAATTCTTAAAGTCGGAACGAACTTTCACCAATTTTATTGAACTTACTGTCAATCCAATAAACACTAAATTTAATTAATTTTTTAGTTTAAATAATTTCTTTGTTTAAATAACTTTCAAACTTTATAATTTTGCAACTTAAAAGATTAAACAATCTAAAGTAAAAGATCATTTACGGATTACATGTTATTGAAAATATCAATTGCTTTATTTTCATTACAAGTTATAACAAATACATATGCAATCAAAATAAAAGTAAGCATTAAAAAAAGGATTCTGGGAAAAAAATAAATATATATACCAAAAGAAGACGTATATTTTTAAATTCATAATTTTGAATAATATTGTATTCAACCCTTGGATGCCTTTATTTTTGTATGCTAATAAAATAAAAATGTATTTAATATTTTTTTTTACTTTTTGTTAGTTTATTGCGACTTCTTCAAGGGTGGATATATTTGAAAAAAAAAATTAAGTTAACAACTTATCACATTATTTTTTTTGCAAGTGGTTTCATTCATTTAAAATTTCCTTTGCATGGATGGAGCATACCCAATGAATTATGTTATTAAAATTTAATATTACAATTTTTTTAAAATATGGTCAACAATACCAAACTTACAGCATATAACTTTTGAAAAACGAAAGCTTAAAAATTATTTTGTTTACATTTAAGAAGAAAAGATAAAAAACTTTAATTGGTAGATTGTTCGAGGGTAAAATAAATAAAATAGTTTGATTTGAGAACAATTAAGTGGTGATTCTCATCGGCTTTGTTGATCTTTTTGATGATTAAATGAAAACAATTTTCATCTGATTTTTCCCAACGTTTCGACGGTGATTGCCGTCTTCTTTAGGGGATGTATTGATTTAAATATTACAAAAACATTAAAACAATTTAAACAATTAAAACAAATAAAATTTAAAGCGCTTCCGACTTTGAAGACTTGTCACTGTTAAATGTAATAGTGTTTATTTGATTCATTAAAATAAGAAAACAAACAAACCAAACCATTGAAGGGAATACGTTTTTTTTTAGTAAAGTTTGATTATTTGTGGATCAACAGTATCAAACAATTATTACTGATTACTTTCTAATGTCACAAATCATGTAAAAATTAGATTTTAAATCATTACCAGCGAACTGCATGATTTTATACTAATATGAAGTGATGAAAGTGTTTTGTTTCTTAATTTTCGAGTTGAAACTTTAATATATTTGAAAATATTTGCAAAGCGTAAGAAAAATGTGTAAAATGGCAAAGTAGATTTACCATTTAACACATTTCTTGTTAGTTTTTGACATTTTGAGAAACATTATGTAAATCAGTAATCAAAAAACAAATTCTTTTTACTCCTTTAGACGTTTACAATATAACCCAAACTTAAATTGCGTAAGGCAGAGCAATACATTGGCAACAGCGTTTATAACAGGTCGCACAAAAAATGAGACAGCAAATTGATAGCAGAATTGAATTTATGGCGTTCCCCCAAAATGTTACTGTTTTAAGTTTGTTGCACTACTATGAAGAAAAATTAATGATATTTTACCTTGGATAACATTATTCTTGAAGTAAATAAGACCATTATAGGAAAGAAAAGGAACAATTTTTGTTTTTCATATAGAATTTCATTTAAAGTAAATAATTTGTGTACTCAGTTAATTTGATCTACTTAAGTAGTCTAGTGCGGGTTAGGTCTTAAATAGTACCCGAAGTACTCCAATCAACTTTATATCCGACAGTTGGTAGTTCCGTTTTAGAAGTCTGATGGTCGTAATTTCCACCATTTTTCTTTGTTTCCTCCATCACTTTACGAACCGCGGTCGTTAACTGAGCACGCGAGTTGTCAAACACCCAAAAAGAAAAGTTGCAATTTTCTTTGAAGTCCTTTTAATTGTTTAAAATAAAATAAATTTACAGGTATATATAAAATATTCTAAAAATAATTTATTTACTTTATTTAGTGTTATTGTTAAATTGATTATTATAAATAGACCAAGTGTAAATTTTCAATCACCGTTCTTTATTGTCGGTTCGGTATCTACTTGCCTAAGTGGTTGGTTATGTAACCTTTTTCCAGCATTTTTTTTAACATAATTAATTTAATTTTAATGCAGTTTGAAGAGAGAGTATATAATATTCATTAAATGCAAATGTTTTAGACGAGGAATTAATTTTTTTTTCAAATGAATCTTGGATTGAATTGAGTTCTAGTTTCTTTTCTCTGTGTGAGAAAAATTACTGCGGCGTGGACAATTTCTGAAAACTTAGATTTATCAATTACCGAAAGAATATCTTAGTTATACTACTCAATAGTTACATATTAAATTAAAATCTTGTAAAACCTTTTTTGGGTTGAATTTTTCCATGTGACGTTCGAAAAATCTGTAAAAGTTAAGCTTGTGGAATTTTTAACATTCGGCCATTTTAACTACGTCAGCCCGGCAGAATATTGAATGGAATTGTCACGGGATGGGTTTCTCTTCGTTTCGTTTTTGCTATGTCGGTATTCAGGCAACACAAAAGATCTTGCCCTAACTGCTTTTGCTATAGAATTTGGTTTGGATTTTTTGCAAGTTATGCTGTAGGCTGGGGGAACAGTAAATTAAATTTTATAGTTCTTTAAAGTTTCATAAAAAGAAAATACGCATATTGATTGAGTGGTAGTTTGGTTCAGATTTCCAACTTGGTTTGGAACTAGAAGCAAGCGAAGAGAAAAAGTGGATGTGTATTTAAATTTTTGGCTACGTAAACGTAAGATATACATACATGTAAAGCGAACACTTTTTCGCTCTCTTTTGGCAACCACCGCTTAACAACGAAGCAAAGAGAAACTTTCTATTAAATGATCACATTTTGCTGGCAAGTTGAAATTGAAAATAGAAAAGCCTTGAGAACGGGAAATAGGCATGTGGCCTTAGATTTGTTTGAGGGCAACTTCGTATTTGTATATGGGAGCAGCTTATTCGCCCTTTTGCAAATTCAAAAGGTCAAAGTTCTACAATTTTTTTTTCATTATGCAAAAAGTAGGTGTCCTTCCGTGCCGATATGTTGATGTTCTTGTGCAATAAATATGTAATCTGTTAGCAATTTACTTTTTGTAATAGCTCCCCTATAAACTGTTTATTGTAAATAGAAATTGCAACGGGCAAGTGGCCAAAACAAAGTTTGTCTAAACTTATGTAAGTTTTTATTCGGTTATGTGCAAGGAGATAAATAATATAAATTGTATTTAGGACTTTTGATACCTAAACATAATAATATATGTCCATAAATATATGCACAAATATGCAAGTGTGGAAATTTATGTTGATTGTGCGAAAATGTTTTTTTTTGCAAAATAACCCTACTTATTTTATTTCGGCATTACGGTGACATTTAAAAAAAAAAACATGTTATGTGGTTTGGATTTTTTTCAACGGTGCTTAATATTAAGCGTGAAGCTGCAAAATTATAAAACATTCTTCCTGATTTCCTAATTTGAAAAAGTTCAAACTATAGATTGTTAACAATGTACCTGTATTAACTAATTAAAATTTTAACAAGTTTGAATTATATTTTTTGTCTGTTTTGCAGTTATCAATAAAATACAAACCTATAAATATTTTTTAGATAAATAATATAATTTACTTTTACACAACTAATCGGCATCGGAAAAGAATACAAAAAAGTGTATTATCAGCATTCTTAACAAAGCTTTTTGTAGTAGTAGGTACCTCAAGTTTCGAATATTGTGGCAATATTAAGGTTACACATGGAGTTGATCCTTTTTTTCCATTCGTAGAACGAATGAGTAGGCTGAAAAAATGTGTTGTTCTTGTTGATACTAATAATTATTAATATTATTTATTTAATGTGTATAAAGGTACAGACAATATTTGTACAGCATTAGCTACCAGAACTTAGTAATACTATTAAATAAATGTTAACGCTTATTAAATGGGCGGTTGGAAAAGCTAGAGGAAACAAGGGGTTTATCTGCAGTCCTCCGACCGCCCCCTAGCGTAAATAAGGGAGAAATAAGGTCGCATGCTTGTGTTACTTCAAGCGCCTTGAAAACATTTGTAACATTTTATTCGGAATGACCTGACAATAAGGAGGCTAAATTTGTATTAAATAAACTATTTGAAATGAAGTTCACTCTTTGACATTCTAATAATGTTTAAAGGTGCTCGCCAGAGGGAGCAGTTGGGCGGATCCTCTCTAATTAAAAGGTGGATATGGGTAATTTGTATCGAAGTCTTAGAAAACATTTATTCATTTTGGCTATCGCGATTGTTTGAAAGTTGGTGATTCAGTTTTCGGATTGATTTCTAAGTAAAAATCGGTGTATTACGTTTCTGCCGCTGTTTTTGGGAGTTGGATTTTGTTGGAGGTTATCGATTGGTTGCGTCTGTGTTGCATATTTATTTCGTTGTCATGCCTGCTTTTTCTTTCCCATTTATGAAAATGTATCCTGGTACCCAAATTAGATGTAGCTTTGAAAATTGTTTAATAATGTTGTTTCTTTTTTTTGATGAGGGATGATTGGTGCCATGCATTGCGAATGGCGTTAATATTTAAAAGGTTTTAGAACAGTTGTTTTAGTGATTTTAGACAATTAAATTGTGTAATCATAAAAACATTGTTGTAGTATTACCTAAAAAGTAGTATAGTACCTATATAATCTGTAGTTTTATTATCATTTTCATATGAAAAGTATAAACAAATTGTCGATGTGATTTGAAAAGCTCTTATAAAAATGTAAGTTAAGTTGACGGTGTAAATTTAGAGTTTTTACCAGAGGCATACAAAATAAAGGGAGTTTCAGTCAATTGACATAATGAACTTGTCACTAATTAAGGTTCTTATTGAATTTCAGTTGCTTGAGAAGAATATGAATTTGTTCGAAATTATGTGTTTTCTGTCTTCCAATTAATTTTTCATAGGTTGCGCAAGAGAAAGATTACGAAAGATAATGACATAAATCTTTGAGAGCCCTAAAAAATATAAGTCAATAGAAATGTTACTAATGCAAGTATTGTTGCAAGGTAAGATACATTGATGTCGTTAAAAATATTTGCATAAACATAGGTACATAAATAAGTTAATATATTAAAAATCAATATCTTTTTACTGAGTAGATTTGTGGAACGAAAAGATACCTTAATGTTTTGTTATTGATTTTATAACTGACTTAGTAGCGTATCCGGAGCATATAATATGTACGTTTGTATGTCTATAGTTCTTATTTTTATTGAAAAATTAAAATTGACTTGCAAATAAAACCCAAATTGATCATAATTGCATATGTATATGTATTAGGAAAACAAATAATTTATAAGTGGATAGAGGTATAATTATTCTAGGGTTAACTTTAAATCAAAATATGTTTTGTCTTAATTTTTTTTAAAAACCTTCAATAATTTATAGACCTGTAAAAATATGTTGAGATAGTCATTCGCTTTAAATATCTGTCCTTTGTTCGCCAAAAATCAATAATCTCATTCTCGATGTTAGGTATTTTTTCAAGCTCATTTTATGTCAAATTATAAAAGAAAGAAACAGGCTGCATTTTTCAATATATAAGCTTTACTTCCTGGTAGATACTTACCGTAGACTTAATTTATGACATAAAATGTATATGGCTGCTTTTTTCTTTTTGTTAAAGCCAATAGAGAAAGAGGACAAATCAAGAACAACCAAAATTCACCTTGCAAAGCTTTTTAACAAAAACAAAACTGTTTAAAGCTCAATTTTTCTTTGCTTCTGCTCCACGAAAACCTCGAAGAGAAACAAAAAAAAATTGCAAGTCGATTTTACACTTGCGTAATTGTTAAGATCCCCAATTTCCAGTACTTTTCTCATAGAAAAGCTTATTCTCTCCAAAAGCTTAATTTGTAATCCCTTTTACCTTCAATCAAACAAAATAACCATTTTCCATATAAGGTACTAAACTTCACAGTAAATTATGCAATCTTAAAAAAAAAACAACTACAATGTTTTGAAAAATATTTTTTCAAGAATAGACTAAAAAAATGTGTATACCTATGTATATTTGAAATAAAAGAGAGTATAACAAAGCTTTTTGCGTTATTGCCAAAAACCACGCATTTGCCATTGGCATACTTTTTTGAACAAATGCGCATGTAAAAAGTAGCGATAGAATAAAAAAGAGAGAGAAATTTAAACTTGAAGAATCTGCTTCTGCAAATAGATTCAAGAACGGTTCGGTTCTCTCGATATTGTATAGTTTGTTGTATCTTGTATGTCTATAGTCTGTCTTGGTTAGCAATTGAGAATTTTTCAGATAGTGAATCAGTTGCCGGACCGAAGTCGAAGTGTTGTGAATAATTTTTTGCTGCTCTGTGATAAACTAATAATATAGGTATACCTACATAACATAGTAATTAAACGCATATGACTATTTGATACTACTTTTTTCTACTTTTAACTTGTTTTCGAATTAAAGAAAAAAAAGTTTTAATAAAATAAAATGGAAGAACCAACATTTGAATACGAAAAAAGCAAATTTGGTAGAAAATAGCCCATCCTTAACGAAGATTGAAAAAAAAATTTTCCATAGTTATGTAACAGCAACCGTGTCTGTGCGTGAAAAAAAAATTAAACTGCATCTGTTTTGTAGGGAATGTGTTACTTTCTGAAAGGAATTATGTATTTCTAAACATTCGAAAAGAATATAAATTAAATATAACCGAGAGTTTTTGTTAATTTTAATTACACGTGGTTAGTGAAAATAACCGAATAACCTGTCTAAAGCTTAGTTACGTCACCAATAAGCGATTGGACGTTGTCTCTGGGATGGCAGGTGCTACATATGTATCTAAACAGTTATATAAATGCTAATAAAATTTGTTACATTATCTTATGATTTTGGCAAAAACAAATGAAAAAGAAACTTATTTTACATCACCAGTGACAAAACATTTATTTGCACTTGAATTTGTTTAATGTCATGGGGTTTTTGAAATGACGGTGTAGGTATTATATAAAATTATCTATCAAGGTTTTTGAGATAACTTTTTCATGTATGGTCTGTTGTATAATATACACATGAATTTCTTATTAATGAGTTGCTATGCATGAACTTATTACTAAAAGAACAAAACTACATTTATTTTCAATCGATTTTTTCACCTACTATATCTTCGCTATTTAAGACCAAAGTAAACAATAAATTATTTCGATAATATTGTATTATTTTTTGTATGTACCTACTAGATACTATACAATATACAAAGTGTGTGGTGCCTTAGTTTGAAACTTATTTTTATTAAAAGATCACGCACAAGTATGTCATAGTCAGCTTGTCACAGCGTGTTATTCTTTTGCAAATAGTTCATACATTGTACATTATATGTATGTTTATATTATTAATATGTATTTGGTCCAAAGTTTATGTTAAATATATAAATGGATTGTCGTTGAATGATTCTTCTTTTTGTGCGTTTTCTAATCAATGGGTGGGATACAGTATATATGTATTGTTTTATTGTTATAAAACATGACTCGATTTTCAATCTGAAAAAATTACTGTTATAAAATAAAAACTTTGCGGAATTCCTTGATTAAATTGAAGATAGGGGGTAAAGAAAATCAAAAGCGCACAATTAGTGTTCTGGT
The DNA here is from genome assembly GCF_945859685.1 of Eupeodes corollae. NCBI lineage: Eukaryota > Metazoa > Arthropoda > Insecta > Diptera > Syrphidae > Eupeodes > Eupeodes corollae. The sequence goes on from NC_079148.1 coordinate 79,862,447, forward strand.
TTTTTATTTCAGATAAATAATAAACAAGTTTAAAAACATAGTTTATTACGATAAACCGAAATATGAGTATAAAAAAAAATTGTAGAGTAATTATTTATTCGCAAAAAATATGTAAACAAAGGAAATTGCATTAGATCCTTTATATCTATTCTCTTGTGAAATATTTTTTTTATCATTTTTACGTTTGTATAAATTGCAATCAAAAATTATATGATATAGCATTTAATCATGTAATTGAGAGGATTTTTATTAGGTATCTAGGTTTTGTTATTCACACAAATTTATCTATTGTTTCAATAAATTCTGGTTAATGTCTTTTTTGGAGATAATCTTAATGGCTGAATCACATACACGCTTCAGCTTCGGCTTCGCCTGACGTTTACGAGTTCAGCCATAGGAATTCAATGCATGCTATCACAATGAAGCTTCGACCTCACGTTTTGTTTGACAATCGTAAGAAAAAGAATGTAATGTAACGTAATGTGACTCCAAACGGAAGCTCTAGTTCAATTTTCTGAACATTTGCTTTGTCTGACAGCTCATCAGCAGTAAAAAAAATGTCAACAAACAATATATTTGCTCTTTGGAGGGATGAAATATAGAAATGTCATTCAAAGCAACCTCGAAGCAAGCCTAACGTAACGCAGACGAAGCCGAAGCTGAAGCGTGTATGTGTTTCAGCCATAAAATGGACATGATTTTAACGAAAAGATATTTTGATAACTGAAGATTTAAAAGAATTTCAATTTAATAAAACTATACAAATCTTTTTTCGCAGCAAAATGGGTAAAAATTTCGATCCCGTGAGTTTCGCTAAGGATTTTGCCGCTGGTGGTATTTCCGCAGCAGTATCCAAAACTGCTGTTGCCCCAATTGAACGTGTCAAATTGCTGTTGCAAGTTCAACACATTTCAAAACAAATCTCACCCGACAAACAATACAAGGGCATGGTTGACTGCTTTGTCCGCATTCCAAAAGAGCAAGGTTTTGCTTCATTCTGGCGTGGTAACATGGCTAACGTCATCCGTTATTTCCCAACCCAAGCTTTGAACTTTGCCTTCAAGGATAAGTACAAGCAAGTAAGTTCTTTTAATTTATTGTTTTGTTAGTAAATAGTGAAATTATACTTTAAACTGTTCAAATAGGTTTTCTTGGGAGGTGTTGACAAGAACACCCAATTCTGGCGTTACTTCATGGGAAACTTGGCTTCCGGTGGTGCCGCTGGAGCAACATCATTGTGCTTCGTCTACCCACTAGATTTCGCCCGTACTCGGTAAGGAATAAGAATAATATATATATATTAGAAATCTTTTAAATTGAAACTTTATATATTTAAAGCTTGGCTGCTGATACTGGCAAGGGAGGTCAACGTGAGTTCACAGGTCTTGGCAACTGTCTCGTAAAGATCACAAAATCCGATGGTATCGCTGGATTGTACCGTGGTTTCGGTGTATCTGTCCAAGGTATCATCATCTACCGTGCCGCATACTTCGGCTTCTACGATACTGCCCGTGGCATGCTTCCTGATCCTAAGAACACACCAATCTACATCAGCTGGGCTATCGCTCAAGTAAGTCCCACAACATTATATATACAGTTATTTTTTCAATGTTAAAATGTGAATACTAATTATTTTACTTGTTGTTCTAAAGGTTGTTACAACTGTTGCTGGTATTGTTTCTTATCCATTCGATACTGTCCGTCGTCGTATGATGATGCAGTCTGGCCGCAAGGGAGCTGATATTATTTACAAGAACACTATTCACTGCTGGGGAACAATTGCCAAACAAGAAGGTGCTGGAGCTTTCTTCAAGGGCGCTTTCTCGAATGTCCTCCGTGGTACCGGTGGTGCATTCGTGCTTGTTCTCTATGATGAAATCAAGAAGTTATTGTAAATTAATAATGTAACAACTACGTAAAAAAAAGTAAAAACTAAAAACATAAAAATAGTAAATAACGAGTTGTTTGAAATCATTATTTTCCTTCAAATCAGCAATTAAGGATAACTAATACCTGTTACTTATTAGTTATTACTAAAGGCGAAGTGAGAAACTACCAACAATTAGGGGTGGAATCGGCTAAAGTGATTTTTTAGTGATTGTTGATAAATGACAATCAAAACGATCCAATTTGATAGTCAAATTGATACCTAAAAAGCTGTCACAAAAAAATGTGATAGTCAAATTTAAACAAATATGTTTATTCCGAATAAAGCTACCAGACGCTTACACAAAAGACTGGAAAATTTTCTTAGTTCACTTTGTTTCTTAAAAAAAACACATTCCTGTGACCGACAAAGCTTATGATATTTGAAAAAAGCGAGAAAAGTAAGAATTTTATTCAAAATCAGCCAATTTGATACTTTTATTTAGATTTTTATAAGAATCAATTTAAAATTTCACCAAGGCAACAACGAATTTTGACAATTTGACTCTGAAATTGTTCAATCGAATTGAAATTGAGTTGAATCATTTTACACAGACGGAATGAAAATGATAGTCAATTTGACTATCAAAAAATTGATAATCAACTATCACCTTAGCCGATTCCACCCCAGATTATGTGACCCTGATGAGCGAAAGCTACTTTGTTGTTTTTAGATTTATAAGAACTGAATACCATGAAATTAATTTTATGGAATGACGGGAAGCTGTTTTAAATTAAAATTATCGTTGCGGTCACGTTTACTATAGTTTTTTACTACATCGAACATTCCTTGAATTTATCGAGTTTAATAGTACTATCTGCACGTAGAGCCGGTTGCCTTTAAACCAATTTGTTTGAATCCCCAATTTTCTAGAATCCAATTGGTTGGTTTGTCGGAACCAAATCGATTTTTGACAAACGAATATCCAGCTTATCAAATGTTGACAGACCTTGAAACGTATTGTAATATGTATATACTCTTTATCTCTTTTAATATCGTGTTATAATAAAATAAGGGGCAACATCTAGTGATTAATAGGAGAACTCGCTTTGTTAAGCATCTAGTGATTAAGAGAAGAACTCGCTTCGTTAAGCATCGAGAAACATCTAGTGATAGGAGAACTAACTTCGAGAACATTCAGAGCATACAAGAACCTCGAAGGGGAAACATCTAGTGATTAAGAGGAGAACTAGCTTCGTTAAGCATTGAGAACAACCTAGTAGTTTCTCGAACCGATTTGAGGTATATAAATAGGCGCTCATAAGCGAAGCGAGATTATTATTGGCTGTGAACTGCGATCTACATATTTTTTGTGGAACGTCTAGCGAAGACATTAAGGGAGAAATCGATTGCAGTGGGGAGACTTATAAATGCTATAATTTGCAATAGAGAAAGACTATAGTGAACTAACGAAAGTCTGAGTGCGAGGGGAATACACATTTGTTTCTTTGTGTTTGTATTTTGGTTTGGTTGTATTTTTACATACGCAAAACGGTAGACTTTCTATACAAAGATGATAAGACAAAAGTAGGTGAATTGCGATTTCGTGGAGAAATTTTATATTCTTGGTTGAGATTTTATATTTTTGATGATTTGAGAATTGTATTAGGGGATTATAAGTTGAACTATTATAGGCAAGCAAATAATGTGTAGGTATTGTATTGTTATGAAATAACAGATAATAAATATTTTTTTTTTAAATTTGATCGCCTAATCCTTTCTTATAGTTTGTTTTCAAATCGAGAATAAAGAAGTTTAAATCTTCAAAGTCTTAGAACGATGTTTTTTTTTTTTAATAAACAAATTTGTTGATTGATACTAAATGCAATTGTAAAACTGGTTGCACAATTATTGACAAATGACAATTTATAGCGAAATAAAATATTTTGAAACATGTTAAATTTTGTACACATATAAAAATATAGTAAACATACCTACCTATTATCGCATAATTTAAGTAAATTTTAGCTTGGAAGTTTTTTAATGGTAGTGAATTTTTTAAATAGGATGAGGAACTTTTAAAATCTTTTGTTTTAAAAATTAATACAAATAATTGAGTTTATAAAGTACCTAGGTAGTTATAACTTCCGGTCAAAAAAGTGTTTCAAGGATAAATTTGAAGACAGTTTTACTTAAGTTCTTATGATATTATGCTATATGTAGGCATTTATTATAATCTATCTACAATAGTAAGTTCTCAAGAATGTAAGGAAATGCTTTCTTTTATTTTAGTAAACCTACCCTGGCCCATTTTTAAACTTATATAAACTTTGTTTAGATCTTTAATTTTAGAGAAATATTAGACTTTGCAATTGTAATTACCTACATTTGATGACTTTGTTCCAGTAGTAAAATATCTAAATTTTAGCAAATGCAATTTTTTTCTGTCAGATCAATGTTTTTAAATTTGGAGTAATTTTTCTATACATTTGGAATAAACATAAAGTTTAACTACTGTTTTAAAATATCGGTATTAATAATAAAATTAAACTCCAAGACAAATTTACGAAAGAAACCAAACATTTAATGATGCTAAAGATAACCCGAGATAAGTTATGTTGAAAAAGCAGTTTTAAGCAGTTTTAAGTTTTAATGACGATTTCAAATAAGAGCGCCCTTTTATTATTTGGCGGCCATCTTAAATGAGATCTGACTTTGCCAATAGGAACATATTCGTGGTTTCTTTGTTATTTCGAGTAGTAAAAAAGAATTTCATCAATAATTAAATATAATAAATACGTTCACGGAATGACGGACTATTAATGTACGCTCTATGAATAATGAATAAAAAGTTACTTAACATTTAGATATAATTTTTTTGGCGAAAAATACTCTGACAACCGGCTTTGTTATTGTTCTCTTCCTCAAATGCCGATTGACACCGAATGGCTGGATTTACTTAAAATTATTTTTGATGGACTATCTTATGTTCACTGAAATGACTTGTGCGGTATTGAACAAACTATTTTTATATGTATTTTGTGTCAACTAAAATTTTAACCACCATTTTAAAATTGCTATGGTCATAAAACCACCCACTCATCTTTTTTAGAGCCCTTTTCGCATATTTTTGCTTCATTATCTGTATAAAAAAATGTATTTGAAGTCAATATCTCTACTTGTTCTTTAGCTATGGACGACGAAAAAACTTCGCGAACGTACTGACGTAAGAACGAACGTATACACGCACGCACAGACATCTATCTAAAAACCTTTTATTTCAAATCTGAAGACGTTGAAACGGCGAGAAATGTCAATATTTTCAATTCGACAAATCGGACTATTACAATAACTTTCTATGGAAAGTTAAAAATGCCTTCTTCTACACTACATTAAGGAAACTATATCTACTTACTAATAGTTAATAAGTTAAAAAAAAACTTTTAATTGGATTTTTTCTTAAAGTCACACATCATAAAATAGACTAGCTGAAAAAATTGAATTAAGGTACTTACAACAGCAAACAACATGTACATATCTAAATACCTAACTATAGACTACATTTTTATGTTGTTTATGCCCTCTAAGGTGTATTGTTATTAATTAAAAATTATACCTGCAACAAAAGTAGGATTGGAACATAAATAAAAGACAAACATTTCAACTAGGTATCAAATTATCTAAATTACCTGGACCAACATATAGAATTAATTTTTGTTTTTATTTTAAACTACATATTTATAAAAACTGTACCTGCCTTATGAATGTAAATAAAAACAAAAATCGGTAAAAGATCCTTAACAGGTGATGTAAGCATACAAACATTTCATTCATCCCCTTATTGGACACAATGTGCAGCCATTTTTGTTTTACTCTACCGTTTTTCATATAAAAGTGTATTGAAATAAAGAAAAAACAAAAACAAATTCATTGGCCTTCATATGGAAGCTTTGCATATAAAAACATATACAAGGATAGACTCAAATAGAATGAAGGAAATTGTGTAGATATTTTGGGTGGAAAAATAATTATCTCCCTTATTCTGCTGGCTGCTTATGGAAATAGAAATAATATTTTTCTCTCGCTCCCCCGAAATGTCTCCAATTTCGATACTAGCGCCAATAGCTCGGCATCCTGTTGCCCTAAAAAATTTTGCTCATGAAGCCTAGTACATACTTCATCGTGAAGTGAACGTTCGCCAGTGGAGAAAGTGAACTTTTGACATTGCTCACTGGTACACACTTGTGAGTACACGTTGTGAACATGAACAAACCAAATGTCAAAGCTTCACCAACAGTTCCCGTACATTTTGCACGTGAATTGCCCGTGAACGAAAACTCTCCACTTTGTTCTCCACTCAGCTTCACGAGCAAGTTCACGGGTGAACCAAAAACTGAAATTTGTATAGGTTCACGAGATGGTTCACAAGTATGTACTAAGCTTGAGAGTACTATAGTTTTCATATACAAAGGTAAAGGCTGTTTGAAAAGTATTAATTGAAAGTGTTCAATAAATAAGTTTGGAACAATTTAAATAACGTAAAATTGTGTTTTATTTTCAAGTGTGAATAAGCTTTAATTGTCGAACCAAGCTGAATATTACATTGGTGTCAGAAGTGGGATTAAAACTTATTGAGAATAAGAACAGTAAGCAGTGATTAAACTATTTTGTGTAAAGCAGTGAAGTTAAAAAAAAAAATGAGTAAAGTTTTGAAAGACTTAACTATCCCTGAGCTAAAGGCCGAACTAAGCAAACGTGGCTTAAGTGGGACAATAGTAAAAACCGAACTCGTTAAACGGTTGCAGGAATATCTGGAGCAGCAAAATGAAGACCGAGATACGTTTGCTTTCGAATAAGAAGCAAAAGTGGAAGAGGTAAATGCAAATGTTGCCTTATCTAACATGGTGTCAGTTCTTTTAGCCAAATTTGAAGAAAATAATAATGATGTCCTGAAACAACTAGAAGCCCAAAGAAGCGACCAAAAGCTAGAACAGCAGAATATTTTAGAGCAATTCGACGAACAGAAAAACCTTTAAGAAAGAAGGGGTGGAATCGCCTAAGGTGTTTTTTGATTGTCACCTTTGTGATCATAAAAAGTGATCAAACTTATTTTTGCGTCTGTGTAAGGTGATCACCAAATTTTGTTTAGATTTTGGTATCACTTTAAAAGAAAAGTCAGCATTTAACTTTTCTCGTTGAGCACTCTGTCTCCATACAAAGCTGTCGTGAGCACTCCCGCCATATTTTGCATTCATTGCCAGAATTTTTCTGTTCTCGTTGCAGATCTAGATTGTAATAACCATTCGATAAGGCAACAAAAATAATTAATGAATCAAAAATGTCTTCCTTTTCTATTGAAATACATGTGAATCAAAAATGTCTTCCTTTTCTATTGAAATACATATGCTCATTTTGCGAAGGGCTAAGAATTATAATATGACTCCCATCAATGCAACAAAATCCTACCTCCAGGAATTTGATATTTTTCGTAGAAGAACATTTTTGTTGCTTCTGAAGCCGCTTGATTAAATTTGATTGTTATGGGGCACAATTTCCTCTCCATTTGTTTTAAAGTCAAAGAAATAACCTCACATACAGTACTTAGGCCCGTTGGAGCTGACCAGTCAGCGCCAACTTGCCTTTGGTATCCACCACCTCCAAGAAAATTTAAAGTCACGGCTAATAGAAGTATAGAAAGAATGTGTGTTGACCGCATTCCAGCTAACAAATCCAGAAGAAGAAGTAGGATATGTAAAAATGTTTCCTTATTCAATCGAAAGTTTTTAAGAATCTGTTTAATACAGAATATTATTTATAAATAAAAAAACAAGTTATAATAAATAGGTATTTATATGTGAACAAATATATAGCATATATGCGTACTTACTTTGGACTTGAAAGATCAAGAATGTTTATTTTATTGCGGAGGTTAATCCTCAAGAGCCGGACATTTCTATTATGATTAATATTTTCATTTTCAGCATTTTCAGAAGGTAAAATCAAAGGCACAAACACATTTATATTGTCTTGAAATTTCAGCAAACTAAAAATAAAAATCAATTTCCAATGAAAGTCACAACTAAAGAGCTGTCACCAGAAAAAGTCACCAAATCGTGATTGTCACCGGTGACTTATCACCTTACACAGACCGAATTTGTTGATTGTGACTGTCACCTATCACAAATCATCTTACCCGATTCCACCCCAGATTTGCATACTTCGAAGAGAAAATCAAAACTGTCGACGAGCGGGTCGAAAAACAAAATGCACGTTTCGAGAAAATTGACAAACAAATTGAAACCATCACAAATGAATTAGAAAAAGTACGAAAGATGAAACCTCGAGAAGCTTCTGGTGAGTGCTCAAGGAAGAGAAAAGTGAATCCTCCAAGCTTTGATGGGCAGATTCCGTGGTCAATCTACAAGAAACAGTTTGAAATAGCAGCGTTAACAAACGGCTGTTACGATCACGAAAAATACATTGCTCTTACACTTGCTTTAAGAGGATCTGCTGCTGAACTGCTACAAACCATCCCAGCAGAAAAAGAGTGGTGACTTCACAGTTCTGACAAACGCAATCGAACAACGGTTCAGGAATAGCCACATGACGAGTTCAGCTATACAATAGGACACAGAAAAGAGTTGAAACTCTGCAGCAGCTTCAGGCAGATATCGAGCGATTGGTTTACTTCAACTTGGCTTATCCAACAGCTGGTAACAAAATAATAAATCAACTTGCTGTTGAAGCCTTTGTGAGAGCTGTGGGAGACATAAATATCCGAAGGCCTATACGCACTGCCGGATAGCGAACACTACCAGAAATATTGGCTTTCGCTCTGACGATGAAAGCTGCAGAACAAGCTTCCCAATCCCGGTTGAGTACTATGCTGGAACTGCAATAAGGCTGGGCATCTACAGCGACAGTGCAGATTACCGCGACGAAGAACCGCATGGCAACAGAAACAGAAAGTATTCAACTGGTCAAAGTAACACCAACAACTTTGCTATTTATGGCTGGAGCAACGACGAGTTGAATAAAGCTCAACAAGAAGACTCAGATATCGAACCCATCCTCGCATGGAAGGAACACCAGGAAAAGTCAGAATAGACTGATATCTCCGATAGAAGTCCGACTCTGAAGGCCTATTGGGCACAGTGGGACTCGTTTCATGTCCAAGATGGTGTCCTTCGACGTAAATGGGAATCTTATGTAATGCAGCTAGTCTTACCGAGATTGAGAGTGGCTAAGTCCAATAGTAGTTGTTCCTGTTGGTTTACCCTATCAAGTTTAATGTAAATGTTACTCTTCGGTTATACATATGTCAAAATCTTTATGTATGTAAATATTTACTATTCTGCTTATAATAAATCTCTCTCTATCTGTGTCACTCATCGAGTTAACAACGTGTTTTAATTTTTCAATTTTCTTATAGGTTATGGGCCCAGAATATCGAAAAAGAGGAAAAGTTTCAATAATTTGATTAATTTGTCATTTTTGTTTTATATAAAATTTAAAGTTCGTTTTTTATTAAATTAAATAAAAAAAAAAACAGGTAATATTCAAATCGGAATCGAGTAGTAGCATTTCCATTGACAGACTGCGAGGTAGGGACAACTACCTAACGTGGAAAATCTTGGCGCAGGCATTCTTAGACTTGGACACTCTCTGGACAACTACAATTGCGTATGAACTGGATGGAAATGGAAGTCGTAAAACTGCTGTGGATCCCGAAAAAGACAGAAAAGCAAGAAGCAAATTAAAACTTATGATGGATCCCTTGTGCTACGTCCATATTCAAGGGGCCAATACGGCGAAGGAATTGTGGCAACACCTAGCAAGTGCCTACGAGGATAGCCTTTACTCAATTATTACTTTTTAAATACAGTCTTTACTTTAACGCAGTTCACAACCAATAATAATCCCGCTTCGCTTATGAGCGCCTATTAATATACCTCAAATCGGTTCGAGAAACTACTAGGTTGTTCTCGAGGCTTAACAAAGCTAGTTCTCCTCTTAATCACTAGATGTTTCTCTATGCGAGTTCTCCTCTTAATCACTAGATGCTTAACGAAGCACTATATGTTGCCCCTTATTTTATTCTATTATAACACGATATTAGAAGAGATAAAGAGTGTATACATATTACATTGCCCCCTCCTTAGGATTGATCGTCCGGAACAAATCCATCGTTCTCATCACCAATGTATAGCCATGTAGTCGGTCGCGATGTACAACTTTAGGTTTTCCTCTGACTCCCTTTTGTATCCGGTACACGACATCGTTGATTTTTTTAGTGACTGTATATGGACCTTCCCAGTCCCGTTGAAGTTTCGGTGACAACCCTTTTTGTCGACGGGGATTGTAAAGTCATACTCGATCTCCAGCTTGAAACTCTGTTGTTGTCGCTCGTATATCGTAGCGTGTCTTCATTCGGTCACTGAACATCTTTATTTTTAACCTGGTATTGTCGTGGATTTGAAGGAGTCTTTCTCTGAGGTCATCAATGTAGTCATCCTCGGCTTCCGGTTCGAACGTGGGACATCCGAATTTTATTTCGCTTGGCAGTCTGATGTTCCTTGCTATCAAAACCTCAGACGGCAGTCAGTTGAGCTATGTTTTGCACCATCAAAACCAGTGGAATGTGTCGATCCCAATCTCACTGGTTGTCGTCCACAACTTTGCAAAGATGTTCCTTTAGGGTTAGGTTGATTCGTTCGACCATGCCATCAGATTGTGGGTGAAGTGGTGTTGTTCTTGTCTTCTTGATGTCAAGAAGCCCACAAACTTCCTGAAATACATTTGATTCAAAATTCCTTCCCTGGTCAGAATGCAGTTCTAATGGAACGCCGAATCTGCTTACCCAGATTGGTCTGCGACTGTTTTGGCTTCTTGGTTTGGAATGGCGTATGCTTCAGGCCACTTGCTGAAGTAATCCATGACGACCAGAATATAACGATTTCCATTATTTGTTTCCGGAAATGGACCCGCCACGTAAACTGCAATACTTTCGAAAGGTGCTCCAACATTATACTGCTGCATTGGGCTGTGGTTCTTTTTGTTCGGGCCTTTGGTGGCAGCACAGGTATCGCATTTTTGGCACCACTTCTCGACATCTACCCTTGTATGTAGCCAGTTAAATCGTTGTCAAACCTTTTCTAGCGTCTTGTTCACTCCTAGATGGCCAAAACCTTCAATCTCGGTAAGACTAGCTGCATTACATAAGACTTTCCATCTGCTGATTCCCATTTACGTCGAAGGACACCCTCCTGGACATGAAACGAGTCCCACTGTGCCCAATAGGCCTTCAGAATCAGACTTCTATCAGAGATATCAGTCCATTCTGGTTTTCCCTGGTGTTCCTTCCATGCGAGGATGGGTTCGATATTTGAGTCTTCTTTTTGAGCCTTCCTCAACTCGTCGTTGCTCCAGCCATAAATGGGATCGGCTCTGGTTCGTTGGACAGTAACCACCTCTTTTTCTTCTTGTCGTCTGCAATGCTTACAGTCTTGCTTGCATGGTCTCCGAGACAGTACATCTGCATTTGAGTGAAGCTTTCCCTTCCTATGTTGAATTTCGTAATCGTACGTCTGCAGCCTCTCAATCCACCTTGCCACTTGACCCTCTGGATTCTTGAAATTCAAAAGCCAGTTAAGTGCTCCATGGTCAGTTCGGAGAAGAAACTTCTGTCCATAGAGATACTTATGGAAGTGCTTTGTTGGCAAAATCAGTGCAAGAAGTTCTCTTCTGGTCACACAATAGTTTCTTTCCGACTTCGATAGTACCTTGCTGTAATAGACAATCACCTTTTCTTTGCCAATATGTACCTGTAAAAGTACAGCACCTATCCCGACATTGCTGGGATCAGCATCAATTATGAACGATTTTCTTGGATTTGGGTAGGTCAGCACTGCTGCATTACACAAGCGTTGCTTGTGCTCTTGAAAGCTGCGCTCGCACTCACCTGACCATTTAAACTGCTTTCCCTTTTCCGTTAGCTGATGTAGACTCTTGGCGATTCCAGCAAAGTCCATCACAAAGCGCCTATAGTAGGTGGCTAGACCCAGAATGCTTCGGAGCTGGTGTTTGTCCTGTGGTGTTGGCCAATTCTTCACGGTGTCAACCTTATCAGGATCTGTTTTTACTCCTGTTGAGAATGCTGTCTTTTCTTTGTCTTCAGGATGGATTTCGACATGCCAGTAACCACTTTTCAAGTCAAAAGTTGAGAACCATTGTGTTCCTTCCATTGCGTCTAGAGTATCACTGATCCTAGGTAGAGGGTAGCTATCCTTCTTGGTCACATCATTCAACCTTCGATAGTCCACACAAAAGCGGATTGATCCGTCTTTCTTCTTTACCAGGACCACTGGAGACGCTCAAGGGCTTTTAGAGTTTTCGATCAGACCTTCTTCCTTCATGGTGGTTATCAGTTCTTCAATCATACCTTGTTTGGCTAGTGAAAGGCGTCTTGCAGCTTGACGAATCAGCCTTGCATCCACGGTATTGATTCGATGTTGCAATAGTTGTGTTCTTCCATATTTCCCTTTCGATGACGAAAAGATGTCTGCAATTTCTTCGAGGAGACCTTCTGCAGTTCTTCGTTGTTGGTGGCCAAGATTATATGACTTGAGAATGTTCATCTTTATTTAGTTCAGCTCTTCGGACTTTAAGAATTGCCTTAACTCTTCTTCGTTGATCCTTGTTATCGCTGATACAGATTCGCATTGTCCGACAATCTCACCTTTTCTAAGCTTAACTTCATACGGCTTGATGTTCAGTATTCGTACCAGAACCATGTTCTTTAAAGGCCTCACCAGAGTCTTCCCAATGGTGACGTTTTGGGAGAACTTCACAGATGCTGGTTCCACCATGAGGTATCGATGGCTGCCAGGCTTACCCTTCAATTTCGTCCACACGTCTATTTCTGAAGAAGAAGGCAAAGTGAGATCTTCTTTGATGACGGTTTTCACAGATGACGAGGTCTCATACGAGTTAGTGCCATATATCATCGGAATCTCGATGTTTCGAAATTTCACTTGGTTCCCGGTGTCCAATATCACTCCGTGATCTTTCATGAAATCGACGCCGACAATGCACTCGTCGCATATATCTGCTACCAAGAATAGGTGAGAGAATTCCAACTCTACCATCCGGATCTACGGACGTACCTCCCCATAAACTTTAGCGGTCTCTCCAGTTGCAGTCCTAAGACGATAGCTGTTGGTGTTGTGGAGCCATGCCTTCTTAATGAGGTCTTGCCGTATGATGGACGCCGTGGCACCGGTGTCCAAGGTCAGGCTCTTGTTGTCACGTTTCGTTTGAGAAACCTGGATGTTGTTTCTGGGGCCATCGATACCAGAAACCAGCTTCTGCCCCTCAAAGTTGGTTCTTATTCGTTTCCCGGGTGGGAAACAACTTCGGAAGCAATGTAAATGCCCAGTCTTATTGCAGTTCCAGCACCGTGCTGGTCCGTCTGACTGACTCCTTTGCACAGTAGCCTTCTGACCAGAACATTCTTGGACTTCTATTTCTCTTACGCGATGCACGTTTTGGGAAGCTTGTTCTGCAGCTTCCATCATCAGAGCGAAAGCCAATGCTTCTGGTAGTTTTCGCTTTCCGGCAGTGCGGATAGCCCTTTGGAGATTTATATCGCCCACAGCTCTCACAAAGGCTTCAACAGCAAGTTGATTTATTATCTCGTTACCAGCTGTTGGATATGCCAGGTGAACCAATCGCTCGATATCTGCCTGAAGTTGCTGCAGAGTTTCACCTCTTTTCTGTGTCCTATTGTATAGCTGAACTGGGAAGACTTCTGCCATGTGGCTATCCCCAAACCGCTGTTCGATTGCGTTTACAAGAACTGTGAAGTCACCACTCTTCTCTGCTCTGATGGTTTGTAGCAGTTCAGCAGCAGATCCTCTTAAAGCAAGTGTAAGAGCAATGTATTTTTCGTGATCGTCCCAGCCGTTTGTAAACGCTTCTGCTTCAAACTGTTTCTTGTAGATTGACCACGGAATCTGCCCATCAAAGCTTCTAGTATTCACTTCTCTCTTCCTTGAGCACTCACCAGAAGGTTCTCGAGGTTTCATCTTTAGTACTTTTTCTAATTCATTTGTGATGGTTTCAATTTGTTCGTCAATTTTCTCGAAACGTGCATTTTGTTTTTCGACGCGCTCGTCGACAGTTTTGATTTTCTCTTCGAAGTATGCAAATCTGCTTTCTTAAAGGTTTTTCTGTTCGTCGAATTGCTCTAAAATATTCTGCTGTTCTAGCTTTTGGTCCCTTCTTTGGGCTTCTAGTTGTTTCAGGACATCATTTTTATTTTCTTCAAATTTGGCTAAAAGAACTGACACCATGTTAGATAAGGCAACATTTGCATTTACCTCTTCCATTTTTGCTTCTAATTCGAAAGAAAACGAGTCTGGGTCTTCATTTTGCTGCTCCAGATATTCCAGCAACCGTTTTTACGAGTTCGGTTTTTACTCCTGTCCCACTTAAGCCACGTTTGCTTAGTTCGGCGTTTAGCTCAGCGACAGTTAAGTCTTTCAAAACTTTACTCATTTTGTTTTAACTTCACTACTTTACACAATAGTTTAATCACTGCTCACTGTTCTTATTCTCAATAAGTTTTAATCCCACTTCTGACACCAATGTAATATTCAGCTTGGTTCGACATTTAAAACTTACTCACACTTGCAAATAAAACACAATTTTACTTTATTTAAATTGTTCCAAACTTATTTATTGAACACTTTCAAGGAATAACATCTACAGTGTATTGATCATCATCTTCCTCAGAATCGGAATCAAACGTTCGCCATCGTTTCATGTAATCTGCTGCCGTCGAAGTTTGGTTGGGTCCCTCATGTTCTACCCGTGCTTCGTGAAACGGTTGAATTTATAACGCACTGTACCTTGGGAATGAACTGGTACCATTTCAGTGGGTTTTCAATGGAAAGCCGCGTTAATACTTGAATGATGGTTTTGTTCATCCTTTCTGCTTGTCCATTGCCTCTCGGGACGCCAGTTGTCACTAGATGATGCTCGATATTTTTCTCCGAGCAATATGCTTCAAAGTCGTTAGACGTGAATGCAGCTCCTTTGTCAGAAACAATTCGCCGAGGGTGACCAAAAACTTGTGAGAGTAAGTTCAAACGGTTGATTACTTCGCTGGCCGTCGTGCTTTTGACTGGATAGATCCACATAAACTTGCAGAAGGCATCAACGATGACCAAGATGTAACGATAATTTTTTGCTGTGGATGGAAGGGGCCCGAGATGATCAAGATGAAAAGTGTGTAATGGCTGGTCCATCTTGGCAATGGGATGAAGAAACGACTCCTTCTTACCATTCTTTTTGGCAGCGAGTATACAGGGGATGCAATTACTGATGACTTCAGCAATCTTGCGGTCCACCTGTGGAATAAAAAAATCATTTTTAATAAGTTTAGAAACCTTACCGAGACCAAAATGTCCCCTTTCGTGAAACATTTGAATGATTTGCTTCTGCAGACTCTTTGGAACTACCAAAACGTAAACACCATCCACGAATTTATACAGCACATGATAGTCTTCGTAGGTACCAAACTTGGCAAGGATTTCTTTAATAGCACGGCAAAATTCATCCTTCAGTTGAGCATTCTTGACTGCTTTCACAGACCCGTCCTCTATTGCGAAAATACTTGATGGATGACGGCTTAGGGCGTCGACGTGGCGCATAGCTGTCCCGGATCGGTGATGAACTTGGCAATAAAACTCCTCTAACTGAAGTGCCCAATTTGCAATGCGACTATTTAGATTCCTTTTCGCCATAGTGTCTTTAAACGCTTTGCAGTCGGTGAAAATATCAAATCTTAAACCCAGCAAGTAGATTCTCAATCGTTTAAGAGCTTTGACTATCGAGAGAACCTCTAGTTCATAGCTTGTAAATTTTTTCTCCGAGTCAGTTGTTTTAAAGCTTAAAAAAAAGACTGGATGGTACTGACCGTCATCGTGTTTTTGGACGAGTACAGCCCCGAGTCCTTCCTTAGAGGCGTCGGTATGCAGCTGACTTTGTAAATCAGGATTGAAAAGTTTTAACACCGGCTCTTGGCAAAGCAACTCCTTCAATTTTTTGTAGGCATTTTCTTCGGAGGGTCCCCATATAAACGTGGCATCTTGTTTTGTTAGGTCGGTTAATGGCTTTGCGATTGTAGCGTACCCTGGGATAAATTTTCTGAAGTATCCCGTGAGCCCGAGAAACTGCATGACTGACTTGATGTTTTTTAGCACAGGAAAATGCTTAACAGCAAATGTTTTCTCTTCCGATGGTCTTATGCTGCCGTTCCTGATAATATGGCCAAGGAATTTTACTTCCGTTTGGAGAAAGGCACATTTACCCCAGTTAATTATAAGACCATTTTCTTCAGATACCTTCAAAACTTCTTTTAATTTTTGTATGCCTTCTTCTTTGGATCTGGCAGGGATAATCAAATCGTCAATGTAGGCCAAAACTACTCCTCTGCGTTTCAGATCTTGAAGAACGACGTTCACATACCTCTGGAACACAGCAGGAGAATTGCACAAACCAAAAGGGACCTTATTAAATTCAAAATGGCCGTCAGGTGTCACAAAGGCCGTGTATTTCTTGCTGCTTTCTTCTATGTCGACGTGCAAGAACCCATTCTTCAAGTCCAGAATAGAAAAAACTTTCGCATTGTATAATTGCTCCAGCACCTCCTCTATAATTGGTAAAGGGTAACGATCTCTCAAAACATGCCGATTAAGTTGTCGAAAATCAACACACAGTCGCCGCGAACCATCTTTTTTGCGTGCTAATACAATGGGACTAGCGAAGTCGGAGTTACTGTTGCGAATGATCCCGTCTTTCATCCACTCGGAAATTTGCTTGTCTACGACTTCTTTCTCAAGGGGAGCTAACCGCCGTGCTCTCTGGTAAATTGGTGTTTCCTCATCCAGGATTATTTTCATTTGCACACTTGTTCTTTCGGGTCGCTTTGGAGAGTACTTTGCAATTGTATTTTCGACTTGACTTCTGAGTTCTGGCTCTGGGATGCTTTGAAGTGCGTCTGACAGCTGTGATTCGCAAGTGGAAATTAGGTTAATTCGAAACATCGGATTATCAGAATCGGCTTGCTTTTTATAAATAACAGGTTGCCCATCTTCGATGACTAAACATATTTTTGGGAGTATATCTTTACCTAGTAAAAACTCATAAGACAACCAATTATCTGGTACAAAATGACATATCAAATCATAATACTCGCCTGAGATCTCAATATTGATTTTGGAAGCACCTAAAGTTTTAGCCGGCTGGCTTCCAAATGCAATGGTGTCAACTCCTGGATACTGCATGTTATCGAAACTCAACTTTTGTCTTAGACTCTCTCTGGCAAGAGTTAGATCGCTTCCTGTATCGATAAGTGCCTGGAATTCCTGTCCTTTGACCTTGATCGGAGTAGTTATATCTGGAACTAACAACCTGTTGACTTTAGCACTTGTTGTTGCGTTATTCTCTGAACAATTTTTGGCAATGTGCCCAAACTTGTTGCATTTGAAACAACGACAGCCTTTCTCCTTGTTAGGACATGATTGAGTACTATGAGAAAGAGCCCCACAATAATGACATCGAGACTGCTGAGTTGTTTCTTCTTTTCTGATGATACTCTTGTAAACAGATTTATTCGCCGTTGCGTTTTTGGATCGGATTCGATCAGCTTTCATTCGCTCGTACGGCTTAAGTTCTGCCTTAAGCTCCTCTAAGGTCTTCGCATGATAAAGGATACCTTTACTTAAAACGTCGTCTGGTATGCCAGCTATGATATACTCTAATAGATGAGCTTCGTCAATAGTTCCTCTAGAAGCTATCTTTTTCATTCTATAAAAGTATTCTAGAAATGATTCGCTGTCGGATTTTGTTGTCTTCTCGAGTAATTTATGGACATTTTCATGCTCCTGTTTGCCGAACTCTTTTACCAAAAATTCCTTCAAAGCATTCCAACTGCTGATCGTCTTCTCTGACTCCAAAGCAAGTTTGGCCGCACCGAATAACAATCGCCTACAGTACAAGAATTTTTGGACGTCTCCCCATGCGCAGACCAAAGACACACTCTCAAAGTCGGAGATCCATGATTCGATGCTTTTTCCATTTTCACCACTATATTTTTCTAGAGCTTCTTCAACGTCTTTAAATTGAAAGGAATTATGGACCTCAGGTTTTTGTTCAGTCATCTTTTCGTGTTTAGAAGGTAATTCTTTGACGTTTTCTTGAAAAAAAAGTACTTCACTATCTTCGCTTTTGTCTTGTCCTTTGCTTGTGGTTGAGTTTGTTTCGCCTTCAAACTCCACCTCGCTTTGCTCTTCACTCGTTTCTTCGTCTTGTCTAGTTCTCCGTTCCAAAAGATTTCGAACACGCGCTACTAATTCCGTTTTTTTATTATAGCGGATCGATAAGCGGCTTTGTCTCAAAATTGCTGGTAATTCTTTTACTGTAAGACTTTTTAAATCACGTCCGATCGGCATGAAGAAAAAAAACAATGACAAAAAAAACTTTAGCTTATCGTTTACAGGCACTGTGTAGTCTGATTATATAAAAATAATATGTAGGTGAGGGAACTTCTGACACCATGTAGAATACTATTCCCAGAAAACCAAATAAAAGATATTCCTTTAATAGGTATAATCCAATTTTAATGAAAAAAAAAAGTAAATGATTAACAATTATTAATAAAAAAAAAAGAAAAGAAATCGGTTGAATAGGTTAGTGCACAGTGCCGGTCGTTGCTTAACTCAACGGAGTGTCTCTCTCGTGTCTCCTTTTGGCTTCCTCAGTGATAGTTTTTACCTTTGAGCCAGGGTTACCACCCATATTTATATTTGAAGAATAAAGACATTTATTAAATAATAGTTCAAAAGGTAAGAAAAACTGGTTATTGTGTTTTTTTATTTCTATTGGTACTGCAAAGATTTGATATTACAGCTTATCATTATTTAACCCTGGGATTTATATTGAAATCCCCCCAACACCATCAAAACATCAAAGAAAAGGTCTCAGATGCAGAATCTGCAACAATTTTGGTCACATTGCGAAGAACTGTCGGAAAAGTCAAGGTCAAGCAAATAAAAGCAAAAATTACGAAGCTTTGAGTTGTGTTTTGTGGGCAGCGTGCACACAGGATAAAAGAAACGCATGGTACTTCGATTCGGTGGTTGCGGCAAATAGTGGAAAGATGCAGGTAAAAGGTAGTGGAACGACAACACTGAAACCAGCATGCAGTTCGTCAGCACTCAAAGTGAACGATGTCAAATTCATCCCTGATTTATCAGTTAATCTTTTGTCAGTCAGTCACATCGTCCAGCACGGACACACGGTGGAGTTCAACAATAAAAGTGTCAAAGTTAAAAACTCGAAAAATCAAGTGATTGCAACTGGTACGAACGCTTATGAACTTTTTAAACTTTACTTTACACAAAGTAGTACCCGTAGCATGATGGTTAGTGCGTTGGACTGTCATGCAAGAGGTCTTGGGTTCAATCCCTGCCTGTGCCACCATAATTTAAAAAAATAATTTTCGCGGGTACTGCCTCTTGCGAGGAATTGACAATTCCTTCAAGAGTAATTCTTGTCATGAAAAAGTGCTTTCTCAAACTAGCCGTTCGGATTCGGCCTTAAATTGTAGGTCCCTTCCATTCCTGACAACAGTACTCGCACACAGGAATGGTTGAGAGTTGTAAGTCACTAGGCCCTGGTTCACAACGGACTGTTGCGCCACCCCATTTGATTTAACTTTACACAAAGCCGTCAAAAGATGTTGCGTTTGCGAAGAATGGGGAACCTAAACAAAGAAAGTTTAGACAAATTGAACAGTGGACTGGCCACTGGAATCAGTTTCACGAATAAAACTGAAAAAGATTGTAAAATTTGTGCTATCGGGAAGCAAGCGAGGTTGCCGATCAACAAGTGAGGCAACAGAGACAGTTAACTGCTTGAGGTCGTCCACACAGATATCTGTGGGCCGATTTAAAATACATCGCTTGGTGGAAGTAAGTATTTCCTGACTTTCGTGGATGACAAATCACGAAAAATGTTTGTTTATTATCTCAAAACAAAAAAAGATTTCCGTGCGCTCACTGAAAATCAAAGTGGCCATAAGATTAAAACCCTACGTTCTGATAACGGAAAAGAGTTTTTAAACAACAAATTCCAACACGTTCTGCGTAAAAATGGAATTCATCATCAAACAAGTAATGTGCATACTCCGGAACAAAATGGCCTGTCCGAACGAAACAATTGGTCAATTGTTGATAAGGCAAGGTGCTTGCTCGCTGATTCCAAATTGCCTAAGATTTATTTTGCCGAAGCTGTTGGATACTCGGTGTACCTCCTGAACCGGTCGCCTTCAAAGGGAACAGGTAAAACACCAGTAGAAGCGTGGAATGGTAAAGTACCCAATCTAGCACACATCAAAGTATTTGGCATTACGACGATGGCACACATCCCAAAAGCAAATCGAAGAAAATGGGATCCAAAAGCAAAAGAAACTTATCTTGTTGGATAAGACGAGCACACAAAAGGCTACCGTCTTTATGACCCAGTAAAGAATTGTGTGTTCAAAAGCAGAGACGTTTTCTTCATCAACGAAGACTCCAATGTTGCTGAAACTTTAACATCAGAGATGACAAAACCAGTTCAAGTTAAATTTCATGATCACGAAGTCGTCGAAAAAAAAGTTGCAGAACCTGTTATATACCAAATCAACGAAGAGGATGACAAGCATTTTTGAAGATGCCAATTCCAGTGATTCTCCAGACGAAGCAGCTATTTCTAACTCTAACCCACTGCAGCAGTAGGTGTTGAGGCGCGGCGATAGGGAGCGCAAAATACCAGGCAAGTACCATGATTTTGTTTTAGAAAACGATTATTCCTCCTCATTTTCTGACCCTCAAAATAGCGAAAATCCAGAGTTTGACATATCAACACAGCATACGAAGCAAAGTTCATTATAAGAAATGGAATCACTTCATGGTTTCTCAGCACTTGCAGCGTCTCCTTCGCACCAGAATCGACCAAACTTGGTTGCGAACCAGAATGTGTCTAAGTCCAGCGATGTGAGGCGCACATTACAAGGCATGTACCCTGAAAATGAAAATCTTAAAAAAGTTCAATTTACTGCTCCTGATTTTAGACATAATAATCCAGAAAATGCTAAAGAAACAATGCTTCGACGAGATGCACATTTGTGGAGACTAGCTATGGAGGAGGATATGCAGTCGTTAATTGGAAACAACACCTAGACGCTGGAAGAATTGCCAAGGAACCGAGCAGCAATAAAGTGCAAATAGGTTTTTTACACTAAGCTCGATGTCACCGGACAAATTGATCGCTATAAGGCGAGACTAGTGATTAAAGGCTACCCACAGCGAAAGGGGGTAGATTACGACTAAACGTATTCCCCTGTCGTTCGTCACAGTTCGCTGCGTTACCTTTTTGCTCTGGCTGCTGAGTTCGGATTAAACATCTCACAAATGGACGCCATCACAGCCTTTTCGCAAGGACAACTCGCAGAAGAAATTTACATGGAACAACCCAAATTCTACAAAGACAAAAATAACCCTTCAATGGTTTGTCGTTTAAACAAGGCTCTTTATGGCCTTAAACAGTCCAGCAAAACTGGAATCAAAAATTAGACACTGTACTCTAATCATTAGGATTACAGAGATCTAAATATGACCATTGCGTATACCATTCAACAAACGAACATACATATAATACTCTTCGTTGCAGTGTATGTTGACGATCTCTTGTTTTTTACAAACAACGAGAAACAATTAAAAGTGATTAAAGATGAATTACATAGATGGTTTCAAATGAAGGAACTGGGTTCAGCAAAGCAAGTGTTGGGAACGAGCATAACCTACAGCCAAGAATCGATTGCACTGGACCAGGAGCAACACATTGACAAGATTCTTGAGAAGTTCAATATGAAAAATACCAATCCAGTAAAAACTCCAATGAACTCAAGTGAAAAACTGTTCTTAGAATCCAACTTATGGTCCAAATAATTCTGTAGAAGCTGAAGAAATGAAGAGCGTCCCATACCAAGAAGTCATCGGCTGTTTAATGTACCTTTCTCAATATAAACGCCCTGACATATGTTTTGCCGTCAACTGTCTCAGCCGATTCAATTCGAAACCTGGACCCCGTCTTTGGCTTGCTGTGAAGCATCTATTACGATACCTGCGAGGAACATCATCATTGAAGCTGCAATTCAATAAAGGTGGACACGATGACACCGATGCGGACTAGGCATCAAATATTGACGACCGCAAATCCACAACCGGATTCGTTTTTATAGCTCAAGGTGGAGCTATTTCTTGGTGCAGGTTACGGAGGAGTGTTGGTTTACCCTATCAAGTTTAATGTAAATGTAACCCTTTGGTTATATGTCAAAATCTTTATATATGTAAATACTTACTTTTCTACTTATAATAAATCTCTCTCTATCTGTGTCACTCATCGAGTTAACAACGTGTTTTAATTAGAGATGGCAGAGTAGATTACGTCAGGTAATCTTCTCGGTAAACTACGTGTAGTTAATTGAATAAACTACACGTTTGATTTGTTTCATTTCCTACCCTAAATTTGTTACGTGTGCTACCTTCACAAAAAAACGTTAAATTTCAAAAAAAACGAGTGAATAAGTAACGACTAACGATTGAAAAACACTGAACTATACATAAGAACCAAATATGTTGCGTAAATGAATTAAATCAAGGAATTCGAAGTTTTATGAAAGAAAATTGCAAATTTAATAATCATCGGTTTTATTTTTGTCGTTCATTTTAAGAGCATAGTGTATATGATATCTTGGTTAAGCCATATTCCGAATTTCCGAGTGTTCGTTTTTTACACTTTCACAGTTATATTTTCGATGCAATTTGTCAATTTGGTGGTTGAATGGACATTTCAAGCTACGTTTTGACGTCTACCGCTACGTCTGCTACATTTAACTACGTTAACTACATTTAACTACCTCATTTATGTAGCAGACGTAAAAAATGTAGTAAATAAAAAAAAATCGCATTTCTGCCATCTCTGCTTTTAATTTTTCAATTTTCTTATAGTTCCAAAGCCAAATAGTGAAATAAGACTTTGTGTTGACTACACTCAACTAAATAAAGCTGTGATAAGGCCTTACTTTCCAATGCCAAAAATAGACCTATCACTAGCTTAGATAAAAGAAGCAATTTTTTTCAAAAATTGATGCGAATAAAGGATTTTGTCAGATTAAACTCAGTCATGAAAGTCAGTTCCTCACTTGTATTATGTGTCCATTCGGACGATTTATTTTTAAAAGATTACCTTTTGGTATTTCTTGTGCCCCTGACTATTTTTTTTTTCTTTTTCAAAATTCTATAAAGTTCTAGATGGAATTAGTAATTGTATCTCTCACGTGGACGATGTATTCATTTTTGGAAAAGACAGAAATGAACATGATGCAGCACTTGAAAAAGATTTGTAGCAAAGTTCGTCCAAGATCGCTCGAAAAATTCAAGAAAAAGCGTTTTTGCAGATTAAAGACAGTTTAACAAAAACTCCAACTCTTGCTTACTATGACCACGGTCTTATTTGCTTCAAGCTGACGGTTAAAAGACAAATCTTTTGCTATTATATTTTAAAAATGGTTTCGGAGAAGTGTCTGGTTCGACTAAAATTGAGCCGAGAGGCCCAAATTTTAACCACTTTTTGCAGTATGGGACCATGCTGAGGTCTCAGCAATAACGTTATAAATTAATGTGTCACGGGACCCGATCCATTAATTTGCACGATTCGCAAAACCTTGTTCAGGAAGAAGTTATGAACTGGAAAACCGAGTGACATTTGTCACCAGTTATATAAATTGATACTATAACGGGCGGCACCGAGAGGCTACCCTATTTCAGCTTTTTGTTGAACGAGTTGGATAGCTGTATTGAGATTAAATTAAATTAAATTGGGTGGCGCAACAGTCCGTTGTGAACTAGTGCCTAGTGACTAACAACTCTCAACCATTCCTGTGTGCGAGTACTGTTGTCAGGAATGGAAGGGATCTACAATTATAGCCCGAATCCGAACGGCTAATTTGAGAAAGCACTTTTACATGACAAGAATTACTCTTAAAGGATTTGTCAATTCCTCGCAAGGGGCAGCACCCGCGAAAATAATTTTTTTTTTAAAATTAAAGTGACAGTCAGGTATTGAACCCACTACCCCTTGCATGACAGACCAACGCACTAACCATCATGCAACGGGTACTACACTACACGGGTACTGCTGTATTGAGATAGCTGTCAAAAAATAAAAACAACTTTCAGCTGTTCACAAAAAGCAGGACGATAGTGAATTGATAGGTGCGTAACTATTTAATAAATAAGAGATAACCCTAATCTGTAATCTATGTTAAATTTCCTCTTAGCTCAATTGGAATTCTAAACGATTAATAATTCACGTTCAACAGAAAACTATCCTACAATACAACTTCAACAAACATTTTGTATCTTTTTGTTCATCAACAAAAATACATATTTAAGTTTCTTGAAATTCAACCATGTGTTGAATCAGCTGTTTTGTAACATACCTACATACCCCAGAAACTCTTTGATACATTTGGATTCCTTTTTTGACATCTCAGATGTTTTTGACCAGCTGTTATTTTACACGTTAAACACTTACAAAAAGGTATCCGGATACCCTATCTGTCTGAGATTGATTGATCAAATGCAAAAAAAATAAACATATATCAATCGTTGTCAAATAATCTCAGTTGCCGTTATCAAAGAGTTAACAGGAAGTCTATGGAGTTTTAAGAATACAAGGGTCTGTAATATAGTCAAGGTATAGGGGTCAGTTATAGCTATCATTAGTTTTCATTGTAATTTTTTGACAGGGTAAACTACCTATATTACTCTTGCGAGGAATTTGGAATTTTACGGGTTGAACCTAGCTATTCAATTTTGTTTTACTTAACTTTATAGATAAAACTTTCAACGGCACCTTAAGGCTACGGCAAACGATACCAAAAATTGCTTAATGGTTGTACTATAGAATTTATATGCAAAGCTGTCATTGAAGATAATTTAATTATTTAGACGGAACATTTTTCTCTGACAGAAATCTGTCATTTTAAATGTGTGAAATTGAAACAGAAATCAGTGGGACGATTTGTTTCACTTTTGGATATAACAAATCAGGAAAATGATTTTCCACCCTGAAAATAGAAAAATACATTTTAAGCAAAAACTTCTGCACAGCGAGTGGTTTTATAATTTGATTTAAGTGTGTTTATTACAACTTTTCATATGCAGATGTAAGAAATCTTAACATAAATCGGCTAATGTAACTTAATACTCAATCAATATTGCGTGTGCAGTTTGCCCATCTAGGGCTTTATTAAAGCAATAGAACAAATGCAAATGTGTAACCTGGTAAAGTAAGAGAAGGGTTGGTAAACAAGAAAAAAAAGGAACAAAGTACATAGAAAGAACACGTACAAATTGCTCTTGTAAAATTAATTTTAATTCCAGTGCAGCGTAATTTTTTACCACATCAGACAAAAATTAAGTAATTTAATAAAAAAATATAATATACCTAATACCTATAATATTTTATGGCAATTCTAATTTTTAAAACGTGAACAAAAAAAAGAAAAGAAAATTGATGTTTTGTAATGTTAATAAAATATCTATGTACATTATATACATATTCCTACTTTACCTACATAACTTTTTGGAAACCTCTAAGTTTTTTTTCAATTTGTAGTTTTTAGAGCTTCAGAAAATATTATAAATAACAGGTTTTATGTCAAAACATCGAAAGTTGAAGTAAAAAATAGTATAAATCAACATTTTCATTTCGTGTTAACAATTGGCTTAAAAATAATGAATGTTTTCATCCCAAAATAAAAAAGTTTTGTCTTATGACTCGTTGTTTTTGATTTTTTTGTCATTCAAGGTCATTGTGCGATTAATAAATTTTAGAAAAAAGAAGCTAAATGTCTACTGGCTTCCCAATACCATCGGCACCAGAAGTGCCTAACACAGAATACACACCTGCATCTTCGCCATCATCGTCATCAAGTTCGTTTGGCTCACAATCACAAGCAATACCAATTGGATTTAGAACACTGATTGGAAACGAAAAAGAGGCCACCTCATCGGCCGATGGGGCATCCGCATCAGCTAAAGATTCTGCAAGCGATAAGAGCGAAGAGAAACGCGATGACTCTATGTTTGAGTGTAATATTTGCTTGGACACGGCAAAGGATGCCGTAGTCAGTATGTGTGGGCATTTATTTTGCTGGCCATGTTTGCATCAATGGCTGGAGACACGTCCTACACGTAAACTATGTCCAGTTTGCAAAGCTGCTATAAGCAAGGAAAAAGTTATTCCATTGTATGGCCGTGGCAGCACAAAGCAGGAAGACCCAAGGTATCATTATTTAGTTTGTATCATTACGAATTTTTTTCAATAAAAGAAAAGCGATAAAGATCCTAAATCACAATACAGAAAGTAGAAATATTAATAAAATGAGGTGAAAACCCATTCAACTTAACTACCTTCTGGCCTATTTCAACTAGCGTTAAGATTTTAGTATTTGCATACTCCCAAACATTGTAGGAAGAGCGATAGCATGTTTAATAAACGAGTTCTGCTATTAAGTCTTGTTAGAAAAGTAATGTAGAGTAATGACATATTTATATCGGATATTAGAATCATATAGATTGTTTTCCTATAGCAATTGACAACTTTTAAAAAAATTTGCAAGAAATTAGCTGTTAACAAAAGTTTGTGTTTTATTTTACGACGATATTTATGTACCATTTATAAATTATTGTAAAATATTAAATCTAATTAAGATTTACATACAGTTGTGTTCATAAAAATAGCAGTGCTAGTCACATTTTATTAGGTTGTCAATTATTTAAATAACGGAAATTCGTATACAAAAAAATATTATGTTATTTGATCTAACGGTCTTCCGTTTTCATATTAGGGACTTTAAGCTTAAAGTTATACTCTACTTTTCCCGGTGAACACACATTAGTAAGTTCATAAAAATAGCAGTGGTTTTGATTTTATAATTAAAAAGTGTTAAAAAAACTTTTTTTTTATTTTTTTCGTTAAGTAAATGTTTTAATATTTAAAGTTTTAAGTATTTGTAACATACTAGCATATAAAAAATTAATACATATAAGCTCAATAGTAAAAAATGGGATGAGCAAGACAATGCACCGAAGAAATTCGAAAACTTATTAGAAAACAGCGTTTCGAGGGAAAAACCTACGAAAATATTCAAGACATTCTAAAATACGGCATACTATCCACGGTACACTATAAAAACAGTAAAGCATGGTGGAGGAAAAATTATGATATGGGCTTGCTTTTCATATTACGTGGTGGGGCCTATTTATCCCATGGGGGGTATAGGGGATGCAACCGAGTATGTAAAAATTCTCGAGGAGGTCATGTTATCCTTTGCTGAAGAGGAAATGCCGTTGGTTTGGGTATACCAACAAGACTATGACCCAAAGCATACGTCAAAAAAGGGCAAAACCGTTGTTTGCGCAGAAGAAGTTATCCGTTATGGAGTGGCCCGCTCAATTCCCCGACCTTAACCCCATCGCAGATTTGTGGGTGGTTGTTAAGAACGCAGTTCATAAAGCAAAACCCTAGAATTCGAAAAAATTGTGGGAAGCAGTGCATGATTCGTGGAACGGAATACCAGTCGAGAGGTGTCAGGTTTTAGTGGACTCGGTGCCACGTAAATGCGAAGCATCATAAAAAACAATGGTTATGCAACAAAGAACTAATTGTAAGCTAACATTATATGTATTCTTTCATATAACTTATTGAAGTTTTTCTTACTTCTTACATAATAAACCTAGGACTTTGTCATGCACTGCTATTTTTATGAACAGCCATATATTTGAAAACGGTTTTTACTGTGACAAAGCTAACAGTAAAAAATCGATAATTTTTATTTTTTGTTATTATGAACAAATATTTTAGTTTGTTATTAGAAGTTTAATGAAATATATTATGACGGTGATATTGAAGGCCTTTATGTTTTATTTACAGAGCACTGCTATTTTTATGAACACAACTGTACATGGGTCAGTAACATAAAATCAGTTGCAAATTTGTATAAAAGTCTTCTTTTGAAATTCGAAAACGTTGAACAAATCTATAATTGTTTAAATTATTTTATAACAATAAGCAAGAAAGGTTACTTTATCTATCTTAGCAATGGTTTTGACGATATTACTTTGACGAATATTGTATATTATTGAAACTTCAAGCTGATATTTAAGTTTTTGAAATATCTCAAATGCTTTGCATTTTATACACAAAAAAAGTTGCCAACGCCTTATTAAAACACCCGATAAATTACCGTTTTTATGTGTTTTGCCATAATTTTGGGAATATGATGCTCTTTTTTGTACGAGGCATTAAAATATATTGCTCTAAAAAAATGTATTTAGCTCTCACTTGAATAAAAACAAGCTTAAAAGCCTTGCGCTATGGTTACTTACATTTTTTTATTTTGAGAAGGCTTTCTCCAAATTAAAAAAAAAAACATGTAATACCAACAATAATGAATGTTAGAAACTGAAACTAATGTTTATAACTCACTTAATATTTTGAAAATTATTTTCTTCATTCCAGAAACAAGGTCCCACCCAGGCCAGCTGGTCAGCGAACTGAACCTGAACATCAGCAAGGTTTTCAAGGATTTGGATTCGGTGATGGTTTTCATATGTCTTTCGGCATTGGCGCTTTTCCTTTCGGCTACTTTGCGTCTTCATTTAACTTTGGTGAACCAAGACCGGCCGGTAAATAGATTTTGATAACGTTAATACTTTAAATATTAAATATGTATGTTTTCAGCAAATCGTGGAACCACACAGTACGAAGACGAACAGCAGTTGTCCAAATTATTTTTATATTTAGCATTTTTGTGCATTGCATGGCTTTTATTTGCCTAGCGAGGTTATGTTTTCAATTTTCGGTTGTCAAACATTAGAGTTCGCATTCAAAAGATAATATGTAATCATAATAAATTCTTTATAAACATAAACTTATACATAAATAAACGTTTTAAATGGGAAAACAAGTAGCTATCGAGAGCAACAATCCCAAGTACATTAAACAAATATAAATAATAACAAAAGATAATTATTGGAACTTATTTTCACTAATACTTTTCATTTTTGATTGAAAAGTAGTGGTGTTACATTCATATCCATTTTGATTCAGCGATTTAAATAAAAAGCAACCACCAATACCACTAATGGGATGCTTCATGTTGTTTGTGGCTTAGGCCAGTTGGCAAATGTTTTGTACATTACATTCAAACATTTTATAGAACCAAACATGCTGAGTGCTATCGTCGGCGAAAAATTAATTGGATTAGCTGACAGGGTATCATTTATAAAAATGACGCAGAGGGTCGAATACAAAACGGAGCACTGGCATTTATGTGGGTTTCAGACTTACAAACTAAAAACCTTCCAACAGAACTTATGTTGAACAGTTCGAAAGATAGCCCGAGGGAGAAGATTCACCTTTTTTGAGGATTGGCGGAATAATTTCTGTTTTCTTATTACCCTGAATTGGATATATAAAAAAGCATAAGTGGTTTTGCTATCGAGGAAGAACACACCTCTTTGGATTTATGAAAGTGTAGGTAATCTCGTCACAATACTAAAAAGAGGCTAAGAAACGACCCACACTGACAACATCCCATCCCGTCTGTCGATTTGTCTTGCTTAAAAGTTTGTCTATATGTACTCGTATCAATTTTTACCAAATTTGCGTACTATTTTTTGTAGATTTTATTTTTTATGAAAAAATGGACTGTTGGATTATTATATGTATTAAAATTACCGAATATCGAAAACAATATTTTCTGTGAAATAAAATAAGTTTGAAGCCAATATTTTTAATTTTTGAAAAGCTATTTGAGTCAAAAGTAAATTTTACCAACTTTTGTTAAATTTTTTTAGGTTTTAAATTTTTTGTACAAAAACTGTCAATTGGATTTTTTTCAAAATTTTACTGAATGTTGACAACAATTTTTTTGAAAGATAAAAGTAAATTAAAGCCAATAAAGTCGAAAGTTAATTTTTACCAACTTTTATTCATTTTTTTTTTTTTGTAAAAAAACGATTTTTCTCAACATTTTTCAGAATGTTGAAAACAATATTTCTTATAAGATAAAATATGTTTGAAGCCTAAATTTCAAGTTTTTGAAAAGATATTTGAATCAATATTCAATTTTTACCAACTTTGAGTAAATTTTTTTTTCGATTTTGTTTTTTTTTTTTGAAAGATAAAAGTAGTTTAAAGCCAATATCTACAATTTTTGAAAAGATATTTAAGTCGAAAATCAATTTTTACCAACTATTATACATTTTTTTAGGTTTTTATTTTCTGAAAAAAAAAACTGTCCCTTCGATTTTTCTCAAAATTTGTCCTAATGTTGAAAACAATATTTCTTATAAGTAAAAATTAGTTAGAAGCTATATCTCAAATTTTTTAAAAGATTTTGAGTGGAAAATCATTTTCTACCAACTTTTTTTTAATTTTTTTTTCGGTTCTTCATTTTTTGTAAAAAAAAATGTCAATTGGATTTTTTTCAAAATTTTACTGAATGTTGACAACAATTTTTTTGAAAGATAAAAGTAAATTAAAGCCAATATCTCTAAGTTTTGAAAAGATATTTGAGTCGAAAGTTAATTTTTACCAACTTTTATTCATTTTTTTTTGTAAAAAAAACGATTTTTCTCAACATTTTTCAGAATGTTGAAAACAATATTTCTTATAAGATAAAATAAGTTTGAAGTCTTAATTTCAAGTTTTTGAAAAGATATTTTAATCGATATTCAATTTTTAGGAACTTTGAGTAATGTTTTTTTATAAAAAAAAAAATATCAATTCGATTTTTCTCAAAATTTTATCAGTTGTCAAAAACATTATTCTTCGTTGCACAAAATTGTTTTGGAGATGAAATCATATTTTAGTCGTAAAATTTTGGAGGTGACAATTTTTTTTTCAGTTTTTTTTTTTTGATTTATAAAAAAACCGTTAAATGGTTTTTTTTCAAAAAATATACTTCTTTGATATCACGTTACAGTATATTTTATAAAATATAATTCAAGTCTCTAGCGTTCTTGGTTTTTAAGATATTTAGGGTTAATCAAAATGTTCACCTTTTTTTCAAACTGCTATGGTAAAAAAACCACCCACGCAATTTCTTTGAGAGACCTTTCTGCCTTATTATCTGTATAAAAAAAATTATTTGAAATAGATATCTCTTCTGGTACTTGAGCTATGGACGACGAAAAAAACGTCGTGAACGCACGCAGACATCTTTTTAAAAATCTTTTATTTCGACTCTAGGGACCTTGAAACGTCGAGAAGTGTCAAAAAAACCATTTGACAAATCGGACCCATTACAATAACTTCCTATGGGAAGTTAATAAGAAAAAAAAATTGGTCCCATAGAAATATTAACATTCTTAAAAGCTGGGGAGCGATCAATAGAAATACATAATTGAGTGTCATTGACAACAATCGTGTGAACGTGTGAAGTTCGTTGCTAGACGCTCTTACATGTCACGTAAAAATGCAAGATGATAATACTTGGCAGACACGCCACCATTTGTTCTCACAGCAAACTAAATTATTCAATTTTTGTACGTACTTGGGCAGTAAAGCCACTTAATACTTTTATGCCTTCATAGCAAATCAAATCCTTCGATTGAAAGCGAACAATTTTGAAATTATTCACAAAACCATTATAATTCAAAAGGTACAAATTTGAAGATAAAGAGATGTTCTATTTGGACGTCAAAGTTTCTTTATCTAAATGTTACACTTTAAAATCTCAAACGTTCTCGTAAGAAAAAAAATCTAAAGCGTTATCTACATAATTAATATTTTATTTTTTATAATTGTTTAACTTCTCATCGAAATTACATTAAAATATTTTAAAAGCAATTGATTTAAATGTATTTTTTATTGTTTTGTTTAAATTAAAATTGTAAGTCCGATAGATTAATAGGGTCTTGACCTATTTCCTCCGTCATTTCGCATGGGTCCACCTCCACTGTTTCCATCACGGCGGTTGTTACCTCTCATGCCACCACCGCCACCTCCGGAGCCACCACTGAAGCGGTTAAATCCACCACCGCCTCCACCACCGCCGCCGTTCCTATCTCCTCCTCTGCTTTGATAACCACGGTCTCCACCGTAACCACCTCCACCACCGCCGCTTCCCATGTCAGATCCACCACCTCCACCTTCGTTTCCTTTAGGTGTCTTGCATCTTGAATTTCAAAGTTTTTTTTTTAATAAAGATTCATCTTAAAGTCTAAATGTTTTTTTACCTATTGCACTCGTTTCTCCAAGCAAAGTTAGTATTACTACAGCTCGAACATTTCCAGTCTCCATCTCTTTGTGGCATTCCTGGGGCTCCACCGCCACCACCTCCGCCCCGACCGCCCATACGACCACCTTGGTCTCCTCCGCGACCACCTCCTCCTCGTCCTGAGTCACCACCGAAATCATTTCCACCGCGATCAAAGCCTCGACCACCACGATCACCACCAAATCCACCTCCTCCACCGCCTCCGCCACCACGAGGTCCTCCGCGCCCACCTCCAAAACCGCCGCCACCGCGACCTCCACCACCAGATTTACTCCAGTTATTTTGTCTTTGTGCAAGTGAAACTTTAATAATACATCCATTGAAGTCGCGTCCGTCGAACCATGAAATCGCCGACTGAGCTGCGTTTGTGTCGTCATATGTTACAGTTGCTTCACCTTTCGACTCTCCCGTTTCCTTATGTTTGTACAACCAGATCTTTGGCTTCATTGTCCTTTTATCTTTCTGTTTTTAATTAAAATTTTATATTTCAAAAATTGCACTTTTAAAAGAAAAACAAATTTAACTAACCTTAATAATGCCGATTGCACCAAAAAATGTTTCAATCTCCATTTCAGTGGCACTAGGATCCATTCCGGATATAAAAATAGTATCCTCTTGGGTTACCATATCACCACTACCACCACCACCACCACCGCTGCTACCACCACCTCCATAGCCGCCTCCTAGAATTGTAGATGTGTTAGATATTGCAACATTTGACTATATATCTTTAAAAAATAATCTTATTTTTCTTAAAGTACCTAAACTTTAATACATTAATCGCACCCTAAGTTAAATGCGTAGAAAATTTGTTTGACATATAAGATGTATGTTTTAGGAACGGTCAGTTTTATATAATCATATAGTTTGAATCTGTAATGATTTATATTTTTACCGCTGAACGTCGAGAAGATGCAGTTGCATGCAACAATTTTGTATCAGTACTATTACAAACTCAATCTTTACTCATTTTTTACCGGTTAACCTTTTTTAAGAGTCTTATTAGAAACATCGTAATATTTAACATTTGGGGGAAATCATCGTCATTTCGCCAAAATATACCATTTTGATAGAATTGTTACCAAAATTAATACTTAAAATTTTCCTGCACTAGAAAAGGACTTACAACAAAACAAAAGTACTCTTGACACACTAATAAATAGATGCGGTATGTTATTTACGACGAAGAGTCAAATAATTGTGGGGTATATAATGTATGCAATGCATTATCAATTTTGTTTACGTATTTAAGCATTTAATTAATTGTATTTTTCTATTCCAAATCACACCAAACCTTCTTTTGGTAATATGTATTAAATATTGTTAATGATTGGTTTAAAAAATATATAAAATTCTTGCCAGTAGATCCAAATAGTGCTCAGACTAGCAGGTAAATTGCATCTATTTATTAACATGGAATAATATTTAATAAGTTTTCTACATACATAAAGACGAAGGTAGTTTACTAAATTCTGGAACCCAACACGACAGATACAAATAATTTTGTACTCGACTTCGATTTTTTCTTTTAAAGAGCGATTGAAAAGACGAAATTAAATGTTCGTTTTTATTCTCAATTATATCGTTTTCCTGTAATTTTATCATTTTATCTTTGTCAGTATAAAAAAAATAAAGAAAATCTAGTTTATCTTCCAAAAGAAACTAAATTTTCATTTTGAAGACAAAATTTGCTTGGAAACTGAATACAAAGTTAATTTATGTAGATTATAGAGTTTCGATTCTTTTTGAAGTATAAACTTGGTTGAAATATTAAACTTAAAAAAATATCAAACCTAAACAGTTGTTTACATTTAATTTGCTGTGCCACCGTAAACTAAACAAAACTAAAACGTTTCGTTTACACTAACACACTTTTTATTCAAGAAGAACCATTTATCAGCACAAACAAAACTTGGGCCACAATTTCATAAGTCGACCGAGCGGCTAGTTTGGTTCATTTACTCGATGATTGCCTTGACAATTGTCACATTTTTAAGATGGTTTTATCTTGCAAAATAATTTTAAAGTCATTTTATTTACCATATTGGCTTTTAGTAAATGTTTAAGAGTGCCCGTGGACTAAATATCTTTGTGGAATTGCAAACCATTCCAATTTCTTACGACTACAGTTAAATTTAGGTGCCTTAAATATAAAGAAAATTAGTAATTTTAGCTACAATCAAAATACACTGGTCAACGAGGTTATGTAGGTTAGTGGCAATCCGCCTATTTTTTTTTTCCAAAATTGTTGATGGCTCTAGTTCAAATTCCATTTCAACATCAATTCTATCACGTAAAATTTTTCAGATTAATTGAGACTATGTAATTCATGATTTTCCAAATCTACAATCCCTTACTCCAATATTCCGTTAAGACTTAACAGTATCTTATACCTTACCAGCCATTCACAAACCTTTAAACAACCCTTAAACGAAATCTGATTCGGGATCAGTTTTAACTCTAAACGAATTATTCAAAAACAGAAAGGAATTAAATTTAAGGTTACACAAAGCTTCCGTCGATAGAGTCAAATGAAGACCCCTACTAATTTAATAATTAATGAGAAATCGCGAAAAATAAATGAGATACAGACACGATTTAAACTGTTTCTAGAAGATACAAATTCGTACTTTGCAAAATCATTATACAATTTATTTGTAACCCTTTGTTCCAGAAGATGTCAATTACATTTCCAGAAGATGTCAATTACATTTCGCACAAATGGATTTGTTTTTTGTGATGAAAGTACTAAGTTTCTGGTTATACAGAGAACCCAATAGAAAACAAAGGATTAATAGTTATGTTGTGTTTTAACTTAGCTTTAAAAAACAATCTTAATCCTTCAATAAAAGTATTACCTTGTCTGTACAATAGAAACAAAAAAACGTTCATTTGTCGACCATTGTATTTTTTTTATGTGGATTTATTTAATAATAACTTATAATAAAATATAATATATTTATAAAATATATTATATAATAATAAAATGTTGACACGATTTAGTGCCGAAGATATTCGGAAAAGCTAAAAACTAAAGCCATATCAACACCAGTTTATTTTTAAGCACGTATATTCGATTATTAATCGTAATTAAATGTCGTAATGAATCATCTATTAGTGTTTTTTTTATATAAAGTATAGAATATGGTAAAGAAGCAAGTGTACAGTATAGAACAGCCAGCTTAACAGTACTTGCCTATGTGAACCCACCGTAAGACTCTTCCAAACAACACGAAACATACTGTTACACAAGGTTCAACATGGACGTTCTCATTTATCGACATTACCATATGAATAATATTAACAGAGAATACGTTGTCGTCGACGAACGTACACATCTCATTAATTTGAAAGAGCTTTTAATGGTGGAAAAAACTTAAATTATCGCAATATAACATTCTACTCCAAACAAAATACGGCCCAACCATTTTATTTCTATGAAAGAATATTTCATTAAAATTACTTTAAGTATTATTTGTCATAAAACGAAGACGTTAGTGATTTACATCAAAAAGTGGGAAATATTTTGATTGTATTTTCCATTTTTGTTTTGCCTAAAATATGCCAATATTAAATTCTTCACGATTTACAAAAAAAAAAATTACTTATAAAGGATTATAATTTATTTATTTAATATTATATTCGAAAAGATATTAAAACTATACTTTACTCTGAAGCGAATCGCTTGTATATTTTACCTTTATTGTAGCCGTCCTTGTTGCCGCCTCCAGCTCTAGAATATACATTGAATACTCATTTAAATGCATAAAAGATTTTTGTATACACAAGCAAGTACCGTAGAAAGTTGTTGATGTAGTGTAGATGGGGAGAGGAATTATTATAAACCTTAAAGAACTTTACTCTTTGTTTAAATAAAATACCTTTTTTTAACAAAACAAAATATACATACGTTAATAAACCTTTTAAAAAATAACTTCATAGTTTACCATTGCTTTTCTTCTATTATTTCTTTTAAACTATTGCTTTACCAAATAACCAAATACACATTTAAAATTCCTTTTGTACCAGCAGTTTGATTTTTAATTTAATTTACCACATGAATAATTTTTGCTTCTCAACTTCACTTGCCTTTTGTTTGCAGTATTGTAATTTGTTAAGTTAATTACTTTTTAAAGTTTTTTTTTATATATATTAATATCCCTTCAGGAAAACATTTTCTAAATATAACTTATTCTGGTTAATAAATTGCATTTGTTGGAATTAAAACAAAAATTATCTTAAAGATTAATTTTAACCATAGTAATCTGCATTCATTAATAAACTTTAATACTTTTCTTAAAATCTACATTGTTAGTTTAGAATATCAACGTTGGTGTTGATTTGTTAAACTATTTTATTAAAATAAATATTTTGATGACAATAGTATACCACATCTGAAATAAAATTATACATTCCAGAACCCCAGTGCATAAGTTTTTTGAGAAGACAACTCTCTGATTTAATATATTGAACATCGAAAGAACTTTTGGGAGTATCCCACACGCTCCGAGTTCCAATTCCATGTGCAAGCTTAAGTCTCCCAGTTATAATTTAATTAATTTTCAACAACAATTCTTTTCCTAAACTCGTAGAGGTCATTCTTGTTGGAAACGAAATCTGGGGAGTCATTCCGTAATTTTCAAAACGATTATCATTAACGATATCGTCAATATTTGCTTCACGTAACTCTGTCACTAGCATCTCGTCTATCGTTTTGAGTATAAGATAACTTAAATGTCAAAATGAACTCAACGAAAGATAATGCTTGTTCGATAACTTTAAAATGATATTAAACTTGGTTTTTGTCTATAGGGTTGTGAAAATTTGCAACAAATTGCTTTTTACCAAACTTACCAACTTATTTGGTGGTGTTTAATTGTTACTGTTTTTTCTACTATAATTTCAACATCTAAGTTATTTATGTCTGATATCATTGACATTATAAAAGGCCTCTTTTAAAAAACTTTGAACAAAAGTATGATAGTTTAGATTATTTTACAACAAATGAGAAAGAAAAAACAAAAATGCTTATATATAGGTTGTAAGAGATAGAGGTCTCTTAATTGTCTCCATTTTATCATTTTATTTTTGTTTTCTGAGTTTTAATTTTCAAAACTCAATTATTTGACGATTATTGTCTTACGTGAAGTGCGAGTCAAAACGCTATCGTTTGACGATACTCGTTTTACGGAATGACCCTCCTGAATAAATCTAAGGATCAAAATCAAAGTAAAAATTAAAAAAAAAAAAAGGAAATAATTACATGTGCTCTTCCAAATCCATTGGGTTTCAACAATACAATAATGCTCGGCAGAGTTTGATTTAATGATTAACATAAACTTTATTATAACGCTCTTGAAAACCCAATTCTATCAAATTCATTATCCCTTTTAACTTTATAAATAAAATTGATGTGTTTCGTATCAAAAAAATTATTCACAATAATAATACCATTCATAGTCGATCACCAAATGTCTAGTTGATGGTCATAATACCAGTTCAATTTTTTCATATCTATCAAATATCACTTGATGTGGCTGAGAAGCTGCTTTAATTGACGATTTCAACAAGAAATTTAGAAAAACTCCTAATGGAACGCTGATTTACCACCCCAAATTCGAAAATTGTGTTACTATTACCTCGTATAGATGGAAAATTGAATCAGAAATCAGCTCCGTGGATACCTGAATAGTATCGTATCGAAAATATGTTTTTGTTTGTGTACAATGAATCGACAAAATGACGAATTTACTTTTGAGAACTTATAGCTGAGCCAGATTGTCATTTCAATTCCATTTAAATTGATATACCTGGATTGAAATCTCGAATCCTTAATAACTGATAACAGTGGTATATAACTCTCAATGCCAACAACCCTAGTATGGAATGCGGTGCGTTTAGGTTAAAGGCCAAAGGGTATATATTTGGGATGTTATTTAAATTTGAGCATGACAGACTTAGATTTCCAAAGAAAAACCCCTGATGCTTCAAAAAAGCATGGTGTGGATTCTATTATTATTGAAAATAAAACATTTGGAATTAAAAGCAACTAAACTGGTGTATTTTTACTTTTTTTCTATTAATTTAAATTAATCGAGGTGGGAAATAAAATGTTTAACAAATGTACACCTAGTAAAAATACGTAGTTGGGTCTATAATGATAAAATGTACAAATGAACGGGTACAATAGACGCTTTTCTTTAAGCTTAGAGCAAGGAACTGAACTGTCGAAAAAGAGCAATGTTTATTTGTTAGTTCATACATATCGCACTCCGCTTGTACTTGCTCTTTCAATTAGAAGTAGTTTGGAGTGAAGTGACCGAGCAAACAGAGTATAAAGTTAAGCGCAGATAACTTCATGTTTATCTGATAAATAATTTGTGGTAGAGTTAGCCAATGTGTTAAGTTGTATTTCGCTAGTGAGTTTATATAGTTTTAAACCGACGTATAGTATATTTGTTTATAAAATGTCTATTATTTAGAATCATCGCGTTACCAGATTTATAACAATACATAGACATAAAATTACATTTTTTAAAAATATTTATCTCCCCGGATAAAAACCGACATACTTTCCTTTGGATGCAACCTATTTTGTATATTAATTTAATTTGATATTGAATAATATTTACTTAGCTAAAGATATATTTTGACATAAAACTTAACACTACACATACCTAGTTGTGTTCATGAAATATATAAATGCAAATTCTACTTTTATTTACCAAGAAGTTGAAAAGCAAAAATTTAACTAACCATTTACAGAGTAATTTTTTTAATTCGTGTTTACAAATAAACTAAATTTTAACTTTTTCGTAGTTTTCTCTTCTCAGAATACACTTTTAAAATGGTCTTAGCTTGTGACTTGTAATATTTTTTTATGGGAAAAATAAGAAACCAAGGATAGAAAACATGTATGTACATACCCGTAGCCGCCGCCGCCACCACCTCCGCTTCGGTCGTTCCAACTACCACCGCCACCACGGCCTCCTCCTCCTGATTCAACCAAAATGTTCAAGAAAAAAGTTGTTTTAAAAAAGAACATGTATTTTTTATACAATGTAATTTTTAATTACCTCCTTGACTTGGTTTATTGAACGATGGCGGCGGTTCATTGTAGCCACCACCATTTTTCGGTGGTTGTTGAAAGTTTGGCGGAGGAACAGAAAAATTGTTATAACCTCCACCGCCACCGCCGCCTCCGCCATAATTTCCTCCTGCAAATTAATAAATAATTACTTATCGAATATTTCGAACATTAAAAACACAATTTTTCACTTACGATCCATCACGTATTTAGTTTTTTTGATTTAATTGAACACAAATTAGAGAAAAACTCTAAGAAAATTCGCAATTTTCTGCTCTTTAATCTTTACAACACGCGTCCAACGCCGCACAATTTTGGAAAAGAAGTGAGCTAAAATGGCGAAAACAAAAGCGATGCAAGCAAATGCTGAATTGCTGATTATGATTAACCGCCATTTTCTTTGATATGTTTTTTGATGACAGATGGTATCTTAAGCAGCATTCACATGAGCTCGACCAACGAACGACGAATGACTTACAAAATGTGAGTTCATATACGTTTGAAGACATATTTCAACACAAATTCTTAACTATTTCTATTTGATTTATGATGCATACTTATACTTTTCAATAACATTTATTAATAAATTTAAGAAAACAAATTTATTCGTCGCGAAAAAAATTGAAGTAGATACGAACTGTCAAACTTTATTCGCGTTCCACATTATCCACACTCGCAACGAATAAAATAATCGCGCGTACTTAACCTACAAAACTCATTCTTGTTTTGGTTTCGGTGATCAAAGTCAAACTTTATTCGCGACGAATTAAAAACTCTCATGTGAAAAAAATGTCAAAATGGACGAATATTCGTTCATTCGTTAGTCGTTGGTCGTGCTCATGTGAATAATGATTTAAGGTGAGTTACTATTGTTATTGCGTTGGTGTCTCGATTTGATCTAGTCTTCCAATGTTTTATTTATTTTTCGGAACTAGATTTTCAGATATACAGCCTTGCCATAATTACGCTCGCAGAAACGTTGGGAGCTCAAAAATCTAAATGGCTTGTCCGAAATGTCCAATGAACTGCTCGATTGTGTATGGTTAGATGTACCAATTGCTAAACACAATTTTAGGCACAGTGTCGGATTCAATTTTATCAATAAGCTAATTTGTCAACATTTACACTACTTTTACTAATTAGACTTCTTTACATTCGCTTTCAAAAGGAGACCATTGAAGTGAAAAATAACTGAAACACTAAACACAAATATTTATTTGACAAAAATTAAGCTTTGAAATGACGATTTAATTATTGTAGACAAACATCTTGGAAGATGTGGCTGAACCACGGAGTCAAAAAGTGTATACGAAAAATATTTGCAAGTAGTCTAGCTGCTTCCTATTACTTACAAATCTTCCCAACAATAAAACTAAACGGGGTGTTAGCCCTTAACCTGACTATTCTTTTCCATTTACTTTTATAATTGAATAATACCAAAATCAAAACAAATCTTCCCAACAATAAAATTAAACGTGGCGTTAGCCCTTAACCTGACTATTGAAATAATTATTGGTATGGTCAAATATTTAGAGTACAGTTAAATATTTTATTGCGCTTTAATTTTAATTTTTTAATTATTATTGGCAGGACCTAAAATAAACTATCATCGAGAAAACTAAACAAATAATAACACCATGTCAAAATATTTTTTACAATCGTTGGACGTCAATAATTTGGAAAGGGCACTCTAATGTCATCTTTATATATTAAACCTATAGTATTATCATCGTGAGTTTTTATGGGGTGGCACCCAGTTTTGTTGCTTAACTTTTATATAAAAAAGTTACACACTATAGAATTCATATACAAAGATGTCATATTCAAATGGAATAACAGAAACTGTTATACTTTGTAA
Organism: Eupeodes corollae; assembly: GCF_945859685.1. Classification (NCBI taxonomy): domain Eukaryota; kingdom Metazoa; phylum Arthropoda; class Insecta; order Diptera; family Syrphidae; genus Eupeodes; species Eupeodes corollae. The sequence goes on from NC_079148.1 coordinate 79,903,725, forward strand.
TGAAAACACTATCCAGTGTAATATAAGGGGTTTTTCTTTTTTAGCTCAGAAATGAGTCCTGGAACAGAGTATGAGCATGCTCTGAATATCCTCTGAACGAAGTGTGTTATTTTCCAAACACAACTGAGGACTTAGCTGTCAGTATTTGACATTTGTCATTTTGCTTGTAATATTCTTTTACAAAAACAAGAAACTTTAATTAATAAATAAAAACTAAGGCTAGGCGCGCACATGTAACTTTTAGTTTCAAAACTGTTTGGTTTCTATACTGAGCACTATAGACTTATATGAGAGTCCACGCACATGCAGAAAGAAACCATTCTGTCGCCCATTCGAGTAACTTTTTAGTTTGTGTTTTGGCACGATGTTTGGGCAACTAACGTTCGAACTATTTGGTTTCGAAAAGTTGCATGTGCGCGCCTAGCTTAATTGTAATAAAACAACCATTTCATTTATTTTTTGAGAGAATCGTGGATGAGGATTCTGAATCTTGTGTTCAGCATTCGACTTGGTCTGTTCATTTACTTTTTTTCTGAGCTCATAGAGGATGGTCTAAGCAAGGTCAAAATATGTTCCGAAAAGAAAAAAACACAAGTTGGAAACTCTAGACGTTCAGTTTAAAAAGAAACATAATTTTTTGTTCAACACTTATGACTTTGTTCTGAACCAATAGCTAAACCATTACAATCAAGTTCGGTCGTACTGGCTGTGAAATAATAAATAGAAACACTTTGCTTTTATAAGGCAGTTTGAAGTGTTACCTCAAGCTTTGTACTCGCTTAAGATTAGAAATGTCATAAGCTCGATTTCAACGCCCCATATATATTTATTTTCTATATTTTTGGGTTTGTTTGTTTTATTTCACAATCTGAATGTCTTTCCTGCTGTTGTGAAATTTATTTAAAAAAAGAAAGAAATTAAAAATGTGTAAGTACACTTAAGTAAAATTTCTTTTGAACGCCCGAGTTTTGAAGCAAAATTACGTTTTGCAAATTCTTAGATCCCACTTTATGTCACATTTTATCGTAAAGTCAGTAAGAAGTCAAAATCCCGACAGACTTAATGCGTGCTTGTGGTTTAGCCATAAAAAAAGAAAAACGCCAGTAGAGATAGGTGCTACTCTTTACCAACTAAAAGCCCAAGAAAAACGTAGATCGCAAATTTAAAATATAATTTTCACTGCTGCATGTAAACGAAGAATTAGTTCATTTAAATGATGAACACGTTGTACCCAAACAGCTGTTTACTGTCAATTAGCAAGTTTACGTGGACTCTGACAACACCTAGAGTCATAAATTTTGTTCTTCTTTTTGAATTTTAAACTAAATTATAAAATAAATCTAAACAAAAATGATTCAAGTTACAGATCTCCAAAGTGAATATTAAACAAGATCTATTGTGTATTTCCACACCCAACCACAAATATGTTTTTATATATTTTCAGAAATCGGCATAGGGCTTTCGTGCTTTGGAGTTTCATTTCTCTTCCTAGGTGTTATGTTTTTGTTTGACAAAGGTCTACTTGCAATTGGCAATGTAAGTTTCTTATATTAATTTGAAAGTCATTGTACGAAGCTTATTAATTTATAGATACTCTTCTTAAGCGGCTTAGGATGCGTGATTGGAGTGGAAAGGACGTTTAGATTTTTCTTTCAAAAACATAAACTCAAAGGAAGTGTATCGTTCTTTGGTGGAATTACTGTAGTGCTTTTGGGTTTTCCTATTATAGGAATGATTATTGAATCCTATGGATTTTTCGTCTTATTTAGGTAAGAATATGTACATTTTAAAACGGTTACCACAGATTTGGTGCCTGTTTTATATTTTCTGTTTTTTTAGTTTTAAGTTTTAATCCGATGCATTATTATTAGATACCCTTACTTTTTGTTCTGTTATTTGGCAGTTTAACACCAAAAATTAAGTTAGAAATAAAAGTATATACCTATATTAATACATCTGTGTTCCAATCCAATCTAGTTCAAATTTAGGTAAGAACAATAGATTTATTTGTTAAATTGAAAAAAAAAATTGTTTTGAATTCCAGTCTTACGGAAAAGTTGTATGTTTTGAATAAGAAAGTGTGACAAACATTCTACAAACTTTTAAACAAGTATTAAGTATTAAATTTAGTTTGTGTTTCGTAAAGCCAGATAAAATTTAAATGCAGTTTAAAAAAAAGGAAGCTGAAAACAAATTTAAACGATGTATTTATAACCGTATTTTTTTTTTTTAAATTTAATAATTTCAAAATATCAAGAGAAATACTTTAGCTCTTTATTTAATAAAAACACGACTCCAAATAAATTGTATTGTATTATAATTGTATAAATACACTAAAACAAAATTATTTCAGCGGATTTTTCCCAGTAGCGGTCAATTTCCTAGGAAGAGTTCCAATTTTGGGAAGCATTCTCAGCACACCTTTTATCAACAAGGTATTTAAATTCAAATCACAACTTATTAACAAAAAAGCAACGCAAAAATGTGTAAATCTTTTTCTAGATTATCCAAAAAATTGGAGGCGACACAAACCGAACGAGGGTATAGTAGATGGAATTTCCAATCCAATTTCTCAAATAAAACAAATTGAAATTTACATAAACTTTTTGTAGTAAGTGAGTAGTGCGGTGTGTCTTTCTGTGTTCGCTTATCAGTTAATTTACTTTCACTTATGACTCGAACCAGTCAATGATTTTAAGGGTCTTCAAGACAACACAATCATGGGAAACAGTTTTTTTTTTGTTTTTCACATAATATACAGTTTGTACAAAAATATAAAAATAATAAATTGTTCAAAGCCATTCCTTACAAAAGTAAAAATAATTCCTTATTAAAAAAATTAAATGAGTTTGCTGTTTTTGCATTTGCTATTTTAATATGAACTTTTCTCAGAAAGAACCTTTTAAAATTTTAATAAGTATACTCTTAAGGGTTACATTTTCATTTAATTTATTTTCTTTCAGAAATCCTGCTTCACAGGAAAACACTCTGCTTAAACGCGACGATTTAACATTCATTTCAAATACAGTAGTTTTCATAAAATTTTGCTGGAATGCCATGTTAATATGTTGCAGATAAAGACTATCTGTAAAATAAAATGAGTTAACAAAAAGATCAAAGAAAAAAAGTACATTTAATGTCAATTTACCAATTTCAAAGAACCGACCCAGACTCCATTTAATAAGTGTCTCCAGAGGAAATTCAATAATTGTTCGTTGTATGCTTTTTAATATGACAGTGACAAGGAAAATTGCCAAGCGCAACTGAAAGTTTAAAATTACTTTGTGTTAAAATATTTACTACACGTTTTATTTAAAAAAAAAAACTTACCGTTGTAAAAACTGTGTAATACACCAAAATCGTGGGGAGAAGAAAAACCAAGGAAGCGAAAAACATTGTAGCTAAATATAATTGACGGTTCATGTATTCGTGAGCTTCAACTCTATCTGCAAGAAAGAAAAATAAAAATATACATGCTTCTGTTTCTACATCTGTTGAAATTCAATGCTTTAACAAGAATGTATGTACATATTTCGATCATTTGAATCCGGAGCACTTATTGACTTTCAAAAACTTTTTATATAAATCCAAATCAATCATTGCAAAATTATGAAGGTAGGTACATACTTTTTAGCGGATTCCGGCGTTTTCCCAACACAACTTTCCATAATACTTGGAGGCCTTTGATTTCAACTTTGTATAATCTATTAAAATATAATTAAAAATTAAAAAAAAATTACACTAGCGTTATGAAGTCCTTACACTGCTGTATAAATATAAAAGCTATGAGCATGCAAGCCTACAAGTCCTATAAGATCCGCTAACATTGCAAGCTGAAAGGAGAATCCCATCAAACCTAACAAGGCCATGGGCACGAAAAGCTGTCTAACAATTGGTTCAATTAGTTCTGTAATAAAAATTAATTCGAATCTTACACTTTTGAGCAACCACAAAAAGTCTTACCAAGAAAAGTTGCCCACAAATCTATGTGATAGGTGAAGCAATCCAAAAAGAAATTATTTAAATGGTCATTCAATTTTAAGCCAATTGGACTTCCCTTAAGAGCTCCTAAAAGCTGCCTTAGCCGCTGAATGACAAACTAAACCGCGAATGAATAAAAATAGATGTATGTAATGGTTTCAAAAAATCAAAAATTTTAAGTTTAAGTTAAATTTTACTTACGTGAGAGATTTGAATAAGATCGTCACCTGGTTTTGTTATCAAAAGCAAGAGTATGATCATTAAGACCAGGCCCAATATTTTATCCAAAATAATATTAGCCGTTCTTTTCCTGAAACATCAATATGTATGCGTACTTTTAGCAAAAGATAGATAAATATTTTCTAACTGACCGTGTGGACTTGATCATCTTCCAATTTGTATACTGTTCATACAGAACCAATTTTTTGAAGAACCAACATATTGGCGGATATTCTACAGCAGCAAAAGATCTGTGAATGCATTCCCATATAAATGATAGCAGAAGGGCAAGAATTGTATGCCGACTAACAGCCTTATTTGGCTTATTTTGGAATGAGACAAGTAGATCATATAACATTCGAGTGTCTCCAGGATTTTGGTCGTACTTGCATTTTTTCTGATCTGGATAGTGTAATTGCACAATTTTCTTTGAATCATAAAGGCAGACAATTGGAACCGTTGTACTGGGAGTCTTAATATTAAGTTTAGTTAAATAAATTGATGGATGATGCGAGTCATAGGAAAAGATCATGGACACATCTTTATTTATTTTCTTTCCCAATGGCACAACATAGCCCAGATGTCTTAATTCATTTTGATTTTCATCTGAGACGACAAAATATGAAATAGACTTTTCGGTTATTTGTATTTCACCAAAAATTTCACATTCTTTTTGCTTGTAAAAAACATTTTTTGGTAGAAAAATTTTCACAACACTCATGTTTTGTTTTTAATTTTGTACTTAGTTTGACAACTTTGTTTTTCTGACGTTTAGAATTAATAACCTAGGGGCATTCACTGGGCTAGTGACAACTTAGTCAAGTCATTCTGATTGGCTAAGTGCATTTTTTTCTTATTTTATGTATACATTTTTTGCATCCATTTTAGTTATTTTTTTTAAATAAGAAACGAGTGAAATGAGGGAAGAACATTCTGTACAATTGTAGTACTTTCATACAATTGAATTTCTATGAGTTCAATAGTACTATTTTTTTTATATTTATTATAAAAACTAAATTTATTGGTTTATGGAAAGAAAATAAAGTATTATCAAAATATTTTAAATTCCTTTAAAATAGTTTCTATTTAGATACATTTCTAGTTGTTGCAATATTTCAAAAACATAAACTGAAATGTCATTGTCCTTCGGGACGTCCGAAATTTAGTGTTCAATGATTGTATTTATTCATTTGGAGTCTAGGTGTACACGATTTCTTCATTAAGATCAATCAGGCAGTACTCAAATCTGGGACTACACATTAGTGGGCCAAAAAACATAGTACATGGTGGAATCGACTGAGAGAAGATCAGTTGGTCAAAACGATTTAATTTTAAGATTTTTCAATATTGAACGAACTGTCAAAAGTCTTGCAATAGCATTTATGGCTGAAACACATACACGCTTCAGCTTCGGCTTCGTCTGCGTTACGTTAGGCTTGTTTCGAGGTTGCTTTGAATGACATTTCTATTATTTCATCCCTCCAAAGAGCAAATATTCTGTTTGTTGACATATTTTTACAGCTGATGAGCTGTCAGACAAAGCAAATGTTCAGATAATTGAACTAGAGCTTCCGATTGGAGTCACATTACGTTCAAGCTTCATTGTGATAGCATGCATTGAATTCCTATGGCTGAACTCGTAAACGTCAGGCGAAGCCGAAGCTGAAGCGTGTTTGTGATTCAGCCATTTATTAGGTGATAATTACCAATTTTCTATCAAAAAAAAAGATTTCCGTCTATGTGGTTGGTTGATTTTATCGAAATATTAAACAATTTATTGGTAGAAAATCGGCTGATTGCCGAACATTTTCTGTCTTCCTCTTAAAAACAATTTTAGAAAACAACAACTTGGTAGACTATAAAAGGTCGTAAAAAAACGTTTAAAAAATACAAATAAAAAAAGGAAAGCAATAATAAAGCAGGCAATATAACGACTAAAGGACAAACTATAAAAGACATAACTTAGCATATGCGCGCATAAGTAAACGTGCGAATACAAAGAATCTCAATACGAGTGAACATAATGGAGACTAGCTCCGTTTCGTTCAATTTTTCTCAGTTTCGTTAACTTAAGCAAGAGCGTTCCCAGTCCCTCGCCGCATAAGTAAAATCTGACATGTAGATACGTGAGCAAAATTGCATTATGGCTACCCGCAGTAATTTCACAAACTTAAGTGAATTTTCGTTGGGTTTTTGACATAAGCTTATGCCTATTATAGCTGCGCCTTAACTTGGCGGCTCTGTATATGAAATCTATGGTATTATCATGGAGCTGTTTTTTAACGTTCGCCGTACCAAGGTTTATATACAATATTTAAGTAAAAAAATACTGCACTAGCTAATGTCACCATAGCCGATAGGTACCACCCCTCCATAATATAGCGACGACAGTATTATAGATTTTATATATATTATGTTTTTATACAAGTTTTATTTTAATAAGTAATGAAAATAACTAACAAAATTCTACAATAATTATAATACATGAGGTAAAGAAGAATCTAAGCAAAAACAAGTATGTTAGGATGAGAATGAAAAATTATGGAATGTCCGTGATTTTATGTTCCCGCCAGAATCTGTCCCTTCACAATGACCCTCTGCGTCCAGGGCTGGTACGTGAGGTCTTCTGTCATTCCGTAGGTCAGGGATGTCGTACCCTTAGGGTGGTAACACCTCCCCTTTTAGCTGGTGGTGAGGGAGGAGAATATCTCTTTGTTGCTCTACGCTTTCTATTCGATCGTCTCTGGATAGACGGTGGAGTGATGATTGCTTCTCGCTGATCCGAACCACTTGGATTGTTGTCCCCAAGCTCCCAATCAAATCTTCTGCTATGTTGTGGGCACTCCTCTGAGGCAACTGCTACAGGCTGTGAACTTTGGCTGGCGGCTATCTCCGGACTTTGGAGTTCTGGAATTGGTTTCATGTTGAAATCTTGCAAAAGTGTTGAAAGAGGTATTTGCGCTGTTGGTGTCGATGACGTCTGTGTGGATGATCTCGGTCTAATTTGATTTGTGTGAGACCGCACTAGTCTATCTCTTGTGTTGATGCGAACATTATAGTTGACTGCTCCAACTCTCTCCAGTATTTCACCTGGAATCCACCTGCTTTTGTTTGAGCGATACAGCTTGACGAAAACTGCATCTCCTACAGCGAATGATCTGTGCTTTGCTCCATACTGTCGATTGAAACTCAGGTTTTGTTTTTTATTGATGACTGGCTGGTTCAACTTTGGTTGAATTAGAAGATCCAACGATGTTCTGATTTTTCTGTTATACATTGCTTCAGCTGGTGACGTACTGTTCGGCGTGTTGCGGTTTGGAGTTGTCCTATACATGAATAAGAACTGTTGCAGAGCTTCCTGCATGGTTACCTCCCCTTTAAGTTTTTGAAGAGATCGTTTGAGCGTGCCGACAAATCTTTCGGCTTGCCCGTTCGATTGGGGATGAAACGGTGCAGTTTTCATGTGAAGAATACCTGCTGATTCACAGAAATTTTTGAACTGGTGGCTGCAAAACTGAGTGGGGCATATCCTTACATTGCCATTGGCTTTACGAACGGCAACTATGGGTGCTGCCCACTCCGAAAAATCTATCGGCGTTATAACACCCAATCGTTCCAGTCGGTTCAATTCTTCTTCGACTTGCTGAAGTTCTGCATACGGAACTGGTCGTTTCGCTCGATATATTGGTGTAGCATTCTCTCTCAGGTATAATTTTGGCCTGAATTTAGTGCAATGACCCAGGGCTTCAGTGAAAATGTCTGCAAATTCTTTTTTTATCTTCTGTATATGAACGTCTATAGAAATTGTTGATGTTGATGTTAAACGGAGTATTTTGGATATGTTACTAAATGGCTGATCCCATAGACGAAATTCGTCTATCCAATTTATTCCAAAAAGATTTAAATTTGGAAGGTCAGCTACACGACAAGACAGTTTTGATGTTTTATCACCCAGTTTAACATCTGCAATGAAAGAACCAAGCATGGTAATTATTCTACCCTGAGCATCAATTACCGATTCTGAGTTGTTGTCCAAAAAAAGCTTAGGGCTCCCCAACTTCTCCCAATTATTCTTCGATAGAATTGTGACGTCAGCTCCAGTGTCTAATTGAAGATTGACTGCTAATCCATTTATATGAACTTCTATAAATTTGCGATTTGCGTTTTGAAGTGTGTTGACTGCAACTACATTTGATTTTCGTTGTCTTTTGTTGGATTTGCCTTTGGGTCTTGATGATTGTTGATTGGTGTTTGCTTTGGCAAAGCAAGAACAGTAACCCTCTTTGTGACCAGTACGCTTGCATGATGAGCATTGGTGGTTCTTGAATGAGCAGTCTGCAGCAAAATGCATACCACCACATCCCCAGCATGGTGTACGCGGCAATGTCTTGATAGATGTGGAACTGCCTGATGTGGGATGACTGATGGGTAGAGCATTGTTGTTCGGCTGTTTCTTTCTGCCGTAAGAAACTGCATTTGCTTTGAGTGGTGCAGTTTCGAGCAATTGAGAATCTTGCTTTAGTGTTGCAATTCTCTGACATTCCAATAGCAAGTTCGAAAGCGTAATTTTTGTTTCGTCTCCTGATTGCAGCTATGCAAGTAATCTTGTTCGGACATCTGAGTCACATGAAGCATGCAACCCTTTGACAAAAATTAAGCACTTAAATTGCTCACTTGTCAGCTTTCCAAGTTGAAATTGCTTACAGCTCTTATTGACTCTACTAGTGTAAGCTGTGTAGTCTTCACAACTGCTTTTTGTGATTTGTAAGCAGTGGAAGCGCGGGTTAAAGATTGTTCATCGCATTGACGACCTACTATAGCGATGACACAACAGGAGGCAATGACCAGCGCAACTATGATCTACTTCAACGAATACTGATGACACAACAGGAGGCAATGACCAGCGCAACTTCGATTTGTGTTATTGTTTTTATTTATTTATTTTAATGCTGACATATTTAAATGTTATTGATTGACATAATTTGTATATATTTTGATTTGTAAGGAAATTATTATTATATGTAATCGATACTTTGCAATAAAAATTGTATTATGTGTAATGAATAGTTTAAGTATAAAAGAGACATAATTGTCAACAATAAATGCATTCGTCAGTAACAACCAACCATACCAAGGTGTTTTTATTTACGAATCTCCACAAGAACAAGTTCAAGTGCTTGGATCTTGATTCCTCTTAATCTTATTGTTTATGTACAGTAAGAAAAGTCAATAATTGTATTGAACAATTTGACTTTACAAAACATTTGGTGACCCCGACTTTAAATCGTCAACCTAAAGATTTGGTCAGCGACACATTACGTTTTACTAGCATCAATCCATAAAAATCTGACAAGAAGGTTCACAATGGAAACCTGGACAGAAAAAACAACCCCCGAGGGAAAAGTAAAAACACCTGAGGAAGAAGAACAAACATCGCACGAGGTGCTTACTCTCATGCGTCGCCAAAAGGAACTAATGAACTCATTATCCCGGCTCATTAACGGTCGAGTTAAGGAAGAAGTTCCCATTCAATGCCTGGAGGCAATGAATAAACTCTGGAGCCAAATTGAAGAACTACATTATTCAATTTGGGAGAAGTGCGAAAACCCACTTACAGAAGGTTACGACATGAACTCTTATTCAGAGTTTGAAATAAAAATTCTGAAGAACCGATCGTCACTAAAAGGACCTACCAATAATACAAGGAATGATCATCTGTCAGTGCAGCTCCCAAAGATGACAATCCCGAAGTTTGACGGCGATTATCTAAAATGGCAGACGTTTTCTGACATCTTCACCAAGATGATACACCACCAAGATTTACCGCAAATACAAAAAATGTGGTATTTAAAAACAAATGTGTCTGGTGATGCAGAACGCCTGCTAAGGCACTTGGAACTGACAGAGGAAAACTACACGATCGCATGGAAGACTCTTCAAGACCGATTTAGCAACAAAAGGGCCCAGACGTTGTCCCTTATTCAAAAAATTTTGGGTTTGCCGCAGCAAAACTCCGAAGTAAAAACCATGAGAGAGTTTCATGATACAATTCATGAATCTTTGGCAGCTTTGAAGGCTCTCAGCATCGATACAGATTCGTGGGCTCCTCTGCTCATTTATCTATTAACAAAGAAGTTAGATCGACAAAGCCATCTACTATATGAGCAATCTGTCAAGAACCCTCGAGAACTTCCAACAATAGAAGAATTCCTCAAATTCTTGAAGAGCCGTTTTGAGGCCCTAGAAGCTGTTGGGGGAAAAGACCGAACCAAGGTGGTATCCAACATTGCTACCTCCAACATCGATAACTGCAAGGTATGTGGCAATAAGAACCACCCAATTTTTTATTGCGAAAAGTTCCTGAAGATGTCAGCCGCTGAGAGATTAAGATGGACGCAAAGACAACGATTATGCGTGAATTGTTTCAAGGCCGATCACACAGCAAAAACATGTGTGTCACGAAGCTGCTCCAAGTGCACAGGCAAGCATAACACCCTGTTGCACTTGGTACCAAAAATTCCGCGTCCATCCAACGCACCTACTGGCGCAACTACTTCAGAGACTACAACTGCTAAACTTAGCACAACGAAGACTTCAGAGATTACAACTGCTAAACCTAGCACAACGAAGACTGAGGCTTCGGCACCAATGACGGTAGCTACGATTCAAAAGCTTAATGACAACCAGGACTACGTGCTGTTGGCTACAGCAAGAGTTATCATCACCGCAAACAATGGGCAATCCTGTGTGGTCAGAGCGATTTTAGACTCAGGTTCATTGATCAATCTGGTATCAGAGAGGCTTATCAAACGCCTATCTTTATCACCCAAACCATCATCTCTATGTAGCGAAGGCATCGGACGAAGAACACGAAGCTCCACACAACGAGTCAACATCAAACTTCAATCGTCAATTGGAAAGTTCAACTGCAGAGTGGAAGCATTCATCCTTCCAAGCATCGCGTCACCTCAACCTACGCAGAATCTGGATACAACAACCTGGTCCATTCCTGAAAACATCAATCTCGCAGACCCAAACTTTCATCAATCCGACAAAATTGATGTTCTGCTTGGAGCAGAATTGTATCATCAACTCATACGTCCAGAACAAATACGAATTGGTGACAAGATGCCATTGTTACAGAACACCGTCCTTGGTTGGGTTGTGGCAGGAAAAATTGAAAACGTAGCTTACAACAATGCCACTTGTGCAATCTTCTGCGAAGACGATTCTACTAATGACCTCATTGAAAGGTTCTGGAAACTGGATGACTTCGAAGACTCGCCAAGATCCATGACGACAGCCGAGAAATTCTGTGAAACACATTTCACTCAAACAGTAACCAGGTCTAATACCGGCCGCTTTGAAGTTCGACTACCATTCCGAGAAAATGGTGAAGCCTTGGGTGACTCAAGGCAATTAGCACTCAACCGTTTTATGTCATTAGAAAGACGACTAAACAAAAACCCAACATTAAGGAGCGATTATATCAAATTTATGGACGAATATGAAGCATTTGGACACATGGAACAAATCATTCCAAACCGATATCCCAAAACCTCACTTCTTCATCCCTCATCACTGTGTACTTAAACCTGATAGCAGCACAACAAAACTACGTGTTGTCTTCGACGCATCGGCTAAAACCTCTACGGGTCTATCTCTCAATGACATACTCCATACTGGACCCACAGTTCAAAGTAAACTTTTCTCGATCCTACTCCGATTTCGAATGCATAAATTTGTGTTTACAGCAGACATCGAAAAAATGTACAGACAAATTCTCGTTCATGAAGAGGATCAGAATTATCAACTCATCGTGTGGAGGCAGCAGCCATCAGAAGACATAAAATACTACAAGCTCAAAACCGTCTCTTACGGAACCTCAGCCGCCCCCTATTTGGCAACCAAATGCCTGCAGTTTTTAGCCTCTCAAAGCAAGCTAACACATCCAATAGGAAGCCAAATCCTATTAGAGGATTTCTATGTAGACGACTGCATCAGCGGATCCAACAGCATCACTCAGGCAAAGGAAGCTCAAAAACAACTAAGGTCAATCCTGGACAACGCCGGATTTAAACTTCGAAAATGGTGTGCAAACCATCCCCAATTGTTGAATGATATTCGCCCGGAAGATCAGGAAATCTGCCTTGACTTCACTGACGCAAGCCACTGCACCATAAAAACACTTGGACTCGTTTGGCAACCTAAATCAGATGAATTATGGGGGAGGGCTCAAATAAATGATACTTCATCAATCACCAAACGTGTGGTAAGTTCAGAGCTCGCACGAATATTCGATCCATTGGGACTATTTGGCCCCGTTGTAGTTCAAGCCAAAATCTTCATGCAAAAACTTTGGCATTCAAAACTTTCTTGGGGTGACGAGCTTCCACAACACCTCAAAGAAGAATGGTTCAGCTTCAGGAAGGACATAGCAGATCTCGACCAAGCGAAAATTCCCAGACACGTTTTCAAGGGAAACCCTACGTCTATACAGATTCATACGTTCGTGGATGCTTCAGAGCGAGCCTATGGAGCTGCGGTATATTTACGTTCAACATACCAAGATCGAACAACTATCAACAGGCTACTGTGTGCAAAATCGCGTGTAGCCCCAATAAAACAACAAACACTTCCTCGACTCGAACTATGCGCTGCAGTATTAGGAGCTGAACTCACCCGCAGAGTACGAGAAGATGTGCGACTTCCAGAAGCGGCAGTATTTTTTTGGACAGATTCCCAAATTGTTCTTTCCTGGATAAACTCAACGTCATCTTCATATCACACCTTCGTAGCAAATCGAATCGCAAAAATACAAGAACACTCATGGGGAGCCCTGTGGCGTCATGTGCCATCAAAGGAAAATCCCGCAGACTTGCTCTCTCGAGGAATATCTGCACGAAACTTCATGTCTTGTCACATGTGGCTTTATGGACCTTTCTTTTTACATGGAAATGAATCAGCGTGGCCACAAATATCTCCAAGGGAACAAGAACCTCATTCAAATCTTGAACGAAAAAGAAAACACATTGTTGCTATAGCACTACAAGACGATCCTCCAAGTCAATTCATCTACAAGATACAACATCGAAATTCATTCAAGTTTCTACAAAATACCATTGGCTATATGCTCCGGTTCATCAAAAGGGCCAAGAAACTCAAGGTGAATCCGGAGGGACAGAAGGCGCTTTCACCCAAGGAACTTAACGAATCTCTCATGACTATTATAAGACAGATACAATCCATTGAATTCAAAGGCGAAATTCAAGATCTTAAAAGAAATAAGGGCCTATGCAAATCTAGTGCATTTATAACTCTGGCACCATTTTTAGACGACAACAACGTTCTTCGAGTAGGAGGACGACTAGAAGCTGCATCAATATCATTTGATGCAAAACATCCAATATTACTCCCCTACAACGAATCAATTACAAAGTTGCTTTTCAAATTTAAACATGACTCACACAATCACTGTGGACCGCAAACCTTATTATCCATTCTTAGACAACAATTTTGGCCAATTAAGGGGAAGATCACAGCTCGACACACAGTTCATAACTGCATTAGATGTACAAGAACCAGACCAAATCTAATGACCCAAATAATGGGTAATCTTCCTGCCGACCGAGTTACTCCAAATAGACCATTCCTTATCAGCGGTGTAGATTTCTGTGGACCTCTGTGGGTGCACTTCAAAATCAGAGGTAAGAAACCACACAAGGTTTACTTAGCAGTGTTTTGCTGCTTCTCAACTAAGGCAGTGCACTTGGAAATAGTAACAGATTTAACCACTGAAGCCTTTATTGGGGCCGTGAGAAGATTCATTAGTAGAAGAGGAAGAATCCAGACGCTATATTGTGACAATGCAACCAATTTCGTCGGAGCCAAAAATCAGCTTGCCGAGCTCAAGGATATATTACACACAACAGAAGCAAGAGAATCCATCATCAAGGCCAGCAGCGATAAGGGAATAACCTTTAAGTTCATTCCACCAAGAGCCCCCCACTTCGGCGGATTATGGGAAGCAGCAGTCAAATCAGCGAAACATCTCCTACTCCGAACAGTATCTACAGCCTCATTAACCCATGAGGAACTAGAAACTGTGGTCATCGAAATAGAGGCAATTCTGAATTCAAGGCCACTAACTCCACTGTCAACTAACCCAAATGATCTTGCCGCACTTACACCTGGACATTTCTTAATAGGAGAACCTCTTACCGCACAAATTGACCCCGATATAGTTCCAGAGACCAAAAATCTAAGAAATCGGTGGAGTACCATCTGCTACCTTAAACACGAATTTTGGAAACGATGGTCAACAGAGTACCTCAATCAACTCTAACAAAGAAACAAGTGGAACACGAGCCAACAAAATATAAGAATTGGTGACCTAGTCATCATAAAGGAAGATAACATTCCAACCCTCAAATGGCCGTTGGGAAGAATTGTCGACATCTTTAAGGGACAGGATGACATAGTTCGAGTGGTTAACGTAAAAACACAGTCAGGAATATTAAAACGACCTATTCATCGTCTAGCTCCACTCCTTGACGATAGCGAAGATGTCAACCAGGAACAGGAAGATGAGGACACACAAGCAGAAACATCACCAAAACGACGGAAAACATGCAATACTTCATTAATCACAACGGTAATTCTATCATTATTCTTGCTTCCAATGGTTATTGCATCACCGATAAACATTACAAGATTCAAAAACAATCCTGGACTATACTTCGAAAATCTTGGCTCCACCAACCTGATTGCAAACGAATGGAACCTAGTCACATACTATGACCTAGCACCCATCCGAGCTGAGCTTGAGGCATTCAACAACGGAACAAAGGCTCTCCAATACTTATGTAATCAACTACAGCTTAGAACAACATGTAATGCGATGGTTACCTACCTAACGAATATGAAGATATCACTCCAAGGAGACACCAACTTAATCTCAAGACATCGAAGTACTAGAGCAGCAATAAACGTTGTGGGAAACGTAGCTCATACGTTATTCGGGCTACTGGACTCTGACTATGCAGAAGAATTGTCTAAAACAATCGACCATATAAACAATAATGAGGCTCTTTTATTATCGATGTTAAAAAATCAAACGTCTGTCATCGACTCAACCATCAACATAATAAAGCATGATCAGCTGAAGGTTCGAAATCGCATAAACATGCTTCAAAATCAAGCCAACGAGATTATTGGAAGAATCGGAAACACAACTGACCAGCTTAGAGTATTTCAAATCTTCACTACACTCGCAATGCAACTAATGATGATGGCATCTAATCTTCAAAGGATCGAAGGCACGATTCTTAAGACACTAACGGATGTACACTATGGCAACATCAACCCTCTACTGCTCTCACCTACTCAACTTAAGGCTGAAATCATGAACATAAAAAATCATTTACCACTGTCACAAAAACTACCATTCGAGCAAGAAGATTTGCTCCAATTCTACAAAATATCAACAACGAAGGGTGGTTCCGCAGGAAAACACTTAATTTTCGTAATCACCATTCCACTCGTTGAACAAGAAGCTATTCCAAATAACACCAGTTCCTTTGATACTAAACAACACGCTTCTGAAAATCAATCCAGCCATAGAAATCCTGGCCATAAACCGTCATAGAGACCAATATTTTCCAATGACTTCATCAGAATTCAAGGAGTGCAACAAAGGAAAGGAAATGCAGTTTTTCTGCTCAAACCGAAAGGCAAAATATCACTCCGGTTCACAAGCGTTCAACTGTGAATTCTCTCTTTTTATCAACGACACCGCAACATCATGTAACATTGTTAAATCCATCAACAACATTCTATGGACCTAGTTGAACAATAGAAATCAATGGATATTTGGAGCACTTAAAAATATTCAACTTACAGCTGTATGCAAAACCGAAACCCTTCAAATGGAGCTCTATGGAGCTGGACTGCTCTCAATCGAGAACGATTGCAGAATCCGGAACAATCTGGTTACAATTCAAGGAACCCAGATGACCATAAGCAATGTACATTCATCCTTCATAAGTTTTGGAAACTTATCAGCAATAGCGAAGCCTAGTGATGTTCACGCAGCTTTAGATCTAATCCCAATTTTCAACAACACTCACGTTGACTCACTAACAACACTCCAAACTCAGCTGTCGACATTGCAAAATCAGAATCTCGCAAACCTCAACGAAAAAATATTTACTAACAACATTCACCATTACACAATCAGCTATCTGGCTTTAATCATAGCAGTCTGTCTTGGGATCATATTTCTGTTCAGAGCTCGGAAGCAAGGGACGTCAAACGAAATTCCCCTTCCTTTACCGCACAAGACTCAATACAACGTCTCAGAGGTATAATTCTTGAATGAGTACCCATTCAACGCGGGGAAGAATGTTCATCGCATTGACGACCTACTATAGCGATGACACAACAGGAGGCAATGACCAGCGCAACTATGATCTACTTCAACGAATACTGATTGTTTTGTAAAGTCAAATTGTTCAATACAATTATTGACTTTTCTTACTGTACATAAACAATAAGATTAAGAGGAATCAAGATCCAAGCACTTGAACTTGTTCTTGTGGAGATTCGTAAATAAAAACACCTTGGTATGGTTGGTTGTTACTGACGAATGCATTTATTGTTGACAATTATGTCTCTTTTATACTTAAATTATTCATTACACATAATACAATTTTTATTGCAAAGTATCGATTACATATAATAATAATTTCCTTACAAATCAAAATATATACAAATTATGTCAATCAATAACATTTAAATATGTCAGCATTAAAATAAATAAATAAAAACAATAACACAAATCGAAGTTGCGCTGGTCATTGCCTCCTGTTGTGTCATCAGTATTCGTTGAAGTAGATCATAGTTGCGCTGGTCATTGCCTCCTGTTGTGTCATCGCTATAGTAGGTCGTCAATGCGATGAACAAAGATCGACTCCGATTGTCCAAATATTTTGCTAAGTTTTTCGATTGTAGTACTAAAATCGAAACTAGAAGGTGTATTGGGTAAAATTAAATTTACATACCGGGAGTACTCTGATGCACCCAACTTTCTTAAAAGTAGTCGAACTTTAGCATCCTCTGTTAACGCTCTTGCATCTTCTTTAAACGTGGTCGCGAAACGTTCGAACCACTGTGCAAATGTGACTCCGTTCTCTTCATCGTAATGAAAATCTTGGATGTTTTTTGCTAGCACCTCCATCGTATATTCTG
Organism: Eupeodes corollae; assembly: GCF_945859685.1. Lineage (NCBI taxonomy): Eukaryota > Metazoa > Arthropoda > Insecta > Diptera > Syrphidae > Eupeodes > Eupeodes corollae. The sequence goes on from NC_079148.1 coordinate 79,921,173, forward strand.
CGGTCGATCTTTCCTTCTTCATATTAAATATGTTCTCCGAGAGGCGCTCCATGAGGGCAGATTGATTAGTCATCATCACTTGGAAGAACGATATGAAATCTTGAGGAATCTGCGGCGGTGGTGGTGGCATTTGGAGGTTAGGTTGAAGTGGATTTTGTGGCGCAATTTGTTGTGGAGGTCGCTGCTGTTGCTGAAGACGTTGTTGCATAGGAGGCTGTTGCTGTAACTGCTGCTGTTGTTGTGGTGGAAGCTGGTTTGGAGGAGGCTGATGTGGCCGTTGATTTGAGTCTGGCATGATGGTTCTTTAATTTTATTCAACGAATCCTCGTCGCCACTATTATGTTTTTATACAAGTTTTATTTTAATAAGTAATGAAAATAACTAACATAATTCTACAATAATTATAATACATGAGGTAAAGAAGAATCTAAGCAAAAACAAGTATGTTAGGATGAGAATGCAAAATTATGGAATGTCCGTGATTTTATGTTCCCGCCAGAATCTGTCCCTTCGCAATGACCCTCTGCGTCCAGGGTTGGTACGTGAGGTCTTCTGTCATTCCTGAGGTCAGGGATGTCGTACCCTTAGGGTGGTAACAATATACAACGTTGGAGGTATATTTCAACTTGTTTTTTGTATGACTTCTTTTTCGTTATTTTGCCAGACGGTGACATCTTAGTTCTATTAATTTTACAGTTTTTAAATTCTTGCAAAATTATCAATTGACAAAATTATTTCGTGGAAATAACTTTTTGTTTTCACTAAACTATAAAAAATTTGAGGCCGATGATGATTTCGCCTGGAAAAAATAATAGAAAGAAGTTACTTTAACTGTTATTCAAGCGTAAGGATCAATTTTTTTGAATGCAAATAGGCCTTTTTGGATTTGTTTATAAGTTTGTTAGATGATTTATATTCGATACTAAACAAAATTTTTAAAATTCATTCGTGGATTACATTATACTCTCTTTGAAAAACGACGGTTGAAATTGCAAAAATTTTAAACTCTTCGAACAAGTATTGTGAATGTAAGTATTTATTTCGTTACATTCACGCATAAGGAAGAAACAAGATGTAGAAAAAGATAAACTTATTCGCGTTTTGATGCACTATTTTTAAGAATATGTAAGAAGTAACCAATCATTTAGAGAACTCCAAAATTAATTAAACGGATGGGATCAGTGACAGCTGAAACAATAAGAAACCAACTTATAGAAGCAAGTCTTCCTGGTAGTAGTCCACGAAATGTACCATTTTTTAACCAAGACAAACATTATACAAAAACTTCCCTTTGCAAACAAACACTAACACCGTTCTTATTGGAATAACGTTCTGTGGTCGGATAAAGCGAAGATCAATTTGTTTACTTCCGATGGAAAAATGTATGTGAGAGTGCCAAAAGACAAGAAGTTTAACTCAAAATACACAAAGTGAGGCACGGTGATGGGAACTCAATGATTTGAGCGTACTTTTCAGCATCTGGAGTAGGTCCAATATTTTGGATCAGAGATAAGATGTGCAATCTTGAACTCAATTATGGTAACATTAACTGGGGAGGTGCTAATCAAATGGGAATTTATGCAGGATAATGACCTGAATCACCCCTACAAATTGGCTAACAAATACTTACAACAAAACAAAGTCAATGTTATGGAATGGCCATTACAATCCCCCAGCCTAAACCCAATTGAACACTCATGGGGCATCCTAAAGCGAAGGATCGGAAATAGTAAAGCCAACAAGAAAAAGACGAGTTATGGTGGAAAATTCAAAAGGAATGGTATTCTATTTACGTAGAGACATGTGCCGAATTGGTGAATTCGATGGGGCGAACAGTGGAGGAAATTATTAATAATAAGAGTGCCACTACAAAACACTCAAAGAATTTGAAATACTTTAACCGTTAAGTTACTTTCTCGCTACAAAAAGAGTACCATTCTAATTTTGTTTTTTATCATTATTTCCTAGTATTATATTTAAAAAAAAATGGTTGTATTTAAGCAATAAGCTGTTCAAAATTTGCCTACTCTTCACAAATACCTTTTTCTGTGTTAAAAAGAATGAACACGAAGCTTGTTCCTATTATTGTTTCCAACACTGTATGCTAGATATAGACTACTAGCAGACTAATTCCACCTCTTTAGCTATACTAGCTCTTTTTTAGGTTTGGTGGAAAAATTATAATTCATTTTCCAAAGAAAAAAAGGATAAATATGTATGTTTGACAAAATACAAAAATCAAGTTTCTCCATACTTCTGCTGAACCAACAGAAGGGCCAGTAGCGTTAAGCAAAGGCCCATATCTAATGGGTTGTGTCTTTATGATCTCTGCAACAAAAATGTGAGAAAAATGGCCCAACCCAGATGATTAACAACAACTAATCCAACTGATAAATCAAAAACATTTGCTATTTTTTTTTAAATCTGTTTAATTCAATATTAAAAAAGATTAGTCGTTTATAAATGAACAAATCATGTATTTAAGATGGCGCTACAATTCTGTGTGAACTGGGGCCTCACCCAATAAACTTCTCCATGTAGTTCGGTCCATTGCTAGATGTCTCCAGTTTCACACTCCAAGTTTGGTGAGGTCACTCTCCACTTGTGCATGCCACCTGATTCGCGGTCTTCCTCTACTGCGCTGTCCTGTGGGTGTGGAATCGAAGACTTTCCAGGCCAGAGCATTGGTTTCCATGCGCTCTACGTTACCCAGCCATCTAAGTCGTTGGACTTTTACCCTTCTGGCTTAGTCTACGTAGCTGTACAGCCCGTACAGCTCGTCGTTCCATCTTTTAAAACCTTTATGGAGCAGCGTGAATTCTCCATGGTAATCCTGCACAAACGGACGAGCTATAACTAGACATGGCTCTATACAGGTCGTCCCTGTAGATGCTGTCATGTGCGGCTTTGAAATCGATGAAAAGATGGTGGGTGTCGATTTGGTGTTCTTGGGTTTTTTTCAGGATCTGCCGTAATGTGAATATTTGATCGACTGTGGACTTTCCTGGTCTAAAACCACACTGTTAAGAACCTATCCGGTTGTTGGCGATGGGCTCTAGACGTTCACATATTACGGCAGAGAAAATTTTGTAAGCGATGTTAAGTAGACTTTTTCTTCTATAGTTAGTGCAGTTTAGAGAGTCTCCTTTTTTCAGGATCGAGCAAACAATACTGAGGTTCCATTCATCGTGCATGCTTTCTTCCGACCATATCTTACAGATAAGTTGGCGCATGCTCCTAACCAACTTATCTCCAGCTGCTTTAAAGAGCTCAGCATTCAAGCCATTCACCTTCGGTTCTAGGTTTCTGCACTTGTGAATTTCGTTTCACCTGTTCATAAAACTTTGAACTTTATTCCTACTTTTGAACCTCTCAACATCTTCGACCACACGCTTCTCATGGTCTCTCTTTTTCCTTCTGAGAAGTCGGTGTTCCTCTCGCCTCTTCTGCTCATAGAGCTCATGAGCAGCTCTCATCTTTTTATGCAGCGCTGCTTTGCGTCCCTGGTGTTCGGCTGCCGACATTCCTCATCAAACCAGGGGTTCCATGTTGGTTGTTGCTTAAAACACAGCATTTCAGAGGCGGCTTCTCTGATTGCATCTTGCATCTTACAATAAGAAACTGCATATAAAACGCCATATCTGCATTTTGCGAACTGAATTTCTTAAAGCTTCAATGAAAATAGTTGGTGAAAGGATCTTTTAAGATAAGAATGCATATTAGATAAATATTGCCATTTTTTGACATAAAACAACAATAAATGATAAAATTGTATGAGGTATTATTTTTGTTATTTTAGTATTAATAATAACAACTTGGCGTTACTCCGATTTCGATATACACATGTTTATTTAACAATATCCCTTTATCTTTATCATAGAGGTTTAAACAAATTTGAAATTGTTTACAAAACATCGATTTGTTTCTGTTTCCGATTTTGTTGTTTTCATTCAAATTTATATCGATTAAAAATATTATTCTTGATGTTTATTTTTGTTTGCCATTTACGAAAAATATGAAATAGAATTTATTTATTGAAACAAAATTCTTCAATTTTAAAAGAAATACGAAAATCGTATGTTACCTACACGTAACTCAAAAAACTATTATGAATTAGTTTTAAATATCTAGATTTTCAAGTTTTTATATTTATCTTCATATAGTATAAAGTTGTAAGTCACTAGCCCCTATTTCTCAACGGACTACACTAATTTTGCCAAAACCTTTGGTAACATTTCCCACAATATCATTTGCATTAAATTCAAAGCTCTTGTCTTTCCATCAAGATTTGCTTTATGGTTGCGATCATACTTACAGAATCGAATCTTCACATCTGGGGTACACCAAGGAAGTCATCTTGGGCATCTAATCTTTGTCCTTAAAGTAAATGATGCAAGTCTTATTTTAAAAGACTCTTTTCTTTTCTCTTTTAATTAAGCTTTCTTACCCATCTGTTTTTATCAAACTTCAAAATTATCTGAATCTGTTTTGTATTTAGTGTGCCAAATATTTTCTGGAATTCAATATAAGCAAATGTAAAAATATTACCTTTCCCCAGAAACGATCAACAAAAATTATAGCTTTCGAAATGAAGCTATCCAAATCGTTGATTCATCTCGGTGTTATCTGTGAAATAGAAATTTATCTCAACTCCGCATTGATCATAATCATTAACAAAGCCAATAAAACGATGGATAAAGCCTATGTAATTAAATATCTATACACCTATCGCTTTCGTAAGACATACTGTTGAATATGCTTGCCTAGTTTGGTCACCTTATTACGAAAATTTTTCCCGCCGAATTGAAAACGTTGAAAGGAGATTTATTGGTCTTACTTTACGCGGTATCCCATAGGATATCATATAACTTACCATAATGGTCTTAATCTGATTAGTCTTCAATCTCTATCTCAACTAAAGAGTGAAATTTATACTAAATCCTTTAATTTTCCGTTACAATATATAAAATAATACAAACTTTACTGTTTACATTTTACTTGTTACTATTTTTATTATTGAAAAACCATCACTTTTTTCTTCCCAGTTTAGGATTCACAACACCATAATTCTTGGAAATATGGTTAACTGGAGCCTTTTTGTTATTCTTTTGTTTAGCTGCAGCCACATTCTTTCGTATGCTACATCTTACCGAAGCAGCACCAGTTTGGTTTTTACCTAGTTGGTGGAATTTTTGTCGTTCTTCTCTAATTTGTTTTAATCTTTTCTTTTCATCCAATAGTTCCTTGTAGTTTTTGCAAGCTTTTTTTGGGGGTTTAGCACCGAGTTTAATTGCCTGGACTATTTGCATTTTCTTTTTATTCTTGGCTTGCACTCCATTGAGAGCAAAGTTGATGACTTCATGTCGTGCTCTCTTAATGTCGAATTCCATGTCGTCTTTTTTCTTTGGCAAATTATTTGAAGAAATAGTTTTTTCGTGCTCACGTTTATTGGCTTCTGGCTTCTGCTCATTTGTTTTCGGCTGTGATTTAGGTTCTTCAAATACAGTTGCCTTAAATACTGCTTTATTCTTTAAAAGCATTGCAGCACGAGTAGGGACAATCTTTAATTCTTTGTTGTCATTCATTTTATTGATAATAAATTAGAAAAATATAATAATTTAATAAAAACAATTTTATCCATGGAACTTTATAAACTTTTGTAAACAAAACATGTGTTTAGTTGAGATGGAAACTTCAAACCTTGTGCCTTTTGACAGGCAGTATTACCAGTACATATTTTTTAAATATACCAAAAAGGAATGGATGTTACCAGATTTGAATTTCCATTTCAAACTGATAGAAGTTGTTTTTCATATTTGGCGTTTTTCTTTTTTAGTTCAGAGCAGAGCTTCCATTTTTTGTTTTAGTGCTGCTATACTTGTTTTTATTGAGGAACTCATTGAATTTGTTTAGATTTAATTTACAAATTATTTATACATTTTAATAATTTTTTTTGAATTCAAGATAGGTGCTTTTTAAATAGAATAAGCGAAAAAAAGCGATTTTATGTATTGTATTCAAATGCAAATGAAATTGTACCCAAACTCGCACCTACCCCAAGTCCTTTAGTAGTCTAAGCAGGAGGCAGCATGTCGCGCATTACATACCTCTCCGTTAGTATGTCGTTCTATTCATTACGTGCGTTTTGTTCGCATTTCATATATAGTAAAGTGAGAAATTCCCAACAAAACGATCCGCAGTGGCTAGATTTTTGTATTTAAAAATTGGTACAACTGAAAGAAGATCTGTCAAAATAATAATAAAAAACTTTAAAAAGAGGGTTTGTTCGTAGACTACTACATTTACATGTGGTGTTGAAGCGAGCTTGAAGATCGCCTCAATTCTTTATATACCTGAATCGAGTTGACATTTATCTATTCTAAACTGAGATTAACCTTTTTTGGAAACATAGCAAAACATAAATATCGTTTCTATTATTTTTTCTTGCAAAATAAGCCCAGTTAGGCTAGGCGCGCACATGCAACTTTTTCGAAACCAAATAGATTGATCGTCAGTTTCCCAAACATCGCGCACATAAGCAACTCCAAAAGTAATCAACGAAATAAACCAATATACAGAAAACATTTATTCACTATTTCTATCTCATATTCAAGAAACAAAATAGTTTCAAATTTGTCCTACTCTTTTGCTTATGAAAGAAAAGAGTAGATATATTGTTAGAATACAAAATTATACAATATATATTTTTTGTTTTTTGAAAGTCAATAAAATTTTCTCGGCATGGATTTTTACGAAATGGCTCTGATATGTGCGTTTGAATTAAAAAGAAGGAATAAACCTGCAATCAAAAGGCAATATTGGGTTCACCCGTTGAACTCACAACGCCTTGTAAAAGGACAATTTCAAAAAATTTATCTAGACCTATGCTTTTTTCTATTGCGATAAAAATAAAACATCTTTCAATTTTGCTTTACTTATTTATTTTTAGTGATAGAAATATAATAGATCTTTAGTAACTAACTTTGTACTTATATGTATATGGAAAGATACATCAAATAAATGAAATTCTTATTAAACGAATTATAAAATGACCTTATTCATTTATTTATTATTATTTATTTATTCCTTTTAACTTAATAAATAATCTTATAAGAATCTCTTACTTTACATAAATACTTTAGGAAAACTGATTACTAAATCACTTATTTCATCAATCACTTGTAAGTCATAATCAAACTGCTCTTAAGCGTATATGTATCCTTCCACAATTGGAGTGGCAGGAAACCCAACTCCAACAACCGCTACCTTACGAAAAGTTTGTGTACGACCTACAGCTCTGTAAAATAAAATAATACAATTTATATACATCACATTTTACAAATAAATAATCAAATAATATTCTACTCAAAGTGACCGCTTGGGATAACTAATATATTTTAAAAGAGAAAAGAATTATATTTGTTTATTATAAAACCAAATATTTAACAGACCACCAAAAAAAAAAAAAATATTTAAAAACAATGAATTTGTTTTGGATACGATTGACACCTATTAATAAATCTTTACCTTTGTTCCAGCAATATAACCACCAGCACTGCCAAAGCTATTTTTAAATTTTCCCATTAGAATATCAACATACAGCGACCATTTGGTCCCATCGCTACCACACTATGCGTCTCATGCAAATACAAATAAGGTTTGTATTTCTTTTTCAATGCAATAACTTTGGACAATCGAACACTCCAACATACTTCACAACGGGTACTGCCTAAAGCAACGCTGTTCAAGCATCTTGTTTCTTTTAAAGTGAACTCAAATGTCGAACCGTAATCCTTGGTTAGCGATCTTTGAGAGTTACCCCCCCCCCCCCCCCCAGTGACACTGCAAATTGGGAAAGTCCAGCAATCTCGGACCTTCCGATAGACATAGCGCGAATAGAAGCTCTCGAAGGCATCGTATAGCGTAACATAGCCCTGGAAAAAATGAATTTCAAATCGTGAATTTCAAATCGATTCAAATCGTCATCTTACCTCTCGATTATTTTCTTTAGCTACTTTTGGAGCACACATCAATTGATTGATGTAGCCTAATATCCTGAGCAGGTAAAAGCCAAGATATACTAGGAAGGCTGTGTGTAGAGGAACCTTTTCGAATGAAGATTTGCTTCGATTAGGATCATCATAAAATCCTCCTCTTCCTGAAACTGCTGCTCCTGTGGGTGCTTTTCCGTTTCAGTGTTGTTTATGTTACTCTTTATTGTATACATTTAGATTTGCAGTCTGGTTGATAGCATTCGACGGCGACAGCGTTGTTTTACTCTTGACATTCTCATTTGTGAGACGCGAAACTTCATGTGAAATAATTGTGCTTTATTCCATTTTTTAAACGATGACGCACTTGATTGAAGTACATAATAATCTGAAAATAAAAAAAATTAAAAAATATGTTTTGTTTTGAGTTACAAATAATAATAACCATCGCCTTTCAGTGCATAAATACATTTGACGTTTAAAAAGTAGCAAATTAAATTATGAAAACAAACTTACGAGAAGGATATATTATTCTGCGCGTCTGAAAGTATCCTACTAGCCTCGTCACACTTTAAAGAATCATTCGACTGAAATGCACTTATACATGCATGCCAAAGAAACTATTTAGTTGCATGTGCGCGCAGTTACGTGTATCATAGTAGGATACAGACATTTTGTATGGGTTTAAGCAACCAATAAATTTTCGCAATCAATGTATGAAAGAGAAAACTAGTGAAATTGAGATGTAAGGTGGTGCTGGAAAACATTGACTCATTTTTTTTCTCTCTTGCACTTAAAGAAAATTGTTCAACTATTTAGTTGAATGTGCGCGCAGTTACCTTATGTTCCTTGTGACACAAACTAAGGAATTGGTTTGAGGTGATAGTTTAGTTTGTGTCAAAACACAAACTAAAAAGTTGCTCGAATGGGCGACCGAATGATTTCTGCATGTGCGCGGACTCTCGTATAAGTCTATAGTGCTCATATTAGAAACCAAACAGTTTCGAAACTAAAAGTTGCATGTGCGCTCCTAGCCTTAGTCCATTTTCACTAACAAAACTAAATAATATCAACAGTAATAGATTCGTTTTTTCCGCAATGGGAAACACACATGATTCCAAATGCAGAACTACTCAACGAACACAGCCATCGAGATACAAATGCAATATCAATCGTACCAACATTTGAGAACGAAATCACATAAGATCCATTCGAGGCTCGTATAAATGTCAAAAACCTATCCATAGTGAGATTCTATTCTAACTTTTATCGGTGTTATTCTCACTATGGATATTGTTTTTGTTATTCGTGTAAAATCCTACTTTACTATGGATAGATTTCCCAACAAATCACTTTTATTATCTTGTACTGTGGTTCAGAAAACAAAATGTTCTTGCTATTTCAATGGAATTTGATAGATTTTGGCATCGAACTCTTATAGAAAATGCGAGAGCATTCGTTTTTAGATTCTTATCCTTGTCATTTGGATGTGAACTACCAACAAGTTCATTTAATTCTGATCTTCACGTAACCTTTACTAAGTGGTCTTTATCCCCTCTGATCTGGCTATAATTTATAAGGTTTTTATTCATTCAAAACTTGAGTATAATTCTCATATGTGAGGTAGTGAATTGAAAAGAAAACTCTAAAAAGATAGCAAATAGCTCTCTTACTGAAAAAATTGTTACTCTTGAACTCCGCTTTAGATCTCATGTCTATCATTGTTTTATCAATGTGGAATGCTTCACAAGGATCTAAATTTCCCACTCATAACAGTTTGCCAACACTTGAATCATGCTGTTTACTTAACAGGTTGCTCGCGATGAGAGCAGCAGGCTTCTGTTGTAGGTATCATTATCTTTCATCAATAAAAACAATCAATTGAACTATTTTTGTATATTGTATATAACGTTCATTGACAAAAAAAATGATGACTGAAATGAACCGGGAAACTATTTGTGACAGAAGTCGTCTACCATTGGACTTGTATAAAATCAATGCTATTATCATGGAGCTGTTTTTTGTTAAGTTCACCGTAGCCTCAAGGTGGCGTTGGAAGTTTTATATATAAAGTTAAGTCAAAAAACTCCAATAGCTAACGTAAACGTAGCCACAAGAAACCACCCCCATTAAAAACCAATGATAATAGTACTATACATTTTAAACAAACATGTCGGTAACTTATTTGCGAAGAGGTTTCTCGGCGTGTTAGTATTAGTTACCCATGGCATAGACAAGCCTGAGTGCTTTGCCTCGTAATTACTAGAGAGAAAAACTTTCATGGACAAATCTAATGATATGACATAATAGCTAAGAAAGCAATTTTCAATTTTCACATATTCTTTAGGTATGTCAAACTAAAATGCTTAATTGTCATTCTTTTAGAATAGCAATTTTAAGAAATTTCTCCTGAAAGATAAAAAGCAACATTATATGCAACTAGTAGGTTCCAGCTTTTATTTTCATGTGATTATTTTAGATTTTCTTTTGTTAAATGTACAATTTTTACGGAAACCAAAAAGAAAATCTTAAAGAAGCTCCAACTACTCTTTCACACCATCGTATAAAAAGGATTTTTCTTGTAGTATGGCAACACAGAAACAAAAAAATAATAGTCAGCTGACAACAGAACGATTATTCTTCGTTAAATAAATTGCGTTTACATTTGTGAGTAGCTAGTTTTTCCTTACCATACCACGGCAGGCTCGGTCAGTAGCCATCGCCATCACATCATCGTGTTACAGAAAATAAATAAAAGAAAAAAAAAGAAAATTGTGCAAAAATAAATTCCAGACGCAAATTACTTATTTAAAATGATGTCTACTGATCAGAGCTCCACGATACACAATCCCCACAAAGCAATTGCTAAGGAATTAAAGTTTAAAGCTAATGAATTTCTCAATTCTCGACGAAATGCGAACAATTTATTAGATATCATTGGCCACCTCGAGGTTTGTGTGTAAAAAAAAATATTCCTTGCCTAGTTTTTTTTTTAATTTGTTTGTTTAAATTTTAATTTTAAATAATTCTTGTGTATTATAAATTATTTTGTCGCTTTCTATTCTCGTTCAAGCAATGTTTATCGCAGAAGCAACCAGTCAATTCGTGCATTCTTACACTGGAAGTTATATTCACAGAACTTCTAAAGCGACGAGAAATGTGCATTGCTATAACACCACTTAAACCAAAAGGTAAGTAAAGTCTTTGAGTGATAGTGACAGTATTTTAAGCAATATCAGCTTTTTATTAAAGCAAATGATACGAATTCACTACATGCTACAAGGCACGTTATTGATCACATTTTGTGTAATAACTTTGAGCACGTTTAATCACAAATTAGATATCAGTACATACAATTGAAGGGATTTATCTTAAATACAGATATTTTCCTTAATCACCCTTGTATCATTTCATCCTGTAAAAATTGAAAGACATTCAATTGAAGACAGGTCAGAAGTTACTTATGAGTTGTAAATCTATGCATGTTTTCATTTTTATTATTAAATCGCACATCCTTTAATTTGTTGCTGAGGAGGGGAATATACATATCTGTATAAACAAATTTAAATCCAAAGAAGCCTTCGCTATGCCAATATTCTATGAAACCGGAATGAGTTCTAACATAAAAACAGTGTTTATAAAAATAATATAGGAACCTGCAAACATAAATTGTACCTATGCTTCGTAGTAATTCTATGTGAGGTTAGGATTTTTGCAGAGAAGAGCTTGCTAGTTTTCATCTCATATACCTAGGTTATGTTGCTTATATTGCTATTGTTGTATTCCCAACTCTGCACTGTTGCAAACCAATAGCTGTTTAATCGTGCTAAAGCTACAATGTCAAACGTTTTAAAAAAAATAAGCTAGGAAGCACAGGTTTATTTACTCTCACTATTGACAATAGATGAAAAATGGAAGAAGCAAATGCTGCATATCTGGAGTAGTTTATTCATTGGTCTAAATATTTGTGATTTTTATAGATTCCATTACAGTCGAGAAATTTGAAAAAAAGCTTCAATGATAACTTAATTATTTCACCTCATAAAAATAAATAAATTAGTTGGCTCAACAGACCGCAGAGGGCTAGTGACTTACAACTTCGAACCATTCATGCGTGCGAGTCATGTCAGGGATAGGGGGGACCTACTGTTTTATGCCGAGTCCAGCTAAATGTCTATTTTGAGAAAGAAATTTTTATGAAAATAATTCCTCATGCAGCATTTGTCAATTCCTCGCTTTACTTAATTACGAACAAAAAAGCTCAACCTTTTATTTTATTGTTTTAATAAAATTCTACAAATCAATCAATAACAAAGTAAATTTGTATAAATATTTATTCTAAATTTAAGATCAAAGTCCAGAAACAAAATACAAAGAATGGCTTCAGGAGCGTTTCGAAGAGACTCTTAAACTTATTCTCGCCTGCATCAACATAGAAAAACCAAACGAAAGCTTACAAGCTTTGGTTACCAGTATGAAACTAATGTCTTGGGAAGGCAAATATCCTCTTGAACAAACAGACTCCTACTGCTTTCCCAAATTTCGATTGCGATACATTTTATTAGCTATGCTGTCAACTGAGAGATCTAATAGACAATTGATCAATCGATTCAAAGAGTATGCCGATTACGTTGACATTGTTTATTATTCTTGGAAAATGATACCAACATTGGCGACAAAAGCTGCTGTCGAAAACGAAATGTTCGCAAACAATTACCTTGATTTAATCGATGCTCTTGCGGTGAAAAAAGAAATGCCTGATGATGCAAAATTATTGTGCTCGTTGGAATCACCGCGACCGGAAAACTATGAATATCACTCAATGAGAAGAGCTATCAATAAAGTTTGGAATTGCATAATGCAGTGGGACATGAAAGAAACCATACACAAGCAGGTTCTAATTGTTTTGCTGGAGAGAATTTTGCCGCATTTAGAAAAACCTATACTTCTTACGGATTTTCTTATGGATTCGTTAGATTTTGGTATGTTAAAAAAAATAGAGAGTTCTGTCCAAATTTACTAGTATCTTTGTTTCAGGTGGTCCAATTGGTTTGTTGGCATTGCAAGGAATTTTCACACTCATTCAAAAACACAATATAACCTATCCGAACATCTACGAAAAGCTGTATTCAATGTTTGAACCTGAAATCTTTCACACTAAGTTCAAAGCACGACTTTTTTACTTGGCTGATATATTCCTGAGTTCATCACATCTACCAGAGAGCTTAGTAGCTGCATTTGTAAAGCGACTAGCCCGGCTTTGTCTTATTGCACCACCCCAAGACGCCATAATTATCTTATATTTTATTGGAAATCTAATTTTAAGGCATCCAGGTCTAAAGCGATTGATTTGCTCACAAATGTCTGTTGAAGGTTAATATATCAATTGCACTGGTATCTATTGTTGTCGTTGGTAATTTGTTTTTTAATCTTTTAGTGTCTCGAGATCCCTTTATTATGGATGAAAGGGAACCCACAAAATCAAATGCTCTTGAAAGTTCTCTTTGGGAGATAGTAACCATGCAAAAGCATGCCTTACCATCCGTTGCCACGGCAGCTAAGTTCATATCACAGCCATTACCAACTACAGAATGGGATCTATCATCTGTGCTAGAAGTTAAAGAAGACGACGTAAGTTTGAATTTCAATTATAACTATTTTTCAATAAACAAATTTTGAAATTTTTATTTAGATCTTTGATCAGGAAATCGCTAAAAAAACAAAACATTACGCTCTTGCGTTTGAGAGGCCAAATTCAATGTTTCTTACAAAAAACGACAAAGTGAAACAATATTGGAAACTTTTTTAGGAACTTCCTTTGAAGTGGGAGATAAATACATGTCCCAGCTCAGCCCATAGCTTATTAAGAGTATAAGAGAAATATATATTTTTATTTCAATTGATTCAAAACACAAAGACAGACATAAGAAACGGGGAAGAACTATAAGATAAACGTTATCCAATAAAACCTATGTACGTATTTGTATTTCGTGTAGACAGAGTAAGAATCTTTAAAGTTAGATTATAGTTATTAATTATATGAGAATTTGCCTAAAAGTTGGCCGTGATTATAATTTCAATTTATTATTGTTTTGTTATCGTTAAATTTAAATAAAAAAGCACGTGGATATATTGCCACAAAAAATAAAATAATATGTAGAAGACAGAAACAATGTAAAATAAAAACATGACTAACTTCATTACGCTTTGATACAAAAAAAAAAAACAATTCTTTTCAATAGATTTTCAGAAAAGCATGCATATACAAGTTTATACGTTTGTATTCCAAATTTATAAATCTGCTTAAACTTCACAAATAGATTATTGATTTAAGTTCTGAAAACTGATTTGATTTGAAAATTCACGCATTTTTGTGTGCAGTACGCACATAAGAGTGTAACTTATCACTGTGATTTTATCGTAATGAACTTGTTTCTACTGTGGAGAAGTTTATTCCTAGAAGAGTTAGTTCTGGAAAGAATTATGCAAAACTCATTCGTCAACACTAGAGGCATTGGAAGATCAACGCATAATGTAAGCTCGTTTTTGAGAATTGCAAGACCAAGTATCTGCTGTCATCAAGAAAGGACATTGAACTCGTCGGGTGATTTTCGACCCCGTCTGCATGGATGGAGAGTGCGGAAGAGAAGATAAAACGCCAAATTGTTTGGATTGTATAACTACACTGGAATAGTAAAAAGAATAGAAGTGCAACGACTCAGATGACTGGTCATGTAGAGCAGATGGACTTCGAAGCTTCAGCTGGGAAGGTCATCGAATCAAATCCCGAAACTCAGGAGGAACAACTAGCTAGGGACAGAGCTGGCTGGAGACATATTCATTCAAGCCCAGGTCCGTCCAAGACTGTAAAGCCGCCTTAATAATTCATAAATAAGTAGATGAGTTCATCCATGTCTTTTAGTAGATTATATTTTTTTTGTTCAATATTCTTGAAAATTTAAGCCAGGGTTGTGAACGAATGTTGAGTATATTTAAAGAGTATATCCTATATTAATTTATTTTATAGTGTCTGTTAGCGGAAAAAAAGTCTTTTGACTAAAATCTTTCTGAACCGGGCATTACATTACATTATAGAATGCTCTCCAAAAGTATATTCATATTAACTAACTTGGATAGAGGCTGTTATAACTATACATTTTTGTTTTTCATTTTTTAACATGTCAGAGCTTTAATTTTCAGAAAAATATGCATGCGATAAGTGGGTTCAGATGTAATGTGGTTTTTTAGGCAGAAACAAAACCATAAAAGGGGTAGCTGCGTTAATAAATAGATGACACCGAAGTTTGCTACTAGCAGTCCTTATTTAGTATGTCAATGGATTTAAACGATTATTAGTAAGACATTTTATTGAGTTGGTGTTTTGTTTTCCATTGCAGTTTTAAACAAAAGTGAACTATTTGATAAACCCCACATAATGCTGGCTAATAAATTGGTTTTTTATATTATACATTTGTGACGTGATACCAAATTGGTATAAATTCAAAAAAAGTTAACCAACGGTTCTTTTATCAAAGAAACCAATACCAATACCAAAATAAATTCTTGCATCCAAGAATAACATTTTTGACGTCTGGTAAAGTTCTTTAGAAAAGTCAAAGGGACAGTTTTTTACAAAAATTCAAAACATGAGAAATAATACTAAAAGTTGGTAAATATTGATTTTCAAATCCAAAGCCTTTGCACTAATTCTGTCGTATAAAAACATTTTATACTCCAGTTTATGTTATTCGTAGATAATTTTTAAACGATAGTCTGGACTCTGGAGTCTAAAAATAAACACGATAGATCCTACATATTTGTAAGCTGTTTCAACTGTAAAATTAAGCAACTGATTGAAGAGAAATCTATCAACACTTTAATGTTTTGCTGGATCTGGAAATGTGGGTGGGACACCCAAAGGGAGCGAAAGCTCTACTTAACCCGAATCGACCCTTTGAAATTGATGACTACGATTTCTATGGAAGGTATCGAAGATAGATTTTTAATGAAAGGTTTGCCTATATCTGCAGGTATGCAAATCTTAACAGTGGTAAGATTTTTGCTGCATACGTAACTGTACCACAATAGGTAAATATTTTGTTACAACAGGCGAGTTTTATGAAATGTCTCAACCAACAGTCAACAGAATAGTTTCAAGAATTTTAATGAAATTGGCTCTGCACCTACCGCATTTTATTTGTTTCCCGCTTCAAGCTCTTTTGTTATAGGTTTAAGTCACGGAACTAAAATTTAAATGGTTTATCAAAGAAAGAAGTCAGCGCACTTCAGAAATAAAAAGTTATGGTCACTAATTGAGGTAAAATAGGTATACCGCAAGGAACAATATTGGAATTCCTTATGTTCACCGACTATATGAGCAAAATAACTCAAAAATCAAAGCTTGTAATGTTTGCAGACGATGGCCTCTTACAGTGACAAAATCTAACACAATGATTAAAATAAATAAATCAAGATCGTAAGAGAGTAAAAACTTGGAAGATAATGAACAGGCTGGAAAACTAAAATTCTCCTGTCACTCCTTGAAATGGCTTAACCAATTTCAAACAAATTTTCGGTAGATCTGAAAAAAGTTTTTATCTGTTTTTTATATTCATAAGTGCTATGGTTAAATTGCATCAACATCGTACACGTTGCAACGATCTTACGATAGTATTCAGTGACGCTATGTATATTGAACAATTGATTGCTATTGAGGATCTTTGCATTATCATTGCCAACTTATCACTCAGTATGTAATCACCAAATTGAAATGCATCGAAATGGCAGCGATTGTTGCTCGCAATATCCCACTAATGAATCAAGTACAGACAACCATTTATCATGCTTGTAGTTTCGGCAGGACAAGGTGGAAAAGTTACTCCAGATGAAACTGGATGCATAAAATTACCGGTCGATTTTTGCACGATTATTGATTTACAATATGCTCCCATTGACCAGATATTTCCCGATGTACACAGACAATATTCCGGCAAAAAGAGCAGCAGCGAAAAATGTGGATGTCAACAAATTAAAAGATACAACATTTGTTACCAGGAGACTTGGTGCCATACAGTTTGTGATGTTACCGAAGCCATAATTCTAAATGGCAAATTCCGAGGTGAAAATATATTATTACCGCGGAATCCATAATATACCCACAGATGTGCCAATTCAATTTAAACGCCTTCAATTTCCAAATTTCCAATTAGATTGGCATTTGCAATGACTATCAATAAGTCTCTAGGCCAAAGAATATCTGTCTGCGGCTTACATTTAAGCACTTCATGTTTTTCACATTAACAATTACACGTGGCATGCTCTCGAGTGGGCAAACAATTCAGTTTGTTTGTATTGGTGAAAGATGGGATCACAAAAAACATTGTACACTCTGTTGCGTTGAGTAGTATTGTCATAATTAGCGATATGTTTATAATTTTAAAGAAATAATTTTTATAAATTAAAACAATTTGTTTGGTAATCATCAATATTTGAATATTTTGTCACCGTTTACAATGCTCTATATCTCTCCCACTTATATACCACATCCTTACACACTTAAAAAAAGGTATTTATTTCTAGAAAAATATTTTCTTGAAATTATTTTTATGACAAACAACGTCAGCTAGTCTGTCTATAAATAATCAGCTCTATCATGAATTAAATCGTAATCGGAAATTTTTACGAATCCCGAAAAACTGTATTATAAAATCCGATCCTAATGCAAAATTTTATGAGATTTTCCACTAGGAACGGATTTCATGATACAGTTTTTCGGGATTCGTAAAAATTTCTGATTACGATGGAATTCATGATAGGGCTGAATGTACTAATTAAAGAAGTGAAATATCTTGGCATAATTCTTGACGATCAACTTAATTTCAATGAACAAGTTGTAACATAACAAAAACAACAAAATAACAAGAATAAATTATATATGTAGACAAATTGGTGTTTCTTTTTTAACATTCGTGCGTCGTGTTTGAAATTTTCCGTAGAGTGCCGAGATGAGTATACTTTGGTTTTTTTATACAATATAAAATTCAGCATTGAAGACGTTTTGTATGAAAGAATTTGCATTGCTCTTAATTTTTGTAGCTAACAAATTAAAAATTTTTGTAGATTATTTTCATTCAACTTCTAGATGCCCCAAAAATGTCTCATTTACAGTGTACCTTAAGTTAAACTAAGCAAGAATCGCTCATGTGAACAAGCCCTAAATAGCTACGCACTGTTTTTCTAGTCACCACTTGGTGCCCAGCCAGAAGAATTTACAAATTGTCAATTTTGACATTTTGCTGCCAGTATGTTTTGTTTTGACTTTTTTACAAACAACATAAAAAGATTATAAAAATGATGCCTAAGCAGTAAGTATGCCTAAATTATAATTAAATATTCTTACTCAACACGTTGCTTTACTTTAAAGATATGGACTTATTATTCCTGGGAAGCAAAAACCAATAGAAACTCCCAAAAGCGACCTTACCAAACCATCGATTTTTGAAGAAAGCAGCGAATCAGATAGTGATCATGCACCTCCGCAACTAAAAATGAAACCTACTCCCTATGGCCCTAGTTCTACTGACAGAAGACTTGTAATAATAATTATTAATAGAGATTTGGTTTTTTAATAGCTTACTATTTGCAGGCGAAAAAATTGCAAGAAAAAGCACTGAAAGAAGATCCAACGGTGTTTCAATATGATGAGCTATACGACGAAATTGAAAATAAGCGCGACGAAGCGAAGAAAGCCAAAAGTAATGAAATAAAGAAACCTAAATACATCGGGCGGTTGCTTCAATGTGCGGAAAAAAGAAAATTGGAAAATGAAAGACGAATCGAGCGAATGGTTCAAAAAGAACGAGAGCAAGAAGGTGAAGAGTTCAAGGACAAGGAATCTTTTGTGACGTCTACGTACAGAAAAAAATTGGAGGAAATGCAGAAAGCTGAAGACCAAGAAAAACGCGAAGACTATCTAGAAGCTATTGGAGATGTAACGAAACAGAAGGATTTGGACGGCTTCTACCGTCATTTGTATGAGCAGAAACTAGGAAAAAAAGATGCAAATAATGAAGATGTAAAGGAATTGGAAAAAGTCACTTACAAGCCCATCAAATCTGGAAAGCCACGAGCGTACCGAAAGCGACGATCTTCTGTGGAGGAAGAGGAAAATAACGAAAATACAAGTCAACCTAAAAAACGGTCACATATCCAATCAAATCTGGATGCCGACTCAGATTTTAGTATTGATTCTTCTTCAGATGAAGATGAGGCGTCTAAAAAAAAGCAAAATAATGTAGTTGCGGATGTTTCCATCAAAAAAGAACCCATAGAAGAAGTAGATGTAAAAGTACCTACGGCTGATGTACCTTCTTCTGCTTCTGATAAAGAAGAAGAAATAAAAAAGAATATTAAAACTGAGAAAGATAATACTGAAACCGAGCCGAAACCATTTGTAGATAAGACTTTGATATGGAAAAAGCGTACCATTGGAGAGGTATTCGATGCTGCTTTACAAAGATATTTCCAGCGTAAAGCTGCAAGAAATGGATAATGGATTCGTATGGGCCAAACAAGCTATATTAAATACATTAAAACATCAAAATAACTTCACACATAACACATTTGTATTCTTTTTTGGAGAAAACACATTTTACCAAAAAAGAAAGAATTTGTTTTTTATGCGCAATAAAATTGTTTTTATAGGAGATTGGAAATAACGTTAGTTAATAAGTAAATTGAGCGGACAAAGTACCCCTATTTCTTTTCTTCTGTTTAGTAATTATTTAATTTTTTCTTGATAGGAACTTTTAAAAATTAAAGTCAATTTTGTTTACAAAAATGGATATGAAATCTTATAAACGATATTTTCAAATTACAAACAAAATCTTTTTGACATAATTTTATCAACTAATTGTATTAGCACATTTGTGTGCATACTATACTTTTCTTCCTTGTGGTCTTGAAAGAAGTGCAACCTTACAACGATAGCAGAAATCTAAATAGACCATACAACTGCAACTCCCGGAATTAATTTTTGAATAAAAAACTCGTTTCCTTCACAAAATTATAAATACCTATTATTTTTAGCAACGAAAAAAAATGATCGCAGATGATTTTAACGGCTATTGGCAGGATCTTAGTTATTGATAAAATGGTCAACACGGTTTTGTAACTGACAAACGAATGTGTTGATTTTCCAAATCTATAAGCGTTAAATAAATAAAATTTTTTGAAATAGGCGTACAGAAAAAAATAAGGTGAAAAACGGGTATTAATTATATTAATTATCGAGTTCTGAATTTAAGAACAGCAACAAAAACTTTTATAAAGTTTTAAGCATTGAATGTTTCAAGGTTTTTCAAAAACTAACATATCAACAATTTTAAATAGGTATATTTCCAAAACTTGACATGATGAGAAACTAAACCATTTACATCATTGACTTACTAGGTTAGATTTTTGCAGAGGAAAACCGTAGTACATTCGAATTCAGAATATCTTTTGATTCTATTTGAAAAAATATACTTTATTGCAACACAAAAATGCTAATTTTGCGCCCGACTCTTTAATTTATTTAAGTGGCATCTGGTGGTTTGTAGATGAAATAATATCATCTTAATATGTTTAGCGACATCTACTGATTTATCATCTATATCAATTCTGTTCCCAGTATTGTTTGTGTCCGACTGTTTAGTTTATTTTTTGCGGTTTCTGGTAGTTTTTGAAGAAGTTTAACGACATCTAGTGATTTTTTCATATAACCAAATTTTGTTAACAGATTTTTCCGATTTTTCAATGTAAATTGAAATGTATGGAAAATCCTGCATCGGGTTTCGATTATGCTTTGTATGTAGTGAATTAACTAAAGTCGGAGTGCGAAACACATTTGTTTCTTTGTGTTTATATTTTTATATACGCAAAACTTTCTACACAAAAGCAGGTGAATTGCGATTTCGTGTAGGAATTTTATATTCTTGGTTGAAATTTTATATTTTTGATGATTTGAAGATTTTATAAGGGAATTATAACTTGAAAGGCAAGTAAATGTGTTGTTATTGTGTTGTTATGAAATAACAGATAAGTAATGATCGCCTAAACCTTTCTTACAGTTTGTTTTCAAATCGATCATAAAGAAGTTTAAATCTTCAAAGTTTTAGAACGATATTATTATTTTTTTAATAAATAAATTTGTTCTTATTTACTTATTTGTATTTAATGTATAAATTCGTAAAGGTACTTACAACAGTAAACAACATATACATACCTAAATATATACTACATTTTTATGTTGTTTACGCCCTCTAAGGTGTATTGTTTTTAATTAAAAATTATACCTACAACAAAAGTAGGATTGGAGGATAGGATTGGAGACATACATTTCAATTATTAAATTATTCAAATTATCTGGACCAACATAAAGAATTACTTACCTATCTACTTATCTCAAACAAATTGCTAAGTGTATGGATATTATCACTGTCCGGATACTAGGTAGTATTAATTCCCTATGAAATTTTATGAAATGCCTTCCTATACCTTTATATCTTAAATTTGAATTTGATATCAAACCTACATCCTAAACAAAAATTACCTTGACATTTATCTACAAAAACAAAATTAAAGTTTAAACAAATCTAATCTTCTAATATTGCAGAAAAACTAAAAAAACTAAAATACCTACCATCCCAAATATACATAACTATATCCAAACGTATAACTACCCCCATATTCTTCTTCTTTACAAAGATCTGCAAGACAAAAATCGCATCGTAGCTTTGTATACACAATACAAACTATTGTGCATATACTCGTATGTATGTATAAAGATCGTACACAAGGAGAAGCAGACTTATGAATGTAAATAAAAACAAAAATCGGTATAAGATCCTTAACAGCTGATGTAAGCATACAAACATTTCATTCATCCCCTTATTAGGCACAATATTGAGACATTTTTTTACTTTGCGGTTTCCATATAAAAGTCCATTGATATAAAGCAAAAACAAAAACAAATTCTTCGACCTTCATATCGAGCCCTTCCCGCAAATTTATTGTAAGCGCCAAAATTAATTTTATCGTAAACAACAAATCAAAAGCTTACTGCTGGTCCTTGAAACAACTTGTACCCATAGTCAGTATTGAAAATTAGTAATTATCCTTAAGTTAAGAAATAGCAATAGCCTCCAAGGTTCTATGTGTTACTAGCAAATTTTAATAATTAAGTTTTGTTTTTTATTGAAAATGTCGCTTACGATAAAATGGCGGGAAGGGCTCGATATTTAAGCTTTGTATATGAAAACATATACAAGGATAGACTCAAATAGAATGAAGGAAATTGTGTAGATATTTTGGGTGGAAAATAATTGATCTTCCTTATTTTGCTGGTTGCTTATGGAAATGGAAATAATATTTTTCTCTCGCTCCCCCGAAATGTCTCCACTATCGATACTAACGCCAACGACTCGGCATCCGGTCGCCCTAAAAAATTTTGCTCATGAGAGTACTTTAGTTTTCATATACAATCAGCCCAATTCTAAATGGCAATTCCCGGGGAAATATTTCCCTTTTCCCTACTCTCTCATTCTAAATAAAAAATTCCCGGGGATTTTGTTCCCTTTTCAAATTTCCTTATTCTAAACAAGTTCGAAATTGGGACAAAATACTCCGGGAAAAAAGTAGCTATTCTAAATGTCGAAAAAAGGGAAAATACAAATTCATTTGGCGCGTGTTTGTTCCCGACAATTGAGCTGGAGAGTTACAAAATAAAATGTAAGTTTTTCTTTTTTTTTTGCAATAATAATTGATAACATTTCAAATATGTTAAGGTCAAAAACAACAAACAAGAGTCAGCTTGAAATGCCACGGTTCCAAAGGATATCCGGCGTCTCCTAAAAAGATTACCAAGTAAATAAAGAAGGGATACGTGACATACATAGTACTAAAAATAACTTACCAAGAAGCCAAAAATTTCTCATGCCATTAAAATACTCCTGCTCAAAATGGGCCCTTAACGCGCTTATATTCCAAATGAAAGAATCATGACACGCGCCTGGATGGGAGGCATCAACGTATTGAATTCTTAGTTCATCATCACAAACTAGCATAACATTTAGGCTGTATGTTCCCTTTCTGTTATAATATAAATGTTTGTTTACAGATGGGCAATGATCCGAACGTGCGTTCCATCAACGCACCCTACAATGCCAGGAAAGTTATGTTTTGAGTAGAAGGCCAGCGCAACTCTTCTTTTTTCTGCGGCCGCTGGGCATACTTTTATCCATTCTGGACATAGTTGCTACTCCAAAACGTTTAAGACTTCGGCAAGCACTTTGCTAAAACTAGGTTGGGCCAGTCCAACATTGTGTCTTTTCCCACCCCCGTTTGGTATCCTCCTTGAGCGAAGAAACGCAAACAAGCACTCAATTTTGTTATTGGTGGAATCGCAAAACTTTTTTTAGCTGGATCACAGGACCTAGAGAGAATATCCAGCAAATAATTGAAGAAAACCTTGTTAACTCTATAATACTTTTGAAACCTAAGAATCAAGTTGTTTGATGAAACTATAGAAAAACAAATTTAGAATAAATCTTTGTGAATTTACAAGTACTTGCAACCATTGAGCCAACTCCAGAGGGTTCGAACTGTCCCTCAAGGATCTTCTAATAACCCTTGGGCTTTGATGTTCTTCTAACTGCTCTTCAAACAAGATTCTTGCTGCAATACTGAACATTTTTTAATTTAATTTACTTATATATGCATTTATTTATGCATAAATATCAATTTCAAAATGTTTGTTTTCCTTTTCTGAAACTTTTGTACACCTATGTACATTCTTGTGTCAAATACTTCGAAACAGCTGTTTCGAACATAAAAAATTTTCGTTCCCGAGTTCGAAGGGAAAAACTGTCTCCCGTGGAATTCGGAATAGGAGAATTTTACTATCGGGAGATCAAGTCTCCTGGGGAATTGTTTTCCCCGGGAATATTAAGAATTGGGCTGAATGATACAATGTACAGAGATGAAAACCATAGTACTCTCATGGTGGAAGTCGAATAGGGCGGCATCTACATATTTTTTGTGAAACGTCTAGCGAAGACATTAATGGAGAAATCGATTGCAGTCAGGAGACTTAAAAATGTTATAATTTCCAATAGAGAAAGACTATAGTGAATTAACGAAAGTCTGAGTGCGAAAGGAATACACATTTGTTTGTTTGTGTTTGTATTTTGGTTTGGTTGTATTTTTACACACGCAAAACGGTAGACTTTCTATACAAAGATAATAAGACAAAAGCAGGTGAATTGCGATTTCGTGTAGGAATTTTATATTCTTGATTGAGATTTTATATTTTTGATGATTTGAGGATTTCATTAGGAAATTATAACTTCAACTATTATAGGCAAGTAAATATGTAGATATTGTATTGTTATGAAATAACAGTAATAAATATTTTGTTTTTTAAATTTTGATCGCTCCTCCGAAACATCTCCACTATCGATACTACCGCCAACGACTCGGCATCCGGTCGCCCTAAAAATGTCTGCCCATGAGAGTACTATAGTTTTCATATACAAAGGATTATGTAACTTCGATTAAAAATAGATTATTATTATGTTGAATAAATGTTAAAGACATGACGTGTTCTGTCGTCTGACTGAGGGGCATTCCTGTATATTTTATATTTACAATTTAAAAAATAATTTGTTTTATTATTATTTTTTTTAAATTTTCATTTCAAATCAATCATTTCATTTTTAATCCTATTTGTTAATAGGACTTTTAGATTAGTTAAATCAAAATAGACAATTTTTTTTATTGAATATTAAAAAGATTTATTTCAAAATCCTTCGCTCCGTTTTAATTTTTGATGGAACAAAAATTAAGAAAGAATCGATGGCGAAAATGTATTTTTTAAACCCCACAAATTGCTAAACTGATTTGAAGGGAAGTATGTATGAGGGGTATGTTGCTTCCCTGCAACCCCTCTTCGACTTTAATGCTTCGGCACACTATGGGATTTGGGGTGATGAGACGTGGAGAGGTTAGGTGAACACAAATTTTTTTGCATTTAGAGTAAAGTGCACAACTCACTGCTTCTTCTGAAAATTGGCCTTATTTGACTTGGCTTTATTCAATAGCACCAACACTTGTATTCAATTAAAACCATATCCATTTCTTATTCATAATTGGAACATTTGTCACTGGTAAGTATTTTTTTGTATGTTGCGCACTCTCAAAGGGTTATTTTTTTTGAGCTATGGAGTTTAATAATTTGTATTTTTGTTGTTTATTATTATTATTTTTAATTTTGTAATTAGTATTCTATAAGAACTGTGTACTCTGCTTCATAAAACATATGTAAATAAATAAATAAATAAAAATTAAACACAGTGCGAGCAGTTAAAAAGGAAGGAAATGAGTAAACATTTTCCTTTCTAAAAAGGATATACCGATGCACATTAGTTTTTAATGTCTGCACATTGTAATGAGTGAGAATTATTGAGTCTGGTAAAGCGTTCCACTTTCGTGTATAGTAAAGCTAAAGAAATAATCCCTATACTTAACAGTACGTCCAAAATTGGGCTCAGGGGTAAACTGATGAACATTCCTTGAAGTGCGAGTTTTACAGCTGAATTGTTTGAGAAGAGGAATGCAACCAGAACATTTTTTGTTAACAAATCGATGAAACAACCAAAGGCAATAAACATTGGACCTGTTATCGGTTTAGTTCTATCGTCAATTAATTTTAAAGCTCTTTTTTGGGTTCTATCCAAAAGACTTACTGTTGTTGCGCCGTCCTAAATAATAAATATTGCAATCTGGTAGGTATTTAAATACAATTTTATTTTTTGAAATAAAGCATCACGTTGTTCGAATCCCATAAAAGGCCAAACTCATATTGTCTGTCAACTAGTTTAAGTGAACGTTCCATAATATCTTGGGATCGACTTACTTCTCGGCTTAGAATTTCACCCTTAGGAGGCATTACACCGAACACCTCGGTGGTAAAGTGACGACGGACAAGCTCGTGCAAATCAATCTCATCCCTAATGGCATCATAAAAAATCAAAAGCATTTTGGGAGCTGTTCTTCTATAAACTATACAGCCCAGAAGAGTTTTTAAAGCGTGGGGCTCTTCATCCTTTCCATAACGCTGGCCGTGACCAATGAGGAATTTAGCCTAATCCAAACCGAGTAATATTTTTGGTTTGGCATTCACAAGACTACAGAGTGGCAGACAACGGAGATGGGGAAAGGAACTCTTTAGACTTTCGACATCAATGGATTGACTTGCAAGACATAAATTCTTTATTGTATGTATATACATTTTTTAAAATAAACCTTTTACGACTTCCAACAGCAGACACGGATAAAGAAGTCCGTCTTAAATCCTCAGGCCGACATACACCTTTATAGTCATTGTAACGTTAGTTGCTCTGGTTGACCATCTAGTCGAAGCTCGTTTAAAAGGTCTTCCTCAACCATCGATAACAAGGACCCATCGTCCAAGAAGGCATAGGTGTCCACAAACAAATCACCATTTCCATGAATTCGTATCGGAGCAATTTTAAACATTATTTTGACATCGGCCCCAACATGAGATGAATGGATATGAGGCTGAGGCACGAATGGAACTGCTGAGGAATTTAAGTCGCTATTTGACGTCTGCGAATGTAATAACGGATGATGCCGTCGATTACAACCATTGATACCGCACATACTTTTCTTCGAACACGTTCTCCACTGATGCTTTGATGGGTCTAAGCATGAAAAGCATATGGATTTCTCTCTCACAAACGTCTGCCTTTGAACCGGGAGCAAAGCTAAAAACTCCTCACTTGCAGCAAGAACCGGATGACGGCGACGAGTGTAAAAAAGCCCGAGAAGATTTTGCCGCAACAACTTGGTGTGCCTTTTTCTGATCAGAAGATCCATGCATCTTTGCCAGATCAGGAGGTAGAGCAATCACCCTTTGTGTCAAGAACTCAGATAAAATTTTAAAAACTGACCCACTGTAAGACTGATTTAGTTTTTTGCCACTCCTGATAAAGTCCCGGACCTAACTTCGAAGCCAGATTATTGAGCACGTACCCGTTCATTAGATCTTCTTCTCGGTTCATCGATTTAATGTCGGCCACGAAACCGTTGATTTTCACTGCCCAGGTTCTAAGCTTGGGATCGGATTTTGACGTAAGCTTCGGAATATTTAAAAGGTCTGATGTTAAGTCTTGAACCAAAACATCATAACGACCAAATATTGTGCGAAGAGATTCCATTATTGCGCCAGCATTAGAAGAATACTTCAGTCGATCACTTACGAGTTGGAACGCTTCTCCCTTCAATGCCTTGCGCAAAACGAGCCACGTTCTCTTTGGACTTCCTTATCTTCCTTCGATGGTCGTCGATTTAAACACTTCCTCAAAGTGCAGCGTTTGCACTTCTCATAGGACACCATTTGATCATCATCTGGACGTCTACAACTCGCCAAAGCGCAACTGTGCAATTGCTTGTCGGCCATATCAAAGCAGGGAACTCGACTTGTATAACAGGCAACTCAAATAAAATAAAATAATGTTGGTGTGCCGTTCCAAAAAATAATAAATATTGCAAGCTGGTAGGTATTCAAATACAATTTTATTTTTAAAAAATTACAACTTAATTTTTGATTCCAACTAACCTCAAAAAAATATATTCACAATTTGGTAAGGCTATGTAATGCGTGCAGCAACATGAATTGCAAAATGAAAATTGAAATGTTGTAAAATGTGGTTTTGGAATGCAAGATAATTTGATTCTGACTGAACGTGCTCTTTCTAAAGGAAAGAGACGACAATTATAATAAATGAAAACAATTAAAAAAAATGAAAAAATGTGTTCAGCTTCCTGAAGACACCATCAACAGAACTGTGTGACTGGATGACACATTTATTTTAACTCCAAATATAATAGTTATATTAAAGTTATGGACGAATGAAGTTTTTTTTTAATTACAGCCAGATCAAAAGGGTTGAAAAACTTCTTGCCTCGACGGAGGAAACCTGAACACTTAGCAGCAGATTTGGCGATGTCAAATATGTGAATCTCATCAGCGAAAGAATTAAGAGGGTTAGAAGTTTGAGACAATGGATTATTAAAAAAAAGGGAGAGAGATAAGACGGAGTGTTGGGACAAACCAGTGTTTATTTTGTGGATATCAGAATTGAACCCGTCCAATAGTACTTCAATTTAGCGGTAGAACGGTAATTTCTAACCCAACAAAGAAGAGATTCACCAATATTAAATGCTCGCTTTTCGTTAAGATGCCAAAATCTATGAAATGCATTTAAAATGCTTAGTGCAATAATCTTTCTTTCTCCAAGATTTGTTACACCTGTGGACCAATTGCTACGAAAGCCATACTGCCGGTCATTAAGAAGCTTTCGTTTTTAAAGGTATTTCTTAAGCTGATTTAGCGTTTCCATGAACTTGGAAAAATCGACATACTTCTAACCATCGTCCAATTGCATTAGAAGGGGAAGAGGATTCGCATTTTTTAGGAACATGTTTGACAAGTGCTGTTTTCCAGATGGAAAAGCTTACACAATAGTTTTGCTAGCGTTGAAGAACAACTGTTCAGAACTTTCCGGGCAACTTTCCGGATTTAACTTTTCGGTGTTTGACTTGGAACTAACAACTAAAAGATAAGTTTCATTTTATAGTTTGGACGGGAAACTACCCAGCAATATTTTTTTCATCGGGTTTGAATGTAAAACTACATTTTTGAATGGACGACTCCAATATGAACAAAATGAACCATCTTTTTCAAAATACATTTTTGGAAGCGTTGACAAAATAACCGTCAGTTAAAATACCCGTAATTTGGGGTATCTTCTAATATGAATGGAATGTAATGTCTAATATATCTGTGTCTCTCGTGAACACTGTGCTTTCATTTACTTCAGGTCAGGTGCTTCCCCACTCATAACAGAACCTGCAGATAGCACTGCTCTATAATCCCAGGATGTTCAGGTGTCTATTAAAATTGCGGTGACCAGTGAGGAGGCTTGTTATTAATCTAAGACTCTATCACTTAAAGTGATACAGGATAAACATTGTTGATGTTTGTAATTCCCCAGTAGTGGTTTAGAATATTTTATTGTAGGGAAGTGTTCATTCTAAAGTTCTGATCTTTTGGCCAATCTCTGGTATGATATTGTTTTTAATTAAATTTTCGATAATGAAAGCATTTTTCCAGTAATTGCATCTTTGTTCTTTTATTTTGTCAAGGAATCTGCTACCGTACTTCATTGCGTCGATCATGGTGTTGGTACCCTAATTTCACGAAAAAAGTCGTCTGAACTTTTCCATTATTTATCAGATTCGGAAACTTCGAAATATTATTCTAGGTAGATATTACATACATAGACTAAAACATCAGTATTTTTTTTTTAAACTTGATTTTGATGGAAGACTAATTTTCTTTATATACTAGATATATGTATGTATGCAGTATACCTATACTATATCGACACATACGTTATGTCTGTTTCCTATTCGAATATTGTATTTCACGCCCGAATTTTCTATAAACAAA
Source organism: Eupeodes corollae (assembly GCF_945859685.1). Lineage (NCBI taxonomy): Eukaryota > Metazoa > Arthropoda > Insecta > Diptera > Syrphidae > Eupeodes > Eupeodes corollae. The sequence continues at coordinate 79,950,738 of NC_079148.1, forward strand.
ACATAGTTATGTAAGCCCCGTGTTCGAACAACTAAGCACATCATAATTTAAGAGTCCGGACAAAAATGAAGCAATAAGCGATTGCTTATAATTTCAGAATCCTCATCTCCTGCTCGACAACCCATTCTCACCATTTATTTAAATCAAGAGTCTACACGTCATCCAGTTGCACGCCTTAAGGCTTGGGGTGCCCTGGTCTATGAAATCACTCCAGCGTAAGCATGGTCTTCCGCTTTGTTGCCTATCAGACTGCTTCCTTTTCACTCATAAGAGGTAGGTCTCTAGCCACTAGAGTCTACAGAGCTTAATTTTTGCTCATCATGAGGGGCCCAAATATTGTCAGCAAGACCATCCTCTCGAACACGCCTAAGAGGTCGGAGCTGTCTCGGATCCATATGTGAGTACTGGCAGAATCATCATCTATAGTGTTTTTCAATAAGGGCGGGAAGATGTTGTGTGTAGATGTCGTGGCGTTGGCTGTGTAGCACGTAACGCTGTCCTGCCAGAGCCCAGTCAGCGAACAAACGGCTTTGTCTATGGTCATGAACTTTGAGTTCCTGGGTCAGTTCGATCTTGTACGGATGTAGGCCCAATTCCCGACGCAAAATTCACCAAGTTGCAATCTGCGAAACCCAGAGTTCTTGTGCGCGGCAAGGAATAGACTGCCTCGGGTTATGCTGTACACTGGTCACCACGTCTACCGTAAAATTGGTGCAATGCGTGCAACGTTCGTGTTAACGAACACTCATTTTGATAATAAAGTTTTATCATTTAAACGTGCCGTTCAATCGTGTAACTTGCCTTGATGAATAGACATAAACAACTGAATAATAAACAAAAGAATTGACAGATGTCACCTAAATGAAATAGCCACAACGGGGCGCTAAACATCTACCCGGGCCAATTTAAAAACCCTATAGTACAGCAGCAGTTTAGAGCAACCGCCCGTGTATTTCTTCTTTTATGTTCTTATTGGCTACTACTTTTAATCTAAGGTATTTGAAAGATAACACAGCTTCAAATTCTTCTCAGCTACCTTGATTGTTTTACCAATTGTTGTTCTCGCAGTCGACGTCACCATTGTATTCCGTTTTTCCTTCTGGACCTAGTGACGTCACGTCGGTCCCTTTTGTTGACGTGCTTTCCCAAACACCAGGTTGAAGAGGAGGTAGGCCAAACCATCACCTTGTCGGAGTCCATGTTTTCTGGCTCAGGCCAAGAAAATTCTTATTCCGTGGTAAAGTTGTCCCAATAATTAAATGCTCTTATAATTATTTACCTTCGTAATGTATACAAAATTTAAAAAATTACTTTTATATCATCTGAACCAAAAGTTCGCGATTTTTCAAATGTCCTTGCACGTATAGGGGAAATTCTATTTACTTCATTTTGTCCATGCATAATTTAAAAAATCAAGCGTAATTGTTTTGAACCATGAAACTCTAATGTTGGTGCAGTGCAGCTGTACTGATCCAGCCTAACCAATTCTATGTTAGGAAGATAACAACACAACCCATAGCTATCTTGTTTGTAAATATTAGTTTTTAAAATCACGTGGGTGATTTAAAACTACCCCTACCCACTGGGTGTTTTCATAAAATGTTGAAAAAAACTACATATCCATGTACTTATTGAAAATTCATATTTTGTAGCCGAGATATTAAACAGAAAATGTTTCCATTTATTTCACTATTTTTGTCTTCATGTAACCATACTCCGAAAACACTGTCAAAAGTGGACTGGACATTGTGTGCGCAATACCAAAACATGTTCATCCTTAAGATGGGGAAAATTCTGTAAGGCAAAAGTTCCTGTTTTTTTCAAGGGCTCAATAGAGTTTAGTACGTTTACCAAGTGTAGTGCCGCACACACATATCTTATTTTCTTCCTTCTTTTGCACTTAATAATAATATAGATACTCTCGCTTCGTAGTTCTGCATATATTTGGGTTAGTTTCAGTTTCAATAAAGAAAGAATTACGTTTTTTAATGATTTACAATAATAACAGTTGCTTAATTACATAAAATTAAAATTAAAAAAGAAACATCTCGTGTACCTTAAAAAAATCTAAGTATTCTATAACAAAGATATAAAAATCTCTTCCTTACCTGTTCTCTTATTTTAAAATCCACTTGTAAATAGGGGAAGTGTTATTCTGCAAAATCTCATAATATAAGAACAAATATTTGCTGCAAGTGATTGTTGGAAGAATGTGGCCAAGTTGATTCTTCTCCTGCACCAGCAGAAGTTGTTGAAATCTTTGAAATTCCTTTACTTCGAGTAAACATCCTTTAGGTTTTTAGTATAGAACGTTGCCTGGAACGTGTCGGTCGTTGTCGTTATACTTTCTCCTGTTTTCTATCTCCGTAATACTATTAATCAACAATTTGTTATTAACTTGTCTGCAATTAAATAAATAATTTAATATTGTTTTTTTTCTAAATGTTTCAACTCATGAATGAAAAATCGTACACCTTTTACTAAAATCTCCGAACAAGAAAAATCACCATCCTTCAAAATACCACGTACGAACACCAAACTTGGATTACGAACACGGAAACGAAAAAATAAATGTAATGGATGTGATAACACAAATTTGTGCATACATAAGCAGTTTGAGATTTATGTGAAAAACCAGTGAAAATTTTCTTACTCTATTAATTTTGTCCTTAAATCCTTGCCGAAGAAAGTTTGGCTAGCAAAAAAAATAATCTTATGAAAAGTTATTAAAAAGCAGTGCAGTTGAGAGAATAGAAAAAAATGCTTTGTTATGATTTTGTGACCTGCTCATGAAAGTTTGTAATCCGTGCGACATCACCGAAGGATACAGAGCAAAAGTACGTACAAGCTTAATGTATAAAGGATGAGGAATTATTGCAGTGCAACATCAGTGAATACAACAATACACTCGGTCGCCCGCAATACTATTTGATGTCTTTAGTCAATGTTACTTATCTTTGCCATAATCAAGGAATAATTATAATTTTCGCGAAACCCTTTTAAGGCATCGATTTGAACAAGAACAAAAATCACATTTTTATGCTCGGAAACATACATACATACATAAATGGGCTTAACAATAGAAGACTTCAAAACTGTATTGAATATTATGTGTTATATTGTTGCTTGTTGCTTTTTGTACTTAAGGATGTTTCCTTAAGTGCATTACGTCCTTTGTTTTACTATGAGCATTATGGTCTCATTCAAGGACAGTACCATTATCCGGAATATCCGGTGGGTGGTGGAAAATTGTAGGTAAGCAGGTTGGCATAGGTAGGTGATGTGTGAGGACTGAGGACTAAAGTTAAATGACTTTTGACTTTTGGATGACATAAATATGAAAATTGTGTAGAAAAACTATAGCTACTCGAGTTGGTATATAAGTTGTATTAAATATTCATCTATCTTCGGGCAGAGTGGGTATATTTCATTTGATATCTGAAGCCCACTTAGTTTGTTTATGTAAATGCAAATTTAAAGCACCTTTGAAAAGTTGCTTGTTATATAAATGTATCCATGTATGTTCATTTGTAGTTGTGCTCCATTCTGATGATGATGTCCTTTGGCGATAGCGTTGTCATCATCAACAAGAAACCCTCATTGTTTATTCAGCTTTGTTTGTTCAGTTTTTCTGATTGTTCTTAAGCTTTTTTAACTAAAATATGTGATTCCATTTTGACACTTTGTTCTTCTATAACTATAAATTCAGTTGACGCGAGTGCGTAGCTGATGGACTTTGGGTGAAATTTTTTTGGTGTTTGAGTTTTATTTTATACGGAAGCCTATTTAGAATATTCAGTGATGTGATCAACGAAATGGTGTTGATTATTTAGTAGGTACTATTATGAATATGATAAATGTTTAGTGCGACGCGACGCAATAATATTTTTGTATACTGTACATATATTCTACATAGTTGCTGTTCGTATAATTGTCAAAATGTGGGACTTTGTCTACGGTCATTACACTAAGAGTACCTAATTGAGAATTTGTCTTTCTTAAACTAATGTTTTAAAAGAGATTGATTGTTTTGTTCTTTCGTTGACATCTTGGAAGCAAATTCTAGTATAAATACATACATGCATACATAAATATAAAAAAGGAAATAAATAACAATGAAGGATCTCAAGTTTTTAAATGTATTACAAATTGAGTTTATGTCATTTGTGTTTTTTTCTGGGCATAAATGTCAAATATAGCAAGTAAGTTATGAAGGCTTTCTATAATTATGCTAGTCTTGATTTTAGATAGTAAATGGGTGTGTCAGACCAATTGAAACCATGAAATGTTTAATTTTACATAGAAAGCTATCGTATTCGGTCCGATTTGTTGAATTAAAAATGTTGACATTACTCGACGTTTCAAGGTCCCTAGAATCTAAATCAAAGATTTTTAAAGAGATGTCTGTGGGTGCGTGTGAACGTTTGTACAATCGTTCGTTCGAGATAACATGTTTCGTCGTCCATATCTCAAGAACCAGGATAGATATCGACTTTAAAACAGATAAATAACATCAAAAGAAGAAGGAAGGACTTTCCAAAAAATTGAATGTTTCTGTTAGTAGGTATAGCAATTTGAAAAAAAAACTGCAAATGTTAGTTGAAATATAAATAAATATCATACGAACCAATATCGCAAGATATTTCCACTAAATTATATATTACAAACACTATAATGTAATACTAAATTGTTATAAATTTAAAATAAAAAATCAATTAACGGTTTCTTTTAATTTCATATTTTTAAATGAACATATATTATAAAACATTTGTAAATTTAAAACATTTAAGATTTTATGCATGAGTTTTAAGAAAAATGTCTTCGAATTATAATTATGAACGAATTACTAGCCAAGAACTTGCTTCTTGAAACTTATTTATTCATTAAAATTTATATTATAGGGTTGATTTATGTTTTCAAGAGTGATTGGCAAACATTTTTTTTACAACATTCTTTTTTAAATTCGAATCAACTCCAAAACATTATCAAAAATTTGCTTCAAATTAAGATTATAACTTGATCCATGAGAACTTCGCTACTGTTGAGAAGTTATATCATTCTTTTTTGGGTTTTGAAAATATAAATTGCATTTGAACTTCGTTGATCTCATAGCTCAAATATTACAAAGATAAATATTTGTTCTAGGCATTTCGAACTTGGACAAAATGTGAACATAATCTTTGGGACTTTATGCAACATGCAAATGTACTGAAATTAACTGAAAAAATTAATTTGTTTAGCTTTATACCCATTGTGTGTAACCCACATGATATTCGAGAGAAGTAAGTAGGAGAAATCAGATCGAATTCATTCAACGCAAAAAGTGCGTATACGATCAAGTGTACCACTGAATTTCTATGGTCTGTCGAGGAGCTTAAGAAAGCTATTTCCCTTAGTGCCTATTCAATAAACTGATTAAGAGCCAATTATTTACTTTATATCCGCGGTAGCGCGTTAATCGTAACCACCTTATGTGATTGTTATAATTCCATGCTTTTTGCAGTAGATATAATAAGTCCGAAATTATTAAGTGATATACTATTTGGTTAGCTGACGAATTTCGAAAATTCAAGTCGAGTACAGCTTACAGCTTTTGGTTTGATCTCAATCTTAAAAAAAAAACAAGTAAATTAAAACATACGTTTTTCGATTTAGAATTACACCAGGAACTCATGAGTTTTTGTGGTAGTAAATATGCGATGTCATATAAAAAGCAAAACAAAAATGACGATTAAATGTTTGCATTTCAATAATATGTGTGTATAAATTTCACTTTTTAATGTATACATATAAGGGGAGTAATCTCTTTTAGGTACTTAGAATACTTGTAAATCTCTCAAAAAATATACCTAAATGTAAATGTGTCTTCCTTAAATTTCCTTTTTAGTATACTTTATTAGTATTTGACCAAATGTTTGTATATGTATGTACATAAATATTATAAACAAATTTGTAATGTGTGAAAAGAATTAACACGAACGAATTATAAAAGTTTCGATAAGATCAAAGTGCCCTTGTTTCTTGTCTGCTTTTACCTTAATAACATTTGTAAGAAATTTTATCTAAAGAGCTTCTAGCACTTAAGAGTATATTTGTGTTTGTTTTTATTTTCCAAGTTGTTTCGCACACATTTAACCCAAATGTTAGGAAAAAGTTTAAATCCGATTTATACGGAGTCCTGGTATACATAAATGGACATTTCTGACATAAAAGCTTTTTTGTTTATTTTGAACTAAAATTTTGAACGTAGGCACATCATACTAACATACAGTGGCGAACAATAATCTACGTACGACCATTTTTTGTAGCTTGTAGACTTTATAGCAACTGTTAACAAAATTGACAGTGGAGTTGTGTTTAAAATATTAATTTTGATGTCATTCCACAAAGAAAAAATCTGTATTATAAGGAGTTTCTTCCTTTATTGATAAAAAACGTAAAAGCGCAATTTAAACTAAAAACAGATGAGCATCAATATATGCCCAACGCGGGCAACTACAAAATCCTCGAAAGGAGCCAATCACTGACAATTTGAGCCGTATGTTTTGGATCATTATATTGAATCACGCTCTATAAAAGCGCTTATTGTGGTATATCTGTAATTAATTAATATACGGGCTACTTAACCTTATTTGTTCATATATACATATGCCTAGCCTACAGAAAAAATGTGAAGGTAAATTATTGCGATTAATGTTTTTCGAGATATTTGAAGTTAAAGTAGTATTCCAGGCAATATTTCTGTATGGATGCCAGGTTTGGGGGAAATGTGTAAAAAATGATCTAAAAAAACTACAAATATCACAAAAAAAGCTTCTAAAAATTATGCTTAACCTTCCACGATATCGTTCCACCATACATGGAAAGCAAATGTTCAATTGATATCTCTTAAAATCAATAAACTGACTAACAACTTCTTGCTAAATTGTAAAATCTCTGAAAGTCCGCTTATAAATCAATTGATTCATTAACCATCTTTCGAATATGTTTTTGTTAGCTTGAATTATTCGTACCATTGTTTAAATATTACTCGTTTATTTTCTATATGCTATATGTTCATTATTAATGTATTGTTTGTCTATACTTATCTATTTATTAATTTATTATTTTTTTTATTTATTTTTTTATTAATTTATGTTTAACGTCTTTTATTTATTTATTTAACAATTTGTTGATTCTTACTAACAAATTATATTTATCACATACGAGATATAAGTAGAAAATAATTTGATGAAAACATTTGAATAAGTTGCTAGTAAGAGTTGTAGCGTTAAATTCTAAGGTAATCTCTTTACACTGAGCTTACTGTTGACTACTAAGTATTAATATTAAGGACTGACATATTTATAGAATTGTTTGCACTTTTCTAACAAATCTTCACAGTCACACAGATTTCTAAAATACAATTTTAATTATATTATATAGTAGGTAAAATAAGGTAAACAAGATTCCGAAAAAAAATTTAAGAGTAGAGGCATTACATAAAATTATTTTAATACAGGAATAATTATGTATAACACCGAAATGTTATACTTTTAAAATTCTTAATAGTTAACTTTTGATTACCGAATATAATGTATCTCCCTTATACATATACTTTTTTGATGTCTCTATTTTCATATTTACCTAAGCTTTTATTTTGTTTTCCTCAATAATGTTAAATTAAGTTTCCCGCGTGTTTAATTGAAGGACATTTACAATATAATCGTTCTACTTTGTGTAAAAATCCATGCTAGTTATTTTTATATCCGGTTTTTTTAAAATATTTTTATCGAAAGCTCAAAAGGTCAACGATTTTTATGTTGTTAGAAAAGATCAGCTATATTTTCTGTAGTATAGGTAAACAAAAACTTATGCTCTCATGTTGTCATATAATGCTTGTCTGATAATAAGTATGCAAGTTATTCCTATAGAAACTCTAAATTACCCTTTTTTGTGCATATTTATCTAAATATTTACATTTTAATATTACACAGATAGAAGTTTTTTTCGTATAATGAATACAACATGTTTAGAGATGCTAGGTTTAGGTCGGAACGCTATACAAAATTATCATTATATCATTAATAGTATGTTAATAAAATGAAGCTATAGTAAAGCGTAGCACAGTCAATTCCAGGATCTTTAATATCAAATTTTTGAAATAATCAAAATATATACAAACAAATGTTAAGAACGGGTATTTAAATTTAATAATTTAATTCTAAATTATGAAACAAATAAAGACTCATAGCGTACTTTGCAATATTATCATACAATTTATTGTATTGTTGCTATTGTTGCAATAGCATTTTTAAAGGGACATATTTTAAAAACCTAAAGTTATAGAAATATTTCGCTGGTTTGGATAAACGTCATTTTTCCTTAAGTTATTGCGGATTGTTTTATTTAATACTTAAACAAAAATAAATCTAATACCCATTGCGTGTTGGATTGTGATGCCAGATGTTTTGGTTTCAATCCCTGTCTGTGGCACAAAAACCTTCCCCTTGCGAGGAATTGACAATCATGGTAAAGTAATTTTTGCATGTGCTTTCTTAAATTATCTGTTCGGATTCGGCATGACTGAAGGTAGAACCCGCTAAGACCTTGAGCAATATGGAAAGCATGACGAAGCGATCTTGTAAGCATTCGGGTTGCAGGTTCGTGAGGCGTTGGATCTGTTCTTTCTCTAGAATGTAATAAACTTTCTTGTTTGTAAGATATATTGGTGGTGATACAATTTAGTTTTATCTTTGTTTCGATTTATAAAAACAACCATTGGCTGTTAATTTTCAATTTATTTTTGTTGTGTGTGAGGTTATAATGCCTAAAATAAAATTTGTTTGAAGTTGATTGCATGATTATTTTATTTTTCTTAAATTGTTTTTCATAGAAAAATCACTAAACAGCTCAAATAAAATTTTTTTGAAGTCCATATCTATGTTGGGTTTTGATTTGAGATATGGAGGACGAACAAATTATTCCGAACGCACGGATGTACTAACGTGCACATGTACCTACGCATAGACACTCTCTTACAACCAAGGATATGTTCCACGAATAATTAAATGTCAAGAAATGTCAGAATTTATAAATTGGGCCCATTGAAATAACCGTTAGTAACGGTAAAATAAATTCATAATTAATATTTATAAAACTGAAATTACGTTTTAAGGAAGGCTTAATACTTTGATTTGTAACTGATAAAGAGTATATACATACATAATCTACATGGATAGAAAATAAACGAAACTGGCGAAGGAAGTTATGTAAGTGAAGATACAAGGCTTGGTTGCGGAACTAGGAGCTAAACTTGATATTATTTTTTTTTTTAAACAAGAACAAATGTATCACATTTCAATTAAAAGCATATAAAAGATAATAATACTCTAAAACATAAAATGCATGGAACTTAAATCATATATGTAAATGTACAAAAATATTATCTAAAATAAAAACAAATAGTCAAAATTGTAATATGGAGAAAAAAGTCACTAAAATCTTCAAAACTAACCACTTTTTAGGAATAAAAAAATGCAGTTTATTTAAATAAAATTAATAATATAAATTTGTAACACAGAATTGTGTTCATACATAAGTTATTAAAACAAAATTTTCAGAATATGCCCGAAGCGTTCTGTAATTAGTAGCAGCTTTTCTTGCTTTTAATAAAAATAGCAAAATCATTTAATTCGTTGGTCAAAAATTAATCTTTGGTAATCAATACGTTGCCTTTTTTGCTGCTTTCGCTTTTCAGGCTTTAAAAATAAGTAATCAGTTTTAATATAATACCTACCCATAGAGAATTCTAACGTAAATTAAATTATTAACAATTAAATATGATTAAGCCAGACGGTAATAGGAAAGATACAAATCATTGATCTTCGATTACCAGTATGATATTTTTCCTAGGATGAGTTTTGTTTTGGGTACGAGGTGCCCCTGAGGTATGGACTGAGATTGGCTGCGTTCCCACTGCCCACAAAAACATTCCACACGGGTCATCCCTTGGTTTATTTGATCATAAGACAAAAAATGTTAAATCAAGGGAAACTAACTTATCTAAACAAATCATTTGTGTATATCATGATTTTATTATAATAAAAATGTATGTAAGTATTTCATCAAATTGTAAATTTGTATTTCATAAAAATACAACACGCACTGTATAATAAAATTCTCTTCCTATTGACACGTTAAAGGCCCAACTATAATAGGCATAAGCTAGCATTTTCGCGCATAAGTAAACGTGCGAATACAAAGAATCTCAATACGAGTGAACATAATGGAGTCTAGCTCCGTTTCGTTCAATTTTTCTCAGTTTCGTTAACTTAAGCACACTTAAGCAAGAGCGATCCCAGTCGCTCGCCGCATAAGTAAAATATGACGTGAGCAAAATTGCATTATGGCTATGAAGTAATTTCGCAAACCTAAGTGAATTTTCGTTGGGTTTTTGACATAAGCTTATGTTTGCTTATGCCTATGCCTATTATGCCACGTATCTACATGTCAGATTTTACTTATGCGGCGAGCGAGCGTATTGAGATTCTTTGTATTCGCACGATTACTTATGCGCGCATATGCTAGCTTATGCCTATTATAGTTGGGCCTTTACTTTTAAAATTGGTTCATTGTGGTGAGAAAAGGGAGACTTACTTACTAAAAACTATACATGATGAGGATAATTAAATACAAAATAAAAATTCTTTAAATTCTTAAAAAAAGTTTAAGTGCTGTGTTTTTATGTATATATTTTAAAACACGAAGTGAGCATTTTTATTGATTTCCAAATACAAAATGCATGCAGTCCTTGAAAATCTGCGGTGTTTTTGTTTATTATTTTGATACTGTATTCTTGAATACTTTATCAGACTTTAGTTCTATGTACGACCATATATGTAATATGATGTTGTATGTATTTGTACATTTTCATACAACGTAAGGTTAAGGATTAAAAAAATGAAAAACGTTGCATACTTTGCTTTAAGTGAGATCGATTTTTGAAAGCAACAAGAGATATTAAAATGATGGTGAATGACAGTTTGCAAAATTCAAAAATATCATAGATACTGTGCACATTCTTTTAGCAAAATATACAGAATAAATAAAGTTTGTGGAGATAAGTCTAATGTATGTATACATATAAATATCATACATAGGTAATCGATTTTAGCAATTTGAATACTAACAAATACGCGATTTCGCCTTCAATGTCAACAACTCTGAACATATATTTATATATGTATTTCTAATGATATATCCTTGCAGGTGTGGTGTGTTGGTATATTATGTTGCAAAACAAAAAGATAGTGAAATTAAAAATACAAATATGGAATTATTAATTTTTACTCGCAATATAAATATGTATGTATGTAAGTAAAAAACAGTCTCGTAAAATGTATAATTCATTAATTTTTAAGATGCAATGAATAGAATTCATAAAAGTTTCAGTCAGATAATCTAAAATTCTGAATGAGATAGTGTTATGACTATACATTTTTAACAACACTAATTGAAACATTATATTCACGTTTACATCATTACAGCTAGCATTGTTTATTCTTATGTTCACCCTCTATAGATATTGGATAGAAGTTCTTAAACGATTAAATAGGTTATAAAATCAAATTACCTGAATTAGCAGCTTAAAAGTAGTTGGTATTTAGTTACGATAAAAAACTGCCTATAAAGAATTTGAGCAAATGACATAAAATGCTGCCAGGTAGAAACGATTATATTTTGTATGGAGAAATGATTTTGTCTTGGATTATCATGTTTTAATATGCTAAATTCGTTTATGTTAATAGCAGCAAATTGTTACTCAATTTGCGTCCACCACGTAGCGTCGTGAGCAACGCTTTGATCCTTACGATTAATTTTTGCATTTAAAGAAAAAATCACCCCTGTCTGATAATGGCATTAAGGTCACATTTCAAGTTCACCACTGTGGGACAAGGCTATCTTTTTTTTTGTCTCCACATATCGTTCTACAACAAATGATTTAGGATTTTCAGAAGCTGAATAACGCACATCATTGCACAATTCTCTCGGGGATGGTCTGAAGGGCATTTCCGCACGCCAAAAGAACCAGATGAAATCTCGTTCTAAAATTCATAGTAAAGATTTTCGTCAAGATGTTTATGTTAACCAAGCAACGATAATCGATGCCCGGCGTGATTCCACCGACCTTACATTGCGTCCGGTTTTACCTACATTTAACGCCAATCTTTGTGCACTACAGCACAGAACGTGTTTCTACGTTTTACTTATTTGATTCCTACTGATAGATCTTATAAGTCACACATAGCGCACAGTTTCCTTAATTTTAAAATAATTATATAAGTAATGAAGTTAATAAGATCACGGTAAACCATTAATCTCTTATTAGGAACATTTAACAGTTCAATGTGTTTATAAAAACATCGATTGATTTAGACATAACGCATTTAACTCAATTATTAATTAATCTTATTCACTTCCCATAGGAAGTTATTGTAATGGGTCCGATTTGTCAAATTGAAAATTTTGACATTTCTCGATGTTTCAAGGTCCCAGAGTCGAAATAAAAGATTTTTAGAAAGATGTCTGTGCGTGCGTGTGTACGTACGTTTGTACGTTCGTACGTTCGCGACGTTTTTTTGGTCCTCCATAGCTCAAGAACCAATAGCTCCAAAATTTTACGACTAAAATATGGTTTCATCTCCAAAACAATTTTGTTCAACGAAGAATAACGTTTTTGACATCTCATAAAATTTTGAGAAAAATCGAATTGACATTTTTTTTTACAAAAAATAAAAATCTAAAAAAAATGAATAAAAGTTGGTAAAAATTGATTTTCGACTCAAATATTTTTTTAAAACTTTGAGATATTGGCTTTAATTTACTTTTATCTTTCGAAAAGTATTGTTGTCAACATTCAGTAACATTTTTAAAAAAAATTAATTGACAGTTTTTTTTACAAAAAATTGAAAACCGAAAAAAAATTAACAAAAGTTGGTAAAAAATGATTTTCGACTCAAATATCTTTTCAAAACTTAGAGATATTGGCTTTAATCTACTTTTATCTTTCAAAAAATATTGTTGTAAACATTCAGTAAAATTTTGAAAAAAATCGAAATGACAGTTTTTTACAAAAAATTAAAACCCGAACAAAAATTAACAAAAGTTAGTAAAAAATGATTTTCGACTCAAATATCTTTTCAAAAATTTAAGATAATAACTTCTTACTAATTTTTACTTATAAGAAATAATGTTTTCATCATTAGGACAAATTTTGAGAAAAATCGAATTGACAGTTTTTTTTACAAAAAAAAAAAATTAACAAAAGTTGGTAAGAATTGATTTTCGACTCAAATATCTTTTCAAAAATTTGAAATATTGGCTTCAAACTTATTTTATCCAACAGTCCGTTTTTTCATAAAATAATAAATCTACAAAAAATAGTACGCAAATTTGGAAAAATCGACAGAAGTTATCAGTGTGGGTCGCATCCCAGCCTCTTTTTTTTATTTTTATTTCTATGAAGAATATTACTAATACACCGTAGTAATCAGAATTGCAAATTAATTGATGAATAAATTCTGATAATATCAGATCCTGAACATTGGAAACTTATTTCAACCTAGTTCTTGCAGTTAATTTAGTAATTAACAAGAATAGTATATGTTCTTTTTTATATTTTTATTAAATTAATTTATTTGTATTTGTTTTTTCATTTCAGATCAGCACTTGTTTTTTTCATATCTAGTTACACTCAATTACAAATATTAATCAATAAAATGAAGGAAAGATACCACTTTAAAATGGAGATCTTAAAAGTAAAATGAAAAAAAATATTTATCTCAAACACACATTAATCTATACGAAGTTTAAATAAAAGCAATTAAAAATCGAAAAATTAATAAAAGTTTTCATATTTAATCAAAAATAAAAATTAATAAAAAATAACGTCTTGAATAGAAAAAAACTAAATCATAAACTTAAATAATGCCCCAGACTAAATACGAAAAATTATAAACAAAATATAAAAAAGATTAAAGTCAATGCAAAACAGATTCAACAACAAGAAATTAAAAAATATACATATATACGTACTGATTTAATTTTCTTAATTAGTTTCTAATTTTAATTTTAATACTATATATAAAGAGTAAGACACAGCGCTATGCAAACAACATCAACAATTACAGAAACAGCAATCGCAATAAAAACAACAACAACAATAACAACACCACCATTCAATATATATTTGAATTTTTTATAAACTACCCCTTGAAGCCTAAAATCCCAGCGTAGTTGATACAAAAACAAAATTCGAAGCGCATGAAATCGTTTCGACTGGATCTTAGCTGACAGGTTGCGGCCACAAAGGTTTCACGGATTCAAAACATAAAAAGGCCCTTGAATGGGTCAGCACTAAGTAACATAAAATTCAGAAGATACTCAGAGGCTAATAAATCTTTGCGTCAGAATTCCTTTTCACACTCACTTTTTCTATCAACCTTAGAGCAAAAAAAAAAATAAAAAAAATCAAACTATACACTCTTGTCAAAAATGTTCTACCTAAAAACCATTATAATGAACTTACTACAAAAACCATTACATGCCCTCTGCTGGATTTTATTAGGATTTGGATCGATACCCGTGCTTCCTGGTAAGTTATCTATTATTTTTATATATTCGTAGTTGTAGTCATTTATCATGTACTGTATATATTTTGTATGTATATATACAAAAATATGTATATAATACTAATTTATGTATACATACATTAAAATATTGTATTAAATTACAATGTGTCCCATTTTATGAGTATATCAAGATGTCAACCAACCCTTCTTATACCTATACGGAGAGCTACTTATTATTTCAAAACAAGCTTTTTTGAATTTTTGAATAATTGCATTATGTTAAGCTTGTTTAAAGTTTCAAATGGCAACATACATAAATATGTCACATTCAAATAGAATTCAATTAAGAGACTTGGATTTAATATATTAATATCATATTGCTTTACGAAATTTTGTATTTATAAGTTCGATTCGTAAGGTTTGCATTCATTTATCCATTGCTCAAGCTTTAAAAGATTTATGTTTTAAATGTAATATTTTACGTATTAAGACAAAATTTTGCAAATTTCCATCGCCATCAATTCAAATGATATTAACTAGAACTTGGAAAAAAGCGTTGGTTCTATTAATGTTGTAATTTCAAAATGTGTAACATCTAATGAAAATCTCATTGTAAAGATTGATTGTAATATACCAACTTGTACGTTACTAAAATAATAAATAAAAGGAGTAAATAGTAATAACACTGCATTTCCATTATATTTACAGTTTGTTTTGCTGGGCCACATGAAAAAAGATTACTCCATCAGCTACTTGACAGCTATAACAGTTTGGAGCGTCCAGTTGTCAACGAATCCGATCCATTGCAGCTGAGTTTTGGATTGACGCTCATGCAAATAATTGATGTCGTAAGTATTTTGTTGTTATAAAGCACATATGTGATTATGGATATGAAATCTAGTCAAGTCAAAATCCTGAAAACAAAAAATCGAAGAAAAACCAAAATCTAAGTAACTAAGAATTCCGAAAACTCACCTAAGATCCCGTAATACCGAAAAACCATTTTCTCCTGAAATTCAGTTTTTGATGCACCTTCGCAGCAGATTAAATAGCTCGTAACCCAGAAAATTTCACTTTTTAGGTAGGTAGTAGTGCACTGGTATTGCAAGTTACTTTCCTGATCAAATGAAAAATACCTTGTTAACCTAATAAGGGAACATTCAATGAACACACGGTACGTGTGATATTTGTACTCGTAAGAAAGCAACACTGAGCTTTGTCTTGTTCCCAACACATGGACCAAATTTAGTAATCCCTTATTTCAATAAAACTTTGTACTACGTTTTAGCTACATAGTATTAAGGTCCCCAATTATTGCATTATTTCTTACAGAATTCCGTTCACTCTAATACAATTCACAAATATGCTGCATTTAAGTTAATACATGATTTTTTTAAAAAGTTGTTCAAAATCAATGTATTTTTTTTTGCAAAAGGCTAGTCGTTATCAAAAATAATAATGACCCAATTAAAAAAACCGAAAGAAGATGAAATGAAGACACATAAAAAACGAACTTGAAAGGACACAAATTATAGCCTATTATTATTGTTATGTGTAATCTCGCTTTCGAATATCTACATATGTATACATATGTACATCCATATCATACAAATAATTTTCTTAAACAATTTTTGAGTTGAAGTAGCTTAATTGACGGGTAAGTAAAAGCAATGTGAATTTGAATGGAAATGGACACAGATATAAAAGTATTTATAAGTCGCTTAGAGACATGGCCTTGAATTCAAAATTAAATTTCATCGAATGCAATGGCTTAGAATAGAAATTGAGCTTTTTTACAAATAAATTGGAAAAATTATTGGTATTATTGGGCTATTACCTCAATAAAAATGAACATTTCCGTAAATGTCTACATCATTTTTTTGCACGTCTAAATTGCTACATATACGCAAAAAGGCAAAATTATTATTGCCTGTATCAAAAGCAAAACATGCATACCAATTTTGTGACGGTATAGCCATCGGCAGAGGAGTTGTGAGTAATGTTTCTATCAGCGCGGGCTTCTCAAACTGTCTATAAATTAGCAAATTATATAGGCATAATTTATTTGATATGCCGCATGATAGAATGATTAAGAAAAAATTTAAAGACAATTTTCCATCAAAAGGCTTTACAATTTAAATATATACTAATCAAATATATCACGAATGAATGTTTATTAACCTAAAGTCTTAGTTACATGGTTAAGTTGATTCAATTATTTAGTTGTTTTAAACAAAACATTTCGTATGAGATTTTTAACTATTTCAAGCCATTGAAAAATTTAATTCAGGTACTTAAAACATAAATACCATTTTGAGTATTACAAGTCGAGTATATAAAGTAAAAAAAAACAACATTTATTTAGACGTTATTTTACAGGTCAGTGAACAGAATTTGTTCAAAACAGAGTGAATATGACGGTATCATATTTTAATGCTAATGAAGAATTTATTTAATCACATTCCATTACAAAAGAACAGCAAGATAAAGAACACATGACAACAGTACGCGGTAGGTTCCAAGAATATACCCCATCTTCCTTATAATCACGCTCTTTGATTCTATATTTAATTTTAATACAGAATCATAAAAACATTGAATAGCTTTAGAAAATATCGGTTTATTGTTTTTGAATAGAAAATAGATTTTGATGGTTGGTTTAATGGATCTTTTACATAGTTCGCTTAAACGTTTCCTTGTATCTAAAAGAAATTCAACCAAATAATGTACGTATTGTCTAAATTATGCCACCAATATTTTAGATGTTACCAGACTTTCTTGTATAAAATGAAAATTCACACATGTAAGCTAGTGTAATCCAGACGAGAAATTTGTCTGAAACCATTTTAACTTTCCAAAGATGAATGATATCTTTTTTCGTAAATCTTAAAAGAAGCAATCAATAGTATTTCTCCAAACTACAAGTTTAAAGCTATATTAGAAATTTTGTTGAAAGAAAAAAAAAGTTCTTACATTCCTTTTCTCATAATATATTGGGCCCGCGACTCGCTGAAGCTTTTAATTAAATATTCACGAAATATGTATATTGTATATGTAGTTCAGAACTTTGATTTATTGTTGAAATTTTCATTTTTGTATGATTATAATTAAACACATTTTAGAGAAGATACAATAGAAGTAGTTACAAATAGACAAATAGTGAGTTACAGTTTTGCGTATAAGTAAATATGACATCAAGTTGTATTGTATTTTTACTCCCTTCACCTTCTTTTAAACAAGAAGAAAAATTAATTTTTATTCGATTTCCTCCTTGCAGGATGAAAAAAATCAACTATTAATTACAAATATTTGGCTTAAACTGGTAAGTAGAGACAATTTTTCTACGCTAAAGTAATCATTTTTAATTAATTTATCGCTTTTAATTAAACTACTTTTATGATAACCTGTACCGTAGTACATACATTTTCCCCATTTTCTATTGCTTATTTAAATTTTATTTAAAAAAGGAATGGAATGACATGAATCTTAGATGGAACTCTAGTGAATTTGGCGGAGTACGAGACTTACGTATACCACCCCATCGTTTATGGAAACCTGATGTCCTTATGTACAACAGGTAAGCCATGTTATGCCATGCCATAGTAAAAGAAAAACATCCTTCGCTTGTTGTGTTTTAATCTGGAGTAGAAAAATGTATACTTTTTTGGAACAATGTTTCTTAGCAAGGATGTCTCATCCTTTGTTAAACACAATTATACGAAAAACGAAAACATTATGAAACAAGTTGAACGACGAGGACAACTGTGAGTTAAGTTCAGGGATCTCATTAAGCTTTTCGTTGCAATTAGTGATGTTAGAAATGTTAATTGTTTAGTTTAAAAGTTGAAATTTTGGAAACTTGGTTATAATTTGTATATATGTGTGTTCATGTTTGTGTTTCTTTTCAAAATTGAAGCGCTGATGAAGGTTTTGATGGTACGTACGCCACTAATGTTGTAGTAAGAAATAATGGTTCGTGCCTTTATGTGCCGCCGGGTATATTCAAATCAACGTGCAAAATTGATATCACCTGGTTTCCTTTCGATGATCAGCGATGTGAAATGAAATTTGGTTCATGGACATACGATGGATTTCAGGTACTAACTATAATCGAATGATGTATACTCGAAAGAGTAAACATACTACATACATATACATTAGAGTGACCGCAATAAATCGATTTTCGAAATTGGGTCGGGGGAACCCCATAAAATGATCAGTCTTTGCAGATTTTTAGCTAGCCAAAATTTCAGCTCGATTCGATAACGCTAAATGCTGCCGACACGTGCTCAAAGTTTCAAAAAACTCTTTTTTCTCTGTTTTGCGAAGTAAACTAGCCCTAGCTCCCAAACAACTGTCCCTATTCTCATTATTTATACAGGGTGTCCCGTAAGTAATGGATAACCCTGAAATGCCGCATAGTAGACTTTATGACCGTCCTGAAAACTAATAAAAAAAGTTCTATCCCAACCACAAGAAAAGTTATATGCATTTTTTTGTTCTTTGCTTTATTTTTTTCTTACTTTACATTTTTTGAATACCACGACTACAAGTGAATGAGTTCCATCATTTTTTTCAGGAATATTTTACATTACTTGGGCCAACACATAAGTAGAAGAAAATTATTATAACTGTTGGACTTTGCGGTTTCTACGATGTTGTCCTAATAATAAATCCAAGTTTTCAACTTCTAGGGCCGAATACATTATTGATAAAAATGTCAAAAAAGTGCAGCTGCCTCCACACGATTTCTTACTTCCTCTAAAGACCTCATCGGCTTGCTGTATATGATTTCCTTAATGCATCCCCAATGAAACAAATCAAGTGGATTTAGGTCTGGTGAACGGGGTGGCCATAAAATTGGTCCCAGACGTAATATCCATCTGCCTGGATATCTGGCATTTAAAAATGCCCGTACAGGCACAGCAAACTGTTGGACAACCATCATTTTGAAGCCAATGGGATTCCTTTAGTTCTTGAGGCACTTCTTCCAGCAAGGTTGGGAGATCGTCGTTTTGGAGGAGTTCCAAATAACCTTGGGCAGTTAAAATCAACGGCAACTCAAAGGGTCCAATTATTTTCCCATTGAGAATTCCAGTGCAATAGTTTATTTTGAATTGGTATTGAGACCTGTCTTCCCTCATGATGTTTGGGTTTTGTAGTGCCCAGAAGTGGAGATTATGGAGATTAGTGTAGCCATCTCCTTTAAATGTCGACTCATCGCTCCAAAGAATTTTGTCAAAAAACTGAGGATCTTCTTCAATTTTGACTATCATTCACTTCCTTCCGAGAAACAGCTATGGACTCTGCGTTAGGGTACCTTTCCCTATACAGAGTCACAGCTTCGTTTGCGTTGCCTTTGCACACTCCATAAATGAAATGTATGTTTGCATATTCTTATGCAGAATACAAAATACGCGGCATCGAAAAAGTTCAATCAAAAGTCTTAATTATCAAAAAGCAGGTTCAGGAAAACAGCTATTTAGACCGTTAATTTTTTTGAAGAATGAACAATAAAAACTATATAAGTAAGTGTTCGTCGTGGTCTTAATCTTATGAATTAAGATCAAATTACAAGAACTTTGGTTCAAAATTTAAAAAACATACGAATTTATGCGGTCTCACTTTCTCAGGATCTTACAATTTACTATTAAAAAAGAAAACAATTAAAATTAAATCAAAAGACTTTTTGTTTGAAGAAAATAACAAATAAACTAATAGCAACCAACAAAATATTTGATGGGTTTGTTAAAGCCCAATAGAACAGGTAAAATTCAAAACAAGCTAGAAAATGTAACCGTTTTTTGCACTTTTTGACATTTTTATCAATAATGTATTCGGCGCTAGAAGTTGAAAGCTTGGATTTATCATTAGGACAACATCGTAGAAACCGCCAATAAATCAAAAGTCTGCTATGTTCAACGCTTGGTATTATTTTAACGTTTACTGTGCTAATTTTGAAAACTTTTGTTTTACTCTAGTATTGCAGATTTTTACCAATAACTTGCTATTGACTCTAGATATAATAATAAGTAATACCATTTTGAAATCTGCATTAAACGCGCATTTTTTTAAATAGTTGGCCATTCAGTTAATGCATTTTTTTTTATACCAGCTATGATTTAACTTTTTCAAAAACTATTTGTTTTCACATTTTGCATTGAAATTCAATGTTAAATAATTTGTTTCTCTAAGAAGTCCAACAGTTATAATAATTTTCTTCTACTTATGTGTTGGCACAAGTAATGTAAAATATTCCTAAAAAAAATGATGGAACTCATTCACTTGTAGTCGTGGTATTCAAAAAATTTAAAGTAAGAAAAAAAAAAGGGATAAACAAAAAAATGCATATAACTTTTCTTGTGGTTGGGATAGAACTTTTTTTATCAGTTTTCAGGACGGTCATAAAGTCTACTATGCGGCATTTCAGGGTTATCCATTACTTACGGGACACCCTGTATAAATAATGAGAATAGGGACAGTTGTTTGGGAGCTAGGGCTAGTTTACTTCGCAAAACAGAGAAAAAAGAGTTTTTTGAAACTTTGAGCACGTGTCGGCAGCATTTAGCGTTATCGAATCGAGCTGAAATTTTGTCTAGCTAAAAATCTGCAAAGGCTGATCATTTTATGGGGTTCCCCCGTAACGAATTCGACAAAAAAAAATTTCTTCGGGAGTTGCGGTCACACTAATATACATATTTATGTACATATGTATAGTACAAAAATTAATCGATATACAACATTTTCAGCTGGACTTACAGCTACAGGATGAAGCTGGAGGCGATATATCCAGTTTCATTACAAACGGCGAATGGGATCTTTTAGGTAAGAGGAAAATATTAAGGTATCATGTACAAAATATCAAAAAGACTCAAAATCTTTCAAAATATAATAATAACATCAACGCATGGAAAACATTTTTTTTAAATGAATAACTAAAATAATATTAACGGTAAGATAAAATTTAAAAATAAATAATAACTGTATTAATACAGTACATATACTTATAAAAACTCAATTATAAATTAAAACAATACTTCATTTATGTCCTTCTTTTTTTGTATATTATACCTACAGGTGTGCCAGGAAAACGAAATGAAATCTACTATAATTGCTGCCCAGAACCTTATATTGACATAACATTCGCCATATTGATTCGACGCAAAACTCTTTACTATTTTTTCAATTTAATTGTGCCGTGTGTACTTATTGCTTCAATGGCACTTCTAGGTTTTACACTGCCACCAGATTCTGGTGAGAAGCTCTCACTCGGTAAGTCGGAATTCATTTTCCTTATGTCTGCATCAATTTAAATGGTCGTAAAACGTTTTAATTAAAATAACCAAACATTAAATATTCTATCTTTAAATATCAATGAAATGATTATAAAAAATGTTGTTGTAGTGTTTTATTTAATTTTAAACAACAAAAAATAGCTATTTACGCTAAATCACTAAGAAAATCAAAGGTGATTTTTTTTTTATTTTTGAATAAATATAAAATTCAATATAAAATAAAAATAATTGAAAAAAAAATATATCGCTGAAATAAACTTGAAATGGACACCTCAAATTATCGGAGGACATGTTAATGTTTCTATCCGTTGATAATTATTCATTGAAGTCAAAAAAGTGTACAATTTTAAAAGACTTTCCATTCCTCAATATCTTTTATTCCTATGACATGGTCGTACAAAAAGTGCTACCAATATTCTTCTCTAGCCAAAGAGATCTATTAGGACTTTCTAAACTATTCCTTATATTGTTGGTCATATGGGATTTACTTTAAGTAGCTGGTAAGAAGTCAGAGCAGTTTTTAAAGCTTGGTATTTTGTGACTTAAATGGGATTCGAATCTTACCCTCGATCTCTTTTCATCAATATGCGTTTGATCAACGGCCTATGTACTTTGAATTGGATCCGTTTGAGTTTTCTGACCTCTCAAATAAATTTTACTAAGTGTAAATGTAGAAGACTTTTAAAATTTTGCAAATATTTCAAAACTTTATAGAAATATTATGTATGTTTAGAAACATCCTATAGTAAAATATAAATAAGTACCTTCCTCATGCTCGAAATAATAAATTATAATGCA
Source organism: Eupeodes corollae (assembly GCF_945859685.1). Classification (NCBI taxonomy): domain Eukaryota; kingdom Metazoa; phylum Arthropoda; class Insecta; order Diptera; family Syrphidae; genus Eupeodes; species Eupeodes corollae. The sequence goes on from NC_079148.1 coordinate 79,973,443, forward strand.
TATTTAGAAGCCCTTCTCTGCACCATTTCCAAATAGCTGAATGAGCAAAACCGTAACCCAAAGCATTATTAAGAAACAAAAAGTACAAACAAGGTTCTACGCAGAAATATGGTAGTAGTTTTTTATTGCATGTCAACTAAATCTAAGTTTCAAGGTAATTTTTTGGTGAATTTATTTGATTTCAAATTTGTTTTTGTTAATAGACTTTAATGTTGTATGGTCCGTTTAATTCTTAAATGTGAGCGTTGAGTTTTAAATATTATCGTCAAAATAAATATTTGTTGTTGCAAAATAATAATAAAATCAATAATTCAATTTTATAGGAGTAACAATTTTGTTGTCACTGACAGTCTTCCTTAATATGGTGGCTGAAACAATGCCAGCCACATCTGATGCAGTGCCTCTACTAGGTAAGTTGTAGGGCTTTATTGCTTCTCAACTTTTATTTAAGTTTGTATTTTTTGTTAACAATAATTTCCAATTATTTTCTTATATTTTGATTTAAAATTAATATTATTCACTATTCATATGACTTTCTTGGAAAAAAAATATAAATAAAACAATTTGATTTTACTCACTCATTTATTTTTCACGAGTTCACTTAAAAATCACAACCACCTTGATTTAATTTATAATTTATTTTATTTTAATTGTAATATTTTTCTTTTCATAAAAAAAAGAAAATTTAATCAAAAAAACTAAAAAGAATGGTATACACAATATATACATTTTTATTAAAAAACATGTTTAACCATTGGCATTTCATTCAAACACTTCATAACTTTATATAAATCGCAAACATCGAAATCCATTAAAATTATTATACAATATTGTATTTTTCTAAACATACAAAGGAACTTAAATACTACTTTTTACCCAAAAAAGCTACTACCCTCTAAGTCTAAAATTAAAAAAAAGTTAAGTTAGGTTTCGCCATTAAAAGGAAAAGACATATTTTTGACAAATTATTTAAGATACATCTTTATATAGATAGTGTAGTTTGATAATTCTATTACAGCTTTTTTTTTAAATTTCATCAGTGCTGTCAATATTGTATTTTTCTAATATTTTATAAAGTTAAACAAATAACATTATTATGTTAATTTTCAATTTCATATTCCAATAAGAAATTATTTGAGCTTTTATTATAATTTATCTATGTAAGTAAAGTTCTGGCTATCCGACAATAAATAAATATATTGTTTTAAGCTCACAAAGAAGCACTATGCAATCCCCAAAAATTTACGAATTATTAATTTATTTTAGAACTATTAAGTAACGTATCCAGTACCGTTTGCAATTATTCAACTTTAAACATCGATTGATATATTTGTAGCGTGATCATTCTTCAATTGATTTTTTATGAAAATTATAAAAAAAAATCAGAATCTTCGCTTGAAACGGATTTTTTATTTTTGTTTTAATTTTAAATGTATGTATAAAAATCATATCTATTAAAACATTATTTTAAAATTGACTTGACAGATTTCAGAATGCGTTAGCATTTACAAACACCTAACTCAGCTTAATTTTCAATTACATAATACATTGCTTTTCCATTCTAAAAGACGCGACGGTTTATAAATATGTAACTTCATTTCAATTCATATGTTGCAATACAATTTGTTTGTAAGAGAGAACGTATAATTTACGGCACTGATGCTATTTTATGATTTTTGAATTAACAAATGTATAATACACGTTCAAAATTTATTAATTTATGTGATTTAAAATTTTTTAAAACTGGTGAATTATTTAAATCTTTGACAAACTAATCACTTTTCTCTTGCATCGGTTCACATTATTTTAAATTTGTTTTTAACATAATATTTGTTAATTTAATTCATACAATTTGTTCGCATTTAATTTTTTTTTAAATTAAAACTTTATGAATTATATAAAAATGGTATTATACACAAAATACAAAAATAATTTGTTAAGAATAATTTAACATATAATAAAAAATGACGATATAAGGTAAATAAATAAAATGTAAATATTTTTGACATATATACATTACATACTGTACATTTGCCCTCCAATATATAAATTATAATCACCTGTTTTAATTATCATTAACAAATAGTAGAGACCTAGCCGGAATGCATCATTTTAATGTTTTATTTTCAATTTCCTTGCATACTCGTATAGTTAACTTAATTTTTCAATTAAAGTTTTCTTTTCCATTAAAAAAAATATTTTTACTGTATATACCACCTATTAAAAATTAACATACCTACAAAATTTGAAATTTAAAAAATTAATAAAACTTACTCGTAAGCTTTGCCCATATATATAACTTACATAGCACCTGCAACATTTACTTTCATAGCTCTATATGATATCAAATATATACACGCGATATCAACATAATTCATTTATGCCGAAATTTCGTTTGTAGTGTTAATTTATTCTCCCCAAGAATCCTACATAAAAAAGCTTACTCAAAATTTATTTCCCGCCCTTTAATGATTAATAAAAATCAAAAAATTCATTCAATATTCAACAAATGGCACACAAAATAATCAAATAAAATAATTCATTAAAAAGGAAAAATATTCTCGATTTTTAGCCTCTTATGATGATTGCGGATAATTGGTTGAACACAAAATTATTAGACGCGTAAATTATGCCTTCATTGTCCGCATATATAAAAAAATATATGTTAAAATTACAAATCTATAGGGAAACTAAGGGCTCAGTTTAAGGAAATCGTTTCAAATTGTTGATATGTCGCGTAATAGTTTTTTCATATAGATTCCATAAGAAAAGCTTTCCATTGTGTCTTCTATATTTATTTAATTAAACTCATTATTATGATTTGCAACGCTTCTGAAAAATAATTTTGACAAAAACTTTCAATTCCCCCAACACCATTCAAATAAAAAAAATGTATGCTGTCGAAATGCCAGCTAAATTAAAAACATAAAAAATATTTCATTCATAAATAATTGAAAAAAAAAAAAATAGTAAAGAGGCAGCGACAGATTTGACTTAGAATTTGGTCAAACTTCTTTTATGATATCAACGCATTAGCTGGCCGAATATGACCGAAAAAAGAACTTGTAGCCCTTTCTTATAATGACAGTGACAAAAATGATAAATTGATCTATCCCAATACATAAATAATATACATTATGTGTACATATCTACTCGTATGCACAATATAAATAAATAGATTGGGTGGTGCAACAGTTCGTTGAGATCTAGGGCCTAGTGACTTACAACTCTCAACCTTTCCTGTGTGCTAGTACTGTTGTCAGGGATGGAGGGGACCTACAGTTTTAAGACGAATCCTAACGGCTAACTTAAGAAAGCACTTCTTATGAGATGAATTACTCTTGGAAAATTTGCCAATTTCTCGCAAGAGGCAGTACCGGTGGAAAAAAGCGTTAGATGGCACAGGCAGGGATCGAAGCCAAGACCTCTGGCAAGACAGTCCAACGCACTAACCATAATGCCACGTATGCACAATATACCTAGTATATATTTTTTAAACTTGATAAGTTGATATTACGTTATCGTTTTGAAATAAATATGTCTTAGTGAATTCATAAGCAAAGAACGAACAGCCTTTTATGAATAGAACATGAGTTCTGTCAATCAGAAATGGTTTGAAATATAAACCTCAATCATATCGTAGATCACTTTGTTATATCGAAACATCCTATCAATAAGAGGTTAAACAGCGTTGTGGAAACATCTGATTCTTCTTTTTAAAATTGAACATACGGCACACAGCAACTCAAAAAATAAATTGAACACTATGCTGGTTCATTTTTATTTTTATTTTCATTTTATGATTTTAAAAATAAAAATATTATTTTCATGATTTTAAATCATAATTATTAAAAATAATTGGTGTTCAGGAACAAACAGTTCGACTGTTAACAGTCAAACATAAGCTAATAATATGTCATACATTTTATTTAACCTTTTAACAAAAGATGTCGCAAATATCCCACGACGTTAGCAGATTTTACTATAAAGTTTTTAAAAAACCTTGAATTTTTATCTGGTAGTTCTCAATTATAAGGTGTGCAGAACGAAAATTTTCAAAAATGTTCACAATTATTATTATCGCAGACTTTTAAATGTTCTGGTACCAGTAAAATTTCGTGCTCTTTATGACTCTGGCTTTAGATCTACTCGTATATATGTACATATATTTAACACTGTCCTTAGCTCAGGGAAAACAATTGAAACCACAAAATATTATAAATTTTCGTTCGTTTCTTAACGTTATTAAAACCGAAGCGTTTTGAAACTCGAGCAATTTGTTTTATTATTGGGAAAGAGTAAGCGAAATAAAATCAATAACGTAATGATGTAAAATTATTTCTTGGAAGAACTGATTTAAAAAAAGAAAATTACAAGCAGGGTGTCTATATAAATAAGTTTAAGGAGGTCAAACTTTTTTTTTGACAAACTTAGATAAGAATAAGGAATGCATATGCACTTATTTTTTTTAATCGCATTTCGCTCTATCTTTTTTCGTTTGTTTTATTTGCTAATAATCTTTTCATTAATTTTAAATCATTTTTATAAAAAAAAACAGATATTATCCTCGAGGTGAGCGAGGAGAAGAAAACATTCAACTCAATTTTGCTATTTTCACTTCACTTGCTAATAATTTTAAATGCTATCACATTGTTCGAAACAAAAAACTCATATTTTTGCTCCTATGCTACTTTGTTATTTTCTTTTTTCATTTTACTTCATTTCTCAAAATCAAATATGTTTTAAATTATTTTCGAAGAGTGTTGAGAACAAGCTCTTTTGTAAATATGTATACGAGAATCTGAAGTATATTTTGGTCGCTCAAAGGCAATTTGTCTTTAAACTATTGTTGACAAAACTATAATAATTCTTTTCAGAGTTAATAGAATTTCTTTAAGCCTTAAATGACTACACAAATAAATAATACAAATAAGTAAGATTGAAAACTGTTTGGCCCCGCATAATGCAGAAAATACGTTATGGAGACATCAAAATTCACGACAACGTAATAGGTGTATTGAATCAATATTATATATGTTTCAAATGACACCTCACAAAGGAATTTTCTAATAGATAGACATTTTTAAAGAGCGGTTTTCAAGTCATTTTGCTTATTCACAAAAGTTTTTGATTTAAATTTTGTTTCTTAGTAAAATTCGTTAGCCGAAAAAAATATTTTAATTCATTGTTTTCTTTTAAGAGTACGGTTTTTTTTTAATTTTTTTTTTTTGAAAGATAAGTCATTCGTGTTTTAGGGGTTATCAATAATTTGTTACATTTAAATTGAGCCCTAAGTTTCTAAAAAAAACTACTTTAAAACACATAATTTGAAAATTATCAAATTTGTTATGCAGAATCAAAACATTAATATCAAATCACATATCATTACCTTCATAATTTTAATCAATAAACTATAATACTCATAATATGTTGGAAAAGGTTTTGTTTTTTTTTTTAATTTTGTTTGGCTTGAAAGTTATAAAAAAAAGTAGTAGTGGTCAAAATGTTGTGAAATTCTTTTATACTTTAAAGAAAACAATTCAGTAGAACCTTCCCCAGTGTTCTTTTAATCATATAAACATATACATTTGAATTTGAAAATACCAAATACAAAATTGGTCTGTTTTGTTAAAAGTATTACTTGATGAATATTTTAATCTAATCTATACAAATTTTATTTGTAACCAACACTATATGAAATACAACTAACTATGAATTTTGAATAAACTAAATTTGTGCATCTTACTTGTATTTAATAAACTTTGGCTAAAAAATCGATGAATGTAATAAAACATTTTAAAATAATCAAATACTTAATGGCAATATCTTACCTATTCAGGAGAAAAAATACAACTTATCTACTTAAATTAATATTTTTATTTGAAGGTCAATTAACATACATATGTACATACATATATGTATATTTTTGTGCATTTAAAATATCAGTTTCACTTCGGAATAACTTGAAAATATTTGCACAGACGTTGGAGACATCACGATATGAACATACAACAAAAAGTCGCATTGCACGACAGAATAGATTCCAGGTATTGTGTTGGAAACTCCGGTTTCGGCTCATAAAAAAATTCGTGGGGTTAGCATTGTAGATCTGTTAATTTTCTAAAATTTTGCTTCGATTAATCTTATTTATATGAGCAAGTACTTGAATGTAAAAGTGGTTTCAACAATTGTTGTTGAAAAGTTAAAATAGTTTTTTATGGTTGCTCATGTGGATAATATCCTAAAACTCTTTTGTTTGTACAAAAAAACGATGAAATGCTAAAGAGAATGTAACGAAAAACGAAAATGAGGACGAAATTCAATAGAGTTCCTTCCGTTAGAAATGTTTGTCAACCAGATCGGATTTTTGGATCAGAGTTCTACTGGATGATCAAGAAAAGAAACCAGAGTTTTAACTGTCTAATTTGCCAAGTCAAACTATTCATTCATATGTATGGTAATGAAAAAATTTAAACAAAATCTTTTATAATTTGAAGTATTTTGAGATTTTACTATTGAATCAGGACCATCTTTTGTTTCCTTGAACTATTTTATATTGCTTACTTCAATCTAGCAGGACATCAGATTTTAAATATTATATTCGAATCAAGTATAAAACTAAATATTTGTAAAAACAAAAATACTAAAAAATTAACTTTAAGCAAAAAGGATTTGTGCCAGATTACGTGGTTTGTATTTTATCATTTATAATCACAAAATAGCATAACAAATCCTTTTTATTTTTTTTTTATTGCTTTTTTTTCAATTCGTAACCTACAATACACCTACAGCTTACTACTTCACATCAATAAACTTAACCGCACACACATAACACAATACAAACTTTTATGAATATAGAAAAAAATCGTCGACTAAATACTTCATCTAGTAGTCGAAAGTATTTAATTAAATAGTTTTTTTAGAAAGTAATTATATACATAATTATTATATTTTTGTAATAATAACTTTAAAATGTTGCTGAACACTTTGGTACTATAGACAGAACAAAGGTTGGAAACAGGTTTGTATGTTAATATTTAATATTATTTATACGTTACAAAAATGAAATCAAAATACAAAAATGTTCCATTGTTTCGGCTGCTGAACCGCTCATAATAATGATGAATTATGATTTCATAAATATTCAAAATAATATTTAAGACTTTAATAATAATATACATATATGTATTCGTAAGGTTACATACATATATACAAAATCTTTTTAAATTATGAAAAAAATAAAAAAAAAATATTATGACAATGGTCATCTTAATTTCTGGCTTTGCAGTTTCAAAGTTTCGTTTAAAAAGATTATTTGAATCTCATGTTTAGACTTTGTAGTTTCCTAGATCGTCTTAACAAAGATCAAGTCGAGAGTAGCTCGCTTAACATCTACGTTTCTTCCCCCGATTCTTTTCTAAAGTTTTAATAGCGCTGCGTGTTCCTGCCACGTTAATCTAATAAATAAAAAGATACATTCAAAAACTTAAATTAGCCCATAAGGCATAAACTTCTCATTACAGAGTTCCTGTTAAGTTAATCTTATAAATAAAAAAGAAACAATATGAAAAGTGTATCTTCAAAAACTTAAACAGCCCATAAGGCATACATACATATCTACAAGTAACTTCTCATTACAAAGGATGACCCATTTTGTTGTTCCGAAATTATTTTTTGTTTACATTTCAGAATTTTTCTTATTTGTATCAATTTTCAATCAAAGAAAAACCAGCAAGAGTTTGATTGCCAGTTTCTACTCGTACTATTAAGGCTCATAAACATTGCCTTAAATAAAACCATAAGCCGTACTTTTACGTGCGATTTCACAATGCTTTGTTAAAATTAAGTTTATTTCAAGTCAATATCTTTTTTAAGTAAATAAAAGCAAATACATAATATTTGGTTATAGCGATGAGAATTGACAGCGTCCATTTATTTTTTAAGAAATATTGATCACTATTAGAACAAATTGATAAATAGGGATGACAAAACTAATATACACATTTTTCTTCAAAGCCAAAGTTTATTATCTAATGTTATTTTTTTTGAAATAAAATATACTTTAAAATTGTAATACTATTATCTAAATACATAAAACAAAACCAATTCATTTTTCCTTTTAAAATTAAAAGTTGGTAAAACAAAAAGTTTAATATATTCTTCCCGCGTGACCTATTTCTTTTCAAAAATGTTTGTTTTTTTTTTTGTTTTTCAAGATGGAAATGTTTTCTTTAAATTATTCAGAAAAAATCAACTGATATTTATATAACTATACACACATACCTACACATACAAATGTAAGTATTTTTAAGCTTAAGCGGAAAAAGGCCAAAAAAGCTAACCGCAAGTTCATACTCATAATTTAAACATAACTTTAGTTGATATATTTCAAGCCAACATTATTTTAGGACCTATGCTATGTTATGTTTAACCATTTTTAAAATGTAAATATTTTTGATAAATATGAACAATCAATTATGTATATTATTAGATTAAATATGACAAAAAAAAACAAAACCATACAGTTTATAGAGATTTTATATATGTTATTACTTTTTGATACGAACACTTAATTTAAAATGTATGCATAAATAAAATATATACAAAAAGAGAATATTAAGTAAAAGTTAAAACATTTTTTTCTCTTAAATATAGAAACATCCATAAATACCTACTTCATTGAAGTCATGTTTTTCCTAAAGAAAAAAACTTATAATTCTTTAAAAATTCAAGAGAACGAAAGAAAATAAACAAAAAGAATTATTCGTCATTGTAGATTTTATTCTTTTTTTTCTTAATAAATTTAATATAAAAACAGAATTTGTATATTAGTATTTTTTTAATTCTTTACTTTGTCATAGATGTTTGAAAATTTTGATAAAATAACTAAATATACAAATATATATTCGTAGTGCGTAGGTATTTTTGATAGACATGCATATGAATTTATGTATATATACATACAATAATAATAATTGATACATACGTTTAGACAAATTTAAATTCAATTTTTAAAAACAAAGAAATTGGTTAAAAAGAACAGGTTATTCTAAGAGCAACAAAGATTTTATTATAAAACTAAAAATATTAAAGCACATTTCCTGGGTTCCTATCAATGCCGTAAATATTGATCGCCAAAACTTGATAGCTACTTCATAATGTTTATGTATGGCAATACAGGGATGTTCGAGCATAATTTAAAGCTTAAGTGATGATTAAATGGAAAATTTTAAGTGATGGAATAAAAAATGAAGAGCAATTTATGGAAAATTTATATCTTTCCCTGAGCCAACTACGACTAACTATTTTTTTGAATTCGTGTTTATAAATCGTTGATGAACAAAAAATTAAAGTTTTCGAATTCAAATTTTGTATTTGAAATAGTTTACATTTATTCAAAAACCTACACAAATTTTTTACAATCTTTTAAATGTTTAAAATCATTTTACTTAATTTAAAATGCGCTTCAAGTACAGTCAGCTTACGCTAACGAATCCAATGTCAAGATGTCATTTGATATATGTTTCTTTTGTATGATTCTAAAACATGGTTAGTCTACAAGTTTCTTAAATAGTTTCAAAGTACTGATTCCGCTAGTTATTTAAAAATATATCCCTTTTTTGTAACCATAGCAAGTTGATTTGTTCATATCCTTAACAATGCGATTAAGAATTTTTAAGACTCTTTATGTTTTCATGGTGCAATGACCCTGCTAAAGTCTAACATAAAAAAGTCATATATTTTACAGCAATAAATTTAACTCAAGGACGTAAGTAATCTTTTATTTGTATTTAAACTGTTTTTCTATCCGGAAATTGTATGAAGGGTTGTGTCGTTTCAATAAAAAAAAAAAAAAAAAACGCTTTAAAAATTTGGCTCTAAGAAGTTATTCTTTTCAACCAATTTGTTTTAAGATATAGTTATTGTTGCCTTAATCAACACGTTGAATTTATTCAGTAGGTATGATGGCTCCAACAGTTTAAATATCTTTTGACCGCATTTAAGGAATGAACACATAATCTTCCTTTTTAATATTTTGTTAAACAATTAAAAATATATTTAATACTAATAATATAGGAATCGAAGAAGGAAAGTTAATGAAATAGAATCTAGTAATGAGAGTAATTGATTTGGAATTCTGTTTAAAAATTATTTTTAAAAATAATGAAAAGTATTCTATAAACATTTACAAAATTAGGTCTATTTGAAAATGAATGTCTTCATATGTAAAATTATGTATGTGAAATTAGAGATTTAAAATGAAACATGTATATCATATCGATAATTTATGAATGCTCAAATAAAGAATTTAAGTACATCCATACATACGTTTGTATATTATATTCTTTTGCATATATTTTACTCAAACATCAATACATTTTAAGAAATTTGAAAAATAGGCGTTAAGTTAGAATGTTTGTAATTTAGGTCAAGTTATTATAAGTAAATTCATTTTCGAACAAACAAAAGGGACATCTTTACTTCGAAAAATCATAACTGCAAGGCAATAGTATTATTTAAGCTTATATATAAAGATGAATGAAAACAATAAATACATCAAAGAGAAAACCAATAAGCCATATAGAGAAATCCAAATTGTACAATTTTGTGTAATTTTTGTGTCCTTCTAGGAACTTATTTCAATTGCATTATGTTTATGGTGGCCTCATCAGTTGTGTCAACCATACTTATCCTCAATTATCATCATAGAAATCCAGATACGCATGAAATGAGTGAATGGGTAATATAAAAAATATATCACATAACAAAACTACTAAAATTCACACCACCATTACATACAAAAAAAACAAAAGCTTATATCAGCCAACCAAAACTGTTTATACTTACTTAGAGATATTTAGTAAAATTATCTATTCACAAAACATAGTATTACTTATTAGAAATATTTAAAAAAAAACACACACACTTTAGCAAACAAACAAAACACGTAAAGCAGTATAATTCAATGGGATTAATTGCATAATTAAATTACTATTCTAATATAGTAAATAAAAAGAAAACTATTTAATTTTTCATTATGAATTTGAATTTGTCCTATAATCTAACCTTTTAAATGCATGCTTTGAAAAGTCTACAAACACGCCTGTATGAATGTAGCATTTTGAATAAATATTGAAATCTATACAAAAATATACTTAAAATCAAATCTCCTTCATAGATTCGAGTTATATTCCTCTATTGGTTGCCTTGTATATTACGAATGCAAAGACCGGGACAAGTGGGTTACGAATGTCCACCGCCTCCGTCGAGCTCGTCTTCAGATAAAAAACAACAAATGCAAAATGTTGAACTTAAGGAAAGGTAATCATTAAAACAGCCAACATGATCGTGTGCCACATATTGACTAAAATGCCCAGATGTGATCTTATGTTCATACATATGTTGATTTAGATTGGTTGGAGTATTGTTATATAATTTTTTATTTAATATCGTATTTGATGATTTATAACATAAAAGTTATTTTGTTCTTAATTTGATAATGTTTATTCTAGATCCTCAAAATCTTTGCTGGCCAATGTTTTGGATATCGATGATGATTTCCGTTGCAATCACAGATGTTCCAGTGCTACGATACCACACCAACAGGCTTACTACCGAGCTGTATATAGGTATGGTAAAAAGGGTATTACTATATACAAAACTTAATTAAACATAACAATCATGATTTGTATCATGTCATCAATTTCCTTGTATGATTTAAATTTTCTAACTAAGAATGTAAGGTAAGGAACATTCAAGTTGTTCAGATGAAAATAAGCGAATATGTCTTGTGCTCAGATATACATGTAAGATTTCAAGTGGAAGTACCGATACCGGTCTTTTAGTAATTCAAGCATTTGCGGAGTATAAGTATTTTAAAATGTATGTCTTAAGTATTTGAGTAGTATTTTCAAGTAATTAACAAGTACTTTTTTTTAAGTTCTGAAAGCTTTTCTGTTGTATAGGTTACAATCAACAACTTAAGACTTTTAAAAACCATTAAATCGAAATTTAAACCAAAATTTGAGTAGGGTATTTCACTAGTGAACTGTCGAAACTCATTTAAAAAAAAAAAATAATTTCAAGTTTTCATTCTTTTCTACTGCTTGTGATTAATTAAATTTTTCTATTATAAAAAAACCTTTGATAAAGACATTTCTCCAATTATCTGTATTAATAGGCAAAAGCTCTTATATAGTGTTTCAGGGAGTGAAACTTAAACTTTATACATGCTTATTAACTTCCCATAGGAAGATATTGTAATCGGCCCGATTTGTCGAATTTCAAGGTCATTAGAGTCGAAATAAAAGATTTTTAGAGAGATGCCTGTGCGCGCGTGTGTCCGTACATTCGTATGTTCGGGAAGTTTTTTTCGTCGCCCACATCTTTAGAACCAGTGAAGATAACGACTTCAAATACATTTTATTTTACAGATAATAATGTAAAAAAAAATTTGCAATAGCAATTTAAAAACAAAGTGACCATTTTTGTTAACCCAAAATATCTCACGAACCAATGAAGCTATAGCGACTTGAATTAAATTTTGTATTGTATATTGTAACGCGATATCAAACAAGTTTATTTTTGGAAAAAATTTAAAATTAACGGTTTGATTCTAAATCAAAAAAACTGAAAAAATATTTGTCACCTAGATTACTTTACATCTCGAATAGATAGTTTTTTTTAATAAGAATAAAGACGTAAAAAAACACTACTAAAACTCAGTAAAAAATGATTTTCGACAAATATCTTTTCAAAATTTTGAGATTATGACTTCAAACTATTTTTTTTTTTTCAAAAAATATTGTTTTCAACATTCGGTAAAAATTTGAGAGAAAAGAAAAATAACAGTTTTTTTTTACAAAATATAAAAACCTAAAATAATTAGCTTCATTAATCCAATTTGTATTTGTTTGGGAGAAATTGTATTTCGACTAAAAATCTCGTTAACAAAAATAGAAATTACTGTTTTTAACTTTTTAAATCTTTTAGAATAATTCAACTAACAACTTTTTTGACAATACACGAATTCCTACAAACCTTTTAAGCAAGACAAATCGACAGACGGGTTGGGAAATTAACAGTTTTTTAAAGAAATATCAATATGAGTAGAGCAGAAGGATATGTTTTTGATAGAATATATAAGAAAAGATAAAATAGTTAACACAACTTGAGATGACTTAAGAGTTGTTGCCTTTTGAAAACATTCATAATGGTCCGTGAATAATGCTATAATAACATCAAAATTAACCTAACAAAGATCATGTTTTGAAAAAGACACTCTGTTGGAATATATTCTTTAATTTCTAGACAAGGTGATGATGGAAGTGTAGGTCCAGTAGGAGAAAGTAGAATCCATGAAGCTATCTCCCATACTTGTTTGAGTTCATCAGCAGAATACGAACTTGCGCTTATTCTGAAAGAACTTCGGTGGATAACAGATCAGGTAGAAATATTGATTCTTTTAGCAAAAAGTCAAATAAGTCATAATAAAAAAGGCACAAAGTAGTCTGTTACTTGATCTATCTGAACTTGTTTTTATTTATAAAAAAATACTCTAGTTAAAAAAGGAAGACGAAACCGGCGATGTAACGCGTGATTGGAAATTTGCTGCAATGGTAGTCGACCGCCTGTGCCTTATAATTTTCACGCTGTTTACAATTATCGCAACATTAGCTGTATTGTTTTCCGCCCCACATTTCATTGTAAGTTGAATTTGAGCGCCGTATATAAGAAATAAATATTAAAAATATTTAACTCAAAGATGGGCTTATTTATACGAATGACTATAATATTATTAATACTTAATTTTTTTACAATTCTAATACAATTATTTTTCTAATTTTTTCTTCAATGCTTTTCCTAATTAATTCTTAAAATTAGTTTTAAGTTGAAAACCATTATCTCAAACAAGCATAATAGGAAAATGTTCAAATGACAAATTATAAATTTTGTTATTAGATTGTGCCTAGTTATTATAAACATAAATATATTTCTGTAATAAAGTTTATATAAGTTTTATTTAAGCTATCTACATCAATTTTGTTTGTTATTTAAGTTAATAAACGAAAAATAAGTGTTACATTAATTTTTCTAAACGAAATAACGAATAAATGAGATGAAAAACACATAAAACATGGTTGGTGCTGTGATAACGGACAATTGTTAAAAAGTAAATGAAATGTTATAATTAATTTTACAACATAATTACAAATTCTGTTTGTTGTTTTTTTTTTATAAAAAATTGCATAAATGTATCATTTATCTGCTTTTTGATAATTATTTTAACCATGCATAAATAAAATGAATATTAATCGCAATTAGTGAACACTTTTAAATAAACTATTTACAAATTTAACAAAAAAAAAACAACAACAAAAACGTATTTATAAGCAAAAATAAATAAACATTTAAACAAAACAAAAATACATTGATAAAAATTAATATTTAAACAAAACAAAAATATAATACAAAATTAACATAGCCTAAAAGTTAACTATTTTAATTAAAACGAAGTAATATAAAAATATTTAAATACGTACATTGATTTCTTTGGCAAACACTAAGATTTAGTGTTTCCGAGAAGATGAGAAATAATAAACATAAATTAAGTAGATAAATTATTATTTTACTAAAAAATTGGATTAAATCACTTTTACAAAACAAAAAAATGGGATAATCGAAAATAATGACAAATACCCTTAACTACGGAATTTGATAGTTTAAAATCAAAAAAGAATTAAATAAAAGCAATGTATGCATGATTTTACAAAACAATTAAACGAACAAAACACAAATATCATTAAAATATTGAGTAGTGTAGTTAACATCTTCTATAGAAAATTGTTATGAATAAATAATATCATTGGTTCAAATTGCGGTTGATGGGTGACGGTCATGGCTTTTTGTGGATAGCTCAACTTTAAAAACGTTCAATCTTCGAACGCCAAATCTTAGACAAAGAAACTTGGAAGGAATTATTGTTTTATTTTGAGTGCCTCATATAAAAAGTAATGGATGTTAACTGCTCCATTCACTGCATAAGAACCCACGCACTTAAATATATTTTTTTTTGAGATCTAAATTTGAAATTTCAAACAAGATAAATTATATAGTTTTGACAAAAATTTATTGTCATTTTCTATTTTGAATAAAATCAAAACAGTTAGATTCAATATGTCGTTTTACATTTACGAATAATTTATTTATCAAGCTTCAAGCATGAAGTGCGAACTGCGTTTGAATTTAAGCTTAAATTTCAAAATTTGTGTCTCAACTTGTTTTAAATAAATATACATTTGTATTTGGTTCGTTTAATACCTAATGTTTATATTAATGTTACCTGTTATTTTCCGGAAGGTTCAAATCCTATCAAATATCCAAAATGTCTTAGTGTTTCTTCTATAAAAGGAATATTAAGCTTAAGATTTTTTTTAACAAACTCTCGGTTCTCTTTTTTGAATAACTATTTGCAATATGATATTTATTTTTCCTTAAAATATCATATTGAACTACGATTGATAAGTAATAAGTAAACGAAATATATACAAATTTCACACTTTTTGTTACCTCCTTTTATTCACAAAAACACTTATCATTGTTTAATAAAATGATACGTCCAGTCACAAACATCCAAAATGGATCGGATACCATATATTTTTTAATTTTATCTACGAAAATGGTATGATCTTATAAAATACGTAACCTTATTTAAGGATTTTACCTTTCATTGCAACGAAAAACTTTTTTAAGCAAAAAATCTCTAGGTTAGCTTAGTCAAAAATCTAAAAACGGTTGTAACATGAAAGAATTATTGTGAGTACTTAAGATTTTCTTTTCCTAAAAAAGTCCTTCCTCCTAAAGAGTTATGTATGTCCAAAATAACTACGTTGAAGCTTTTTACTCTTATCCTATCAAAACCCTATCAACAGCATTTTGATCATTGATATATTTTCTTGTATCCCCAAATCCACATCTATAGATGCATTCACAGTAATAAATACGAATATATTTGTACAACCACATAAGCTAAATACATATATTACAAATAAATCATAAGTTAAACAAAATAATAATACACAATGACGATAACATAATGTTAAAGAAGTGAGCTAATAAACATTTAAAACATAGATATTAAATACATAAATTAAACAAAGATCTAAAATAAATCAAATTAAATGTTATCAGCCGTTAAACATTTTATAATGAATCAAACATATGTTATGGTTGAAAGCATTATGTCATATTGACATAAATATTGTTAGTCACTGAAAATAAAATTAATGAAACAAAAAAAAAAACACATACACTAAATCAATATTATAAGTCGTGAATACTCACAGATTTAAAAGTCAGAGTTATTGAATTTCGATTGCGTCTATACAAAGTGTTGTATTGTAGTCTTGAGATAACATTTTTTGGGCGTACTTTTGACGTAAAGTGACATACCCAGATTTGGTGGTATTTCACATACATATATTTAAAACAAAATAAATATAAGATTATTGTCTTCCTTGCTTAATACAGGATATTATATTCCACTTAAGAATATATTTTGTAAATTTAATTTCCAAAAAAAAAAAGAAAATATTCTTTAATTTATTTTTCTTTTGTGTATTTAAAATATAATTGTTTTCATTTTTTACATAGCAAAACATAGTATTTGAAATTTAAACACTCAGGAGAGAGAAATTAAAAAAAATATATACATACATATGTAGCTTTAAGTGAGCTCTCAAATAATAAAAGACAAAAATGTTTTTATTTCAAATGAATAAATACATCAGAAATGGTGAAAATTTTGTTCATTATTATTTCCTGAATTTAAAATAAAAGAAACAATATTTACATATGTATTTGAAATATGATTTAAAATTTAAAAAAAAACTTGCAAATCCAACATCTATCGCACCACAATAATACTCTTAAAATTGAAAATAACCTAAAGTTTACGAATAAGCATTAGTTGCAATATTTCAAGAACACAAAACTAGCACACTATGTTTTTTAACCAAATTTGAGGAAATTAATTTCTCAAGTTCTGTGACTTCATGTTCTTAAAAAAAAATTGAAATAAAACCATAACACACACCTACACAATCTGAGGTTATCATATTTATAAAATTTATCAACAACAAATAATAAGAAATGACACAGAAAACTGCCAACAAGCAATCACTATGTACTTATCATAATAAAAAAAAGGATAATTTAGTTCAATATATTCCAATGCAACAATTTGCCAAATTTTATTAATCTTTTTTTTTAACTCTTAATCTGTAATACTTTTATATTTTTATTTTATTTCATATAGTTTTATTTAACAGTGGAAACCAATCAACAAAACAGGAAATTTAAAATCAAATATAAAATAAAACAAATAAGGATTTAAAGGGTTTTTGAATTACATATGGTTTCAATTAATAAAATAAGTAACAAGAACTAACGAAACATGTCATAGAAAAATTGCATTCAGTCATTTAAAAAAGGAAAAGAGAGAGAGTGGAGGAAACAATTCTCTAATTCAGATTTCATTATAATTTATACAAATTTGAATGTAAAGTATTTATTATTTTAAACTACAATTATTATGGTTCAAGAGATATAATGTGCAATCGGTGAGTGACTGTTTTTCTTTTGTTAAATATATTTGAATTATTTAACAAAAAATCCCAGAAGCAACGTAGACACATGTACGACAAAATGGAACAACATAAACAGCCGAGAGAAAGGAACTATGAAGTGTTTGTAATGATAAAAACTTATTTATTTTAAGATTATTGTTTCTTTATTTAGGTGTATTAATTACCGACAAGTAAAACATTTATATGAATTTCATTGTAGAACAACAAAATCGCAAATATGTTAACAGTATGTTAAGTTTTCTCAGAATATTAAGACTATGTAAATAAAACTCATCAATTTTGCATTAGTTGAAAACTGAAAATTGTGTTTGAATTTTTTAATATGTGTGGTATGAAAGCAGTAATGGTGAAGACAGGTTTGCAAATGTAAGAGAGTGTTGGACAAAATGGTTATCAAATGATTGGTCTCAAACAATTGTGATTGAATTTAAAATAAAATTAACTAAATCAACACTTTTTTAAGGGGTTTTGAAGTGTTTGGAAAAAGAATATAGATTTTCTCATATGAACTTGCAATTATTTTTGCAGATATGTTTTTTTTTCAAGTTCCAAGTTATGTGTGTCAATCCGTTTAAATTAGAATTATTTTTCTATTTGACTTCAACTAAAAAAATAAATATTCTATTGTTTGATCTTTAAATTGAAGGAATGACCTTGTTCTAGGAAAACTATTGAGTTTCATTTAGATTTAATAGGTAGGTATGGCTGGTTTTCTTATGATATAACATTTTAATAGATAAAAGATAATTTTAAAAAACCTTCATTGAATTTCGTATTAAGATGTTTAGTCTGTGTTATCTTGAAAAGTAGCAAACAACTCCTAGTTTTTACAGCCGCGAATGCTAAATCTTGACTTATGACTTATTCTTCCGCATATCATTTGTCATTTGATGATGTTGAAACTGATTTTTGAATCAACCAATATTCCATTGTAATTGAAAAAATTGTTAAGACTATTTTTCTTATTAGATTTTAGTTATTCTATTTATATTTTATATTATTAAACTTAAGTGTTACATTCGTAAAATGAAAATGTTTGGTAACTCTAATCTAATCTTGCAACTATAAACTAAAATCTTAGCTATGAGAAGAATAAACAAATAGAATGTGTTGTTTTCAGTTATCCAAAAATTGGCCCTTATAGTACTTAAATTTATCTTTCTCTTGATAGTACGACCATAGTTGAAATGTGTCCCTTTATCGTTCAGTAAAAACGTGTACACATTCAAGTCGGCCATTCACGATACAATCACAATATATAAAAAAAAACTGCAGAAACCCCAACTAATGCCGTAAATGGAGTTTTTTGTGCAAATAACTGTGTAAAAATCAAAACAATTTAGAATTTTGCTCCAAAGTCAATTTGAGCAGTTATTTGGTGTCGTGAATGCTCGGCCTGAGGCACATCATGTAGTTATAAATAAAAAAGACGTTTAAGTTTGTTATTGTTCTTCTTTTTATTAAATACATTCTACAATACATTTTATTTCAATAAAATTAACGATAACTATGTAGTACTTCTTTAACATAAACCTTTCAATGTATATTATTTACATACATATATATTTTGTTATTCTTTAATAATATTGTTTTATATCTTCTTAATATTATATCTTTATATTTTTTTAACTTTATGCTATTAGCATAGCCACAACTTTTTTGTTTTGTAATAATTTTTTTTATTTTTTTGTTCAAACAAACATTAAATATTTATATTTCAATATAATAAAGCATAGATATTCGAGTACCTATGTAAAGTTTTATTCTCTTTTTTTATAAATGTCAATTATCTAATGCAATTATTTTTTTCAGAAATTTAATTTGTTTTTATAATAATATTTTTTAACTATCAAATAAACAACTTTTATTTTTCTAACATTACACACGTTTTTAAAAGCAATCAATATACCACAATGGGTGTTTCCATAAATTGGTATATTACTGGTATTGGCATACATATTCGTACAAAATGCCAATTGATTTTGAAAGAATTTCACAATTTTTGTTTTTAAACTTTGTTACTTTTGCAATGTTTTGAATAATATATGTATATACAAATATATATTTAAATATTATCATTGAAATAATTATTTTGTTTGCTTTGATAAGATAAATAACAAAAACAAAATACGGTGGTCTCATTTTAATCAAAAAGATTTACAAAATTAGTTGTCAAAAACTCCATAACTGTCATTTAAATAATTATAAATATATTATTTTTGTATTCTTTAGCATAATATTTGAATTGGTTTTAATTCGTTTTTTTTTTATTTAAAGTATTGTTTTTGTTTGTTATTTTCTTCACTTAATTTAATTAGAGTGTTATGTTTTCTTGAATCTAAGAATAATTTTGATTTATGTATATTTTTTCCTTAGTTATGTTATTAATAATCCTGATTAACGCAGCACAGGGATTAAACTGTTCTGCATAAAGTTATGTATTTTTGTTTGTATGTCTATCCAAAGCATAATAATTTGTAAATGTTCATTAGCTCTAAACCTTTTGATCTTAGCATTACGAAATTTGTTTAAAAGATTTTGTTTGTTTTTGTTAATCTTGTCATCTTCGTGATTAAAAATAATAATCAAAAAGCAGCGGCGGATATTATTATTTAACGTTTCATTGCACATTTCCATTAAGAATATAATGTACATTTCGAAGAAAAATTAACAAGGAGAAGAGTATAAAAAAATCTTTTCACTTTTAAACAAGAATTTTACAAAAAATTATAGAAATATTGCAAAAAATTATTTTAAATTTAAATATAAGAAGAAAAAACATAAAAATAGCAATTTAAGACAGATTATTCTGAGAATATAAAAATATAAATTATTTTATTAAAATATAAAAGTATGATTTGTGCATGTTAAATGTATTTAGTTGCATTCTTATTTTGTTTTATCTTTAATTTACATTTTGATTTATTTAATTTTAACTTATATTTAAGTAAAACTCAGTCAATTAAAAACACATGCGATAAATCGCACAGCATGCATACATTTTACATGATTTTAGTTAAACAAATTAAATTATTATTAATTTACACATGGAAGATCACATTATGTAGTCCAATTTTACAGAATCCTTTATACTTTTATTTTTTTCTATTTAATAGACATAAACAGTTTACTTTTGTTCTTATAACTTATGTAATCTGTTTAAAGATATTTATATATTTTTTTAACCAGGGATAATAGACAAAGAGCATTATTGTAAATAATTTTTTAATAAAACACCATATTAAATTATATCGTTTTATTTCATTTAATGTGTCTTGTCAACCGTTTTTTTGTCCATTTCAAGTCATTATTATGGTTTGTATGAAAATTAAAGCCAACAAATCGATTAAGTCGATATTTATTGTCGTAACAGAAAATATTAACAGTATATTATGTGTATATTTAATCCATTTCCAAAAAGTTGAATTGTTTGACATACATACTGGGGCTCTAAAATTCATTGTATGCCAAGCAATACAAATTTTGTAGTCCATCTGCTTTGTGTTAACCTTAGAAACAATATTGACATAATACAAATTAAAACAATAAAAAAAAAATATTTTTTATTTTATTTTTCCTGACTTTTAAGTGTGTGAACATGACTAAGGTAAATGTAATAGAAACTTTCGTTTGTAGTGTGAATTATTATTTTTTTTTTATTATTTATAACAATATAATACCTGATAGATAACTTTATTTATTTTTTGTTTTGTTTCTTATTTTAAAGAAATTTGATTTCTTTTTCTGTTATTTTGTTTATTATGTAAATAAGAACGTGTATACATTTTATAAAACTTACTAGAAATATGCGATGAATTATAAATTTAAGCTTTTAGCAAAGACAATTTCTTAAGTGCATTTTTATAAATATAAAACTAAGTCCTTTTTTGGCTTAAACATGTTCATTTAATATTTTTATGTCGTTGCATAAAAATATAGTTAACAACAAAAATCTATTTGCCCTACATTTTAACTTCTACTTTGTGGAGTTGTAAGAATCTTATTCACAAATAACCAAGTGTAGCATAGGTTTTCACAAAAGTTGTATCGCTTGAAGAAACGTCTCTGAAAAATAAAAAAATTGTTAGAATGCATTATTAGATTTTTTTTTTAAATACAAGAGAACATAATAAACATAACAGAAATCAATTGAAGTCTTGTGACGATTAAGTTATATAATTTTATATTTAAAATTGTGAATGTCTAATTTAAAGAATACAACTGAAAAATAATCTTTAAAATAATATAATCTGAAAAATAATCTTTAAAAAAATATTTACATAGTATCTACATAAAATTCGTTTGCTTGATTGTTTAATCACAATTATTTAAAAGGATCGTATTCAACAGTCTTGCGAGTCATACAAACCAACTCTTTTTATTAAACCAAATTAAATTGTTTAATTTTTATTGTTGTACAGTTACAACTAGAAAAACGGCTGTACCTTAGGTTCTCATACAAAATAAAAATTTAAAAAAAAAACTATTTAATCTTAAAGTAAAATTATAATTTTGATTTATTATCAATCATTATCTGCATATTTTCCTGGAACTGTTTCGGTCTCGCGGAGGTATAATATTAAGGACCACAATCTCGTGATATATTTATTGTTTGCACATTACCGTGTTTCACTGTCCTCAGTAGAGACTACCAAGAATCTTGGCTTTAGTTTGTAAAAATGTGTATAAAGCTTAGCAATGTGTGTTTGCAATAAGGCCCTGTTTTTGTGTGCAACCTATTGCTGACGTAAAAATAATGTCTATTAGAATACAAAAATAAATCAATTAGCAGACATAACCACTTTCGCTCGGGAAAAACTAAGGACAGATCCAGTTTTTTAATGAGTGGGGAAGGAGGGAGTTTCACGCACTTAACATAAAGACGAGTTTTTAAAAGCCCCTTTAAAATGTTCTTTAATGTTTTGTAAGTAGGCTGACAAAAATTAAATAACATAATGTTTCTTAACATTTACAAATTTAAGGGCTTAAGTGGCAACTTTAAATATTAGGTCATTTTAGTACACTGTTGTCCAGCAAGCAATGGTCTAACTATTCAATTTGGACGATTCCCTATAATGAAAGTAATCCAAGATTCCTAAATATGCCATATTTAAGAAGCTTAAAGATTTTTAGTGCATTTCACGCAGAAGTTTAAGAAATTGTATTGAAATTTCGGATCGGAACTGATGCTAAAAGACAAATTTAAAAAAAATACTTGTTTGCGTGAGCCTTTTGAAAATGTTTTATTCCTAAAGGAGTCAACAAAACTAATTAATTAATTACAAATTATAGACAAAAATGTCTGGTTCTTGAATTTAAGTAAATATGTGCATTAAAGTACATAATGTCTCTGAACATGAAATTTAATCAAACTAAGGTAAACACATAAGCTGCGAAGAAACTTTAGTGTGGCACTCACAAAATTACAATTTGCAGAATCTTTTTTTCACTTCAGTTCACGAGAGATTCAAAGCCATTGGAATAAAGTGGAAATAAAATAAAATTTGAATTGTCTTAACTGTTACACAACGAGTAAGAGCAGATGACATAAAGACCATGGAAAAAGGTACTGCCTCTTGCGAAGAATTGACAAATATTTTAAGAGTAATTGTGCTTTCTCAAATAAGCCGTTCGGATTTGGCTTGAAACTGTAAGTCCCCTCCATCCCTGACAACATTACTCGTGCAGAGGAGTTGTTGGGTGTCACTAGGCTCAAGTTCTCAACGGATTGTTGCACCACCTAATCAATTTTTATTTTTAAATGTACAGTTTAGAGAAATGCAAATCAAAAGCATTAAAAACTCAATTATATATTCCAATACATCATTGAAAAAATATATTAAATATTACATTATTTGTAAGACCAACAAATCGTTTGGTCCTACGCCCAATGTCCTTTTAAATAAAAATAAATACAGATTTATTTCATCTCTGTAATATGGCACTGCCTATAGTCTGGATTCATTATTCTACTGCGTTTATTTAACAAACATGAGTTCTGTATTTTACATTTCCTCTATTTTGTAGAAATGAAATGCAGATACTCGTACATGTTAAGCTAGCAATATTGTGCACCTTTATTTAATTCTTATAAAAAATTAAGCTAGTATGATTTGTATTTACGACAAACACATTACAAATTTCATTTAGTTAATTTAAATACTTACTCATCCTCCCATGGACAAACAGTTTTATGGTTTGCATCACTCTCTGGCTTAGATTGTGCACCAGCAGCATTATCAGGTCCAGTCTTATCAAGGGACTTCCGATTTTCCGAACTATGCTTTTTTCGCTTTTTCTTTAACTCCTCGGTCTCTGGCTTTTTAACTGGTTGCTCGAGTTCATCTTCAACTGGATCAATATCGATTTCAGCAAGTGGCGCAAGCGAGGGCGCAGGCGTTGGTGCTGGTGCAACACAACCAGGAGTTATAACATCGTCAATGTCATAGTCATAGGATTCAGTTCGGCCCTCAAACTGAAGACCCTCATGGTATTCATCGGTAGTTGGTGAAAGCTCTTCATGAAGAAGAGCTTCCTCATCGCACATCTCTTCTTCTCTAGGGTCTACCGATGAGAGTTCAAGATCCTGATCAATTTTTATGTTTTTAACAATACAAAGTGCTTGATTTTGAGTTGCACTTGAAGGAAGCTCTATGGGTATATCGGCCTCAATCGGATCAAGGCAAGTTATAACATTTACTGTATCAGATTCCGTTTTCATTGGAATTTCGTGTTCTTTTAAATCTATTAAACTTTCGACTTGAATTGATGGAGCCTTTTTAAGGCTACTAGAGGTGTTGGCTATTGGTAATTTAGTATCGTTAGCTGGCCAATTACTTGAATTTGACTTAGCAATCTTACAATTATTCGTTGCATTTTTGGTTTCATCTAATGCCATGTTTAAGTTACTGATGGCAGGAATGTCAAGTTGCTCAGCAGGTTCAACTGCCAAAGGAGGATTGTTTACTTCAGGAGTTGGTATATCGAATTTTACATCGCTCTTAACAAACGATTCAGGTATCTCAACAGAAGTAGAAGCGAGATTTTGTGTTTCGGAATTTGTGTCCATTTGTATCAACTCAATTTGTACTTCAGTTTGTACGTCGTCTTCAGTTGTATCTTTAGTTTTTTCATCGGGATTGTCATCAGGCATTATTTTTAGTTCTTCATCGTCATCTATTTCAGCAGTCGAAATTAATGTTTCAGCGGATGGTTGAATAGGTTCTGATTCGATAGGTTTATTTAGAACAGCAGATACATTTTCACTATCTATGTTAGTTGTTGATTTTTTTAAATCTTCAGCAGAAGAAAGAAATGAAACATCTTCGGTATAAATTGGAACATTAAGAGATGTTGCTTTCATAGATCTTGCATACTCCGATATTCTACAAAACACATGAAAAGAATATTAATTAATTAGTAAATGAATAAGACGAGGTACATACATGTATCTGTTTATTATTTCGTTTGGATATATATTCTTAAACTTTAAAAAGGACGATCTAACTTTATTTTAAACAAGAGGATTATATCGGGCAATCGAAGTTTGTGATCATTTTTTTTTATAAACATCCAAGTGGAATATTAGGGTTGGTCAAGGTCAAATGTATGCAATGAAATACGTTTACCATTTTTGTTGTTGTGTATTCTTTAACACCCTTATTTTCGAAAACAACATTAAAATCTCGAAAAGCCGATTACAACCCAAAGTATTTAAACTTAATCTTAAAACAACGTGGCCCTTCTGAAATGAAATTAATAGTGTTTTTTTTTTAAAGTAAGTGTGTTTTTCATACAACATGACTTTGTTTAAAGATACTTTATCTTTATATTCTTGCATGTATATATCTAAAATTTGTGTGTGTAATTGCATATTCATAATTATTTTACATCTGCAATAAAACGAGTATTGTTAAATTTAGTTCAAATGTATCCCTTTTGCATCCATTTTATACAAACATTAAAACCATTTCTAAGTTTTTTAGAACTTCAATAACAAAGGTTTTATTCAAACTATTTTTAACTAAATTTCGAGTTTAGGGTTTGGTACATTTTAAAGTATATTAACACCTTGACTCCAAATATATATATATTTTTATAATTAGAGAGCACTAAAAGGGTTTTGTAGACCTTTAATATGCCAAACACAATGTGTGAGAATTAGGAAAAGAGGGAAGGGTTAGATAGGAATTGTCGGTGTACATTGGTTTTAGATTCCTGAACATCAACCAGGTTTTTACGATATGAAGGGTTGTGTGGTTTTATTTTTTTAATATTCTTTGAAAAAAACTCATCGTGTATATTTGTATAAATATCAGTAAAGCTATTAAGTAGGAAGTTAATAATATGAAAAAAAGTTTGGTGTGTATACCGCTAACTTGGTACATTTTCCTTAAACTAAAATAAATAACTGTAAAATACAGACAAAAATTACTAAAATTATTGTTGCTATTATTTTGGCAAACATAGATATTATTTATGTGTGTTAAAATATAAACATCTCTAACAGTGAATTATTCGCGCCTTACTCTATGAACTGAACCGATTAATTCTTCTTTATTTTAAAAATAGTCACCACTTATTATACAAATTACCTTGGTGTCAAGGTTACCGAAGCTCTTCGTTGTTCGGTAAAATTAGGCATCAATCGTTTTGAGCTGCTTTCACAACTATCCACAGTATTTTGTCTAAGACCACATGATCTTCTCATTCGATCAGAAACATCAGATATATCAGATGAAGTACTGTACAAAATTAAAAAAATTGATATAGATGCACCACATTTTATAACTTTAAAACAAAAATATTTTGTACCTTGGTAGTCGTTTGGAGGTTGTTTGTGGGATTTGTATTTCCTCCTGTTCCCATGGACATACCGAAAGCTGTATCGTAGCTGAAGGATCTTGTATAGTTTCAGCTTCATCCCATGGACATATAGCACTCGCTGATTCCATAGTTGTTTCTAATTTATCCACGGCAGGCTTCACACCGTCCCTTCAAGTAATATAAAGATATAATATTTGAATAGAAATTAGTGAATTCTTTGTTGGAAAATTTAAAAAAAAATTTTCTCCAAATCGCTTAAAAACTTTGAACGTTAAACTTAAAACAAATGAAAGACACCAAATAGAGATATTATGTATTTAATTTTAATTTTTTCTAAAAAACATCATAAGGCCTACATCACTCTTAACAAAGTCTAGAAATTAAAGCCTACACAAGTAGATACGTATAAGTTTAAGTACATACACTTGAGGTGTTTAAAAGGCATGAGTGTGGTTCAATGCTAAAAGTATTACTTGATGCTCTTCTTTAAAAGTCAACATATATCTAACTATTGCCACTCAAGCCTATGTCACACAGTGTGCTTCATAAATAATGACAACAGCACTACCTCTTAACCTAAAAACATGAACGACTATAAAGGGGCAGATGATTATAGGTAGTTACACTGTACGATGTATTTATGGCACAAAATAAAATCTAACATACCTGTAGGTAATCTCACACAAATTGCTCTGACTATGAGAATGAGGGACTTTGTTGCCTGCGTCCTTAATTCCAATAACCGCTAATTCATGAACTGAACCCGAGAGACTTCTGTCACTACCTCTGCGACGCGTTAAATGTCCTGGAAGCGGCACAGGAGCACTAACTCCCGAAGCTCCACTTACGTGTGATTGAGTAGTAGATAGAGTTGTTGCAGCATTCACCGCCACCTTCTTTTTTACACCGACTCCGCCAAAGTTAAAGAATCTCTTTTTATGCAATGGCTGTATACCGGTGGCCAAGAGATTTTTATAATGTTCCGATCGAATAAAACGAGGATAACAATCCTTTTTTAATAATAACATATAAATGTGTTCAGCAGCTGCGTCAAAGGTGAACCGGGAAGGATTTTTTAAGCCTTTTTGAACTATTTCCATTGTTTTTCCGTCGATATTAATCTCACAAGGTGCTCCAGGCTTTAAAAATTCTCTGTTATTAAAAAATAAAAAGTACACAAATTAAATAAATTTGTGTTGTTAGAAAAGTATTTAAAAATATTTTTTAGGAATGAATCGCTTGGTAACCATATCTATATTGCTTTTATTACTAAATGGTGAACAACATTGCTTTTCGTGCGAAAAATGTTTTTATATTAATTTATCAATTTATCATCATAGGATCATTGTCAAAATTAGACTAAAACTATTTTTTTGAATAGCATCACCATAGCTTAAATTTTTTGTATACCAAGCTTTCTATTTTATGAAAATTAAACTTACTCATAAATTTCGGTGACTTTTTTCGAGACTTGTGAATGAGCCGAACGTCTTAAACGATTAACAGCTATCCAAAAACGTATATTTTCATGAGAATATTCTTTTTCAAGAAATGCAGTGAATTCATGCAGGCCAGTTGGATCTGAGACGAGTTCTTCAATCGAAATGGCCCATCGCCGCACTCGTTTCTCTGTTGGAATGTCGACAATTGTATTGTTCAGCTGCCAAAATGTTATGTCCTCAGATACCCATGGATTAGAAGGAAGAACTGGTTGTAAGAAGAAATCATAATCAGCAAAGGTCTCTGAATAGCTGACTAAGCTTTCACAAGCTTGTGACATTTTCATTCGCGTGCGGGTGAGAGACTTTTGAAAATAGTCTACTTCGCGTTGAAGATCTTCAACGGTTTTTTTCTTAGATTTCAATCCTTGTCGATCTCGAGATGGTACTGGACAAGGTTCCAAAGGAGTAAACTGGCCGGGAGGTGGACGGTGGACACGCCAATAAGCACGCTCCTAAGTAATATAAAACAATATGAATAACATTTTTGAGAAAATTATTATTTACACACCTGTGAATCTCCAACAATTTTGTCACCTTTTTTTCGTTCTTTTGCCAGTCGAACCTGTTCATCAGCTTGCATAGAAATGAAATCCCATTTGCCTTTGAGATTTTTGTGCAAACTAGCCAATGCTTCGCTTTCGTAATCCTCTAAGGCGTGTCGTTGTTTATTACGCAGAGATCGCTTTGCCAAATATATGGCATACTCTACATTATCAGGTGCTTTATGTTGCCAAGGCCAATAGTAGGGAGTCTGGAACCGATAGAGTGATGAGTCGTCTTTGACTACAAGAGTTTTCGTGTCATTGACAGGAAAGAAATAACCGTGCAGACACAATTGATTTGCAATATTAAGTGCTTCAGATTCTTCAATCATCAAACGATCCATTAGCCATTCAATCAAATCGTATCCTTAAAATTTGTATATAAGTTAGAAGTGTCATAAAAAGAAGAAGAACAAATGTTAAATAAATGAAATCTTACCCATAAATGCATAAGGGATCGATGTCAAAAACATTTTCTGCTGCCTCACTGGAACTCCGTGCTCCGGATCTTGCATTTCTCGCACCAAAGATTCCATCTGAAATTAACATAAAAGAGAATGGTGTTGTTAATAGTTAGTGAAGTTGGTTGGATAATGGATCCATCAGTTTTTCATGGGTAAATAAGCTGGTCTAACAACATTTGTTGCAGGACGTTTTAATTGAGTGTGGCTAACAATTTAGATGAAATTAATTAAATTTACTTTAAAAAAATCACCTTATCAAACGCTAATGGACGAGAAAGTTTTTCGATAGTTTGTTGACTTCCAACCGATATACCCATGAGTGCTGAATGTTGTTGTTGAGGTTGTTGATGTTTTGCAGATTTTAAGAGGGTTAAGTTTGGTTGTTGATGTACTACTAATTGCCTATCTTTGTCCGACGATACACCGCCAGGTGGCTCCATGACCACAGGATAGTAGAACTGTGCCTTAATTGGCACAATTTGGGAATAAAAATTATTTAAAAAAAGTGATTTATCCGAATTCCATTGTATCTTTGTGTATAAAAATATTTGCTGAAAAAAATTTAAAAAAAACTACTTTAAGAGAAATTCGTAATTTCTTTTTTTATTAATTAAAACTTACAGTGCCTCATTTTTAGTTAAAACCGAATTGTTGTTTTTGGTTTAATTTGCACAATGTACTTGTATTCTTTTAAAAAGGCAACGTATTTATTTAATAAAAAGTCGCACAAACGGGGCTGCGACCTTAACAGATTATTGTTAGCTGGTTCCCGATCCAGCCCCAGGCCCATTTCTGGCTTACTTCCACGTAGGATCTGAAAAATATTATTTTGATAATATAAACTCATTTAAAATCGCAAAATGTTAATGGAAAATATATTTAATCTTCATTTTAAAATGTTTAATTTCTAATCTTTTTGCAGGGCTTCAGAGTGATTATCAGAAATTCTCAAACGCGACTACAGATATACCATTTAGAATTGTTTATAACTTATTACGGTTTTTTCATCAAATCTTAAAAAATAGAGATTTTTTAGCAGATTTGTTTTTGGAACTTTAATTTATATAGTTGTTCATTAAAAAAAAAAGATTTCCAGTGGTGCTATTGAAAGTATAACTTTTTTTCAATTTAAGCAGACTTGTAACTGATAATTTGGAAAGTTACTTGCTGGTAAATATTAAAGTAAAGAGTTCTTTTTTTTTTAAATATTTATTTAAAATGTGTAATAATTTTGTTCAAATAATCCTTTTTACTAGTTGGTTTTGTTGTAATTAATTAATCTTTATTTTCTATTTAAATAATAAGTGAAGCACAGTGATGCCCTCTGGCCTATGCACACGTTAGATAAACAAATATTGATTTTTTTTACAAATTTTACGAAATATTTTAAGGTTAAAATGAGGCTGGGATGCGACCCACACTGATAACTTCACATCCCGTCTGTCGATTTGTCAAACAAACTTGCTTAAAAGTTTGTCTATATGTACTGGTACTCAGATGTCAAAAACATTATTCTTTGTTGCACAAAATTGTTTTGGAGATGAAATCATATTTTAGTAGTAACATTTTGAAGGTGACAATTTTTTTTTCTGTTTTTTTTTATTTATAAAAAAAACCGTTTAATGGATTTTTTTCAAAAAATGTACTTCTTTGGAATCACGTTACAATATATTATATAAAATTTAATTCGTAAGATATTAAGAGTTAACCACAGTGTTCACCTTTTTTTCAAACTGCTATGGTAAAAAAAACCACCCACTCAATTTTCTGGAGAGCCTTTTCTGCATCTTTCTGCCTTATTATTTGTATAACAAAATTTATTTGAAATCGATATCTCTTCTAGCTATTGACGACGAAAAAAACGTCGCGAACGTACGGACGCTCGGACGTACGAACGTACGTACACACGCACGCACAGACATCTTTCTAAAAATCTTTTATTTCGACTCAAGGGACCTTGAAACGTCGAGAAATGTCAAAATTTTCAATTTGACAAATCGGACCCATTACAATAAAGGCCCAACTATAATAGGCATAAGCAAACATAAGCTTATGTCAAAAACCCAACGATAATTCACTTAAGTTAGCGAAATTACTGCATAGCCATAATGCAATTTTGCTCACGTATCTAAATGTCAGATTTTACTTATGCGGCGAGCGACTGGGATCGCTCTTGCTTAAGTGTGCTTAAGTTAACGAAACTGAGAAAAATTGAACGAAACGGAGCTAGACTCCATTATGTTCACTCGTATTGAGATTCTTTGTATTCGCACGTTTACTAATGCGCGCATATGCTAGCTTATGCCTATTATAGTTGGGCCTTAACTTCCTATGGGAAGTTAAAAATATGAATGCACATTTTATTTTCAAAAAATATAACCATTTAAGTATGTATATAAAAAGTTGATACATACATATATAAAAAACACACGTAAAGTATATTTGTAGGTACAAAGTATAACAAATCTTAAATTCCAACATCACGACTAGGTTTTTCCTTTTATACCAATTAGTTTGCAACAGTGGTAATTCTTTGTTGTTGAAGGTCCTTTGGTCGTTATCCATTTAGCAAGCATGTCTTATATTTTTATATGCTTCATCTTCAATATGTTTAGAAGATTTAATGCGATTTTGTTACCACATCGCAATATTATTTTTTTGTTCTGAATTGTAAGTTCTTTTAATAAAGAGAGGAGGAAAAGTTTATCTTGAGATGTAGAAACCAAGGCCATATATTCCTGTTCTGTACTGGAGTGCCACAATCGTTGTTTAATGTATACAAAAGCATATCGTTTTCATAAATAGTAAATGCAAAGATCGATGTTCAAATGGTAGACATGTGCATTCAAGAGGACACAAGCGTCCACAGGTTTTTCTCAAAACCCACCTCTGTCTATCAACTCCTACTCTCACCTCCCCGCGGTGAACATCGGGTGCCTAGTACCTCAACTGGAGATTGGGTTCCAACCCCAGTGGAAAGTTGTTGGGGCAGCAAACGAGAGAGGGGGGGAGAGGTGTTTCCACTAAGGCACCTCTCCTTATCCAGGCGGCAGCGGACGTATTGTCGAGATAGAATCAACGGTGGCGTCTACAGTTCCAGTAAGGTCGAACTACTTAGTGAACACCTTATAGGGCTTCTTCGACATATTCTGAGCCCAGGCCTATAAGGAGCGGTTCATCCGGCTCCCCTTCCTTGGAGTTATACTAAGGATCTGACCCTCCAGGTTGGGGGTTGTGCCGTCGGGGTGACTTCCTGGCCACGTAAAAACATCATAGTTTCGAAGCAACAACAAGCCTCGGATACGGACGGATTCACTGTTGACAACCCACGCAAACGAAATAAGGACAACGAACTTCGGATATCTACGTGGAATGTTAGGTCCCTTAACAGACCACGTGCAGCCGAACAATAAGCGGAAGCCCTAAACTGCTGCAAGGCAGATATTACAGCCATCCAAGAAGTGCGATGGGATGGACCGGGTAAACGCAAACTAAAAGACTGCGATATCTACTACGGCGACTGCTACCGAGAACAAAGACAGCGTCTATTTGGGTCTGGATTTGTTGTTGGAACTAGGCTCAGGCAAAAAGTCTTGAGTTTCAACAGTGTGAGCGAGCGCATCACGACAATCCGCATCAAGGCTAAATTCGCCAACATAAGCCTAATATGCGCGCATGCCCCAACAGAGGAGTAAGATGAAGACACCAAAGACATATTCTTCGAGCTCTTGGACAAGACATATGAGCAGTGCCCTGGCTATGACATTAAAATTGCCTTAGGAGATTTAAATGCCAAGCTAGGAAGAGAAGACATCTTTGGTGGCATAATCGGGAGATACAGCCTGCACGACACTACCTCCGACAACGGATTCAGGCTGGTCGATTTCGCTGCGGGGCGAGACGTTCTGGTAGCTAGTACGCAGTTCACGCATCTTAATATCCACAAGGGGACATGGAAATCTCCTGATCAATCAACCGTCAACCAGATTGACCACATTGCGATCGACGCACGACACTTCTCCAGTATCCAGGATATCCGAACATTCCGAGAGGCCAACATTGACTCGGACCACTACCTCGTTGTAGCCAAGGTACGGCTACGGATATCCCGATCCAAGCCAAAACAAGGAAGTGCTGTGAGAAGATTCGACGTTAGACGGCTACAATCGCAAGAGACTGCCATGTCCTTTTCCGATCGAGTCTCTAATAACCTCCTAAGGAGTCCTATGCTTCCTGCATTAAGCATTGAAAACCAGTGGCAACATTGCCTTGCAGCCATCAGAGATGCCACCTCTGAAGTGCTAGGTTTCACACGGCCACCACAGCGAAACCCCTGGTTTGACGACGAATGCCGGCAAGCTCACGCAGCGAAACAAGAGGCATACAAAACGGCGCTGCACAAAAGGACGAGAGCTGCTCGCGAGCTCTACGAGCAGAAGAGGAGACAGGAACACCGGCTTCTTAGACGGAAAAAAAGAGAACATGAGAAGCGCGCGATCGAGGAGATAGAGGGATGTCACAACAGGAATGAGGTTCGTAAATTTTACCAAAAAGTAAAAAAAACCTCCCAAGGGTACCAGCCACGAACCGAAGCCTGTAAAGACGATCAAGGGAACATCGTAGTAGAACCACAGTCGATGCTGAGAATATGGAAAGATCACTTCTCCAAATTATATAACGGCGATGACGAACCGAATTCCGCTGTAAGGGAGATAGAACCACTCAACCTCGGCGACGCAGATCAACAATTCCGCCTACCCGACCTTGACGAAGTGAAGATAGCTATATCTAAACTTAAGTCAAACAAAGCTGCTGGAGCTGACGGCATCACCGCCGAACTATTCAAAGCAGCAGGCGATGACTTGGTAGGGAGCATGCACCAACTCATCTGCAAAATTTGGTCGGAAGAAAGCATGCTCGATGAGTGAAATCTCAGCATAGTGTGCCCGATACATAAGAAAGGAGACCCTCTAAACTGCGCCAACTACAGAGGCATCAGTCTTCTTAACATTGCGTATAAGATCCTCTCTGCCGTATTATGTGAACGTCTGAAGCCATTCGTCAACAACCTGATTGGTCCTTATCAGTGTGGCTTCAGACCAGGAAAGTCCACTATCGACCAAATATTCACACTACGGCAGATCTTGGAAAAACCCAGGAGCTTCAAATCGATACCCACCATCTCTTTATCGATTTTAAAGCCGCGTATGACAGCATCTATAGGGAAGAGCTCTACCGAGCAATGTCTAGTTTTGGCATCCCTGTCAAACTTATCCGTTTGTGCAGAATGACGATGGAGAATGCACGCTGCTCTATCAAGGTCGGAAAAGATCTTACCGATGCATTTGATGTCAAAAAAGGTTTTAGACAAGGCGATGCACTGTCATGCGACTTCTTCAACATCGTTCTGGAAAGAATTGTGGAAAACTCAACCGTCAACACTAGAGGCACAATCTTCCAAAGATCCATCCAATTACTCGGATACGCAGATGATATTGACATAATTGGAAGATCAAAGCGTGATGTCAGTGGAGCGTTTTTGAGCATTGCGACGGAAGCGAAGAAGATGGGTTTAGTGGTCAATGAGGGCAAGACCAAGTATATGCTGTCATCAAAAAAGGACACTGAACGACGACGTCTTGGACAAAACGTCACCATGGACAGCTATAACTTTGAGGTACTTAAGGACTTTGTCTACCTAGGCACCGCTATTAATGCAGACAACGACACCAGCGCTGAAATCAACCGAAGAATAACTCTTGCAAATCGCTGCTTCTTTGGACTTAGAAGGCAATTGAGAAGTAAAGTCCTCTCTCGAGCATGTAAAATCACCATCTATAAGACACTCATCATCCCGGTTCTCATTTATGGCGCTGAGGCCTGGACCCTGTCAAAGAAAGATGAGAGCGTCTTAGGATGCTTCGAGAGAAAAATTCTTCGGGCGATTTTTGGTCCCGTACGCATAGATGGAGAATGGAGGAGAAGATATAACGACGAGCTGTACGGGCTGTACAGCGACACTGACCTAGTTAGCAGAATCAAAGTCCAACGGGTTAGATGGCTAGGTCATGTAGAGCGGATGGACATCAACGCTCCAGCCCGGAAGGTCTTCGAATCCAATCCCGAGGGACGGCGCAGTAGAGGAAGACCGCGACTCAGGTGGCGCACCCAGGTGGGAGAGGACCTCAACCAACTTGGCGTGCGAAACTGGAGACAGCTAGCTAGGGACCGAGCTGGCTGGAGACACTTGTTGGTTGAGGCCCAGGTCCGCCCCGGACTGTAGCGCCACCTTAAGTAAGTAAGTAAGTAATGCAAAGATCTGTTTTTGATTGTGTAAGTAAGTAACTTTTTAAATTTGCAAAATTTTCCTTGGAGATCATCAAATTCTTTAGCAACCTCATATAGACCTTCTTGAAAAAGTTAATTTTGCAAGAAAACAGAACAAATTCATTTTATCGATATTCAATTCATATCATAGTGCTAAACCTAGTTGTAATCGATGGGTACCTTACGACTAAAGAAAATGTTTCCTGGTATTTGCCACTTTGGCGAAAAACTATGGTTTTATTTGTTTGATAGTTTAATTTTTTCAACACTTCAGTCTTGTTTTTTTGGAATGAAAAAAGATGAATTTTATTATAAAATCGTCGATTAAGACAAGTCTTATGGTCCATTGATTTGTGCGGACCATTTCTAGAACAGATTCAGCTTAGTATCGCTGACTTTGAATGAACATTTTTCCTTTGAAACATATGACGCATTCGGTTTAAGGTAGGTTTAAATCAATCTTTTTAGTAGCTTCTGTAATCATTACTTTTGTTGTTTAATTGTTTGGATGGCCCACTTATTTGTGCCACAATTCATATTTGTTTTCTTAATTTTGTGAACCTCAGGCAAAGCACATTGCTGTGATATTCTGTTGAAACGAAACATGTTTTTAACAACATTCGTCTTTACTGTTTTTTCACTGACTTCTTGTGGAAAGTCATTGAAAACCCCATTTTGTATAATTTTTGAGGCAGATAAGAATTTAATACACAAATTTGCAATATAAAAAACGTCCAGAAGACTACATTTTCCTTTGATCAGCCTATTAAAACTTCCATTCCCATTTTTCGAATACCTTTGACTTTCATCTTGGAATTATTACCAACGATAACTTCATAACTTAATATGGCCATATTCGTTACATGTGTAACATTTGAGTCCCTTGTATTGCCAAAAACTAGAATTGCATTGCTCAACTCATTTTTACGCCCGCCAGCAACTTTATTTTAATGGTACCTCCAGAAATGTTGATACCAGAAACATTGGCTTGTGTTGAATTACAATCCCAACTAAAGCATTGAGCCTATCCACTTTTTTATCAACATTAAGCCCTTTAGACCCTAGCTTGTAAGATGAAGTTATAAAACCAGCCTCCAAAATCGTCGAAATTTTCGCTTACTTGAAGTTTTTCAGTATTCTACTTCATTTCAGAGATTTTCCTAGTTTACCAATTTTTTAAATCTAATAGAATTGTATTTTGTGATAAATCCCATTATCTGTTCTATTGAGATTTGAAATATAAATATACATTTTATTTTCAACAAAAATAAAAATGTTAGTACTCGTATATCACCTTTATCAGTACAAAGTATTGCAACATTTTAAATTCCATAATTCCTATACAAAATCATAATGTTTAAAAGGAAGGACTAATTTTAAACAAATTTATAATATATGTAAATATAAACGTAAATGAACATCAAAGCAAAAAATATCTCTTAGTTGGAAAATACAATTTCAAAAATAATTTAACAAGTTAATGTATACATAATTTCCTTGAAGTGTTTCCAAGAAAAATAATATCAAGCTTTCAAAGGTAGTCACATTTGATTACATACGAGTTATGTACTTTGTTTTAAAAATAATATTTTGAAAAACTATTTTCTTAATTAACAAATGTCAATAACAATCAGTCGCAACTATGCAAGTTAAATTTGTGTACATGGTTATGATTTGCTTAAAACATAGGAAGAGTATCAAAGATTATTCGTAAGGTACGAAAAAAAAACATTTTTTATAATACTAGCTGACCCGACACACGTTGCTTTGTCATATAAATAATTTCTAGAGAGTATTTTGCTAGCAATAAATAACTTATTGTAAGTGTTTAAGGATGTGGTATATAAGTGGGACATATATAGAGCACTGTAAACGGTGACAAAATATTGAAATAATAAATCACCAACAATTTTTTTTATTTATTAAAATTAATTCTTTAAAATTATAAATATATCGCTATGGCTTCGATAAAATGTTTCATCAATTTTTTAATTTCTAATCGCGTGCCGTTGCACAACAGTGGTGGGTTCAAATTACGAAGCAAATTACCGGAAATGTATCTTCAGATTTAATTCATTGACATCCACATTTTTTGCTGCTAAAATTGCTCTTTCTGCCGGCCTCATGATTTGTCTGTGTACATCGGGAAATATGTGGTCAATGAAGGCATCTTGTGAATCAATAATCGTGCAGAAATCGGCCGGTAATTTTATACATCCAGTTTCATCTGTAGTAACTTTTTCGTCGCCTATATATAACAGTTGTTTTGAGAATGTTTCAGCGGATGGATCTTTAAGCATTTGATCCCATCAGCGTACGTTGAACGCGGAATAACGGTAAGTCTTTGTCTGGAACCATCTGAAAGGAGTAACAGAGTGCTGCCGAATAATCTGTGGTTGTTTTTTATATCTTTCAATGTCCTGTTCAACGCCTCAAGGGAATGTTTGTGTTCTATAGTGCATTCATCCCAGATAATAATTTTACACTGTTTTAGCACTGAGGCCATGGATGATTGTTTTTTATATATATAATATTTTGAATATTTAGTCACAGTTTAAATGAGCTGTTCTGCCTCCATCCAATAAAGTTACCGCAATGTCAGAAGATGCGACAGCCAATGGGATACGATTATTTGATCATATTTTAGCAAAAATTAGCGAAATAAGTAATGTTTCGCCAGTTCCACCTGGTGCATCCAAAAAATAGAATCCACCTTGTCCTGCCGAAACTGCGAGCATGATGTGGTCATAAATGGTCCTTTGTTTTTCATTCATTAGTTTGACATTGCGGGCAACAATCGCTGTTATTTCTACACAATTGTATTGTATTTTAGTTCATGATTCAATTTAGTATCTATTAAATCAGATGATTTTCGATTTGTTGAATTTATACGAAATGGCTGAGTGGTAAGTTGGCAATGATAATGCAAAGATCCTTAATAGCAATAAATGCTTCACTGTACATAGCGTCACTGAATACTATCGAAAGATCGTTGCACCGTGTACGATGTTGATGCAATTAAACCATAGCACTTAGGAATATAAAAAATAGATAAAAATCTATTCTCAGATCTACCGAATGAATATGCAAAATTTCATTGAAATTGGTTAAGCCGTTTCAGAGGAGTATGGCAACTAACACTGTGACAGGAGAATTTTATATTATAGATAATATTATTATATTATTATAGATAATATGATATATGTAAATATTTGTATGATTCTTATCATGGTCACAGTAAGAAAAAAAAACAAGACAATGTGGTCTAGGCTCTCTTGTGTTTTTATTACCTTCAAGAAAAAACGAAACTGAAATTTATCTGCTGCATTGGTTGCGTAAATCGTAAAGCTTTATCTTTTATACTGACTAAGCTACTTGTAAATTATTGCTAATGCGAGACGCTATGAAGAAGGCAGGAATATGTTATTATTACTATAAATAAATAAAACCATTCTTAATAGTTAATTGAAGATTATTCTCGACGAAACAAAAATCTTTGGATTGGAGTTATTGCGTTTAAGAACAAGAAAAATCTAAATAAATACACAGTTTTTTCAGCACACAATTGAAAAACATTAAAAAGGAAAAAAATAGATGCCATTTTTATTCGGGATAACCAAGTTGCTAAGTTTTGAAAGGTCATGTTTTGGCCTAATACCATATTCAGTGTGGACTTTCCTTTACAGGACACCCTTTATGAATATTAATTGAAATTGCATTTACAAATTTTTTGATAGACATTATCGTAATGCTGTTTTTAATGTCCTCGGAAGTACATATTTAATTTACCTCGAAATCATGAGAGAAAATCAAATCAGAATATTGGTGAAGACATCTCCTGCGGTTTATTT
Organism: Eupeodes corollae; assembly: GCF_945859685.1. Classification (NCBI taxonomy): domain Eukaryota; kingdom Metazoa; phylum Arthropoda; class Insecta; order Diptera; family Syrphidae; genus Eupeodes; species Eupeodes corollae. The sequence continues at coordinate 80,012,603 of NC_079148.1, forward strand.
GTTGAAAAACCTCTTTTTACTTATACAGCACGCGTTAGTTTAGAGTTAAAAAAATGTGGAATCATTAAGCTATATTATATTGATCTATTTAAATAAAAGAAATACCCCTTACTTAATTACCTATACTTATCCGAAGTGTTAGTTGTTGCCATATTATTACAAAGATACAAAATAAAACTCACCAAACATTAGCCAGCCTGATTGATCAGTGGATTTATTCCGAGGCCCTTGAATTTCACACCATGCAAAAATATTTTTAAAAATGTATTCGTTATGCAAAATATGTTGTCCTTATTTTTATTTGTTTGTTATTTGAGGAAAATCCATTGGGTATTCGGACCTATTATTTTTCTTAATTGTTGATTTTATCCCTGATTTTTATATAATTATTTTAACAATTACGATTACACTTCCTTATTTAAAAAAATCACACACACTTTTACCATAAATTTCGTTTTGACACTGAATCTGAAAATGCCTGTAATAAAAAGGCTTTGTGAATGGTGCTATATAAACTGTGGAGGGTATTGTACGTAATAGGGATGTTATTATAAAAAAAAATTCTTTCAAAAACTATTTTTTTTACCAAATACAAATACTTTTATAAAAAAATTAAAACTTTAAGACCATGGGTTCAATTAAAAAGTTTTACTAGACTTCAAATTGTCATCACAAGAGTTATGAAACAGATTTAAAGATGCTACACTCATCGTTCGTTCAAGCTTTCTATCACACTATATATACAAAAATTATAAGATGGCTATATGAACCAACACTATTTGCATCTAGGATATGAGAAGAGACGTGTATATTGCAGATTGTACATAATTTTATTATCAGAAGAAGCGTATCCTTTCTTATGTGTGTGGGTTGATGCGAGATGCGTTTTTTACTTCATATTATCGCCATAGTTAAAAATACTAAAAAAACGCGATACTGACGTTAAACTAAATCTCAACCACAAACTAACAGCTTTTCAAGACAATAATTGTGTTATTCACGATTTTCTTTAAATATACACATTTCTAGAGACATGCGCTATACATATTTATATGACTACTATGCCCTTGGTTCCAAATGTAGGTATGTAAGACAGCAAAAACTTGTCTTTTCTTTGCGGATTATCTTAGAAAACCGAAAACTGAGAAGAAACCAAGAACTTTACTAATTTTTTTTATTGTTCTTAAGGGTCAAAAAGTACATCATAATTATTAAAATAGTTTTCGTCGTTCATTGGAATAATTAAGATGAAATCCTTTTTCTTAACATCTCAACATCAAGTGTAAAAAATAATTCACGTTCAATGTCAAAGCCATCCACAGTAATAATTTTTTTTTTTAACAGAAGAAAAATTAAATAATAAAATTAAATAGAAAAAATAATTGCGCATTATATTTTTCAGTAGGCGAGATCAGTCTTTTTCCACATCATGGGCTTGGAATTTTTGCTTTTATCTATTTTTTTTAATCTAGGATAAAGTTGCACTTCATATACGAAACCAATTAGTTTTACCGAAATCCGTTTTCAAAATCGTTTTTTTATTTTGTTTAAATTCAAGCATTAAAAGCAAAATTAAGTGAAATTAGTTAAAGGAAAATTGTATACTAAAAAAAAATTATTCATCTCGTAAACAGCTGCAGAGCAAATTGAGTGACTTCTTGTAAAGAAATTTTGTCCGAACTGGGTCTGGCCTGGAAAATTTGTATCTATTTAATGGAAAAATAATTTGGACGGTTTGTTTGCATGATTCCTGCGTAGCAACATGCTCATTGTAAACGCGCACATCCTCTGCATGTGAGTCGAGAGTGTGGAACGTATTTTCCATGACGAGACCGAGGTATTTTTCCAGCTAAATTTTCTCTCAGTTTACAATATATTTTCTAATATCTATGTTGAGTGCGCAAATACCAGAATATCCAGATACCAGATGATTGCTATAACTAAACATACACCCACAATTTGATAAGAAGGAAGTTTTTTTTTGTTTGATTCCATGTACTTTAGCTCTCACAGGCGAATATAAGATACCAAGAAAATGAAAAAAGAAATACCACGAGATACGAGCATAAACAAAATTCCAAAAAAGAGTTTCAGCCTATAGAGAAACTTGCGTAATAAAAACATTCGACCGGATTTTTGTACTTTTTATAAATATTTACGAGTAGAGTAACTTCAACGAAGAAAATTAAATTTAACTTAATAATAAGATAGACAGAAATGAAGTTATTTAAATGATAAATTATATATCAAAAACACGTGTAATCTTTAAAATTCTTCTAGCGAGAGTAGTTATACTATCAAAACCGTTAACAAATGTGTAGTATAATCTTCACTGTTGTGTGTGAAATGATTTATGATCCACAAGAAATCTGCTAAAAATCAAAAACTTATATTTGGCATATTTTTCAAGAGTTACCAATGATGCTCAAACTGAAGTTAGTGCCATTGGTTTCTGTTTGAAATGGTTGTAATTAAATTAACATTTATATCAAAAATAACAGATATGTTTCTATTCGTAATAAAACAAGAAACAGATTTTTAGAAAGAAACTGTAAACCTCAAAGAACTTATTATTTTTTTTATAATAAACACACACTTAAGGGGATATTAATACCCTTATTATGCAGAGGCACAGTGCACTAGGAAGAGGAGAATTAATAAACTAGTACCTAATATATCCCTTTACCCGAGCGTCGAACTTGTCGAGTTGTAGAGCCTGAGTAGGGTCAATGATTCTCGAGAATTTATCTCCAGATGAGTCCTGAAACCAAAGGTCGCTCACATACCTTCACCCCTCCTTCGATCACTTCCTCTCCGATGATCAGCCTAGCTAAGGGCCCAATTAAAAAACTAGCTCAGGTGTTAATGGAGTATCCGGATACCTGCCGACCTCCGGATTAACCAGCCTTATCTGTATGCATGGATCTCTGTACAGATGGACCACCCCTTATCCGCTACTCGTGGGATTCATATGAACAACTTCATAACAAAACAAATTAAAAAAACAAAACAAAATTCAAAGACCGAAGCGGTCAGCAGTACGATGGCAAAGTTGTCTGCTCCTCATCCCTCTTCCACTGGTGCTGACATGGCTGTGGACACTCACAGTAATGAGGCAGTTGTGAAGAACGGCTCCTCTACTACCACAAAGAGTAAACCTCTCGACTCATCAACACCGCGAGTCGGAGGTAGTAGGGCTGCGGTGCCAGGTCATTCTCCCACCAAAGCCAAGAATCCTAAAGAAGGTCCTGGGGGAGATGGGAAATATCTCAGACCCTCCAAGGCTTAATACAAGGACATGCGTTGTGCTAAGAGGACGTTTGGTGAACAAATAGGCACTGGAGGAAACTCTCAGCACGACGCACGCTGAAATAAAATGGGCCAAGAGCTTCTTGGCTAAAAATAACGTAAAGACCAGCCAAGACTCAACGTCGGACCGACAAAGGTCTATGGAGGGTAGTGTTTCACTACCCAAACGCCCCAAAGTGCTAAACACTAGCACTTCTCTTGACCCTCGAAAGGCAAATATGTCCTTCAGTGACGTTCTGAAGAACAAAATGGTAGTCGCGATTATGGATAGAAGCGACGTAGATGGCACGATATCTCCAGAGAACTGGATACTGGCCAAAGGACAGCTAGCCTTCAGTTTTGTTGAGATCATGTCTGACAATCCGGGACCACCGCCCATCACAAAAGATGGCATCAGGGACACATCAAGTTGATGGTCTGTGATGATCGGAGGTCGTGCTATCTACTGACGCTGGCGGTTGGATAACTTGGGGAGGTCTGGCCTGGTGCTAAGCTGTAGGTTGTCGCAAAGGAAGACATTCCTTGCAGACCAAGGGCTCGCATCATCACGGTTCCTGCCATATTCAAGGAAGCTGAACACGACCTCAAAGTAATCAGGCTCTCCAATCCAACCCTTCCTACTCACAATTGGAAGGTTGCGAAATTAGAGAATCCAAAGGGACAGTACAAGGTTGCAATTGTTATCATCAGTGCAGAGTCCCTTTTTCCTCTGGCGCAATCAAAAAGTGTGATCAGGTTCGGCATTGATGCAATACCGCTGAGTGTCTACAAAAAAGATGGGGCCGAGGCACAAACCCTTCCCCACCCATACAAGCGGAAACGTCTGCTGAGGAACCTGGTCACATTTCCTTCTTTGGAAGGCGACGGATCCCTTGTATCCCCAGTAGCAGTGGAAACTACTACCACCGACCAAGGTTTGGAGATGACAGCGGAGATGAGGACATTCTTTTAGAATCGTCCTCTGATATAGATGACTCCGACATCACTATGCTGGAGGCTGATCGGGAGTACGGTAACTTCCAACACTCCATAAAGGCTTTGGCCTCCCTTCTTCTTCGCTAATTCAGCAGCGATGAAGATATTGTCCTGATTCAAGAACACTGGATTGTTAAATCAATTGTTCGAGGAATCAGGACTCCCAAATACTACGTGCTTTATACATCAGGTGAGGATGAACCCAGATCTTGCATATTAGTAAAACGTAACCTAAATATATATTTACTCCCTAATTTCAGCGATCGAGATATCACCGCCGCAAGTCTGCAAACAGACATAGGAACATTCTGGCTGGCGTCAGCGTATCTCGGCCACGACCACCTTAGCCCTCTCCCGGGTGACACCCTGGATAGATTAACATCTGAAGCGCAAAGGCTCAACATCGGCCTCATCATCGGAAGTGATGTTAACGCCCACCATACAGTGTGGGGTAGCACGGATATAAACGACAGGGCTGAGTCTCTTTTCGAATATAATCTAAACACAAACCTACTCATAAGTAACGTTGGTAAAGAGCCAACCTTTATTACTAAAAATCGACAAGAAGTTTTAGGTATAACTCTTGTCTCCGACTTCATTAATAATTATATTTTGAACTGGAAGATATCTATAGATCACTCCTTTTCTGATCATAGATACATCCAATTTAACTTTATAAATGAACCACCTTGTCAAACCCCCTCCAACACTGAAGATCTTGACGACAAAGTCAATAATCTAACATTAGTCCTAAATATATAGCTCTAGATACTGCATGTCCTCTTATACAAGTAAGAGGTAAAAAGAAACCACACTGGTGGAACTCAGGGCTAATAACACTTCAAAATTCTCTATAAAAATCCAATCATGCCAAGCTGCTTCAAAAACGCCTCTGGCTTCTGGACCAATTCAAGCGAAACATCGCTCAACTTGCTACTAGACGTTCACTTTCCTGGTAGCTCTAATATTATTAATAACATTGTACCAAACATTTGTGACAATACATTATATCCCCCACAAGGTCTAGTCACTAGGGAAAAACTCAAATGGGCTATTAACAGCTTTAAGCCATATAAATCTGCAGGTCCGGATGGTATAATTCCAGCTGAACTTCAAGAAAATGCAAGTTTTCTAGTACCCCTCCTAGCAAACATCTTCAAGGGATGCTTTAAATTGGCATACATCGCGATGTCTTGGAGACAAGTCAAACTCGTTTTTATTCCAAAAGCTGGAAAATCCAGCCACGTTAACCCTGAAGACCTAAGTCCTATCAGCTTATCATCATTCCTTCTCAAAACTTTTGAACGTTTGATCGATATCCAATTAAGGGCAAATATTGATAAGTCCCTCCTTTTAAAGGCTCAACGCGCCTACAACAAAGGGAAATCAGTGAAAGGGCTCTACACAGTATAGTACGTACAATCGAATATTTTTAGTTGCCTTCTGAAATATAGAAGGTGCATTTAACAATGTCGACACATCTGCAATTGCACGTGCATTGACCTCTCTGAAGTCGATCAACGAAAACCGGGTGATTTTACTGCACAAAGGGGTGTCAGCAGAGGTACGCCACAAGGTGGCATCCTATCCCCTCTCCTTTGGAGCTAAGTAATAAATGAATTACTAATTACTCTAGAAAGAGAGGGATACAGAGTGTTTGCTTATGCGGACGATGTTGCTATTGCAGTAACGGGTAAACATCCCAATATACTAAAAGAACTCTTACGCTTTAAATAAGCTCATCAGATGGGCAAATCGGTGTGGACGCCTAGTTAACCCACAAAAAATCGACCTTGTCCTCTTCACAAGGAAATACAAAGTCCCACTCTTTGACCCTCCCTTCCTAAACGGTGTACCACTTAAATTCTTTGAACAAGCAAAATACTTGGGTGTCATTTTGGATAAAAAATTAAGTTGGAAACCAAATATTCAAGAGAGATTAAACAAGGCCACAGTAGCAATGTTCTCCTGTAAAAAGGCCATTGGTAATAAATGGGGCCTACAGCCCGCATTACACACTGGCTATATATTTCAGTCATAAAGTCCAACGAACAGCCTGCCTGTATATGGGAGGAGCACTTCGCTCTACCCCTCCGCCTGTTTTCCATCTAATGCGGCTTGACATTTTCAGCAAGCAAACGGCTGCTAATACAGCCATACGGCTTCAAGCCTTCTCTCTGTGGATTAATAATGGAATTGGCCACACCACTATTTTGAACTCGTTCAGAACTATAAACAGTTTAATAACTATAGCTTCAAAGTGACTATACCTCACAGGTCTTCTTGGGAGAATACATCATTTTTGAACGATGATCCTATAAACTTTTATACAGACGGATCAAAAACGGAGGATGGGGTTGGTTCAGGCGTATACTCAGATGGACTAAACTTAAGTTTCTCGTTTCGTCTACCCGATCATTGTAGCGTGTTCCAAGCTGAAATCCTGGCTATAAAAGAAGTCCTATCATGGCTTAGAGAAAACGTTATATCAACTAATGATATACGCATCTTCTCGGATAGCCAAGCTGCGTTAAAGTCCCTAGAATCTGTCTCCACTGACTCACTAACAACCCTAAATTGTCGATCATCTCTTACGGAGATGGCTACACAGTTCAACATTCACCTTTTCTGGGTGCCGGCCCATAGAGACATTCCAGGAAACTGCAGAGCTGACGAACTTGCAAATGCGGAACAACTTTACCTCTGCTGGCTCACAATACTAGCATAGGTATCCCCTTAGCTACATGTAAACTCATGCTTAAGCAAGATACCATAGAGAAAACAAACTTCAGGTGGAATAACACAACCACCTGTGTAGCGACTAAACTAATTTGGCCTAATCTTAGCGCTAGGCACTCAAAAGAATTAATCTCTCTGAGTAGATTGCACATTAGCTACGTTATTGGTGTCCTGACTGGGCACTGCTCGATAGGAAGGCATGCTATTCGACTTGGAGCCCCTTCAAATGATTTTTGTAGGAGTTGCATGGAGGAGGAGGAGGAGGAGGAGGAGGAGGAGGAGGAGGAGGAGGAGGAGGAGGAGGAGGAGGAGGAGGAGGAGGAGGAGGAGGAGGAGGAGGAGGAGGAGGAGGAGGAGGAGGAGGAGGAGGAGGAGGAGGAGGAGGAGGAGGAGGAGGAGGAGGAGGAGGAGGAGGAGGAGGAGGAGGAGGAGGAGGAGGAGGAGGAGGAGGAGGAGGAGGAGGAGGAGGAGGAGGAGGAGGAGGAGGAGGAGGAGGAGGAGGAGGAGGAGGAGGAGGAGGAGGAGGAGGAGGAGGAGGAGGAGGAGGAGGAGACAATCTCTTATCTTCTGTGTCCTGCCTTATCACAAAGACGTAGAATCTACCTTGGAGACTACTACTTCAACAATACCAGCGATCTAAAAAATTCTGACATTATTTGTCACCTACGTTTCATTCGGAGCTCCAATTGATTCGTCGAGTTAAGTTAATCAACTAATCCATAAGGTATCACAACGGACCATACTTTGGTCTGAGTGTGTTGGACTTCCCAATTAACAGCCACTTTAACCTAACCTAACCTAGTATATTACAACTGCATATAGCTATAGTTACATAAACCTCATTTTTCTTAAAGGATCACTAATTCGACAACTAAAATCGAGCGTACCCTTGCCCTCATATTAAGGCCGACTCGGTTTAATTGGCTTTTGCGGGTGATTTGTTAACAGGTCATATTAACTGCGTTCACTTTCAGACCGATAGGATATCCGGATACCTTTTCGTCAGTGTTTTACGTGTAAAATAACAGCTGACTCGTCAAAAGAAGAATCTAAAGGTATCCAAGAATTCTGGTATATGTGGGTATCTGACAGAACAACTGATTCAGCTTGTAGACTTAGTTTGAAAGAATTGATTTCAAATACGTACATATGTATCTTTTTTTAGTAAAAATACGGTGAATTGTAAAAATGTTGCGTTCATTTTCCTTTTACAATAATGGACCTCGAAATCTAAATATTTATCTGCTTTTTGTGAGTAGCTGAAACTTATGATCCAAAAGCAACGATAAAACAGCAAATAGTATATCGTCCGTGGTGCAAGAAACATCGGTTGTGAAGTAAGAGAGAAATGTTTACGTTTATCTCAGATAAAACGATCTGCATTTAAGTTGGTCTCTATTGACGTACTTTCTGACCGGAATGTTTTTATTACGGTTATCCGTATCTAGGAAACCAATAACATTTAATAACATATTCAGGGAGGTGAATCTTAGATTCCGACCAAATCCTCAACAATTGCAGATGATCAACACCAACACCAAAATACCAATTGCTATAGATTTGTATCCGTGGCATGATGGTTAGTGCGTTGGACTGTCATGCAAGGGGTCTAGGGTTCAATCCCTGCCTGTGCCACCTTAATTTAAAAAAAAAAAAATTTGCGGGTACTGCCTCTTGCGAGGAATTGACAAATCCTTCAAGAGTAATTCTTGTCATGAAAAAGTGCTTTCTTAAAACTAGCCGTTCGGATTCGGCCTAAAATTGTAGGTCCCTTCCATTCCTGACCACAGTACTCGCACACAGGAATGGTTGAGAGTTGTAAGTCACTAGGCCCTGGTTCACAACGGACTGTTGCGCCACCCCATTTGATTTTTTTTGATAGATTTGTATCAGGTACATAAGATTTTAACATTAATTTGTATTTATTTTAAACAAAAACATTATGATTATTTATTTAAGTTTTGATAAAAAAAGCAAAAAAAAATGCAAATGCAAGTAAATACAATTAACTTTAAAAAAAATATGAATTATGAAAAGGAGGTGAATTAAGCTTACTAAAATTGGTAAACTTAGGTTTTATAATTCCATATGCTAAGAATTTTAAGAAAGTATCAGACAAATAAATAACATGATGTTTTTTTTCTCACCGATATGATATCATGTATCATAAAGCGCGACCTAAGAATTTACAAAACGTAATATATAAGAGAAATATACAAATTTAATTTAATTGTCATAAGTGTTGTTCTAAAAAAATTAGGTAAGTATGCTTGTTTATTTTCAATAGCTTAAACAATCTAATCAATCTCTGCTATTTCTAAAGCGGCATATACATTGTTCAAATGCTTGTCAAGCAAGTGAGAGTGTACTAGTAAATTTTGTTTGACGTGTCATCATGTTTGACATCATGCATAAGCTTTCAATCATTTATTTTAATTTTGAGGTGAATAGACTTGCTTTATCGGGAGAATTATTCTTTTTCGAATTTGATCGTTTCATTTCATTTAAAAAATATAAAAGATAAAATATGAGTGACACTGACGACTGCTGCTTTGCTGTGCTACTAGCTCTAGCATTTAAAAAGAAAAGACAGGTTCGGAAGACCTACGCATGGATGAGGAGACTTATGACAAACTTCTTTAAATGATTAAACCCAAAATCATAAAAAAAGATACTCAAATGCGTAAAGCTATACCAGTCAGTCAACGTCCATCGATAACTCTTTGTGTTCTAGCTACGGGTAATACGTTTGCGGATTTAAAATTCATCAGTGCTATATCTGAGCATTCTATTGGTCTTATTGTCAACGAAACACGCGAAGCAATTTTTGAGGTCCTAAATGATCAGATAAAAGTAAATAAGTAAAACAATATTATTCCATACTATTTTTGTTGTATTTCTTTGTTTTCCATAATTAATTTCCAATACCCGATGTTTCCTCTTCGACAAATATTAAAGATTGATTGAAGAAAAATCAAAACATTTTGATTTTGCTTCAAGCATACACACATTGTATACCTGTTTCATTTTAACTAAAACTCTCTCACATGCTTGACAAGCATTTGAACAATGTATATGCCGCATAATTTATTCTGAAAATAATTTTATTCTTATATTCTGTTCTGAGCATCGAAGCAAATAGTTTCCTTATTTCATGTGGAATATTGTGTTTTTTTTTAATTTCATTTTTCATTAGCATAATTATTATAAGAATATTAATATTAAAGAGTTGTCAGGATCTTCTATCTCTTCAAAATCGATGGTAAAATAAAAATTTAGTATCACTTTTAGATGACTTTTTTCTACATTTGTGGCTGTTTATCGGCAATAACGCCGCAAATTTTGTCCTTCCAGAAGTCAATTGTTTCGGGCTTTTTGGCTTAGATTGGGTACTTCACAGAAAATAGTCAAGCGGCGTGAAGTCGCATGATTTTGGTAGTCAATTCTCTGATTCGTAATGTTAAACTATGCGGTTACCAAAAGTTTCCTTCAATAAATCAATTGTGACACGAGCCGTACGACACCGCCTCGCCGGCCGTTTTGTTCCTCACTGATTGCAACGTGCTGACCACCATCGTTTTTAAAGAAGTACGGACCAATTATTTCACCAAACCATCAAACACGCCCAAACAGTCAGTGTTTATGATTGTAAACTACACTTGAGAATTATCATCACTCCAAAAGCGATCTTCATCGCTAAAAAAAAAATCGTATACCAAATAAAGAAATTTGCCAATTTTGGAAAAGCTGTTCAAGCATCAGTTTATTCATGTTAAAATACCAACCCAATTGAAAAATAACCGCTAGTTAAAATACAAATTAAATGCACCCATTAGTCAAAACTCTTTTTGCAGTATTTAAAAACTTTTCAAGCTGAGGGTACCAAACCCTTAAAGTCATTTAGTTCTCTTTTTAATTCCGCTGGCACAGGTCCATTGCAAACAAAAAATTAACAAATAAATGTGTTATGGAGGAAAAAAAAGAAATGTAAACGGTTGCCTCTAATATTTATTGTGCATTGACAGAAATATTTTATTTTGTATTGTATGCAAAATATTTTATAAGACTTTTTTTAAGGAATACAATAGTTACTAATTGTTTTTTATTACTTCTTGGAAGCAATGTTGTACTAGAACTGGAAGTCAAAGGTTGATTCTTCAGCGGAATTATATAGAAGTATGTTTTCCTTTTTTATTATGTCCATTGGGGATATCTGAAACACGAAAAATAGTACACTAATCATTAATTGTTTAGTACTTGTTATATTTTGATTGTTGGCCAAATTTAAATTTTACATTCATCAATTCGGAAAATATTGTAGATATCGTACACTTTACGTAGAATAGCAGAACATTTTATTGTCAATTTTAAAAGGTCAAAATAATTGTGTAAAACAAAATGACACGCACTTAAATATTGGAACGATTTCTAAACTTATAATCTTTTTAAAGTCTTTACAAACATGATATGCTGGTCAATGTTAAAATGTTTTAGTATATTTAAATTTTTAAAAAATGTATTAACAAAAAAGTTTTGAATTTTTTTAAGCAATCGACAAATTATATGCTTTAAATTAATTTATGTCAACTAAAGTAAATAATATTAAAGTTTACTTACATTTTGAATATATTTCTTATCAATTTTAAAATTTTTGTAAAGTGCAATTTTTTGCAAGCTTATAACAGAATGTAAACGGGTTTTAGGGTTTATATCCAAAAGCCTTATAAGTATGTCTTTTCCGTCCGGGTTAATGGAATCGAATTCCTCTGGGAAGAAGTTTTTTTTCGATACCGAATTATTTTTGTCGTCATCGGATGAAACTGATATTTTCATGACTTCCTCGAAGTTAGGAAACTGTAAGTACGAAACACAAAATAAATCTGATTAAAACTAAACTAAAGAGGTGTTAGCTTTTTTACTATCGACTTCGAAAAATGCAAAATGCAATATCTACAAGCGATTACAAATGTGATTTCCTTTTATCATGTTAAAGAAATTATGAACATAAAACTAAACAAATTCCGGAAGATCCAAAGTGTACATAATCGGATTTTCAATCATCAAACCACAACATACATGCTACATATGTATAAATTATATGCATAAATATGTACAAGTATATGATAATAATAACACAATGCTGGCTGGTACTTTTCCACTCAGGCTGGTTGTTTTGGCTGATCCCACAAGTTATATTTCCTTATCTGACTCATTCCCTAATTTACCCAAATTGATTAACTTTGTAAATAGCTTGGTAATTTAATTTCCATCAATGCAATAAAAAAATTATACTTGCATTCCAATGTGAGCTTATTTTCTTATGAATTGTGATACGTCATGACGGAAATTTTTTGACCCCCTGCGAGTGAAACGAGACTCATTATCCAATTTGATTGTATTCAATGGAGGAACCTTACACCAATTTTTTTATTTTTTTTCTTAAAAAAAATTGTTAAGAGTCCACGTGACCTTTGCAACATGAACTCAAAATGAAAAGAGCAATCAGAGAAACCAGTGTTTACAATCTAGCTTTATCCTAAGCCTCTTCATTTGTTTTTGTTATTAAGGTTGTACAGAAAAACTTAAAAAGTACCTTAATAGCGAGTACCTATGTTCCTACTAGTTCGTTAGTTGTTGTCGTTCCGTAACTTAATCTTTCGATTTTATACTACTTTTCATCTTTAAAATTTTCTTCTTGCTTCTTGCACAATATTATTTTTTTTCAATTTCGCGCTCTATTCGTAGCTACGTACACAATATGCAGTCTCTTAAGTTAGGTACATTCAAAAAAATGATTCGTTCTGAAATGTGTCTAGATTGTGTATACTTTAAACTTAAAAAAAAACATTCTCTTGATGTATAGACTTGGTTTTCGAAAACCTTTTTCTATCTACACACTTCAGCATTCAGCGGCAATCTACGACTAGAAGCTCATTATAACAGCATGTTTAAATACGCAAACGCTGCACCCGGTTCTAAACAATGACTTTCATCGACTTTATTTAGATTTAAGTCGATAGACGAAGAGTTAAGGTTTTATATTTTGCTCATCCGATTAAAAGATTAATTATTGCCATAGTTAGTTCTATAGAAGTCAAAATGTACAAATTCAAATGTACGCAGGCGTTAAAAACTCCGTCTCAGTGAATAAATAAGAGGCATCAATTTACCATTATTGACTTGATGAAGACATATTTAATTATTATTGACAATCTGGTAGAAAGATTGCATTTGAAGTAGCTGAATATAATGTTAATAGGAAGACAGATCATAAGGATCATCCTATGGAACCCGTTGAGGTCAAAACAGTTTGTTTTTCACTTATTCGGCTTAGCGATAAAAATCCTTTCGAAAGTAATAACAATATTTTCGTTGTCAACACTCAGATCTTCAACCTATAGTTTTCTTCCAAAATATGTTATGTTAGTTAGATTAACCTCTACTGAGTAAGCATTTTCGACAGCATAAAACTATTTTGTTGGTAGATGGTGTCACCTTTTATCCATGATTGTTTCAGCTATTATATCTTCAAAGCAAATTTGCATACAGCAATCCATATAAGAATTTAATTATGGCCTTAGATATATATAGTCTGAAAGAAACCGTCTATTCTAATATTATTCAAAATGTTAATTAAACTTTATTTTCTATTCATTGTTTTTATGACTCTGGTGATCGTTATAACTTATAAAAATAAGTTGCAAGGCTACTTTTTTTTGTTATCCTTTTTTAATTTCACATTTGAATTAATATGTCAGGTTTCTTATTTGTGATGAAAATCTAATAGCAAGGGAGCCGACCGTATGATCACCTATCCAACCGGTAGACAGAAAATACAATCACAAATCTGCTTTTCGGACGAACTTTTGAAATGATGAAAGGGACCTACAGTTTTAAGACGAATCCGAACGGCTTATTTGAGAAAGCACTTTTCATGACAAGAATTAATTTTGAGGATTTGTCGATTCCTGATGGCAAAAGTAGTACCTGTGAAAAAAAACTTTAGATGGCACATACAGACAAGACCGCTAGCATGACAGTCCTACGCACTCACCATAACGCCACGGGTACTGCTTTGTTGTTGTTTATATAAGCAAAATGTTTCCTAATAAAGTTTCAATGTTTAGCAAAAGGCTCTATTCGATTGTTCTTTTTTGCAATCTTTATATACAAAAAGTGAATAAGAAAAGACTAACCAATTGATCTGCACTGTGTTATCATACTAATTTATATCATTCTTACCTTAAAGTGGATGATGATTTACATTTAGCATATATTCCACTTGTTGTCGTTAGATACAACAAAAAAAAGAAAAAAATCCCATCCGGAATATTTACCCTCTGGGCTTCCCTTTGTCCATAAATTACTCAATCCCACTCCCACAAAAATCAACCGTCTTAGATTTACCGCACTTTATCACCATAGCCGTACTAAATTCATCCGCCTCATTGTTGCTGTATATAATATAATAGTTACACTATACTAAACTTCACATAGGGTATATTATTAATCAAAGCAACAAAGAGACTCAAAAGACACAGCATAACAATAAAGATTTCATCCATGGCGTATATATTCTGACTAAAAATGGAAAATATCTTCAAACGGATTACAAACCTACTACCGAGCACACAGCTTATACGCGATCGTGTATTTCAAAAAAATATTTTAAAAAAAAAAGAATCCTATAGTGGAACATTCTGGAGTTAGTTTATAACGTTCTTTTTATAGCCTGTAGTTTAAACTTTATATACGGGTGAGTTCAAGTGATTTAAGTTTTTTCTTTGGTGTGTTTAGTGCATAATAATGTATAACATTTTAAAAGGACTGTTAATTAAATTAATCATTTATAATACGCAGTTAAGTCTGTTTAAATATATAATTGCGTGTAGCGCTACAATCTAGTTAAAACGATATTATTAAATCATTTGGAATATCTTAAAAACTTTCAATCTTACGAAAATGTCCATTTCTGATGCACTGAATTCGAATTATCAGAAAATTATTGGATATTAAAGGATATTTTATCAAAAACAATGTCTTTATAACGATTAGAAATTTTGCTGTCGCTCTTAGTTTTTTTAAACAGCTATTTATTTTTGTGGTGTAGGTTTACATTTTTAGATAAAAACTAAGGTATATAATGACTAGTTAAGATTTTTAAAACTCTTCCAGAAAATTCTGTATCTTGACTGTCCCTTTCTGCGGAAAGTTGAATAAACAACAAAAAATAAAAGTAGTTGATATGAATTTTAAGCGTACACCAAATTTATTTAAACAAATATTTTCTTTTTAAATTTTCCAATAGTTAAAAAAATAAATAGAACCAACTTGATTGAAAAAAAATATGAAATTGTTTTAATTTATTTAGAACTAACGTTTTCAACTTTGGATTTTCAATCAATTCAAATTAACAGATTTTTTTTTGAAAAGTGCACCATTTGAAGTAGTGTACGATTCTATTTTTTTTTGTTTTCAGTTTTTAATTTAAGACCATATTTTAGATAGATTAAGAGAAATATTTTATAGCTACCTTAACGTTCCTTTCCTAGAAATAAATCAGTTGGTTAATAATTCGTTTGGACTTAAAGTACTACAAATCTTTACCTATTGAATTTTATTGCCAAGGTTAACTAAAAATTCTAAAAAAAAGGTAGTCAAACAAATGTTTGTTATTCATAATAAGGCAAAAGGTTGTAGTATGAATAGGATCGAGTAATCGCGTTTATCGTATTATAAGAAACAAAAAAGATAGAGCAAAGTATAAATTAAAAACTTGTATAGTTAAGTTTATTTTGGTGAAACATAAAGTATGATTGTTTTTTTTTATATAATAACACTGTCCGACAAGGTTTTGTTCCTGGGAATCAAATAAAAATTTTTATCGGTTTCTATAGTCTTAATCGAATCCAACTTCAAATTATTATATTAAGCGTGGTTTTTGAGATATTACTTTGTCATGTATCAAAAAACAAATTCACAAGGCTTTTTTAGTCTATCCATCTATTTAAATTCATGGAGTAGCGTTTTTCGATTAAAGTCGTGATGGTTTTCAAAATATATCATAACATTTAATTGAAATACTTATACCATATCATGAAATGTTCGAAAACCCGGCATAAGTTGTTTAATTCTACTTGTCTCAAATTAATCTTAAATAAATGTTGAATTCTTTGTGCTAAAACAGTTTTTTTAAAGAAGAAGGTAAAGTGTTTTTTTGTTTCTTGTAACGAATCTATCGTCTAAACAATTCTATCATATCAAGTTTTTAAATTATATATTACAAAATATAAATATAATATATAAGATACCATAATTATTGCTTAGGATTAAGAACATGGCAAATGCGTCGTCTATCGTGTCTGAACATAATATAAGGACCATTTCTTTAGTCAGTTTGAAGAGAGTATGTAAATCAGAACTAAAAACTAATTCAAAAACATTTTTTTTAACTATGAATGTATTAAATACAAGATTGGCTCAAAATTTCAAATAAATATTCATAAATAATGGAAATTTTTAGAAACTAAGTATGATTTAAATTGTATCTAGAAGACAACGATTTGTATTTAACAATATGACCATTAAATTTATTGTTAAGCGATATATTGAATTTTAACTAAGCTTTGGTTATCTTTAGAATTTTCAAAAACCTGATGTGATAAAAAAATTTAAAGGCAAGATACAAATTCAGGACATAGTGTAATAATTCGAATAGTGTAATAATAAAATAATATATGTTTAACTTTTTAAAGAGGTTGAACATTAGATCAATTTTAGTTCTGTTTAGTAAATCTGAGATGAATACAATAAATCAATTATTTTTAAGAAGAATTTTCAAAACTTCTTGTCAATTACCTAAACTAACTAAATATATATGTATGTACGTAGATACGCTTCAAATATTTACATATCCTACTTGAAATAAAAAAAAGTTAAAAACTTTAAAAAAATGTACGTGATTTGTTTTTTCATTATCAATAATTATTGCAAATAGCTACAAAATAAAACTGCCACTCCTTTTCTATCTGCTTGCAATTTTTATTTGTGATTTGCATAAAAAGACGTGTACTGAATGCGTTTGTTTCTTAACTACTTTTCGTTGCGTCTTTAGATAAGAACTTTATTAATGATTAAATTTGTATACCATATACTACACTTCATAGTTTTTAAAAATTTTAATATTTTTGCGCCATTTGTTGTATCGTTATTATTAGATTTTGTATATACCATATTATCTTAACGTTCTACGACTGTCAGAATACCTAATCAGTTTTCGAAATAATAAACTAAAAATATTATTTAAGATAGGGTTTACCTTTCTTAGATCTGCGTTAGACATGTTCATAAAGTTATATATGCGATCGAACAAACGCAGACGATTGCAGAAGATATGTTCAAAAACATTATAAAAGACATCAGCGTTGCACAGCTTATGTGCATCCTTATTATTTTGACTGCAGAAGCAGCGAAGGGATTTAAAGTTGGAAAATTGTAAAAAGCGATTGCTTTGAATGTATCTTGGTTACGTGGCAGCAATTTCTTATTTTTGTCTGACTATTCAAAATCGTAATTAAGTAGACCTAACCATGTTCTGCAGAATTAGTGTGTTCATTAATGCAACAAAGCAGAAACCCGATTGCAACGCAGATTTTCGACGTTTATAAAAACACACAAATATGTACAATTTAAATGTATATTAATGAGATTTCAAATATGTATCTTAATTTTGCTTCAGGTTTTAAGTAAATGCATGTTATAATTTTGGATTTTTTTTTCTTATAAAGTTCGGGTTTAGTAGTGATTTTTCAATAGAAGTTTGCTAATAATGTTTCGGTTGACTTCTATCATTGCTTTAGCTATCGTTATATATGTACATAAAATCTTAGTCCATTATGTTCATTAAACGTTGCCAATGAATTAAAGTCATCAAAAAAAAAAATAAAAAAAATTGTTTACAGAATGTTTTGTTTTCCCTTCAAATATCTCAATTTTAATGCTGACATATGAAAGTGTCTTTAAAGGTAATGGGTTCAAGTACTTTTTAGTTTCATATGTAACAAAAGTAGCCAAAAAACTTCATCAGTGAGAAATACTAAAAGAAATACTATGACTGTTAGTTTGTGAGGTGTGATTGTAGTTAAAAGAATAAGCTCATAGAAGAAAATTGATGATTGCGCATAGCTTTGACTTATTTCTTTTTAAGACAACTCACC
The DNA here is from genome assembly GCF_945859685.1 of Eupeodes corollae. NCBI lineage: Eukaryota > Metazoa > Arthropoda > Insecta > Diptera > Syrphidae > Eupeodes > Eupeodes corollae. Next base: position 80,030,842 of record NC_079148.1, read on the forward strand.
TGCGTCATTAAAAGAAAAAATAAATGTTTTAAAAACTTTGTAACTTCATTCAAGCAAACACTTTCCACTATCCATCTTCAATCTCCTATTTTTACTCCTTGTTTTCGGATTGTTCTATTTTTTTATTTAGCCTACCAACAGAAAAAAAAAACTAGGGCATATTTATGGATGAGATTTAAATATTGCTACGACCAATTGTGTAGGTAGTTGAAGAATATGTACATACTTAAATTTAATTCAAATGTGTTTTCTCAAAGGCCGAGTATAAAATACAATTGATCAGACACAACTCTTGAGCAGAACCAATTGACTTAAATAGCAATTTGTAAATCTATTACGAGGATTACAAAGAAGAAAATCAAGGAATTAAGTTTATTTAAATTTCATATTTAGAAATTCTCATTTATATATTGACTAAAAGCTACATAATAAACATTTTGTCGATTGAATCTAGCTTTCGTATATGAAAAAAAAAACGATTTCTTTTAGAATTATCATCAACAATGAAATTAAATAATGACAATAATAATTATTCAAATTTATAATTTATAATTTCAGAATGAATTTCCAAATTGTAATACTGCTCTCAGTAGTTGCGTGTGCTCTAGCATTCCCTGTTCCTGATGAAGAAGTATCAGTTCTTCAAAAGGCAGCTGAAATGGTTAGTGAAGCAGCAACGGAGGCCGATGAATTGATAAAAAAATCATCCGATAGTCTAAGCACAATGGAAGAGGGGATAAGTGCCGTCCTAAGTAATATAACAGCAACAGCGGACAGTCTCCCGAAACTTGATATTGAATCCAAGCTTACAAAGATAGCCGACGAAGTAAAAGAAGCTATAGAAGACGAGCTTCCAGAAGCTCCTAAATCTTTGCCAATTAAAGCTAGGGAAGACATAGAACCTGTTGTACCAGTTGCTGGAGTAAGAGCTGAACCAAAGGAAGGTGTCGAGATCGGAGAAGCGAAATCCACAGCTTCATCACCTGAAGCAGAAGAAACTTCTAAGAAAGAAGAATCAAAGACGGATTCAGATGCCATTTCGAGCACAGAATGCACAACACTTGCTTCGGCAGAACAGAAAACCGATGTCCCAACAACCGAGGCAAAGCCAACTGAATCAGCAACTAAACCAGAAGCAGCTGGCGAAAATAAAACAGATAACACAATCCCAAAATCCACAGAAACTCCAAAGCCCAGTTCAGAAGTTAAACCAACTGAAGCGCCTAAAGAGAAGCACGATCACACTTCTGAAGCAAGCAAATCTGATGAATCAGCCGAATCGAAAGAAAGCGAGGAATCAAACGAAAGCAATAAATCTAAATAAAAGCAAGTCCATGCCTCTGTTAAGGATGCATCACAAATATAATTTCCATTATTTAAGAAAAAATATTTTTTCAACTTCATATAGCTTAACACAGCATACAAACGGAACTATTCATTTGAACAAGAATTTTTTTAACCGAATTGCATTATTTAATAGGGTAGCTTTTATTAACTAACCTGTTGTTTTTTCCCTACACAATTTATTTATGTAAATAAATATAATTTATGAAGTGCCTTAATAATATTAATAATATCTAATTATACTACTTTTTGGGGATTGTACAACGTTTTGAAATACAAATCTACTAAAAATATAGTTTTGTGAACAGTTTGTAATATAATATTTAATTTAAATATTATATATTTAAAAAAATAGTTATAAAGCATTTTAATATAAAACTCTTAAATGAGTTCTTGTTATGCGTGAGTACGTTATTGTAAAAAAAATGAGGATTGCAAAGGAATACTACTTTTACTCAACTCTGTATGTCCTTTAGACTGAAAGATTTAAAATAAACGAAAAATAAAAATTGTATTTTCTTTAATTTAAGATTTAATATGAAAGCAATTAAAATCATTGCTTTTGAAGAGACCGCAGGGGTGATGGATTACTGACTTACTTACTTAAGGTGGCGCTACAGTCCTGTGTGAACTAGGGCCTCACCCAACAAACTTCTCTATCTAGCTCGGTCCCTAGCTAGATGTCTCCAGTTTCGCGCTCCAGGTTGGGTGAGGTCACCTTCCACTTGTGCGCGCCACCTGATTGGAGGTCTTCCTGTCAGCGCTGGTGTTGTTTTCTGCGTTTACAGCGGAGCCTAAGTAGATGAAGTCCTTGACTACCTCAAAGTTACGTCTGTCGATTGTGACGTTTTGACCAAGACGTCGGTGTTGTATGTCCTTCCTTGACGACAGCATGTACTTTGTTTTGCCCTCATTAATGAGGGTGATGGATAGTTTGACAATTTATTTTACAAAGAAACAAAATAAGATCAACGTACGTCAACAAGGATTTTGATGAGCATCAAGATCAATCTTACAAGACAGGTTTTTAAGATTAAAATTTTTAACATTCGAAAATAATATACCTTTGAGGCTTTGTTATTGCAACTTTTATTATCTGTTTTTAAGGATCACAAAAAAAAACTATTTAGAAATGTTTAGTAATTTAGTTGTTTCAAGAAAAATATAAAGTAATGCGAATGTTTTTTAGTTCACTTGTTCCAAAATTGAAATGCGTGCTACTTGGGAAATTCATAAGTACTTTTTTTTCAGTAACATTTGTTATAGTTTTCCAAATCTGTAAACTAGTGCTTACACTTTGCCTTTAAATAGTCTCAGTACATTGGTATTCCAGTATAACGAACGATATAATGTCCAGAGTTAATTCGTTATATCGAAACTTTTTTTTTCATACAAATCCTTAGGTTAATAGAAAGTACATTTGTATCTATCATTAATTTATTTCAAACTTCTAAAAAACAATTCTTACATACTTCACTTAACAGAATAAAAAAAAACATATATAATATAACTTCATTTAAATGCCTCTGCCCGTAAACTTCTTAGAACTAAGACTTAAGAATTTTCAATTCCATTTTGTTCTGCCCATTGGATGCAACTGTCAAAATTTCGGATATGATTCGGATTTCAGTCTGAAAAAATTGTGTAAGACTTCATAGCTTACAAAACAGTTTTTGCAATTTAAAATTTACCTCTGAGAAAATACTTTTCATAGAAGCCACCGTATTTGCTACACAATCATATTATCGTCTTGATTACGGAGAACTGATAGAGGAATATCATCCTGCTAATCAAATTCCTCACCTTTTTTTACTCGTTATATAGAATACCTAATGGACTTGAAAAAAGTGTTCGTAATATCGAACATTCGTTATATCGGCATTCGTTATACTGGACCACCACTGTATCTTATTTACTTTCGAATATATTCTTATTAGTTTTTAGTAAGCATATGTCCTACAATAAACCTAAAACGAACGCCAAGCATTTATGAACAAATTATAATTTTTTCAATCAAGATCTGTGATGCAACAAAAACAATTTCCATTCAACTTAATCGAGTGCAAAACTTGTAAAAAAAAAGCACATCCCGGAATATATCGCCAGAAACATGAAATAATGATTAAATACAAAATTTAAGATGAAATGATGATTAAATACAAAATTTAATATCTATCGTTTTTAAGGAACTACGAAAAAAGAATAAATGCAAAATTTTGTAAATTTGAATCATATTTTCTTATTTGCAGAATTTTTAAGTTTCGCTTTTTTTTTAAGCAACTCGAGAGGGGAAGATAACTTTTGAAAACGAGTGCAGAATTTAATATTTTGACCTCAGCCGTAAATAAATTAAAATCTTGCAAACATACAAAATTTGAACACCGGATATAACCGGATGTATATGATATATAAGTCAATTTTATATTGTATATATTCTTTGTATTAACATTTTCTTAACGCATTCTCTTTCGGATGCAAAAGGTACCACTCACCTGATTACCTGATGACAGGTAATTCGAACTGTGGAGTGGTACTAAGATCTTTAGTTAAAAGTTTATTTCGAATAAACATGCAACATCAAATCACCTTTTAACATTTATATTCTAATTTATACCTTTATATTTTTGTTGAATTAATAGAAAACTTACTTTTTTAGTGTACATCTGAAAAATTATCACTCCAAGTGCCCACCAATCTACTGAATGTCCGTATGGTTCACTGCGCAGAATCTCCGGTGCTGAAAAGATAAAATACATTTTGTTTTATTCACAACTTACCTGTATAAGTGAAAATTATTTTAGGGGATATTTTTCGAAAACAAAAGTCTGCTATCAAAAATCCCTACTATCAATTTGATTTGACTATATAGTCTAATAACTAGTTTATTTAATTGTCTCTGTGAAAGGTAGTTTTTCAAAGAACATATAACTAAATACAAGATAAACTGCATATTCCCACAAATTGTGAGACTCGGAAATGAAATTCTCACACAACTTTTATTCACATATATTAACATATATTTTATTTTTTTTATATAAAATAATCACAACAAATACATTTTTATATCTTTTATTTACACTTACAAAATAATTTATACTTTAGTTTTAAAACTAATTTAAATCTATTTTAAATCTAACAAATAAGTTTTTTGTCTGTTCTTTTCACGCTTAAATTATGGTTTCAATACAACCAATGCTCGTACATTCAATTGATTGTTTTTTGTATATGCATTTAAATATTTTTAAAAATTGTGTTTTTGAAAGAAAATAAACAAATAAATAACATACATTTATTTTGTGTGGATATTTGGTATTGATATTATTTATTCGTTCGTTTTATGTTTCCTTTTTATTCTTAACCCAGCAGAAAGTGCAAATTAAAGTACAATTATGTAATTTATTTGACCAATATTTTTATATGGAGTAACAAAAAATCATTTTGATCATTCACAATTAAATTTAAATTAATTTGTTTGAGCGACATTGACTTAAACTTTTAAATATGTACATACAAAGAAACAACACTTTTTTTCATTACGAAATAAAATCGGAAGAACTCACGTTTACTGAATTAAAAGAATATTTGCAAAAAAAAAAATTAGCAATAGAAAAATCATAGTCGCTATTTTTGTCGGGCCCAATATAGAAATTTGTTCGAAATCTTATAAGAACAATGTCTGAAACTTTCGTTTTAAAATATTAATATTCCGTACTCACCACGGCACTTTAAGTTTTCTTATATAATATATACGGGCTTTTATAGTGCCATCTCTCCCAGAGACGAGTTACTTCGCAGAACTCAGCACTTTACAAAACTATTTGTTACTTAAAAATGGTTAAGTGGCCCTATGGCCTAAACAAAACGTAGCAAGCCAAAAAAAAATGTTCATTTTTGACCTAAAGCCAAAGAGGTCACCTACTACTCATGTTTAATGTCAGCATAAATGTTTTTCAACAATTCTAATCATAGCACATCAATAAAATTAATTATTTTAAAACGTTGTTTCCTATCAAACTCCATCGCCACTTCATGCATGCGAAAGTTATGTGTTTCTAATTGCCTTATAAACAAAATCTTCATTATAGTTTTTGAAGTTCAATCACTTCTTATAATTTATAACATAATAAGTGCTTTTGTAGGTCAATGGCTCTAAACTTCCCAATATGAAAAATGAACATCACTAATTCAAGTGTGTATGTATGTACATACATTAATTTAAAAATCAAAATTTGTTTAATTTTTCTATTACTATCCGGGTGTCTTTTTGTAATGCAATTTAGATAGGTGATAACTTATAAATTTCACGATTAATTAAAGCTAACGCACAAACCACCAATAACGACACTTAGGATCTTTAATAATTACTTAATAGGACAGAAAACAAGTAAGTACGTTGTTTGTTTTGGTTAAAGAAAAATATAAAACGACAAACCGCTTTGACTTTTAATATATTTAATTTAAAAGAGAATTTAAGGTTTGAAAAATTGTGTTATTTTGTTTTTTGTTATTTCATTTTATTGTAGTTTATTTTTTACTTTATCGAACTAACAATACCAATTTTAACACTAGTTTAAGAGAAACATTATTTTGGAGAACTAAATTTGTGTTGCTCTGTGATATGAAACATACTGTTTTTTTTATTATTTTAAATAATTTTTTTTTTCATTTTCTCTATTTTAATTGAAACCTAATTGAAAAATAAAAAGAAATAAGTATTTCAAAAGATTAATTTTGTCAAGCATTTTTTGTGATCGGACACAAAGAAAATGTCAAAGAGCTGAATAAATAAAATCAATTCAACAACTAACAATCGATAAAAATAAAAAACCACTGATTTTTTTGGAATTGAATGGACTTTGGTCAGTCATAAAGCTAGCGTCTCTCTTAGTATTTTCTTCATAGTGTTGCTTACTGATGGGGTATTTGTGCCCGACGTATTATAATCGAACTTGAACAAATAGGGTTGAACATCCGGATATGATGTATCAAAAATAAGATCTATTTCATTTTGTATTGGTGTCTTGGGGACATAGTCTTCGCGATTCATTACTTCGGTAATGTATACGACCTTTTCGGTTAAAAGATCGCTGACATTTTCACGGGACAATTGGCGGTCGTCTTCGTTGTCATATTTAATTAAATCCAAACGAACTGTCCACACTTCCCATGGAATACATTCCTGTTGAAAAGGCCAGCGACTCTTTTTCTTTTGAAAGAATTCTAAGCTGATTTGACCAGAACCGCTGCTATCGTTGCTACGAAGTTGTTCACTAAAGAGATTGATAGCCCGCTTAACAGTGCGATTAAGAAAGTCCGAGGCACAACATACGTAAGTAAAATCAATGAAATCACAATCTACGTCTGTGTACCCGACTGTGCCAATTGAATATTGGGTTTCGCCGGTATACATGTATTTGCCCAAGCACCGATGAAACAACACTGTATGAAAAATACTAGATATGGCTTCATCAACCTGCCGACCTTCCATGGTCAATTCGAATACCTGCGATCGAGCATTCATGTTGTCTTTTTTGTTTTTTACGGACAAATAATGACGAGAAACCTATACAGTTCTCATTAGAAACGGCGGTCTTCCTTCTTTCGTCTTTTTCTTTTAACTTATAACAAAGAAATCTTGATCACGAGTTATTTTTAACACATTAACAATACAAATTTCTGAGTTTTTGGTTTTATGATTTAAATCAGCATACCCATGTATTGATGAGTGCCACACATTGTCCTTGTTTTGGCTCCTAACTTTAACCATTTACTTAGACCAAAATCGGTTATTTTTATGTGAAAATTGTGTGTTAGAAGAATATTTTCTGGTTTTGCATCGCGATATATTACTCCAGCGTTGTGAAGAAAATCTAAAAAATTCAAAATAAAATTAAAATCAAAATTCAATCTTCAATGAAATGTGCTTACCAATTGCAATTGCTATCTCCGCTACATAAAGTCGAATGAGTTCATTTGTAAAATTTGATATTTTTGATAAAAGCTCACCGTTGGAGACGTATTCGCACACTGAAAAAGTTATTTTATAAGAACATAGAGATTTCAAAATTTCTTAAATTAAATTAAACATACGTATATACAAATGACGACGATCTTGCCAAGAATCAAAATGTTGAACAATAAAGGGATGATGACCACAAAGTTTTTGAATATCTGATTCTTCTTTAATTTGTTTTACACAATTGTTTTTAATAACCTTTTAAATTAAACAAAAACAAAAAATTACACAATAGAATATGAATTTGTTAATTAATGTACTTTAAATTACCTTGGACTTTTTTATTGTTTTAAGAGCTAGTGCATGCTCTTGAGGCTTGTCCTTAGGAAATACTTTGAACACACAGGCAAAAGCACCTCTAGCTACCAGGTGTTCAATTTGGAATTCGTCAACTCGATTGGTGTTCTTAAAGTGGGAATCGAACATACAATTTGTGAGCGGTCTATGCCAGGTTTCATGGGAACGGGATATATCAGATCTGTAACAATATTTAATTTATAATTAATTAAAACAAAATAAAGACGTTTTTTTTTGTTTAAGGGAAGATGTATTTAAACTTCAAAGAAGCTCTTATCAAAGTTTTAAGGATTTAAAAATTTTGAGGTAAAAGATTAACTTTTAATTGCACAGTTACAAAAAAGCTGAAGTAAATAATGTTATCCAGTCTACATTTAAAAAATATTAGTCATCTAAGATAATTGATTTTTTTTTATTCCCACTTCCCCATGTATTCACTTCTTTGAATATAGAGATAACAAACATTTTCTTAAGGAATTTCTTGTTCAGATACGGAATGGCGCCCAAAAACACAAGAATTGTTGAGAGTTGCAAAAACTAAGATTTACAATGTGTTGCACCCAGAAAACTAACAAAAATAAACAATACATTTTTTTTTGCAGTTTTAACATTTTTTATAACAATTATTAATTTTATGCGATTTTACAATTCTTAAATAAAATACAAAAAACTATAACTTACGTGCTTTGAGTTTTTTTGCTTCTAAATGGGTTTGCTGATCTGGTGCAGCAATTGCTGACACAACTATTTAAATTCCAAGCAGAACTCTGTAAGAAATAATAAAATTGTAGTATTATTTTATCCTTAATTATAGTTTAGACTTTTGAGAAGTAGTGTTAAAAATTTGTATGACTAGTTGCAGTCTTCTATTTTGTATAGTTTTATTTTCAATAATTTTATTTGTCCCAGAAGAAAAGAAAATCACATAGGGAAAGTTTTAAAAGAACATTGAATTAGTGATTAGCAACACTCAACCATTGTCTTTGCGAGCAATGGCAAAAATGGAGGGGGGTTCAAATTGTGTTCCTTCATAAGAAACAAGATTACAATGATGCCAAAGAAAATAAAACTGATGTGGACTCCTGGTCATGTAAATATCCGTGGCATTGAGGAAGCCGACAAAGCAGCAAGTTCAGCAAAAAAGCACCAGGGGTGTCATTCCGTAATTTACGAAATGATAATCGTCAAAACGATTATCATTAACGATATCGTCAATAATTTGGTTCACGTAACTTTATCACTATCGTCTCGTTCAATCGTTTTCAGTATAAGTTCGTTGAGTATATTATACTATGACTGAAATGTCAAAATAAACTCAACGATAGATAATGCTTGTTCAATAGCTTGAAAATGTTATTAAACTTGGTTTTTCTCTATGGGAAATTTTGAAAATTTGCAAAAAATGTATTGTTAATAAACATGCCACTATAATATCAAAATATTTGTCCAATGAGTGATATTTTTGTAAATCAGCTGCAGTAATAAACCCAATTTTGTCGAAAAGAAGGAAATGAAGACTCCATTTTATCCACAGAAATAACTTGGCTTCAAAAATATTGTTTGTTTCCAAAACTAATTTGGATTAGTGCTTGGTGCAAGAGCGATACTACAATCGTTGCCCGTCCAATATACCAATGTTCCTCCGCCCCAAAGTTTCAATAGTTCAGCAAATTTTAATATTGAATGTATATACATTTTGTATGTAGAACGACAACCGTTTGGAAAATTTATTGTTTATAATATCATCATAAAGTAATCTTATTTTTTTATATTTCCTGTCTTCACTTCCCTCCCTTGGACCAATTGGGTTTATGGCTGATTTACAAAAATATCAGACATTGGACAAACATTTTGATATTATAGTTTTATCTTCGGCGGCAACAAATGAAAACACAAAAAGTGACAATAACAATAAACATCACAAAATAGGTGGTATGTTTATTAACAATACATTTCTTGCAAATTTTAAAAATTTCTCATTGAGAAAACCCAAGTTTAGTAGCATTTTCAAGCTATTGAACAAGCATTATCTATCGTTGAGTTTATTTTGACATTTCAGTCATAGTATAATATACTCAACGAACTTATACTGAAAACGATTGAACGAGACGATAGTGATAAAGTTACGTGAAGCAAATTATTGACGATATCGTTCATGGTAATCGTTTTGACGATTACCGCGAAAATTTCGGTAATAAGCCGATATGTGCCTGTAGATTGTAAAAGTTTACACAATGCAGTTGCGCTACAATTGAGTAAAATGCGTTTTTTTTTACAAAAGTACTAAAATAACATACATATCTCTGGAGTGGTAATATTAATCCAATGGAAAAAAAATGGTATGGGCTGAGGGTTTATATCCCCCTTTGTTAGAGAAGAAGAAGAAAGAACACGACGGCAACACCTTTATAATTGTGATACAACTTTTTTGAGAGCAAAACAAATATTCTTTTTGTCAATTTTGTATGTTATTGACAACAATTTTTATTTTCATTAATCAATGTCCTAGTCAATTATTGACTTAACAATGAAAAACCAAATCTAAAGGAATTACCATACCAAACAGTGGAACAAATTTTAACATCGTTTTGGTGAAAGTAACATTATTCCACTTGATATTCAAAGGCTTACAAATAAATAGTTTGGCAAGTTCTCTTATCGGCAATGCGTGCATTTGGTTTTGTTGAATCTCTTCTTCGATGGATTAGAAATTAAAAAGCTTCTTCTATTATTTAAGGCATGGCCGCAGAACATGAAGAGATTTGTCGTTTTTGTAGTATTGAAAATGTTTATGAAATGGTAAAAATCGTCATTTGGAAAAAGAAAGTACTTCTGGAGAATATAATTCAAATCCAATATTTGAAATCTTTATTTAAAAAATGTACCACATAAAGTCCATTATTAAAATAACTAATGGCGTTTATAAAGAATTGGCTTAGATTTGTATAAATGTCTCTTTTTAACGATGATGATGATGGATTTATATGTTTAAAATATATATTTTTATCAGATTTTGAGATATCATTTGAAAACATTTCTGTATTATTTGTTGCAACTGGGCAATTTGAGTTATGGCAGAATTGTAACGAACATTTCCTAATAAACTCTCGATTCCGTTGAATCCCAGGCCTCCAGATCTCAAGGACCGATTTTATTTTTTGGGATAGTTGCAAATAGGAAGTTTACGAAACAAATTTTGATTTTTTTGAAAGAATAAATTAAAATATACATAATTCAAGCAATCCCGAGGTCAACATTGCAGTTGATCGCTCATGTGTCAACGATCATGGGGAGGCTATTTGAACAATATCATTTTAGACAACCATTGAATATTTTTAAATAAAATGTAATAATCTTTCAAACTATGTATATGAATTAAAATAAAATAAAAGTTATCTAAAAAAATGTATTCGAGTTTCTTAATGCGACAATATTTTTTAGCCACCCTGAATTGAATTAAAGATATTAAATTAAGGTTAACATTATTACCAAAACTATATAGGTATGTACCTACATCAGTACAGTTTCTCAAAATATCAAACATAGAAATCAGCCCAAACGAAAATATTTCAAAAGGACCCTTAAACCGTAAATAGATGTCTACTTGTCGCAGATTTTGAATATATATACCATATTTTTGTTTTATGCTCTGGGACCAGCTTTCTTAGGGAAATGAGTCACTATTTTAAATTGTTCTGGGCACCCAGCAAAATCGAAAAACTATTTGTGTTTTAAATAGATAACTTAAGATTGCATTTCAATATGCGTACTAGAAGTTCGTTTCTGTGTGATTTAAATTCTACCTGAATTGGAAATGGATGATTCCTCATATATTTCCACTCTCAAATATTGTTCTTTTAAAATTACAAAAATAAGAATAAAAGAAAAGGCGAAGGTAATACATAATTCTACCTGTTTCCTTCTTATTTATTTATGTGGAAAAAACCGTGCTCAAAGGATTTTTAGCAAAAACTAGAATGGAAAATAAATTATGTATTGTATAGTACACAAAAATAAAAAGTATAAAAATGATCAGACTATGTTTTGAAATGGTGTTTCAATTAAGGCCACAACATTAGTTCAATAAACTATTCCACAAAGCATGTTTACCTACTTGGTCTCCCAAAATATGACAGCACCAACATTTTTAATAAACTGCGTATGAATTTATTATAAAGCTACATACGTGCTATAATATACGTATTTCTAAAATTATTTTTCAGCAGGCAACTAGCAAAAATATGAAAACAACATTGCGAAAATAAAAAATACCTAAGACAATGCGTATCAAAAAAAGGATTCTCTCAGTTGGTATGCTAAAGTTAATACAATAATTGATGCAATCAATTTTGAACTTATACAATGGACAATAAAATCATTAAAGTTTAAATAAAACAACTTATAAAAGTGAACATGTGTTACCTGATGACTTCTATTTAAATTGCTGCAACTATCAGAATTAGCAATCTCACATTTCTGTTGTTTTAGATCAATCTGGCTTTGGGTCTTTCTCTCAAGTTTGTTTGCAGTATTTTCCATTAAACTTATGAAAAATCATGCAATTCTATTATCTTAACAAAAATATTAATTTCTTTCCAGCTTTAGTGAGTTTACATAGTTAAAAAACAAAGAATTTTAACTTTTGCTTAGACGGGAAAATTTTTTCACTATTTTTGCCTTTGCCTTTTCGTTTTCACTTCTTTCTTTTTTCACAATACAGACCACAGACACAGAACATAATAAATAAAAATAGAGAGACGTATTTTTCCAAGGTTCGTTCTGTTTCTTTTTCTGTCATTTATTGTACCTGGACTGGGAGTTCAGGTGCTCTTGCTCTTACAAGTTATAACTCAACAGAAAGAAAATGTCAGTTCAACTTGTATTTCAAAATAACTCAATATAAAGACCGGAAACCAATCAGTCATTCTAGTTTGCCCACAAGCTGAAACGTCAATTTTAATGCAACCTTAATTCTAATATCAATTCACCACTGCTAAAGTCAGTTCACCACTTATATCATAGAGAAATATACTTACCAAGAAAACCGACCGGTAGCCGTCTTGCCTGAAACACCCTAAAATTTTATTTGAGGTGAACTCAATCAAATTCGCTATCGGTGAATACATGTGAGTGGTGGAAAAAAGCAAAATGGGGGATTGGGCTAAAAAACAACTTTTGGAATTTTTGTGACCTGTCACAAATGACAATCAATTTTGCAAAACAAAACAATGTGTTTTGGATTTTAAGAGTAAGTTTTTGTTAATTGTTTTGATATGAAATATAATTTCATATTTTTCAGGCCAAAAACACTTTTAATGAAAAGAGTATATACAAGTTCACTTCATTGAATAAAAAGTAAGTCAAATTGCAGTGAAGGAGGTGCAACAATAATTGATTATTCTATAGTCTATGTTTCATTTTAAATACTACCAATAACATACCATAATCCAGCAAGCAATTTCTCTGAACAAATTTTGGAGGACAAAGCAAACAAGCCGCTGATTTGCAGGCAAGTTTTTTGTATATTATATTTCTCTTAACAAAATAATATCATTGTTTTAAGCGATAGATACTGCCCATTGTGTTTGTATGTACATCGTTGACGGTGGAGGTGTCGTCATCTCTACCAATAGTCAAATGCATAGTCGTATGCAACAAAACCAGCAGCAACAACACCACCAAGTCAAGGATACCATTCAATAGTCGACCGCTAACGCTCTCCTCCCAGCAGCTCAGTGTTGGTGTTACCATGATTTAACACCAGTAACAGAAACTGCCAACTCGACATGCCAAGAAATATTATGCAAGCCGCAACAGGGCGCGGAGTAAGTACGAATCGAAGCATTCATATCATGGTCAACCCGCTTAATCTTCTAGATGTAACTACCTTGTTGCCATTGAAGGATGACAGGGATACTTAGCTGGCTGACACAGATGAGGTAGCTGAACAGAATGAAGCAACCTGCTGAGATAAATCACCTCCTAAATGAAGGGATTCGGAAATCATTGGTAAGTCTTCCGAATGAAAATTAAAAAAATAATTTCATCACTTGTGTATGTACTATTTTAGAATTATCTGCAGTTTTGGTAAACTTAGAAGAATTCCCTGAATTCGTTATGCATATTGCAAAGCCACATTTTTTCAATCTATGGATCGACTTGAGAGCCCTCTTCTGGAAGTGGTACAATTATAATCTGATCCATTTCATTGTGCGTTCGTTAACCAGAAGGTTCATGATGGCGAGACTACTTCAAAGTAAATTCTACATAAACAAACTTTGAAAGCACTAATTAATGTTTTTTTTAGCAACCAAACAAAACGAAGTGGTATTGCAACAAGTCATACAATTTGATCCGACGACATGCTTAGAATCTCATTAATTGATAATTTCCTAAATAATATCATTTTCGTTGTTGTTCCTTTCAATGGATATTCTTTTGTTTTTAAATTATTTCATGAATTTAGGTAGCCGCAAAAAGCCTTATAATGTATTATAAGGTTGGGTGCCGAATAGAATTTAAAACATATTTTTATTAATTCCACTTTATTTTAAGAACAATAGATATATTTCTCTATGACTTATATGGAGTGTCTTTGTTGTATTTCATTACACCATTTTAGTGGTGAATAATTCCTTGCAGTATTTAATCATCTGCCGTTCGACCAGCTTGGGTCGAGAATTTTGTAAAAAAAATCATACTTGTTTGCGAAAAAATTAAATACTTTAATATATACATGTTCAGAATAGGTAAACGCCATTGACAAACTACATTATGTTCTGCCAATAGATTCATATTCCCATAGAAAATCCCCTTTAAAAGTGATTCCACCTATTTAGTTATGCCTCCTTATAGGTTTGGATGCAAAAATAATAATTCATTTTAAAACGCTATCTCTTTTTTTTTTCAAAAAAAAAAAAAAAAAAAAAAACAAATAAAAACCAAAAGACATCTATTATTATAAAGTTTGATAAAATAAACAAAATACAAAAATCATATATTCATATATTCTAATGTCCAAAAGTGAAACAAATCGTTCCACTGGTTTGTGTTCAATTTCACACTGTTCCAATGTCAGATTTCTGTCAAAAAATGTTCGGTTGCATTTGAATCAGGATTTTTTTTTCAATGTCAAACATTTTCAACGAACGCTATAAACGATCTATCAAAAATCTTCCAATGATTGGTTTCAATGATGGAAAAAAATAGTACTTATAAGGCTAGGCACACACATGCAACTTTTAGTCTCGAAACTGTTTGGTTTCTAAACTGAGAACTATAGACTTATATGAGCGTCCGCGCACATGCAGAAACCATTCTGTCGCCCACTCGAGCAACTTTTTAATTTGTGTTTTGACACAAACTAGACGATCACCTCGAACCAATTCCTCAGTTTATGTCACAAGGAATTATAGGTAACTGCGCGGATATTCAACTAAATCGTTTAATAATTTTCTGTAAGTGCAAGAAAGAGAAAAATTTAGTCAAGGTGAATAAATGTTTCCTGTGTATTGATTTATTTCGTTGATTGCTTTTGGAGTTGCTTATGTGTGCGATGTTTGGGCAACTAACGATCAAACTATTTGGTTTCGAAAAAGTTGCATGTGCGCGCCTAGCCTTAAGGGATTTTGTTAGTTTACTTGTAGGTAACTAAAAAATAAATGTCATCTGCATAATATGAAAGATATGTTAAGAAAATGTGATAAATTCATTAATCTGTTATGTTGCTCATTTTTGTTTTCAAATTTGTACACAAACTTTTTTTTTTCAAGTTGGCAAGCGTGGGTATACCTATCGTCCACTTGAATTCACTTTCATTTCCAATATTGAGGTATTAGCTATACTAAACACAAACACGAAGTGAAGAAAATGCAAAAATATACCAAGAAACGGAAAGACGAACGTCAAAATCATGCTAGGCATAGCTTCTACGTGCATACCGAGACAGATTTATTTCTACTCTAATTTGTATTTATTCCTTTCTCTTTCGCACTTCATTGATGCAAGGAAAAACATGCGCCGTGTAATACCGGACTTAGCAAACTACTATTGAACGCAGCCATTTAGTTACTGAATGATCCCATTTGGTAAATGGGTTAAAAAGAGCAAGTATCAAACTCACACACAAAAACACTCTATTCTTCTATTTCAACTGCTCTGCTCATTCTTTATCTATATCTGGTCCGCTTCATATCTGTTTATTTTTTCGTGGTGAGTTCGTGTCAAAAGTTTTTCTTTCCATAATAGAAACCAACAAAAGTATAATCCAAGAGGAATTTTAAAATTTGTATACACAAATCAAAATTCAAGTCATCGGCACAATGGACATGAGTTTGGATGATATCATTAAAACCAAAAAAATTGCACCGCATTTTGTTAAAAAAGTGCCTTTGTAAGTATGAAACAACAATTTTCTGAGTGGAAAAAAATGTTTAGTGAGTTTAATAATTCTCGTTTTCCAATAAACAGTAAAAGTGCACCTTATATCCCTGGAAAGGTCTTCACCAAAGACAACCGAATCAAAGATGCTAGATTGAAGATTATCGAACGTAATCGTGCTAAAATTCGTGACGCCCGCGATAAGTTGACCGAAATAACAAGATCTGGTGGCGATGCCCGTCTACGTCTGGTCAGGAAACATGGTATCGTAAGTTCCAGCCATAGAAATAGGAAATCACCAGTATCAAGGGCTCTTAGCAATCGCAACGCTAAATTCGCCCTGAACGATCGAAACCGATTACCAGATGTTATAGGAATACCCCGTGGTTACGTCGATTATGACAATATGGAAAGATTGGAAGAAGGTAAGACATTTTAGGAAAATCGACTAGAAACTAAACGACACTCTTTCTTTAGAGGAGTATGCAAGTTCAATAAATCGTGCTGTTACAAACGAGTTGGCGTACGATAACTTTAGAACTGAAAGACATCCAAAAGACCCGTGGGAAGCTAATGGTGGTGATCCTTTTGAACTGTACAATATTCCAATATCGAGAGCTCCTCCAGAAATTACTCCTGATGACTCGATCCGAAGGCAATTTCGGCCATTGTCGCCTTCGAGGACAATAAGGCAATTGAGTCCTCCGTTTTCGCGACGCTACATCCCTCAGCCAGCCTCCCACTTGTCCTATGAAATGCGTTCCCGATTAGAACACGCACCCGATCGCAATGTTTCGATGGGAATATTCTCAAATCCCTTGAAACCACAAAATAGTTCCCAAATGTCGGGATACCGAATCGTAGTGAGCAATTTAAACACAAGTGTGACCGAGGGAGACATAAAGGAACTTTTCGAAGACTTGGGTGAGCTATACGAGTCTCGTTTGGTGCGTCCAGGCATCGCGGAGGTCATCTACAAAGACCTTAAAGATGCAGAAAAGGCAGTCGAGACTTATCACAATAGGCAATTAGATGGACAACCTATGAAATGTTTGCTAGTGAATCCTCGTGCATCAAGTAAACCCACTGCTCCTGCAATTAAAATTATAAAGTAAATAAATTAAAAACAACAAAATCAGTTGTTACCATCATGTCTCACCGAATCATTGTATTTGTTTTTATTTGCTTGCAGCTCAAATTCCACAAATCGAGTGCCATCCGGAAAACCGCCCGTAGAAATTGATATAGACGCCTTACATAAAGTCCTCTTTCGTCGACATTAAATTAATTTAAGCTTAGGAAACCAGTTTTTAGTAAGAAAACAGTCTACGAATAAACAAACAAGCTTATATTTATACACATAAATAAGAAACATGACTTAAAGAACATTAAAAAAATTTGAATGGTTTTTGCGTTTACGTTAGCGAGAGCGTTTTAGAAAACAATGTACTTTTTGATTTGCATTCATAATTATAATAAATTTGAATACCTTCTAGGAGTTTGTGAACAAAATAATTGAATTGACATTTTTGTTTTAACATCTTCTCTGTGAGTAATACAAAAAACTCAATTAAAGTGTATCATAGTTAAAAGGGTCTTGACTGAAAAGGTAAAGTATCTTAAGTCTCCTTAAATGAATGACTCTTATTAAGAATTGAAAGGCGCACAGTTCTGCCAAATTTATGTTATAAATAAATTAAAATAATAGAGAACTAGGGCCTAGTGACTTGTAACTACCGACCATTTCTGTGTGCAAGTAATTTCAGGGATAGTGGGGTAGTGGGGAGCTACAGTTTTTATACCGAATCCAAACGACTGATTTGGAAAAACTACGCCAACGATTAAGCCCGATACACGATCTATAAGAAGGCATTGAAATTTTAAAAATTCACTCCATGAATGGTAAATTTACAAGAAATGTTTTCTCACCCTGTTATTTCTTGAAGAGGTGATTACAATTGGCAAACGAGACCTTGTGAGATCTGCAGACTCTTTTTCTTTTTGGGGTTCACATGAGAGAATAGAAAAGAGGTATATATCCTAATGTTCCACAATTAATTCAAGAATTAAAAGCTGAAATTCGTGAAGTTGTCGAGGACATTATGTATAGCGCAAATGTGCGAATTGATCATGCAAAATGTCATGATACTACAACCGTAGCTATTTATTTGATTTTAAATGGCTTATATTTCGTTTTGCAATGAACAATGCAATGAAGCATCATTGATCTACCTAAAAAAATACTAATTTTTGAATATCAAAATAAAGTTTCTTAAACTTTAAATTTACAAATTATACACTCCACTTCAACATTTTTGAATTTTTTTCCAAATGTTGAAGGTTTTTGTGCCATCTGCTGATGCTAAAAAAAGCAATGCGATTTTTTTCTAAGTCTAAGTGGCTCTTATCCTCACTTAACAGCAGCTTGAAGACGAGAAATTTTAAGGTGTGTATCTGTAAGCTCATAAGATTTAATAGTTAATACAAATTCAAGTCATAAATTATACTTAAGAAACAAACACAATACTTAACAAAAAAGGGAAAGTTGTTCGATTAGAGTTTTCAAGACTAATTTCTCTGGTAAATTTTTCCATTTCTTGGCCTTTGTAACCTTTGTGTTAAGTGTGCGACTCTACCTTTCATGTTAAGGGCTATCGGATATTTTTCCATAGAATTTATTGATTTTTGGGATCGAATGTGTCACCAAATTTTAATTTCGAAACATAAGTTCCTGGTTCGTATGGTAGCTTTTCAAATATTTAAATTACGAATAGAACAATAACACTGATAAAACTCGGAAATAATTATTCCAGGATTTTCAAAGTATTATCTGATGTTCCACAAGGAAGCCATCTTGGGCTTTTTCTGTTTAATATTTTTAAAAACGAAAACACCATGTCTTATCTATGCAGCTGATATACAAAAAAAAGATGATTTAAATTATGTAAGCTAATTGATGTGATGTCCAAATAGTAGGCTATGGATCTGGCCCTCCAGGTTGGGGATTGTGCTGACGGGGTCACCAAAGAAAAATATTCTAGTTGCGAAGCACCAACAAGCCTCGGATACGAAATAAGGACTACGAACTTCGGATCTGTACGTGGAATGTTAGGTCCCTTAACAAACCACGGGCAGCCGAGCAATAAGCGGAAGCCCAAAACTGTCTTTAAGAGATTTTAACGCCCAGCTAGGAAGAGAAGACATCTTTGGTAGCACAATCGGGAGATACAGCCTGCACTGCACCACCTCCAACAACGGATTCAGGCTGATCGATTTTGCTTTGAAAACCAGTGGCAACATTGTAGTGCAACCATCAGAGATACTGCCACTGAAGTACTAGGGGTCACATGGCCACCACAGCCAAACCCCTGGTTTGACGGCGAACGTCGGCAAACGCACGCAGCAGAGGAAAACCGGCTTCTTAGGTGCAAAAAAGGGAGCATAAAAAGCGCGCGATCGAGAAGATAGAGAGATGTCACAACAGGAATGAGGTTCGAAAATTTAACCAAAAGGCGCCAAATACAGAGGCATCAGTCTCCTGAACATTGTATATAAGATCCTTTCTGCCATATTATGTGAACGTCGTAAGCCGTTCGTCAAAAATGATCAAATATTCACATTACGGCAGATCTTGTAAAAAACCCTGGAACTTCAAACCGATACCCACAATCTTTTTATCGATTTTAAAGCCCACTGTGACAGTATCTATAGAGAAGAGCTCTATAGAGCAAAGTCTAGTGTTGGCATCACTATAAAACTTATCCGTTTGTGCAGAATGACGATGGAGAATGCACGCTGCTCTATTAAGGTCGGAAAAGATCTCACCGATGCATCTGATGTCGGTTCTCATTTATGGCGCTGAGGCCTGGACCCTGTCAAAGAAAGATGAGAGCACCTTAGGATGCTTCGAGGTGATTTTTTGGCCCGCCTGCATAGATGGAGAAGTATTAACGACAAACTGTACGGGCTATACAGCGACACTGACCTGGTTAACAGAAATAAAGTCCAACGACTTAGAAGGCTGGATCACGTAGAGCGAATGGGCATCAAAGCTCCAGCCCGGCAGTTCTTCGAGTCTAATCCCGAGGGACGGTGCAGTAGAGGAAGACTGCAACTCAGGTGCCGCACGAAGGTGGGTAAAGACCTCAACCACCTTGGCGTGCGAAACTGGAGACAGCTAGCTAGTGACCGAGCAGGATGGAGACGCATGTTGGTTGAGGCCCAGGTCCGCCCGGACTGTAGTGCCACCTTAAGTAAGTAAGTAATTACATTCCAGGAAACGAATGAGTTTTTTGTAGCATGATTCGAAATGGGAAATTTACGTCTTTTCTTTCTTCATTTAGTTCTAAAATTTTAATTATAAACTATCTCTAAATTAAAATTTGACGGTTTTTTACCGTCACTTTTAAGAATGGAAAGTCTAATATCGATGAGTCCTAGGAGCTTAATTACCGATATCTATATCTGAATTCTCAATAACACTTATCGACAAAATTATGCTTTTTTTCTTTTCCACAAACAAACTAATACTTGTTTTAAATTCTAATCACGCCTTTAAATTAAATTAAAATTGCTAAAAACAACCAAAAATGGGGTTTTCAAGGCTAGGTTAAAACTTAAAATATCTCTTAATTTTTCTTTTCTGGGTACAATTTAAATGATTTAAGTATCTTGTTGAGTTTCTGAAAATTCTCATTATAGTCCGGTCAATTTAGACATTTGACCCACGACAAATTCAGGGGAAGCTGAAAATTCTTAAAATTGTTTAAATTATAATTATAAACATTGTCTTAAAAGTCCCAACCGATCCCATGTAAGGAAAAAATTTTAGCGGGGTAATAAGGTCCAAAAAATGAGTTTTTCGCGATTTTCTTGAAAACGGTAAGTTTTATCGCAAAATTACCCCAGACATAATTTGTAGATCAGGGAATTTCCTATAAAAAAGGTATCAATAATTTTTTCCCTAAAAGCCACCGCTTCTGAGATATAACGATGCAAAAAATTGCGAGCGTCATAATATGCCTAAGTACCTCACCCATATACTTTCTGTAGCTGTAATGTAATGGTCCCAGAGCTACTGTCGTATTTGATGGCTATAATGATTGCACGACAAATATTAAAGCAGCAGAACAGCGTCGTCGAACTTTGGCAACATCTTCATCTTCCGACATTTTATTTGATGAATTTATGACAGTTCCTACTAGTCAACAGAAATTTTTGGCAAATACTCACAACAAGTCTCGATTTATTTCAATGTTAAAAGAAAAGTTTACTGCTGAGAATATACTGGTTAAACAAGCTCATAACGACGCCGATGTACTGATTATCGAAAAAGCAATAGAACAAGTTAACATGACAAATATAACGATTGTTGTGGGTGAAGATGTAGATTTACTCGTGTTACTCACTGCTCGAAGTCCAGCTGAAACAACTATTTTCTTCTTAAAACCAGGAAAATCTCAAAATCAATCAGAGTTTTATTCATCAAAAAGTTTGTCGACTTTTGCAAAGTGTCGAAATCACATACTATTTTTACACGCCATAACTGGCTGTGATACGACATCTGCATTTTACAGGAGGGGTAAAACAACTGTATTCAAAATGTTTGAAAAGCAAGACTTACTTGCAACTGCTGAAGTTTTTAAAAAATGTAATTCAACTCCAGAAGAAGCTATTACCAACGGAATGCACTTTCTTCTTCGTATGTACGGAGCTCCTAAAAAAACTACCTGCTTAGACAAGTTTCGATATGCATCTTTTGTCAAAAATACTCGAAATAAGAAACAAGTACAATTAGCTTGTCTTCCTCCAACCTCAGTCTCTGCTCATCAACATCTTCTTCGGGTATACTACCAAGTTCAAGTGTGGCTTGGTTATCAACTAAACCCAACAGATTGGGGTTGGAAGTTGGTCGATAATATATTAGAACCAATTCAGAATTTGCTTCAACCTGCGCCGGAAAAATTGCTCAACACTATCTTTTGTAACTGTAAAAAAGGATGCAATGCTAAATGTGGTTGCAAAAAAGTTGGGCTGTTTAGTTCTCTGGCTTGTACGAATTGTCAAGGCCAGTCTTGTTCTAATGTAGAATCACCAACAACAGAGGATTCATTTAATACTGACGAAGAAACATGTGATGCTTCACTTTTAACACAATTCACCTATAGTCAGGATGAAGAAGAAGAAGAAGAAGAGGAAGAAGAAGAAGTGATTGACGATTCCGAATCCGACGAATAAACTATTAATTTCTAAATCTAATCACAACAGACCCGTGGAATAGGCCTATTGGGGAAACCACGTTAAAAAAAAACGCGCTAAGTACACTACCTCAGAGGTGGCGTGGAAACGTGTGCGTTTATGACGCTTGCAATTTTTTGCATCGTTATATCTCAGAAGCGGTGGCTTTTAGGGAAAAAATTATTGATACCCTTTTTATAGGAAATTCCCTGATCTACAAATTATGTCTGGGGTAATTTTGCGATAAAACTTACCGATTTCAAGAAAATCGCGAAAAACTCATTTTTTGGACCTTATTACCCCGGGATCGGTTGGGACTTTTAAGACAATGTTTATAATTATAATTTAAACAATTTTAAGAATTTTCAGCTTCCCCTGAATTTGTCGTGGGTTTACTGATTTTTTGGTCTAATTTGACCGGACTATTAGTTATGACTATGACTTTTTATTTGACTACATCAGGCCCATCACGAATACAATCGGAAATTTTTACGGTTCCTAAAAAAAACTATTATCAAATACGTTCATAGTGGAAAATCTCCACACGTCGTAAAAGTTTTCGATTCAAATGGAAAAAATGTATACTTTCATAGTTTTGAATAATACGTTTTGGACTTAATTTTCAGTGCCCATTTCGAATCCCAACTTAATTTTAACTAGTTGCTCAACTTTTAAAAATACCCGTTTTCAGGATTATTTTTATAATTTTTTAATATATTTCAAAAACTTGATATAATAGAATTATGTAGAGAACAGATTCGTTACAAGAACAAATCTACTTTCAAACCCTTTTCCTTTTTACTGTTGAAAATCATTTTAGCATAAAAGATTTAGCGTTTCTTTATGACTTTTGTAAAACAGGTAAAATCTAACAACTTATGGAACCCCATTCTAAAAGTGTTCCCAATATTTAGCATAAAATTAAAATCAATGTTAGTATGATGCAAATACAAAATAAAAACTTTATTAACATGAAATAAATTTTGCAATTAAAAATGTTTTTTTTCTTCTGTTTTTCAATCAACCGAGTACATTCATTTGCATTATGGTGCATTTCAAGAAAGAAAAATAAAGAAAGCTATAAGTTAAAATATGATTGTTTTTGTTTGTTTGTTTTATTTTTGAATTAACATAAAAATTCACTTCCCGAAACATGACAATTCAGGAAAATAAAAATATAATCGATTCAGCATTCCAGCAGCGCCCATCATGTACTTAGAGTCCGACGGCTCTTACAGGGAGACAGTAAGCTCTTTCCGTTGCAGTTTTCTCAGTTGTTGTCTTGTTTGTTTTTTTTTCTACCAAGAAACAATTGCTCCAATATCTCCTTGGTTTGTCGGCAAAGCAAGCTGACACATATCTGCTTAGTGAGAGAGTTCATAACGCAGGCTTCCACATCTGACTGACCCTCTAACGTTTTGGGTTTTGTTTGTGAGTATGGCGTTTAATGTTTTGTATTAAATACGCTGATGAAGGAATGCCCACTCATTAAAGTTAACCGAACTTTTGAGACGCATTTAACATTTTCTCTAAACTTGTCTGTGTTCTTTCCTTGCTGATTTCTTGACGCTATATTTTTGTATTTGTTAATTTTTTGGTTTGGTTTTGTTTTTGGTTTTATTTATAAATTGCTTCTTCTAAATATTTATATATTTTTTGTTTTGTTTTCTTTGTTTTATTAATTATTGTTCTTCTTGTTGTTGTTTGTTTGCATTGTTATTTTCCCAACACGCTTGTATCACTTTTTGTATCTTTATTATGTACTCTTATACCAGTTACCACACAATGAATGCAACTGGGTGCTGTTTCTGTTGTCGTTAGATTATTTTAACCTTCCTCCATGCAATCAATACGGTTGAGAAAATTGGCTTTGGTTATTAAAGCCAATGCTAGGACGGTCTCCAACGTTTACCTTAAAAAAAAAAAGAAATTCAATATGTAAATTTTGTTATACAGGTAATAAGGCAGAGAGATGCAGAAAGGGTTCTCAAGAAAATTGCGTGGGTGGTTTTTTTTACCATAGCAGTTTGAAAAAAAGGTGAAAATTTTGTTTAACCCTAAATATCTTACGAACCAAAAACGCTAGAGACTTGAATTAAATTGTATATAATATATTGTAACGTGATATCAAAGAAGTATATTTTTTGAAAAAAATCCATTTAACGGTTTTTTTTATAAATCAAAAAAACTGAAAAAAAATTTGTCACCTCCAAAATTTTACGACTAAAATATGATTTCATCTCCAAAACAATTTTGCGCAACGAAAAATAATGTTTTTGGTAAAATTTTGAGAAAAATCGAATTGACAGTTTTTTTTTTTTATAAAAAATAAAAATCTAAAAAAAAACATTACTCAAAGTTGGTAAAAATTAAATATCGATTCAAATATCTTTTCAAAAACTTAAAATTTAGGCTTCAAACTTATTTATCTTATAAGAAATATTGTTTTCAACATTCTAAAAAATGTTGAGAAAAATCGAATAGACAGTTTTTTTTACAAAAAATAAAAAACGAAAAAAAAAATAAAAAAAGTTGGTAAAAATTGATTTTCGACTCAAATATATTTTCAAAACTTTGAGATATTGGGTTTAATTTACTTTTATCTTTCAAAAAATATTGTTGTTAACATTCAATAAAATTTTGAAAAAAATCGAATTGACAGTTTTTTTTTACAAAAAATTAAAAACCGAAAAAAAAATTAACAAAAGTTGGTAAAAAATTATTTTCGACTCAAACATCTTTTCAAAAATTTAAGATAATAGCTTCTAACTAATTTTTACTTATAAGAAATATTGTCTTAAAAATTAGGAGACATTTTGAGAAAAATCGAATTAACAGTTTTTTTTACAAAAAATTAGAAACCTAAAAAAAATGTATAAAAGTAGGTAAAAATTGATTTTTGACTTGAATATTTTTTCAAAAATTGTAGATATTGGCTTTAATCTACTTTAACTTTTCAAAAAAATTGTTGTTAACATTCAGTTAAATTTTGAAAAAAATCGAATTGACAGTTTTTGTACAAAAAAATTAAAAACGTAAACAAAAGTTGGTGAAAGTTGATTTTCGACTCAAATATTTTTTCAAAAATTTGAAATATTGGCTTCAAACTGTAAACTTAAAAAAAAAAAATAAAACTCTAAAAAAAAATACTAAAACTTGGTAAAAAATTACTTTCGACTCAAAAAGCTTTTCAAAAATTAAAATTATTGGCTTCAAACTTATTTTATTTCACAAAAAATATTGTTTTCGATATTCAGTAATTGTTATATAAAAATCCAACAGTCCGTTTTTTCATAATAAAATAAAATCTACAAAAAGTAGTACGCAAATTTTGTAAAAAATGAAAGCAGTACAAAAAAACAAACTTTTAAGCAAGACAAATCGACAGGATGGGAAGTTATCAGTGTGTGTCGCATCCCAGCCTCTTTTTTTGTTTATAATTAAAAGGCAGGGGTTATTAAAACCCTTAACATGTTTAAAGTTTGAAGCATTGCGAGCTTCAGGGAACTAGAGAAGGACTAAAGAGGAGATACCGGTGCACATTGGTCTTAATACAGGGAAAAACAGAGTTTTACATTCTCGATGTGCGGTTAAAGAAAGAAGTGTGTGTATTAGGGCTGAATTTTTTGAAGTAGGGTGGATGCAATGCAACTGGCTAATTCCTCAGAACATTTTTTCCGTATTACAAAGGCAACAAGAAACAATTCGACAGTGTTCGTTTGAAGAAAATGTTACGGTTGTAGTTCTTTTTTTTTATTTTATCCAAAAGACTTCAACTTGTTCTTGTTGCATCTGCCCAAATATGTTAACTATATTCAAGTTTGGACCAAATAAAGACTTTGTAAATTATGATGAGATCATAAGGTGTGATTGTCTTGCACCGTCGGCGAAATCCTATGCACCTAACAGCATTTTAGGCAATGTTGAATATGTGATCATTCCATAAGATCGGTAATCGGTGATGCATATACTCAATACTATAAGTTGATTGGTTGACTCGATGCATTAAATTCTACATATTTAATAATTCTCCATTGGACTATGATGTCGAGATAGTAATTTAATGAGCTTATCATACGCTGCTATTGAACTGGCACATTTGAAGGACTAGGATGTTAATCTAGAAACGAGTATAAAAAAATGAAGGTATTGTCGCCGGCGAAACAGTTTATCGTTCATGAATATTTTGAAAAGTATCGGAGACAAATCGGATACAACTTTTTATGAATGTGTACAAAGGTAGTTTCTAGTCCAACAAAGAATAGATTCATCAACACCAAAAGCACGCTATTTCAATAAGGGAGCTTGTCGCCAAACTCTATCAAACTCTGATTCCGTATTTATTAGGGTCAGAGGTAAGAAGTTTAGGGCTATGGCGGATTGAGGAATTTGAGTTGGCTCGTCGACAAACTGAGTTACTTGATTTATGATGGCTCTAAGTTAACCCATTTAGATTAAATTCCGAATGATTGAAGTCTTTACCTATATGAGTTTCACTCAATGCCCAAATAGCTTGCTAAAATCCACCTTAAATTTACCTAGCATTATGATATTCGAAGGCTAATGAAAACGTCAGGTGAAGTCAGAATTTGTTCTAATATCTTTTCTTTCTTTCTAAAAAGTCAATTACAATTTAACAATGAGCGGTGGAAATGTACCCGAATATGGTAAATATTTCGTCGATGACAAACACTTTTGGGGGCATTTTTATTTATGCAATACAAACACATAAGTAATTCAAGTCCTCATGCCACCAAAACAAAGCAAAATTAATATTCTTAACTTGTCTATGACAACAAAACAAAAATAAGGCGACAATTTAATTTAAAACAAACAGTTAACGAAACGTGATAATTTGCAATAAAAAATTAGAAAGAAATCTAGAAAATAAAATAAAAATTATACCAAAAAACATAAAACTTACGTTGAAAGCAACATCCTGTGATAGGATGCCATCCATTTGGGAAATTTGTCCAAAATCTTGAGACAAATCATGTTGTTGCGAAAGTGTAAAGCCAGGTTGTGACATATTTTGGGACATAAGTTGCTGAGTAAGTGGTATTCCGGTTCCTTGGCTATTGCGGTTTTTCGAAAATAGTTTATCATTATTTGCCGAGCCATCACCCCGTGAGTTCTTTGGCATAACTCGTTCGCCGATTGCTTGACGTCGTCCTTGTTTTGCAGCTTGAATAGCCTGTTGATGTTGGTTATAAAAACGAGGTGGTATGTTGCTCATATTCATGAACATGCCTACAGGAACTGGCATGTTATTCATGGCCGCTTGTGCTCGTTCCGGGGATATATAACTGATTGAGTCATGGTGAGATCTTCCAAACATATCCATGCCCATGTTGCGTGCTGGATATCCTCCCAAGGGATTCATTGATGCTCCAGATGGATTAAAACTATGACCAATAACACCTAAATTAACATTCGAGTTAGGTCCAAAATTACTATAGCCACGCATTGCCGAACGATCATACATTGATCCTGGCACCATTGCTTCTTTGGCATCGCACATCATGGTGCTCATAAAGTGTGCACCAATATTCATGGTATTAACAAGTTTTTTGGGCTTCTGAAACTGTATGAGTGATTCCTTTAGATTATTTAGCGAACCTTCGACCAAAACCTTTCGGTCCTTATAGAAATTCAATAGATGATTCCAAAGAGGCTGCTTAGATAGAACTTTAGGATTACCAACAATAATTGTTCCATACTTTGAGCGAGTAAGCGCCACATTCAATCGACGAGGATCGTTCAGAAAACCAATTCCCTGACGTTCGTTGGAACGAACGCACGACATTATAATTATGTCTTTTTCACGGCCTTGGAAGGCGTCAACACTAGCAATTTCGATTTCTTGATATAGTTTAGAGTGCAGACTTCCTTGGTATTGCATGTATTGCACCAAGTAGGCTCTTTGACCTTCATATGGTGTAATAATGCCAATTTGTTCAGGTTTAACACCAGCTTTTAAGAATCGGGTTGTTATTTTCTCGACATTAGCTGCTTCGGTACGATTTAAATAGGATGTTCCTGAGCCGGCAATTTCTTCTGAACCTTGTGTGACAAGGAAAAACATAGGTCGATCTGCTTGCGGCCATGGAAAATCGATTTTCAGCTTACGATCTTCAGCACACACTCCATTCTGTAAACTTCCCTCATAAAAGAAATTTGAAGGGAATTGCGAAAGCTCAGGATGCATACGATACTGAACTTCTAAGCGGAATGGCCGAATTCCAAGCACAACCAAGCGTTCAAATAAACTCTGAGAAAGACCAGCGCGAGCTGCTTTCTTACACATTACTACGGGGCCTAGTTGACAATGGTCTCCTACTAAAATCAATTGCTTTGCTCCAAGAACCACTGGAACCATACATTCAGGTTCAGTAGATTGCATGCTTTCATCGATGAGGATCGATGAGAACTTTATGCTTTTAAGACGCGGATCACCAGCTCCCACGCAAGTGCAGCATATAACATCAGCCGCCTCGAGAAGTTGAAATTCCGCAGCGCGCTTGAGCATCCGATAACGTTTCTCATCGGCTCGACTTAATTCTCCTGTTTCATCCTTAAGCTGTTGCAGCTGCTTAAGTTCAACGTTAGTTTCCATGTTACGAATTTGATTGTGCAGTGCTAAGAAGCTTACTGGGCTGTCAATGGCTTCACGGGATTTAGCACACACTCTGACAACTTTCAAATTAGTTCTGTGAATTTTTTCGGTAAGCTGATCGACTGCAGTGTTACTGGGCGCACACACCAACACGGTGCCACCATTTTGCTTCACCAGCTGATAAACTATGGTAGCCGATGTGACTGTTTTTCCGGTTCCTGGTGGTCCCTGAATTAGAGACAATGGTCGCTGAATTGCATGCTTAACGGCATACACTTGCGATCGATTCAAATCAGGCAAATTTGGTGCACTAAACAACTTGGGAACAGGCCCACGGAAAACATCGTCCCAACCATCGGGACGGCCATGTCCCAAAAGGTGAGCATAAATGTAATGCGAAACTGAATTGCGATCCATGGCGAAGACCTTCAAGGCCCTTAACATTCGATCAAACGACGTGCATTTCCAAATAAAATCCACTGCGAAGCTCGAAGTAAATTTAATTGGGGCACCAGAATTGTTTTTCAATTCCAGGCCGATATCCTCGCCATAGTTATCGGGTACTTTGATAACATGACCAATTTCATTCCATGGCTCATGCAGTTCTCCTGCATAGCGAAGCCTCAACTCATCACCATGCATCAGTTTCATATCGCTATCGGTTTTGGCCAAAGTAAAGTAGGCAATTGTCTTTTTGTTCAAACCTACATCCCAGCGAACCTCAATATTTTCTTGGGTCTGAGACTCTTTTAATTTTTTATCATATTCCGCTTCCAAACGCACCAATGGTCCGAAAACCTTTTCGTATTGATAACCATCTTCATAACGCAACAGCACTTGAGTTGGTTCGGTATCGATGCCTGGTTTTTCTAGGTCTTGGAAAGTAGCTTCAATATTTTCCTTCCAGAGTTCTTCAAGCTTATTTATCTGTCCAGCTGATATTTGGCGAGCACGTAATTGCTCTTGATCCGAAGGCACTTTCACTAACCATGCGAGGAAACAACGATCGCTTATTAATGGTTTCCATTGTTCCTGATCCCAGTTCATGTCCTTGAGGGAATTTTGTGCAGCACACGGTTGCCTAAAAGATACATTTTGAGGTTTCAATATTACATAAATATTTTAAAAGCCATGATTTATAAAATGTTTTCCAATTTCAATCGTCAAAACAAATAATTTGAAAAAAAAAACCTTAAATATTAATTTGGTTAATATGGCCACCATGTAAGGTTTTATTACCACCACAAAGACCACGTTTAATTGTAAGTTTAGGAACGTATTAATGGTCTTAAATGTGATTATATTTTTTGAGTCGAAAGTTGAATAAAAAAAAGAAATTAGTATCTGAGATTTTTCAGTCCAAAGATAGACATAAGCGCAAAATTTTTTAAGGAATGAGTTGAGACAAGTTAGCTAAGGTTGAAGTGGCTGTGTATGGTGGAGTATCTAGGCTTTTAATATAAAGACATGTTTCAAGGGCTTAAGTGCCAATTTTGGAAATAATATTTAGTTAGAACACTTATCTATAGCTTAAAGCAAGCGTCAAATCATTCAATCATTCCCAAATTCCAACGTTTTCTAAACATGCTATATTCATAACCTAACATGTATTGTTCAAAAACAGGGAGTATACATAGCAACCCTCACTATTTATTAATGCAACTATTATTTTCAGTCTGCCTACTCATAGATTGGAGAATTTAGCTAAAAAAAAAAAAACAAATTTTAAAAAAATACTGTTTTGCGTACAACTTTTGAAAAGAACTTAAAAATAGGTGGTTCTTGAATTTAAAAAAAAAAATGTGCGTATGTCATTTCTCTTGAAATTAAAAACAAACAATTTAAGGTGAACAAATAAGTTGTGAAGAAAGTATAGTGTGGCACTTACATATTACTCGTGGTGATTTCTGTTCGATTTTTGAGATGCTTAAAGCTTTATATTAAATTAATAGATTTGAGAGCGGGTGCGATTGATTTAGGTTGATTTGGATTCTTTTGGTCTTGAATTATTTGTGGAAGTCCAGAGGAGTTTTAAAAGGTGAATAAATATGAAAAAGCTCCCAAAAGAGAACAACAGTACGACACTGTGCCGAAACAGTTCGTACAAATGTTACACACTTAAATCAACAACAAAGAATGGTGTGCGAAATTTTGATAGGAATGGTGAGCAGTGGATCTGATGAAATTTGTTTTCATGATGGTCCCGGAGGAACTTGAAAAATATTTTTAATTTCATTGCTTTGTAGAGGATCCATTGCGAAATGATGTAGCTATAGCGTTGGCTTCATTTGAAATAGCTGCGACTTTGTTAAAAGGCGGTCCAACTGTAGGTGATGCCTTAAAATAACTATTAAAGATGTAAATTAACTAAACTACAACTTGCAATGGCCTAGATATTACATGTATGCAAAGTGATTGTTTGGGATGGATGTATTTTGGCCCATTAAGGTTTACATTTCTAGTGGGACCATGATTCTGTTATCAGTTGATTTTTTAAACACATGCCTGAAATCATCATATTTGTGTCGGTACGTAAAGACATTCCAGTTAACAGCCAACAAGATGAAACCAGCAGTTGCTGGACATTGTATATAATAATGTCGCAGTATCCGAGTACGGAGTTTTTAAATGCACTAGAATGGCCTGGATTACAACATCACAATTTGCTGTTAAAGGTTGGATCAGTTGTCAGTTATTAGTGATGAATAACGTCATTGGGCCAACGATCATAAAGGTTAAATACAAACGAGAGGATGATCCCGCGTATACCTATGATTTTAACGGATTTACCAATCGATTTTGAGCGTTTAAAATTTTTAGTAAGTCTGGCCTTTGTGATGGTCACAAATAAATCGCAAGGCCAGTCGTTGCAAGTTTGCGAAATCAATTTGGTGTATTTTTATTTGGCGCATGGACAATTATACGTCGGAGGTTCGCTCGTTCGCACCACAAAACAAAACATACAGTTTATCAGAAAGCTTTAATAGACTGTATCATAACTGTGTGAGTCTATCTTTATCCTTATAAATAGCCAGTATTTCAGGAAAACTTTGTTTTGTAAGTAAGGAAAGGAACTTCACGTATTTCATTCATACCGAGTATTTTCTTGTATTAATAATGGATTCCTTTTTTCGTTTTATGTTTATTTTATACAAAAGTTTAGGTATTTTATTAATCGATTGAGGCAGTATGGACTGTTATAATCCAAACGTTTAATGGCAGCCTCGCTACCTGAGAAAATCCGAATATCAGATGTTGATATCACGTTTACTTTAACTTTCAAAACACATCTACCGAATCAAGTATGATAAGATCACCGAGATTATTGAACATTGATGGTGAAAAATGGAAGCACCAACCATTCCAAGAGCTAAATTCTCCACTAAAATATAAGTGCAAAAAGCTATGCACAATTTTACATAAAATTAACTCATACTTCTGGTTACGGAACGTTTAAGCCTAACCCGACCTGGTTATAGACACGGACAAATCACATGTGCACTAACAATATTGTGTTACTTTATTGTTCATTATGGAAATATAAGACTTGTATTTATTATTTGAAGCATACTGTAGGTACTAAACTGGTTTTAAATAACTAGCGACGTGACGTGTTCAACTTAAAACACACATAATAAATTGTAGCTTCTTTGAACAATAAAACTGTAAATACCGAAATACCAATTTCCCAATTACCTGCATAGGAGCACAACAACCGAATCTGCTTTGGCTGGTATAAATCCCAAAACGAAGACGTTGCGCACACCACATGAATAACATTCCAATACTGTTTCCCCCAAGGGTCCATCACTATGCAAAGTTACTTCGCGGTGTTTGGCACGCACTAAGTGATTGACAATATGCGATCCAGATGTATTGCCTCGTCCATTACAAAACCATTTCTTGCAATTGTTGCACATGACCACCGTGCCGGGATCATGAATGCCACAATACTTGCATGCATGCGGAGGCAGTTCTCTCACTGCCAGCGCACCATCTTCGTCGTCTTCTTCAAATTGCAGAGCAGCCATACCGTTGGTAATGCCCGGCAGCTTCGAATGAATTTCCAATTTGCGTCCGAATGCATTGCTCTTAAAATTCAAAATGAAAAAAGGAATAACAATCAAGGATTAGAGTTTTAATTTACCTGGCTGGTTGTTGCAATTGGATCTAATTGAGAGGATTGAGTCTGGGACTGAGAGGGTATTGTGAAATCGCGAAAATCAAAATCTGAAGCTTGGGTATCGGCACCGATTAGATCATTGTCCTCGGTGTCAAGGAACGTCAAGGTCTGTGAACTGGGACCATACGTGTCCACACTCATTGTAGATTGTAGATATGACAGTAAATTTTACCACGTTCTGTTGCGACTTCCGATGGAGACTGTGACGGGTGTGTTGTGTCGTAGCACCCTGAAAAAAATTTAACTGCGAAAATTTCTGAAATTCGTGGGCGGTTCAAAATTGATGGAAGAATGGCCCTTCAAATGTCACTTCACAAAAATATTTTCAATATATTTGTATTTGCTTGGTTGTCTTCTGTCCGATTTTAGTTCCGGTTTATATCAGGTATTTTTAATGATGAAATAAATGCGCGAAAACATCCGACTCACCAAAAGCATTTTCCGCTGATAAAAATGACCAACGAAAAGAAATATATGGAAAGTCTACATTTGTCATCTGTCAAAATAATTCATTGGCCTCGAAAGAACAACAAAGCATGTGAGTAAGAGAGATGTGAGTATACTTGTTCTCGCTCTTTCTACTGGATATTGGCTTTAAGAGAATTTGATATGAAAAACAGCAACCTTTCCATGCAATTTGTACTCACCATAGCTAATTCACCACCTTATGGATAGTGATGGATAGATACTTCCAGCAACGTAAGGTTGCATGCACATTGGGACTTATCAACAATAAGTACCACACATATCCTAGGGTTAAATTCTAACAGCGAAATAATTTAAGTATTTACTTATAACCTAAATAAACTGTATCTACTTATATCGCTGTCATAAATATAGTACTGAAGTGACCTTAGTACCTAGTATGTGTAAAAATAAACAAAATAAAAAAAAATTCATTTGAACAAAATTCAGTTTTGAAATGGATTGGGATTATTGAAGATAAAATAATCTTGGAAGACGTGTCCGGAGCTTTGAAGCAAAAGTGTATAACAAAATTGAGCGATTCACAAAATACGAAAATGCAAAGTTTTTTTTTTCAATTTTTTCAATTGCATTCGCTAGTGGTCTAGCTGCTTCGAACAGTAGCTTCTTCATTGAATTCGTCCAATTTGCCGATGTACTCATTTTCAAATTTTGTTTCTCAGCGTATTCTAAAATGAAAGACATTTACAAAAACACAAATAATACTTACTTTTTTATAAACTTCTGCCACCTACAATCACAACAAATATATTTTTTGTGTGCTGTCAAAATGACAGTGCAAACCGTAGAGTAATATTTAACCGTGCGTCTGTAGTTGAGTTTCCCCACAATAAAATTTAACCTTGAGTTAAATAACTTGACTACAACCATTTTATTATTGGTATGCCGAAATATTTCGGCCCCAGTTAAATATTTGTGTAAGCTTTAATTTGACTTTTGGTTAAGGACTTAAGGTCCACGAAGTTATCAAACGTATACAGTCGCAAATGCCCGAATTAGTCATGGACATTTTTATGTAAAGTGTAAAGTAATATTCACATGAGCGCGACCAACGAACGCCGAATGAATTACAAAATGTGAGTTTATATACGTTTGAAGACATATTTCAACACAAATTCTAAACAAAACGATAGCAATATAGTTTATATTTGATTTATGATACATACTTTTACTTTTCAATATAATATATGATTAAATTTAAGAAAACAAATTTATTCGTCGCGAAAAAAATTATAGTTGATACGAACTTTCAAACTTTATTCGCGTTCCACATAATCCACACTCGCAACGAATAAAATAATCGCGCGTACTTAACCTAAAAAATCATTCTTATTTTGGTTTCGGTGGTGAATGGTGTTCGGCTGTGGCTTCGTTCGCGACGAATTAAAAACTCTCATGTGAAAGAAACGTCAAAATCGACGAATATTCGTTCATTCGTTGGTCGTTGGTCGTGCTCATGTCAATAGTACTTAATACAGCTGTAGTCGGAGAGGTTATTAGTCTGATATTATATTTCATTGTTACTTTTTATATTGGTACCTTATTGCAATGAATTGTTTTTTCTTGAAAATACTCGTTATTAGCTAAATTGTAGCTTACGCTTTTTTCAAAATTCAGCTAAAACCTGAGCTGAATTTTGACTGAAAAACTCCAAAATTCTGTGACTATTTAGCTCGGAATAAGTGTTTATCAGTGGGCTAAATTTTGACAGTTCAATATGACGTACAAATATGAATTTTTTATAAAGATGCATACCGCTCGGCTAAAACGCTTTGCTAAAATTTAGCATGACTAACTTTTGGAGATAAATTAGCATGGAAGTTAAATTTAAATTTATTCTAACCTCTTATTATTGTTTATCTATCACTAAAACAGAATGATTATAATATTATGGGTACAATATCAAGCATGCAACAGTTCCGAAGAGTTGTCATAAAAGTCGAACGCTGAATGCAAACCGCAAGTGAAAATTGAATATCAGTCGAAGCAGTCTATTAAGTGAAAAATCCAAAAAACTTAATTTTACTATTTTTAATTTAGTCAAGAAAAACATTTCATAGTTTTGAATGTGCAACCTGTTAATGGTTTGAACATTATTGTTCCGAAAAAAAATAGTGTAGACTTTTTAATGACTTATATTTGAGTAATAAGCTTTAGTTTTCATGCGCTTTTCCCAATAAGAAGGGAGCGTATCGGAATCCCGCTTTTAGAAACCCGTTTTTGAAATTCCATCTTCTAAAATCTTCTTTTAAAATCCCGATTATTCAAAATTCCGATCAATCTCGATTTTTTTACAAAACACGAGCATTAAAATATAAAACGACAGGGGTTTGAATGTTAAATTACTTGACTAAAATATAAAAATATCGTTATTTGTTTTGTTTTTACTGTACAAAAACATTAGTTTTTGTTTACAATATTAATTCTTGCACAAACAATATGCATCCTGTAGCAAATATACCTCTCGATAACGGTTTCACCGCTATCGTTGACTTTGTTTTTTTTTGTTTTGTTTTAAGAGAATACTACTATACTGCTTTATATTTTTATTTTTTGATAAGTTATATTTGTTAAAGTTTACAATAAAATGTATCTAGAAAATCTCTCATTTTTTAATTTGTGTTAATTTTGATATAATTTACATTTTGCAATACAAATTAGTTGTTAAATTTTTATATAGATTTTTCAATTAAAAATATTTGTTAAATTTTAAATAATCGCTCGATTTTTTTAAAAATTAAACAACTAGTTTTTATTGCAAAATCGGGATAATATAATAACGTGATTATATAATACGAGACTAAAAGAAACAAGATTACAAAAAGCGGGATTTTAAAAAATTCGTATTATAAAAAGCAGGATTATAATGAAACAGGATTTTTAAATCGGAATTTTAAGAAACGGGGATATAAAAACCAGGATATCGAACCCAACCCCAAGCAGAAACACAAGGAATTTATAAAATTTAGATCAGTAAAAACAATACATTCTCCAAGTTTATTGACTTCAAATGATATTCATTACAAATACAAATATATAAATAAAGTAAAATAGATATTTTTTGAGAACTTTGTTAGAGTTGTTGTTTGTGCACCATCTGGTTTGATAATTTGTTCAGATTTATTAGTTGATGGAATTCCAATTTACTCGTACAAATATCTAATAAGAATATAGTTTATGTTTTCATTTATAAGTCAACGTATCGTGCAGTCTTCACGATGTTCATACTTTATTAGTCACTAGATTAAATAAAAAAAATATGAACTTTATGACGTCTAAATTTAATAAATGGTCTAGGTCTTTACTTTAGGTGAACTTTGAATATATGTTTTAAAACAAGGTTTCTTATTAATGTATCCAGAAAGGCTATCAAGCAAGAACTGATTTTGGCCAGTTACCGAGTTTAAATTTGGTACCAAAGGAAATTTAATGCTTTGATGTACATCATTGACCAGAACATAACCATTAGATGCAGTAACTTCATTAGTTGACCTTATATTCATTTCCGCCATGCTTTGGACATCTTTGTCGTCTAGATGTGTACAATCAGTCTCTTTATTCTAAAAAAAAAATTAAACTTGATACTCATAGTATATAAATCCATTTAGGTAAATTTCAGTTTATAGCACAAGGTGGCGTTTAAAGTTTTGTATAAAAAAGATTAAGTAAAAAAGCTGAACAAGCTACTGTAGCCGTAGCCACTAGGTGCCGTCCCTCTTTAAGCTTGCGATGATATAGATTTTATATAAAAAGATGTCATTAGATACTATTAAAAATTATAACATTAATCCAAAACACTCTACATAAAATAAAAATACTTTGTACGTATCACCCCTCCAAAACCAATTGTTTACATTGGTGTATTTTTGTATTGTCGATGAAAAGATGTAATTTTAAATAACACATTTTGAGCTATTTTCACGAATGCATAAGGTCAAATCTTCAGTACTTTACGCACACATAGCTTATAGTAAAACAAGATGGCTACCGGTGATTGGTATCATATAGAGTGTTCTTAATAACAATTAAACAATACCTCTCTTTCTTGGTGGTTCTGCTTCAGCTTCTGGGATTTGGCAGTTTTCGGGGAAGCAACAGGTGCCAAGTGAGTGGCACTATCCATAAAGACATATACACCGGATGCAGCATTTGGCTATAATTTAAAATGGCGGAGTAAATTCGATCAGATTAAAAATGAGCTTATGACATTGGTCAGGTTCAGACAACATAAGGGACTTCATTTGCAGTGACCTTCATTCCTTGAACGTAAATTTAGACCAAGCAGCTAGTTGGTTTTTCAAGTGTCATGAAATTTAAATTCAGAACTTTACTTCACAAACCTCTACTTTAAGTTCATAGTGCAAAAACAACCAAAAACATTATTTCTTTTCCAAATAGAACCTTTTAGAGAAAGCATTAATTGAAGTTGTGAAGAAAATAAATAAATCATGTAGTAATAAAATTCACCTTTCAGTTGAATGAAAAAACACGATCGACTGTCATTTTGATAGAAGTATACTTGACTTGACGGGTAGTACCCGTGGCATGATGGGTAGTGCGTTGGAATGTCATGCAAGGGGTCTTGGGTTCAATCCCTGCCTGTGCCACCTTAATTTTCAAATTAGCCGTTCGGATTCGGCCTAAAAATGTAGGTTCCTTCCATTCCTGACAACAATACTGGCACACAGGAATGGTTGAGAGTGTTAAGTCACTAGGCCCTAGTTCCCAACGGACCGTTGCGCTTCCCAATTTATTTATTTATTAGACTTGACTTAATAGTTAGGGAAGTTTTTCTTCACTTACTTTCCAGTCAATTTTCCATTAAAGTTGCCTTAATTGAAATGTAATTTTTTGGCAGCTGGCCAATCATAGATACTAGAAACTTGCCTAACTTTCAAGTCCCTTATGTCGTGTGAACCTGCCCATTAACTTACTTTATAGGAACAATTATCCTTCTTACGATTGGAACATTGCAAAAACAATATCTCTCTATTTTGGGCATTATTACTTGTCGGGCTCGGAAGAGAAACAGAGGTAGGGGCCAATTTAGAGATGGAAGCTTGATCCATAGAGATATATTCATCGGATGTAGTAGTTTGCTAACATTTTATAAAATACAATAAATTACTCTATTGGAAACATTGTGTAGATATTTTTACTTTCTGTGTTTGAAGATTTTCCTGTGAAACTTGGGGTGGTGTGAAAATGTCCCAAGGTATCCTTTCTTCACAAACTGCTGTGCAACCGAACTTGTAATCACCGAATTGATTTCTGTTTCTTTTTCCATCCACATTAGGTAAAATAATTTTGATATTCATCATATCGTGAATTCGTTTCTTTATAAAAATTCCTAGCACAATAAATGCAACAATTCCAATTATAGCAGAGCAAGCAAATATAAAAAGCGTAGTTGTATCTGAAATAGAAATAAAAATACTTAATATAATTTAGGTATATGCATTTTCTTACACCTTATGTCTTCTTTTAAATTAAGTGAAATTATAATAGCAATATAAGAAATACAGTCATTTTCATGCAGTGAATTTTAATAATAAGGGCTCTTATGAAAGAAAAAATTATAAAAGGCTCCAATCAGCACAGCTTCACGATGTTCCTGTTCCTAGAATCGCTGTGCAGAATCATTGCAACCACCACTGCAAAAAAATAATTATCGGAATCTGTCATTTACTAATGTTAAGAGTAACTATAGTTTTTTTTTTTTAATTCATTGAAATAAAAAAGAAATTAATATCGGCTTTTCGTATTTGCACGTTTAATATGGGTACTTCTTATTTACAATGCCAATGTGTGTTCATCTCTAACACAACCGGGATCCGGTCGGGGCTTAGGGCCCCGGTTGTTGGCTGACGTCAGTTGCGCACCCCTAGGCTCCTGGCTTCCTGGTCTTCGACATCCTTTCAGTAGAGGCATGGTCTTCCCCGCTGTCTTGTAATATAAATTGTACCGTAAAGAGTTTTGTGGGATGATTCTTCTTCGCTCATACGTAATAGGTGCCTAGGCCTACCGGAGGCTACCAAGCCGTATCTTTGTGACTATAACTCATTGTTATATCTCCTCCGGAATTGTGCTTATGCAACACATAAATTGACATTGAACGTATCCAATTTCTTATCTCTTTCAACTGTTATATTAAAATTATAGCAAGTTTTTAAATTTGCAATACCAATACTTAGACAACTAATCCAATCTACTTATCTAAATCTAGTAAATAAGATTGTTAATATCCGTGGGTCATATAATAAATTAGGTGGCGCAACAGTCCGTTGAGAATTGGGGCTTAGTGACTTACAACTCTCAGCCATTCATGAGTATGAGTCATGTCAGGGATGACGGGGACCTACAGTTTTATGCTAAATCCATTCCACACAAGAGTCACCCATGAAAATCTTTAGGTGACAAAAAATTGCCTTGAATAATGGGTACGGGAGGTATTATTAAGTGGGTTTTAATATGCCTAAATTATCAATAGAAATCAAATATTTTATGTAGGTACTTACTGTTTTCAATTTTAGTTGTGGCAGTTATTGGATTGCTAATTAGTCTTAGTCCTGTTTTCAAAATCGATGTAATGGTAATTTTGTACGAGGAAGATGGTTTTAGTCCTCTTATGGTGTGATATTTGGCTTGTTTAGGAATTATTTCTTTTTCACAATAGTTGGTATTATCTTCGCAATACGTCACTATAAACATTTCAATAATTGGCATATGCCAGCATTCTTCAATCCATTTAATTGTTATACTATCTTCCGTAGGTATCACTGGATAATCGAACTTAATTTCGAATGAATCCATGTTAGTATTTTTACTACACTTGAACCACATCATACCACTGCTATAACTGTTATCGTAATAATTTTCTGACAAAGCAAAATTAGTTGTACTTGAAATGTTAGTGGTGTAATTGAGGGTTTTCCTGTCTAAGTATATAAATTCCATTGGTCCCTTTGAAATTACAAACATTTAATATACATATATAAATATTTAATAATGTGCCAGTTGAAAATACATCTGATAAATAATTACCTTACACCGATTTTGAGATTCGATTTCAGCACTACACCAGAAAAGAGTAAAGCTGCTCAAACCAGTGAAATAAGTTGGCTTTGACCAAAACAAAGTATAAGTTTGATTGTATACTTTTGTAAGTGCCTTCTTTTGTTCTTCATGTTTGATATTTGGGTTACGTGGACTTATTTTCAAAATACTTGCAGCTGATGAGAATCCTTCTTTGTTTCGACTCCTCAATTGAAATTCGTATTCTGATGTATTTTTCCAATCGATTATAATTGCAGCAGAATTTGTGGTTATTGTCCTTAATGATTTACTAATAAAGAGTAAAAACAAGATTAAACAAGATCACTAAAAACAAGGAAATAAAATAGTTATCAGTAATTAATCATTTCAATTATAATATTAGTATTTATTGTGAAAATATCATCAAAATCTGCAACTCCAAGAGACAGACAGAAAGAAGAAGTTTATTCATTGGCACCACCGGAATCATTGCAGTTTATGGTAAACCGGCTGTATTAGAGCTGTTAGCTTTGGTGTTTGATAGTGAATCTGAATAAGTCCAAAATTTTGATTTTCAAATGTCGAGAGAGAGAGAAACTAGCAAAGGCAAAAGGTGCAGTTAGTGCAACTTGGAATAGATGTATTGTATTTATAACAAAAAAATTGCTCATAGCAGCAAGTTCAAGATATTGGAAGCTGTATCGGAATCAATTATTTTTTACACAGCACAAACTTTGGGAACAAAGCAGTACGAAACAGTTGAGAAACTTCTGCTATTGAAAGATTTTTTCATCTGTAATCAAATACACTCAACTATGTTATTATACTGGCATCAGGATTATCACCTCTGTTCATTCAAGTCCTAAAAATGATGAAGATTGGTACTAATAGGCTTCGACAGATAGCATATCACCGGTTGAATGCTTAAATGCCCCATATACAAAAAATTATTCCTCAGAAAACGAATTTTAAGGTTTGAAACATAATATCGTAATCTTGCATTTGAAAATTTCGACCTTTGAATTTTTATATACATGAATGGAATATTTCTTTTTTTAAATTTGAAGTCCTAGGGTTAAGAACATTTATGGTTATTTAAAAAACAAAAAAAGTTTAGAAAAAGTCAAAAATGGATATAGAACCCTTCCCATACGAATGTTAAATCTATGAAAACCAAACTGCAAATTTCTTATGGATATAGAACATATATGCTTTTAACATTGGGAATTGAACGATAGCAAAAATAATAATAAAATATAACATTTCTAGCACTTCTAATTTTTTTAAATCTATTTGTAGTGATAAAAATATAAAACAAAAAGGAATATTAATATAATGGCTTAGCTCTTCCCTATATTACATTGGCTTAATTTTAAGTCGATAAAAAAAGTATGAAAAATGACAAAGTATTTTTACACTTTACAATTAAAAATACGCAACTTGAACTTTGGTTCTTAAAATTTCCTAGAAAAATACATTCAATTTTTTTTGGAATTGGTTTAAAAAATACTTCAGCATTCATAGTATTAAGTTTTTGTATTTATATAGTTTGTAAACCTGAAGATATAGAAATAGTCTTATTAAAAATATTTTGTTCCCACTACTTTTTACCTCGTTTTTATTTTTTAAAAAATATTATGACCTTTTTTGAGAAATTATCCTTATATATTACTTAATCAGCCCTGAAAACTATCAAAACCAGAATTGAAGCATCGAAAAATAATCAATAAATATTTAATTAATTTTAGACAGCATAATAAATAAATGATCTCGAAAATGTTACTTCTGTTTATACTTTTCCAGCTGATTGCACTTTTGTCAATGGATATAGGGCACATACGCAGGAAAAATGTCACTTGGTTTCAATAGATTGTGAGAGGTTACATGCTCTATATTTCATGTGGATATGAGGAATTTAAGCATTAAGCGCCTGTTTTAAAAACTTTAATAGAAAAACTGCCCACCTCGTACGAATTTTGGATATGCGACAAATAAGCACGAACAGAACCGAAAATATGTGGTCTATGGAGCAACACTGGTTTTTGTAACTTTATTGATAATAGAGATAGAGCAACGGGAATAGCACCAAACGAAAGAGAACATACGATAAGTATAACTGCATCTTTAACTCAGTTTCCCGAAAAAGTGGTCTGTCGGCCATTTAAGCATTCAGCCGGCGGTATTATGTAATATTTTCTTAAAAAATTATGTTATAAGAACTCAGCCTTAATAAATTCAATTTCATGTTTAAAATTAAATAGAAAATTACTTACATAAATTGCCTATTTTCCATAATGTTAGAAATTTCATACTCAAAATTTGGACCGTTATGTTCATATTCTGGCATTTGTTGCCAAAATAAACTAATGATTTTCTCCTTAGGGTGAACGTAGAAATTTCCAATTCCAATGTAAGGAGGTTTATTTGGTTTTTTTGATGATGTCGTGAA
The DNA here is from genome assembly GCF_945859685.1 of Eupeodes corollae. Classification (NCBI taxonomy): domain Eukaryota; kingdom Metazoa; phylum Arthropoda; class Insecta; order Diptera; family Syrphidae; genus Eupeodes; species Eupeodes corollae. The sequence goes on from NC_079148.1 coordinate 80,073,884, forward strand.
AGATTCTTCAAATGTATTACTCCACATTCGCTCATTATTAAAAGTTAAATTTGCCTTGACACGAATATTCACTCCGTATTTAACAAAGGGATATAGATTAGCAATTTTAACCCAAAAGTGGTTACCTTGATTTTCAATTGAAAAATCATTTCGAGAAAACTCAAATCTATCTGATCTTAATGAGATACTAAAGAAAAGATCACCGGTTGTGTTTTTAGTGTATGCATCGCGGTTTAATATATCCCAGACAAGTAATACGCCATTGGAAGTAATGTTTGTTAATTTAATATTTCGTAACTGTGGTTTAACTTTAAATAAATAAAAAGAATCTTTAGAGGCTCTTAATTGGATTTTATATAAAAAACTTACCTATCTTATATTGCTGGACTAATTTCTGCTCGGAAAAAGATCCCATACTATTTGATGATTTTAATGTGAAGTTATAGTACAAACGCTCAATTTTATATTTTGGTTCGGTAAGATTAAAGGCGTATTTAGGATTATCACCATAACTTATTTGTTTTGCTGGTAACTAAAAACAAAATATTGACCAAACAGGTATGTTTCTATTTGAATATAATATATGTACATATGTGTATACATTAAAAAAAAAATATTTTTAGATGCTTTATGAACTTGTAGAAATTAGTTTGAAAATTCAAATTTGGAATGTACTGTATAGTAAATTATAAATATACAAACAAATATTCACTCCGTATTTAACTGGTGATTTTAATTTTTTTTTGCATTTCTTTGTGTTTTACCATGCTGCCTTTCAAACTAAGAACAATTAAGTTATTAAAAAAATAAATTAGGTGGCGCAACAGTCCATGAAGAACCAGGGCCTAGTGATTTACAACTCTCAACTATTTCTGTGTGCGAGTAATGTTTTCAGAAATAGAAGGGACCTACAGTTTATATGCCGAATTCGTACGGCTAATTTGAGAAAGCACTATTCATGACAAGATTTACTCTTGGGGGGTTTGTCAATTCCTCGCAAGAAGCAGTACCCGTGAAAAAAGTTAGGTGGCACAGGCAGGGATTGAACCCAAGGCCCCTTGCATGACAGTCCAACGCACTTTTTTTTTTTTAATTCATTTTTATTAAATTATTCTTAAACCTATCTTAAAGCTAGACAAAAATTCATAAAACTAGCCTAATTATAAATAACTTACAACTAACTTAATGGTCCTATACGGACACTCTAAGTTAAACTATAACACTAACTGCTAATGCCTTTCGGCCCTAAGATCTATTTTAACTTCAATTCAATTTTATTTATTGTGTATTTATTAGAAAATTATGAGAAAAAACTAGTATCAAGGTCCTTTTTTATTTTTACTTAAAAACTACTTAAAATAAGGTCCTTAATATAAAACTTAAAACTAACTTAAACTACCCATTCTACCTATAAACTACTTAAAACTAGAACAACCACAGCAGCAAATCTAACGTTTTTTGTCTTAGTACAACGTTGGATATACCATCGACACCTGCTGACTTTTTGTTTTTTATTGAGTTGAAGATGAGCTGAAGCTCAACCTTCGACACTAACAAGGGACTTGGTCCCGTTTGCTCGGCGATTATGGCATTTGCCAAGGAATCGTCATTGAACCGCATGAAACCGCGGTTCTCAGATCGCCAATGTGTGATATCATTACGGAGGTAAAAGTGATTAAGTAGGGCTCTGTTTTCCACGTCGTGGTTGGGGCGAATGCTAACATTCACCTTGTTCACTTGCTGGAAAGCAGCTCCAACCGCCTCCACTTTTTCCTTCGGATCTTCAACGCACTAACCATCACGCTATGAGTACTAACTTATTAAGTAAATTAAAAATGGTCCTTAAAAAAAATAATTTAGAATAAAAACAGTGTACTTAGACTTAATGGGTTAAAAAAAAAACAATCATGTGTAACCAAGTATCATACTATATAAAAATTAAATTATTAATAAATAATTTTAAATTATAAAAAAATTACCTCGGATTCATCTAGAAGAAAAGAGTAGCGCGTGTCAATACTTTCATAATTCAATTCAACTATGCATTCCATTTTGAGAAAATCTACGACCACACATATTAATTCTTTTACATTTTTTGGGGCTGTACCTGGAGACATCAAAAAAAAAAAAATGTAATAATAGTGTTTTCTTTTAAATATATTTTTCGTTTTTCTATCTATTTTAAAAATGTTTAAGAAATTAAAATATTCTATGCGTATTAGAGGTTTTCGTACCGCAGAAAAAATTTTATACAATTTTGCCAACCCTAGTGAATAAATACGTACATATACTTATATCATTGAGTATAAGGAAATTTTAGTTCAGTTGAAATAAAAACAAAATTAGAACACACCATCTCGAACCCTTTAATTAAATTGTTTCACTTCCTGTCAAACAGCCAAAAACTTGTTATTTATATTTTGTATTTATTTTTCTATGAGCTGGCTGCTTTTTTTTTCAAGTTCAAGAAAGAAAGTACCCGCATTATCTGTTGGCCAACAGAAACCCAATGATATTTATTATTTCAAATCGGGTTCGGAAAGTGAGGAGAACATAAAGATGGAGCTTTCAACTCTTAAGAAACTTCGAAAATTTTCTGATGATGATGTCAAACCCCTTCAGGTGGCCAAAAAGACAGTGCAAGAAGACAAAAAAGTTGCCGGCTGCTTTTTTTAACTGAACAATTAAGCATGCATTTTATTTACAAAAGTGAAAAATTACGTATTAAATATATGTAAACTCTGTGAGTGTTTGCAGAGAAACAAAACTTACCAACAGAAACGTATGTAACTTTGAATCCTTTCTCATAACATTTGCAGGTAAACTCATAGCTATGTTTTTTATACATCGCATTCTGGATCGTCACTTCTTTAATACTTGTGTTTACATCCTAAAATAAAAACAAACTTATAATCAAAACATAATACCAATGCTAAAATATAATTAAAAAAAAAAAACGGAACTAACCAGCAGAATAATAAATTAACTTAAAACATTCATTTATTTTCGTCTAGTTTATTTATTTTAGTGCTTTTTGTTTTTTGAATATTATAGACAAAAAAATATTGTCAAAATGTTTTGTTGAAGAATTCTGTTTGTTTTCAATGAGATAAAAACTAACTTATTTAAATGAATTAAGCACAAATTGAATGTACTTAAAAAAAATGCTTACAATTTAACCGAAAAATGTTATTTACTTATGTGTAAATTAATGAAGTTACGATATAAAAAGAACATACTTTTAAATTTGGAATTTGATAATGACTTTTTTCAACAATGCTCAGACAATGTGCATTGTTTATAACGCAGCATGTAACGTTAAAATCATCTCCAGTTTTGACATCGATAAAAACATAGGTCGGTTCTAATGATGATAAATCTGGAAATAAAGACAATTCAATACAAATTAAATTACTTTCTAGCAAACTTTGTCATAAATAATTTCTGTGAGATTCTTGTAGAACTGGAAACGGAAGAACTTATGTAGGCAATCCTTTTTTTTTGTGTGTCTGTATACATCTGTACTTGAACAATAGACTGTTGTTTAAAAAACAACAATAAAGTGTATTTGAGAACGCCTAAAAGAACAATTTGTTTTTATTATTTTTAATAACCACTTGCTAATATTGTCTTCTTCCTATTTCTGCCTTATATGATGTATCTTCATGTTTAAGATATCATTTCAAATAATATCGATCTTTTTTTGGCATTAGACTATCTTATAAATTTGTCCAGCTCTGACACCAATATTTAACTTCTATAGGTAATTTTAATTTACCACACATTGACTGGATTCCATCTTGTTATGTTACTCAAAGAAAAAATCATATAGCTTTCCAGTTAACTTCACTTAAAAGAACCTTTCATTAGATAAAATAGCTGCTATCAGAATGCTTTCACAACAAATTTCCGTGGTTTCTTTGTTAATAGCCCTGAAGAAGTTGATGAAGTATATTTTCATAATCTTCACTCCTTTTCGCAAACTAGCTGCAGTCACATTCCTGTGCTTCAGAGCACAGTTCTTGATCTTTTATCTGCATTAAATGATGACTGCTCGGCCGGTCCCGATGGTATTCCCGCAATAGTACTAAAAAAGTGTAGTAATGCTTTACGTTCTTATTCAAACTTTTTCTAAAAACAGGCAAATTTCCCAGCATTTCTTTATATTCCTAAAGTATTTGAACAAGTTATTTGTGAAAGTGTAGCATTTTTTAGTAAAAATATCATTTGCGAACAGCAACATGGTTTTGTGAAAAAAAGATCAACCGTTACTAATCTCCTCACATTCTCAAACATACATAAATATGTTCAAACGCTTTAGAACAAGGTTATGAAGTTGACTGCGTATACACTGACTTTTCTAAAGCTTTTGACCAACTTAGCCACGGAATTATTTTATTTAAACTAAAGGCTCTTGGTTTTCCACCATTTTTCTTAGCTTGTCATTCAGAACCTTTTGTTCCTCAATCTGGTGTTCCCCAGGAAAGCCATCTTGGCCCTTTTTTGTTCATCCTGTCTATTAACGATGTATCGTCATGCCTACAATAAAGTCCACCCATGATCGTATTCTTTTACAAGCCGACGTTGATAGTTTCACATTTTGTTGTGGACAAAATAGCCTTCTACTTAACCCTTTAAAATGCCAGACGATAACTTTTACTAAAAAACTAATCAGTAACGTATTTGACTACTGTATATCACAGCAAAAACTCTGTCGAGTCTTCACATTTAAAGATTTAGGTGTTCATTTCTGTTCCAACTTAGAATTTACACATCACATTCATTTTATTGTTAATAAGGCAAGCTCTATGCTTGGTTTTATAAAACGCTTGGCAAAGGAGTTCAACGATTCCCATGTTACTCTTTCTTTGTGTAATTGCCATGTTCGAAATCATCTTGAATATGCTTTGCAGGTATGGACTCCCTATTACAAAATTCATTAAAAACGTATTGAATCAATTCAACATAATTTAATTCGCTTTGCCTTAAAGGGTTTTCCTTGGGATGATCCTTATGATCTGCCTCCCTATAAACATCGTATTCTACTTCTTCAAATACAATTTCTTTATCAAAGGCGTGTTAATAGTGACTTAATATTTTTTCATCAACTCATTAATGGTGAAATTGATGCACCTAATTTGCTATCTTGTGTACATATGAATTACCGAGGCGGAGCTCACCATCTGCGTACATTTGATTTTATACATATTGACTTCCATAGAACTAACTATGGGAAGAATGAAGCTTAAAGTCGAATGAGCATTTTATATAACTTAAACTGTTCATCGATAGATTTAAATTTAAATAAGGTGGGATTAAAATCATTGTTTAGAACCAGTGCTCCACTATCGTAAACGTTCTCATTTTATTTTTAACTTCCCATAGGAAGTTATTGTAATGGGTCCGATTTGTAAAATTGAAAATTTTGACATTTCTCGACGTTTCAAGGTCCCTAGAGTCGAAATAAAAGATTTTTAGAAAGATGTCTGTGCGTGCGTGTGTACGTACGTTTGTACGTCCGTACGTTCGAGACGTTAACGTTTGGTTAACCTTAAATATCTTACGAACCAAAAACGCTAGAGACTTGAATTAAATTTTATATAGTATATTGTAACGTGATACCAAACAGGTATATTTTTTGAAAAAAATCAATATAACGGTTTTTTTTTTGAATCAATAAAACTGAAAAAAAAAATTTGTCACCTCCAAAATTTTACGACTAAAATATGATTTCATCTCCAAAACAATTTTGTGCAACGAAGAATAATGTTTTTGACATCTGATAAAATTTTGAGAAAAATCTAATTGACAGTTTTTTATAAGAAATAAAAATCTAAAAAAAAACATTACTCAAAGTTCGTAAAAATTGAATATCGATTCAAATATCAAGCTTATTTTATCTTATAAGAAATATTGTTTTCAACATTTTAAAAATGTGGAGAAAAATCGAATTAACAGTTTTTTTACAAAAAATAAAAACCTAAAAAAAAATTTATAAAAGTTGGTAAAAATTGATTTTCGACTCGAATATCTTTTCAAAACTTTGAGATATTGGCTTTAAATTTACTTTTATCTTTCAAAAAATCATGTTGTCAACATTCAGTTAAAGTTTGAAAAAAATCGAATTAATAGTTTTTTTACAAAAAATAAAAACCTAAAAAAAAATTTATAAAAGTTGGTAAAAATTGATTTTCGACTCAAATGTCTTTTCAAAACATTGAAATATTGGCTTTAATTTACTTTTATCTTTCAAAAAATCTTGTTTTCAACATTCAGTTAAAGTTTGAAAAAAATCGAATTGATAGTTTTTTTTACAAAAAATAAAAACCTAAAAAAAAATGTATAAAAGTTGGTAAAAATTGATTTTCGACTCAAATATCTCTTTAAAAATTTTAAATATTGGCTTCAAAGTAATTTTATCTCATAAGAAATATTGTTTTCAACATTTGGTAGAATTTTTAAAAAATCGAATTGACAGTTTTTTTTACAAAAAATAAAATTCTAAAAAAAAACAATACTAAAACTTCGTAAAAATTTACTTTCGACTCAAATAGCTTTTCAAAACTTAAAAATATTGGCTTGAAACTTATTTTATTTCACAGAAAATATTGTTTTCGATATTTAGTAATTTGTATATAAAAATCCAACAGTCCGTTTTTTCATAAAAAATAAAATCTACAAAAAATAGTACGCAAATTTGGTAAAAATTGATACGAGTACATATAGACAAACTTTTAAGCAAGACAAATCGACAGACGGGATGGGAAGTTATCAGTGTGGGTCGCATCCCAGCCTCTTTTATGTTCTGTAATAGTTAAATGCTAATTTTGTTTTGTATTTTGTGCGTGTGTTAGGCTATATTTGTATTATTTTTTACTAACAACTAACACATGCACTTATGATGAGCCTGGGATCGTAGTTTGACGCTTGCTATAAGCTTACTACTTTCTGAAATTCTAAAGTGTAAAAACTATTGATACAAACAAACGAAATGCAAAATATGTCCTTATATGTACATATGTATATACAAAACTTATAGAATTTAAATGTTGATATCTTGCCCCAACATTATAATAAATCTGATGAATAAGTCTGAGTGAAAAACTTTTCACTATGCGTAATTTTTGAAAATAATAATAATTTTATTATACAAATTAAAGTTAAGATAGAATCTACCACGCATAAATCGAAGAATTGGTTACAATGTATGTATATTTATTTGTTTTTATTACCTATCGTTATTTTTTGTATGTGTAAAATTAAAATTAAAGTAAATTACTTTCCAAAGTGCGACATCCCAGTTCATTCGCGTATGAAAAACCAAATGTAATGGTCAAAATTCCAAGAAATCTAAAAAAATCAAATATTAAAATATTTATAGAGTAAAACAATTAAATCAATATAATTCAAAAGGAGGAAACCACAAATATCGAAAATATGCCTTAGTACAGAGAACCTACAATTTGAGAAAATTTACTACAAACCGATTGGAATATTCTTTAAAAAATTGTACAGCTAAATCTTAAATGATAATTTTGATAACTACCACATTTATTGATTATATTAATTATGGGAATAATCCGCTTAGAGAAATTGCATCAGAAAGAAACACAAAAAAGAATCAGATAAAAGATAACAGATTCATATTAAATTCTGTTTTTTGAAAAACATTAACATTTTCTGGCTGTTTGCATTTAAATGTTTATAGCCTTTTTCCCATTTAAAGAAGTGGCAACAAAAACAGAATATAATATTTTTGGACAAAACCTACGTTGAAGTGTTAAAGTCCTAATGAAATGCATTAAAAAAAACAGTTATACAATTAAAAGTTTTAAAGCAGCAAACTTTTGTTTATTGCTGACAAAACACTGTTCTAAATTTTTTTTTGTAAGCATGTAACGTCATACATTTTAACGCATTGCGGCGGGTAAATAGTGAGGGTACACGGAAAGAAATTAATTACGAATTGGAAGATTTCAATTGGATAAAAAGTGTTAAGCATAGTTAATTTGGCCATACTGAGAATAGTAACGTCGACAATAGTTATAGACGATATGCCAATTCCAGTATGGGAGTCAGGCCCATACTGACTGGCGACATGTACAATGCTCCTAGCAGAAAAGTCTATACATTATTGTTATGTTCCTTATACTTACACTATTGATAGCAATCCAATAAGGATTATCACGCCTTAAACTATTGCGGGAAAAATTAGTAGTATTGCGACATCTCCTATACAGTATGGGGCTGAAGGCAATGCTGTCTCGACAAACGTACTATGGCCCTATGTGTTACAAGCAAAGATTTTGGTACCATACAGTATAGTACATAATCCCATACTTATAGGAGTTGTAGCAATACAATGTATTAATATCAGCGATACCTTTTTAGTATGGGACTATATGCCATACTAGCATTGCCATAAATGCCATACACTTCTTTAAGTGTAACTATAAACAGTCCTGCTTGGGCACAATATAGGATTTGAGTAAGGTTGGCGACTGCATTTCATATTTGTGTATTATTTGATTTTTTGAACTTATTTCTGCTTTGCTTTTTACATTTCTGTCTGGCACAATTTCCAACATTTCTGCATGAAACAAAACACCGCTTGCCTTGCTATTATTCTAAAAAGTGTTTACTTTATTCGTTGAAATATGTAAATAAAAGCTTAAGATTCATAGACATTAGCCAGCCTCCTTTAGAACATTAAAGAACATTTTTAAGCAGTGCCAAAAACTTGTCTTTATCTCTGATAAAAAAATATGCTTCGAAAAAAATATGAAAGAAAATGTTTAAAAACTTAAAAGTCGAGTTATGATCATTCGTTAATATATCTTTATGTATTTTCCGATCAGATGTTTCATTCTATGCATAAGTACTTTGTATTAAAAAATTGGATTTTGTTTTCTACACTTAGCGATTATAATTTTTGGACCGATGACTCGCATTAATATGTGACGTACACCTACCTGCCGCCTTTTCCGTTGTAACTTGAAATAAAGTAAAAATTAACAAGCCCGTATATGATATAAGCATAATAGCGAAATTGACAAACCATCATTATAAATAACAAACATAACACGAGAAAAATCAAGCCCATACTTGCTTTGTCTTGAGAAAATAGTTTCTGTTTTAAAGTTGTATCTGCTTTAAGTATCACTTTCATGTTTCATTTTCATGACAATTAGCTTTGAATTTTGACAGAAATATTCAAATTATATTAAAGAGATACCCGAATCTTCCCGCAAGATTATTGTTACTTTATATTTATGGCACATTTTACATTATAGTTATTCAAACTGCAATTTTATTATTTCTCTCTCAAAATATGTGATAAAAACTATGAAAACATGAAAATAAAAATATTTATATACCCTGCTACACATTCAAGTATGTTGAAAATTATTCTTTTCATTTAATTGAATTCTATTTACACAACCGAATTAAGTGAGTTAGACTCCAATACTGATTCTATTAAACCCTGAACTTTGTTATCAGTAATAAACATTATACAAAAACATGTACTGAACACGTATACATAAATCTTTAATTGTGAATATGCAAATAAAAAAAATCAATCTCATGGGATTTGAGTGCAATAAAAAGACATATTTATTAGAATTCCTCCGAAGCTGTGTAAAGAACACATGCCAGGACGGTGTACGTTCCTCAATTTAGCATTTGAGGATTCAGACTTCGTAAGACGGTTCGTGTAATTTTTTTTTTAACGCAAACAGATGTTTAAAAAAAAAAAACAAAAGGGCGCTGCACCGTGACAAGATTCAGATAACCATAATTTAAATTATAAAATACAGGATGGGCCATGTTAAATTACATAATTTCAAACTGCATAATTTTTGAAATTGAAAAATGAAATGAAAACTAGTTGAATAAAAAAAGAAATGAATCAAATATACAAACTATCCCATTTAAGATGAGCTTTAAATAGAATGTTATTAAGTTATCGTCTAAGCTCCTGCACTGCTGGCGTTTACACTCTGTCAGTCGTTTGTAGAAATGTGTCATCATAGCTCTCTCTCTTATCATCTCTCTTGGATTGTCAAAGTATTCTTTGCTTTTGAGTCGGGAGATAAACCTGCCTAGAAACTTTTTCCCGTTGTTTCGAGCGCGGCCCAGTTGAAACGAAGGGGTATGAGTGGATTCTTCTTAAAAATGCGCGTGAAATTTCCAGAGTGAAACCACAGTTTAACGGGTTTTGACTAACCTCGGCGAAAGTTTGTTGGCTTGGTCGTTTTACTTAAGTTTTTCAACCATAGTAAAATCGTTTAATTTGAAATATATTTTAAACTAGCGAAGAACTAACACGACTTTTTCATGTTGCCGAATATACGTTGCTCATTCCAACGAACCACTGTGGCTACTCAACTATTGCATTGTCTGAAAAATCACCACGTAGCTTTTACGTCTCCGTAAATTATCTATGTGTATAGTTTTTGGGACGCGTTTAGTATGGCCCACCCTGTAATATATGAATTCATCTTTTGAATGCCTATTCAGATTTACGTACATATGTATATAATGTATTAAAGTAAAAGTAAAGCCTATGTTAGAAGTAAATAGATAACGTTTTAGAATGATTTTGAGTATTAGTACAGATAATAGAGTTATATAAAATCTTCTTTTCTTTTTTCGTCAAAGATCAAGTCAACTTGTCAAACTCTGCATAGAATGATCCATTGAAGTGTATTATACTGTGATCCATAGATTTAATTGTCTTTTGGCAATGTTTCTATATTTTTCCATGACCCAGGTGATTTAGTTACCATAAATATACCCCAACAAGCAGGCAGGAGTATAAGTATAAAACATTGCGTTTAGTTATGTTTTCGAAATGTTTCTAAAATATTTCACAACCATAACTGCTCGAGACTAAAACTATTATTTCGTGTCGAAATAGACATTTTTCGAAGACGAATACTTACTGTTCAACGTTTCAAGGAATCTAAATGAAAGATTTGTATGGAGAGTTCTGTTTACATACGTTAGTACGTATGTACATATGTATGTGCGTTCGGGATACCATTTTTCATCGTTCATATCTCAAGTACCAGTAAAGATATCGACTTTAAACAAATTTAGTTTTGTTTTCTTAAAAGTTTTTATTTCTTATATAAAAAAATGCAAGTTGGTGGTTAAATTAATTTGAAAGTTTTTATTTCTTATATAAGAAAATGCAAGTTGGTGGTTAAATTAATTTGAAGTAAATGTCTTCTATCACTCACGAGATATCAAAAACCGAACTTCAATTTTTACCAATTTTGCCTACTATTTCTTATTTATTTTTTTATGAAAAAAACTGACTGTTGGATTCTTATACAAAAGTATTGAATGTCGAAGATAATATTTTGTGTGAGATAAAATAGTTTGAAGATAATATTTTTAAATTTTGATAAGATATTTGAGTCGAAAGTAAATTTTTACCAAGTTTTAGTATTGTGGTTTTTAAGTTATTTTTTTTATTTTTTGTAAAAAAAACTGTCAATTTTATTTTTCTCAAAATTTTACCGAATGTTGAAAACAATATTTCTTGTAAGATAAAATTAGTTGGAAGCCAATTTCTCAAATATTTGCAAAGATATTTCAGTCGGAAATACATTTTTTAACAACTTTGAGTAATATTTTTTTAGTTTCTTATTCGTTACACAAAAAACTGTCAATACGATTTTTCTCAATTTTGTTCTGATTTATAAAAAAACGCTAATTTGATTTTTTCTAAAAATATATTTGTTTGGTATCGCGTTACAATATATAATACAAAATTTAATTCAAGTCCCTAGCTTTATTGGTTAGTGAGATATTTAGGTTTAACCAAAATGTGCACCTTTTTTTAAATTGCTATGGTAAAAAAACCACCCACCCAATTCTTTTGAGGTTCCTTCCTGCATATTTCTGCATTATTATCTAAAAAACAAAATATATATGAAGTCGATATTTCTACTAGCTCTTAGGCTGTGGACGACGAAAAAAACTTAACGAAAGTGCTGACGTACGAACGTATACGTGCACACTTGCGCACAGACATCTCATAAAAAATATTTTATTTCGACTCTAGGGACATTGAAACGTCGAAAATGTCAAAATTTTCAATTTGTCAAATCGGACCTATAATAATTATATTATAATAACTTCCTATGGGAAGTTAATAATTTTGAATAAACTTTCAATAAACGGTTTTTTATACTAAAAAATTAAAAACAAATTTGTCACCTTGAATATTTTACGAAAAAAAAGATATTAGCTCATTTGGTAAAAAATGTACAATTTTTTACAAAATTAAAAACCTATAAAAAAACACAACTAAAAGTTGGTAAAATGAATGGCAATATCTTGGCAATAAATAATCTAAATTTATCTAATACAAATGTTACTTATTTTATTCATTACATATTATTGCTGTCTTTTAGTTTATTTTTACGAAAAATACAATGGACAACTTAAAAAAAAAAAAAACAAACAACAAACTGGTAAGAAAAGGTTTTCGACTCAAGTATTATGAGAAAAAAGAAAGATATTGAATTCAAACTTTTTTTTATCTCACACAAAATATCATTATTATTTTTTTTAAACTTTTAGAATAATCAATTGACGGGCACGATTGAGAAATTATGAGTGTGGGTGTCATACCAGTTTCTTTTTAAATTACCTTATTTTTTTTATAAAGTAAGTACGTATGTACATCTAACTTAGGGGACTTTTCCTGTTATGTTTAGCATTAGTAACGATTATAAGAGGATTGAGTTTGGTAAAGAATTCCACATGGTCGATCCTTAATGAGATTTTCAGTCTAGTGAATTGTTTTAATTAAATCGTTTTTCAAAAATCATTCAATTCAATTTCTCCAAGTTCCTATAGAGCAAACCTTATCGCAACAAAAATCAAAAAATAGTTCTTAATATTCTTTCTTCTTAAACAACATCAGCTTTAAATCCAATTTTATTGTAGTTTATGGGATTAGGAGATAATAAAAAAAAACATTGACTGGTTTTTTTTTTATATTAGACTTTTAAAAGTAAGTGTACTCTTTAAATGATTACTTTAGAAATAAAATGTGTCAATATTATAAGAGGAAGCAAATTAGTTTAACGGAACAAAATAGGTATAGCTGATGATAAAATTCATTGAATAATAAGTTTATTTCTAAAATATTAAGGCTCTTAATAAAATAACTTGTTAATTGTTATCTCAGTGGAATGTACTGATATCATTTATACATGCTCACTTAAGATAGAATTTTAAAATTTGTTTGTTAACAACAAAAATAAATTAGTTTAATACTTGCTACTTATGAGTTTACACGTGTGTGTGTTTTCTTTCAAACATAATATACATATCGCCGGCTGAATGCTTAAAAGCCATATATACAAAAAAATTATTCTTCAGAAAAGGAATTTTAAGGTTTGAAACATAATTTCGCAATCTTGCATTTGACAATTTCGACCTTTGAATTTTTATATACATGAATGGAATATTTCTGTTTTTAAATTTGAAGTCCTAGGTTTGAAAACATTTATTGTTATTTAAAAAAAAATAAAAGTTTAGAAAAAGTCAAAAATGGATATAAAACCCTTTCCATACGAATGTTAAATCTATGAAAACCAAACTGCAAATTTCCTATTTTTTAAAATCTATTTGTAGTGATAAAAATATAAAACAAAAAGGAATATTAATATAATGGCTTATCCCTTCCCTATATTACATTGGCTTAATTTTAAGTCGATAAAAAAGTATGAAAAATGACAAAGTATTTTTACACTTTACAATTAAAAATACGCAACTTGAACTTTGGTTCTTAAAATTTCCTAGAAAAATACATTCATTTTTTTTTGGAATTGGTTTAAAAAATACTTCAGCATTCATAGTATTAAGTTTTAGTATTTTTTCACAGTTTTTCAAATTAATTATTTTTGGTTTTTACCTTTTTTGTTTTTATCCATTTTAGTTAAAACAAAAAAAAATGCTTGAATATTATCGATAAAAACCTTATTAAGAATACTCTAAATGCATTTATATAGTTTGTGAATCTGTAGATATAGAAATAATCTTATTAAAAATATTTTGTTCCCATTATTTTTACCTCGTTTTTATTTTTTTTAAAAACATAAAAAAAAATATTATGGCCTTTTTTGAGAAATTATCCTCATAAACACAGCAAATATTACTTAATCAGCCCTGAAAACTATCAAAACCAGAATGGAAGCGTCCAAAAATAATCAATAAATATGTCATTAATTATAGACAGCATAATACTCGTAAATAAGTGATCTCGAAAATGTTACTTCTATTTATACTTTTCCACCTGATTGCACTTTTGTCCATGGATATAGGGCACATACGCAGGAAAAATGTCACTTGGTTTCAATAGATTGTGAGAGGTTACATGCTCTATATTTCATGTGGATATGAGGAATTTAAGCATTAAGCGCCTGTTTTAAAAACTTTAATAGAAAAACTGCCCCACCTCGTACGAATTTTGGATATGCGACAAATAAGCACGAACAGAACCGAAAATATGTGGTCTATGGAGCAAAACTGGTTTCTGTAACTTTATTGATAATAGAGATAGAGCAACGGGAATAGCACCAAACGAAAGAGATACGATTAGTATAACTGCATCTTTAACTCAGTTTCCCGAAAAAGTGGTCTGTGGGGCATTTAAGCATTCAGCCGGCGATATGTACATAACTCTGTGAAATTTCTTAAAAGCCTTGGTTAGTGAAAAAGCTTAAATTAATGATTTTTAAAATATTTAAAGTATTACTTGAGCCTTTTTCTTTGCATGTAAATAGCATTCCACAATACATACCAATGCGAAGTGTAGTGTAAAACCATATATATTGCATGTCCAGTTAAAATAAAACATCCAAATTATTACTGTAATCTTAACTTATTATTAAAATATATATACCTTCGTATAAAAATAATGACATGGTTTGGCATTTAAAATTGTTTTAGCACTTTTAAACGCTAAGATTAAGATTTCAATTACATAGTCTCAACATATTGTTCACGTCAAAATTTGCCTTTTTTACTCGTTAGCCCTTAAAAGTCATGTAAATAAATAAAAATTAAGAAGTAAACTAATATTAAAACCTAAATCTATTGCTGGTCTCAATAATTATATATTGATAAACTATTTATCTAGAAACTAATTCATAAGGTTTTTTTTTATATTCTATAAACATATAGATTTTCCTGTTTCCAGTAAACTGAACATTTGTTGTCAAATTTTAAATAAGATACGAACAAAATCTCCTTTGTATGTTTTGTTTCTTAATATTAATCCGATGATATTTGTTTTGCGCATTTTGTTGTATGCTGTAGTACTGGACCAAGTGAACATGAAGAAAAATAAAATACTTAATACTTTGCTGAAGGAGGCTTCAGTCCAAGGTTGCATTTGGATTTGTATAAGAGAATCCTTGAAATTGTTCCTGATCCATTGATTGGAGAATTTCCTTGTCAATAGGTGTTAGACGCACCCTTTCCCTTGTAAAACTTCTATCGAAATACTGGGTATCTAATGGATGTTTCTGTAAGATGTTATAAATATTATTAATAAATGTTAAGTGTTAAGAATATACTAAAACCAAAATGTTGTATTATGCAGATGATAGTCTTACCACTTGAGGTTTGAATGGTGGTGGAAGCTGTCGTTTTTCCAGAAGTCCCCAGTCGATATCTTTAAAAAATATGTGATCACAAATATCGCCAGCAGGACTATATTGTGAACCAACACGTCTCGTATAGTCTTTTTCCAAGAGCTTTTATAATTCAAAAAATAAGTATAATTAGTGTAATTAATTAGTTAACTACTATTAAAATAATTAAGCCTTGCTCAAATGTTAAAGCGATGCCTATATCCATATTAAAAATGTTAAAAATTGGGGATTTTTTTTTATTATCATTGACTAACCATTTCTTCTTGTGAGAGTCACCACAGGTCGCAAGATCAAAAAATAGAATAGATAATGTTTACTAGATCTATTGATAGGAGGATAGGGTTTTTTTCATTCATGTCGAAATCATAATTCTGATGAATAGAACTTACTGTTTCATGAGAATAAACTAAATAGTAACTTTTAATTTTCAGACAAAAGCAATTATTGAATTAAAAATAAAAATTTCTTAATTTTCACTTGGTAAAAGAACTAAAAGTTAATTACTAAATTAATTGAGGATGGCAAAATTAAATATAAATTTCCGTGTTCGAAGTTATATGTATGTATGTATGTATATGTACATAGGTTTTGGCATAACTTCATTTAAGTTCAATCAAAATGTGGAGATAGATTGTTTACAGAATCTGTATATTACCATCGAAAAAGTATGCATCACTATTTTTATAGAGGCACTAAATATGAGTTAAATAGCATTATTAAAGTAAAACAATATCAACGGAATCTAATACTCATTTTTTATTTCGCGTTCGATTTTTGTTACTTGCACTGAAATTCTAATGCTGCTATTCAAAACAATAAACCATAATTCAATTTACTTTTCTTAAGTCTTAACATCAGTAGTATCCGTGCCTTGTGTTTAGTGCATAGTGCAACAGGTGCTAAAAGAGGCCAAGGATAAGTTCTTCAGTTTCATGCCCCGAAGTTAAAAATTGTACATGGTTCTTCTGAAGAGCATAAGTTCCTGCGCGGAACCGCAGGTGTTCTAAACTGAGCTCCTTCAAAAAACCAGTGACGATCTTGAATTTATCGGGGTTAAGACTTTCACTATGGTGAATTCCAGGTGAGCGGGTAATATGATTTCAATGTCCCATTATCGCCCCAAACATAGTTTGGTAAGGTTTCTTGGCTAACCGTTTTCTACTGTTATTTTAACGGTCTATGCCCTAGAGAAATAGGGAGCTGCATTCCTCCTCTTAAACAGTTCAATCGTAATACTCGCACTTCTAGAAATGCTCTTCAGTATACCCGTATAAAAGAAAAAAACAGCCCAGTCATAAAGATGAAGAAAGTCGATCAGTTCGACAGGCTCTCATACAAAAATTCGTAGATCCCAAACTATCCTACGCCTAAATGATATCAGGGAATGGGAATACGAGACAGGCTCCAACAACGGTTGTATGCGGTTTAATGACTTTTGGTGAAGATCATCAATAGGAATCTGGCTAAGTGGACTTTGTACAGCAAAATAATGCCAGATAAACATTTCGGGTTTAAGAAGGGTCATGATGCAAGTGGTGAATTTGCCGATTCTCTTCAGTATTTACACTAACAATCTGATAGGTATCCAAGGCAATTGCGTATGGTGAGGAACTAATTGCGTACAGAACGGCCCGAAAGATTCAGGTTATTAGAATTATCTTGCAGCTTGATTGAGCAAGTTGGAGTTAGTTCTGAGCAAAAGCATAGTGAAGTACTTCTGTGTCTGGTAAGATCAGTATTTATATTTCGACATACATACATATAAATGCTGCTGTGACCAGGCCCAGAGAAGCCTTTGGCCTGAAGAAACGGTTGTTTGGCCTGAAGAAAACTTCATTATGACGTTATCTAAAAATCTAATCTAACTAATATTGAATATAAGTTTATTTTTACATTTATAATGAAATTAGAAGCTTAGGAAATGCTACATGGATACATTACCTATTTGTTTACATTTTGTTGTTTTAAATTAAAAAAAATATGTTAGGTACATTTTTCAAATTCAATAAATTTACATACGTACGACATCAAACGATTCTTAAAATATAATTTCTACTATCTCTTAATATCGTTTATTGAACACTAAAAGAATAAATACTCACGCCTTTTAAAATGCTTGTTGCCTCGTGGGTTATATAAACTGGAAACCATGGTATTTCATTACATATTGACCAGAATAGTTCATCCTCATCACATCCACTAAATGGTGATTGCCCAATTAACATTTCATACAGCAAAACTCCAAATGACCACCAGTCGACATTTTGATTATATTTGTCACCCTGTTTGTTTTGAATAATAAATAATAAAATCAATTTATTATTTGATCAGTTTATATTTCTAAGATCTCTCTAAATTTCTCATTCTCCCATAAACAAAACAATATTTTTTTAAGGGATTAATATGTCCTTAATTCGAATTCTGCCTTTAATTTTTTCAATAACATCATGTATTTTAAATTCACCCCTTTAAAAATGCCAAAAACAACCAAAAACAATGTCTTTTAAGGCTAAGTTAAAAATCAAAACATCTCTTAACAATAATTTGCATGAGGATTTTGCAATACAATTTAAATCATTTTAGTATCTTACTTAGTTTTTGAAAATTCTTATTTTTCTTCTTTGAATTCATAGTCTAAAAAAAAGAGTTTTAGAATTAATTTTTAGTATTGATTTCGAATCCAAACTTTATTTTTAAAATGTACTCAAGTTTAAAAGATACTAAGTTTTCAACAATATTTCTATATTTTTCAATACGTTTCAAAAACAGATTCGTTATTAAAAATCTTTATGTTAAAAAAACAGTCTTAGCATAAATGATTCAGCGCTTCTTTGTGATTTTTGTAAGACAGGTGAAATCTAACTATGAAATGATTAAGATACTTTAACTAATCTTTGAAGAAAGGGATTTCAGATTTCTAAAACCAACACAAATGCTATTAAAAAAAAGCTACAAATGCAACATATGAAAAACCTGACGTGTTACATTCAATTTTGAAGTGGGATTTGAATTAAGACCACCAAAACCCATTGAAAAAGTTCCTTTTCATTCCCATATATACTTTAAGGATATTCAAGCAATGTTATAAAACACTGTAAAGGTTCACCATTTAATAAACGATTTACACAGTTTAGTTACAATTTTTTAAGGATTTTAATGGATAAAATTATCCAAATATTTCTGGCAACTTTTATTAAATGGATAGAAATATAACGAATTGTCAGTTATTATCATAGTTAGTCATAGCTCTTCTAAGAATGTATTCTGTTTTTCTATGTGCATATCTACCATTATTATATTGAATTCTTTTGTTCTGTCAAACTGACTGAGAAAATTCTCAGAAATATTAGAAATATACATAAACTAGACAATTATCAAATTTTAATATAATACCTTAATTATTTCAGGCGCCATATAATCTGGAGTGCCACAAAAACTGTCCGCTGTCTTATCTAAATATATTTGGAGTTTACACATGCCAAAATCTGCAATACGGACATGTCCATCGAAATCCAACAAGACATTATCCAATTTAAGATCTCTATAATTTTATATTTGTTGAAGCAAAACAAAATTTTTGTTTACTATAAATGTTTTTAAAGAAGCATTTTACCTGTAAATTATTCCCTTCTTATGTAAAAACTTAAGTCCCGATATAATTTCCGCTCCATAAAATCGAGCTCTGTCTTCAGGAAATCTTCCACTTTCCTGTATGTGGAACATGAGATCACCGCCATTCAGGTACTCCATAACAAAAAACAAATGACTCTGAAATATTAAAACAAGAGAAAATAACATTTTCAATTTCCACGTACATGTAAGGTAAGACAAAATGTGTATATTTAGTTTGAAACCATTCAGCGTTTGTATATATGTAGTTAGCTTTTAAGAAAGATTTTGTATCTTCTCAATATACCTATAGATGTGTTTGATATTCCGAAGCTTTAAAATTGATGTTTAATGAAATTTCGCATGAGGACATGAGCCGTATAATTAATAAAATTATAATTAATTAAAACTGCGAAAGAATAGTTGTTGTTGTTGAAGGATAGAGCGCTAAAAGAAGGATTTTCAAAATCCCTATCAAGGTTTTCGAGGTGGAAGACAATAAATTTTGCGTTCTCGTTTTATCTATCGTATTATCTAAGAGCATGCCAAATTTCAGCTTTGAGGAACTGAAAGTTAAACATATTTCTGTTATACATGTTGAAAACATTTTACTTGTATTTGCATGGCAGATTTTTTGCAGGAGAGCTAGTAGTTCGAGCAACAATTGATGTGTTTCGTACCACGTTTACTCTAGTTTATTATGCGCATCCTAAGAGATGCTGCGCGCGCCGCCGCACAGTGGGAAATAGACGAATAAACCTGTTTACCAAAGTAGGATTTTAAAAAATTAAGAAACATTTTATCAAAGTAAAAATGATATAGAATTCGGAAATAGATTTACAAAAAAAAAATTGTCGTGGATATTTTCGATTAAAGTTGGAAAACAAGGACATTTGGCAAAAATATGAGTAGTTTTAAATTGTTTTGTACCTTTTAAAATGTTTTTTTTTGTAATATGTTTGAAATAGAACAAGCACATAAAATCATAGGTTTTTTTTTGTAATTCGAAATTGTATAGTATTTTTATTTTAGGAAAACTGTTTTTAAAGGTTTTTTTAAAATTTAAATAATGTTTTGACTGTAAGCTGGTTAATTACTATTTTTTCCAAAAAAATCTCACCCGAATACGTCCGAATTCGGATATTATAGCCATTTGAAACTGAAAAGTCAGGTAAAAATAATGAGTTTCGCTGGTAGATAAAAAGAGTGTGTTTGATGATACAACGTTTTTTTAAATATTTTTTGGAGTTCTGAATTTTCAATATCTACCCCAAATAAAAAAAAATCCAGTTTTATGGTAATTGTGAAGGAATTTTTAAAAAAAGTGGAAAGAATACTCTATTGAAACTGCGAATATTGCTGTTAAATTATATCCTTGGTACTACTTACCAGAAAATGTTCATAAGATTCTTTTACACGGAAAGGAAATTATAGAACCTTGTGAACTTTGGTACCTTGTCAGAGGAGGCTCAAGATAGTCGAAATAAGGATTACAGATATTTTCGATCAATGTTGGGTTTTAGAAAAAACATGTTTTGGTCAAAAGCATTTCCTCTTCTTATGGGCGTGACAGGGGGCGGTTATTTTTATAGTTGATTTTCCTTGCATTAATCAATCTTCTCTGAAAATTTTATAAAAATCAGTTCAGAGGTTTAGATTTTATCGAGTTTTTTTCCGGTTCCCCATATAAGGTGCACCATCTGTGCGCCGCAGCCGCGCCGCTGCCGGCCGTGCCGTACAGTGTGCACCGAAGGCCCTATTGCTGTGGGGCAGAGTATCGAAGAAGACCCGAATGAGGCCATTCGACATCGCGAGCGACAATTGTAGCTGTGCCCATCCACTTTATGGAAGATTTTGAGGAAGGATCTTGGTTTGTGGGCCTACAAAATTCAACTCGAGCAAGAATTAAAGCCATTAAGAGCGTCGTACGTTCGGCGAATGGACACAAAACTACATGGCCATCGATCCGGATTTTGTTCAGCGATGAAGCTCATTTTTGGTTGAATGGGTAAATTTATTAGCAAAATTGTCGTAAGTAAAATTATCATAGATAATCCCCAATGGGACGACGGACGTCTCATTCTCAAAAAGTCTATGTTGGGTGGGTATAATAAAAAATTGGTCCATATTTTTTTCAAAAATGAAGCTGAGCTGTTCATGTATTTCAGTCAATTGGGAACGCTATTGAGAGCCCATGAGATAATGATTTTTTCGTAGTGGAAAAATGAAAGATGTTGATGTGGATGACCTTTGGTTTCAATAATATGTCACAACATGTTATGTACAATCAATTTATTAAAGGAAACATTTTGTGCACCGAGACTATATTGAGAATCCTCGTGGGCGCATTATTGCTCGCATAGGTAAAAAGTGGTTGAAATGGGAATCTCGACTGGAATTTAATCGAGCCTGACACGGCGACCATTATTCCAAAATCATTTATGAAACATAATGGCAAACATATTAATAATAAAGTAAAATTCTTGGCCATAAAATTGAACTACGAGTACATGCACTCCTAAAAAACCACCTGTTAAGATATATCACGGAAAAAATATCAATTTTTTTCAAGGAAAAAACTCACCTCAGTTTGAAATGTACAAAACAAATGACACAAATATGGATGTTTTGTTCCCAAAGCCAAGACCTTACGTTCTATAAGAGTGCATTCAACATCATCGTCTTCAAGAACGACGTCTTTTTTTAAGCATTTAACTGCATAATAAAAGTCTGTATTTCGCAGCTCCGCTAAAAGGACCTTTATTAAATATAATTCAATAATTATAGTTTTGTTTTATTAGTTTATATGTAATACATTTTTTACCTTTCCAAAACTGCCTTTTCCAAGTACTGCAAGGAAATTAAAATCTTCAACAGAATATTTCTTAAATCTAGGTATTGTTGTGGCCGGAGCTGTTATTCGTCCTGTTTTTTGGAATTGTAAGTAAGTGTACGAAGTTTCTAAACAAATAATAAGACAAATAATTAAACACAAAAGTAACATTTAAAACATAGAACTAAAATTTAAATATTTATTTTTGAACAGCTTATATATGTGAGTGGAGCTTTTTCGTAACATTTACACTAACATTTACATAACTTTTTAGTGAATTAAAATATATTATTCAAATTGTATTTATAGAAATAAAACGAAAAACGGTACCACGTCGTATATAAGCTGTTTTTATTTGTCTTCACTTGCAAACATTACATAAAAATGAAATAAATTATTTAAAAAAAAATACCATCGTCGTTCGTTTCAATTTTGAAAGCTGGGTTCATGCTTAGAGGAGAACATGGTGAGTCTCTAGTTTCTCGTGCTCCTAAGATATTTATACAAATTATTATAAAATAACGAAATAGTAATAAAATATTTATTAATAAAATTTAAATTTAATCTTATTAAAAAAAAAGTTTAATTCCAAATTATTTATTTTAATATTTTATTTCACTAAAACTTAAATGATACATTTTAGGGCCTACACGTGCTGTTTTCAGAAAATGTAATATGTAATAAGAAATGAGTCTTTAAGTTGTTTGTTGCAGAGCTTGAAAATGGTTCAACATGTATTTGAGAATCTTTTCTAAGTTTCAAACAAAGTTTTTTATAGTTGCAATCCTGGGAAACATGTGTGTACCTGTTACTAGATGAAAGTCAAATAAAATTAAATTTAAAACCACTATGGAGCCAAAAGACGTCTCTTCATTAAATCATTTTTTTTTATTATTTCATCCAGCAGATAAATAAAGTAAGTTCTTAAGTTAATACCATGTTTGTGTTTTTAGTTTTAAACTTGCTTGGTTGTTGTAAACTCATTATAATTGTAAGTATTGAATTTCTAACAGTTGACTATAATAAAAACAAATAATTTAAAATTTTTTAATTTTTTTGTGTTAATAACTGACTGCTATTCTTATAGGTAGGTAGGTTGAAATGGCGATCTCAGGGCAACCTAGCCTGAGATCCAATTAGCGCTGTAGTGCACCGTTTTGATACTAAAAACTCATTTGACCTGTGATAGAAAGGGAAAGATTCATAGAGAAGCTTTATAGCGATTATGTTAGAGCCATTTTGTCGCATTGAGAAAAAAAATAAGTCTCTAATCTTTGTCTCAGTTAGATCATCAAGTTCGTGAAAGAATGATTTTCCAAAGTATTTCATTCTAGTGTTTGCGAAAGCAGGACATTTGCAGAGGAAATGGATTATCGTTTCACTTTCTCTTTGGTCACTTCAACTACGGCAAAAGGTGTAGGAGATACCCAACTTATCTGCATGAACTCCTATAGACGAATGTCCGGTACATACCGCAACAATCCTGGCTATGTCTTGCCTTGGCCTGCATAGAAGATCGTTTGTACCGGTTTTATTATAGGTGGGCCATATCTTCCTAGATATAATGTAGTTGGGTACATTGTTCCACCTTCGGTTTGATTCAGTTTGGTAGATAGAAAAGATTTTACCCTTCATAGCACCAAGAGGAATGTTAACCATTTCCGCAAGTGAGCTATGAAGGGCCGATCCTTGCCTGGCTAGCTCGTCAGCCCGTTCATTTCCCACGATACCACTATGGCCCGGAACCCAGATCAGGGTAACACCGAGGTTAATATTCAAGCTCGCAAGCTCATCGCGACATTGCTGGACTAATTTAGATGAATATGTGGCCGAGTTAATGGCTTTGACAGCTGCGTGACTGTCTGTAAAGATAACCGCATTTCGGTTTTGGTTTGGGCTTTATTTAAGTATCTTACATGCCTCCCTTATTGGCAACAGTTTAGCCTGAAAAATTCTAGCAAAGTCAGGAAGCCTACAGGATTTAGCTATTCTTATAGACGCAAAACTTTTCAGGCTTCCAAATTCTATTGTATTCTAGTTTTTTTCGGGTCATGGCCAAAGTAACCGAAAGACGGAAATAATTTATGAATTTACATTGCAAATATTATGACTGTATGGTTTTGTATGAACTACGGATTGCAAAATGTCTTTTAATTTTTAATAATTCATTGTCTTACTATTCGAATATAAAAACTAATTTCTGTAATAAATTTGGACTTCCCAATTTTAAAGCACGATGCCATTGCTTAATCTTTAATGAA
The DNA here is from genome assembly GCF_945859685.1 of Eupeodes corollae. NCBI lineage: Eukaryota > Metazoa > Arthropoda > Insecta > Diptera > Syrphidae > Eupeodes > Eupeodes corollae. The sequence goes on from NC_079148.1 coordinate 80,098,270, forward strand.
TGCAATTTACAATTATTTCATAAAAAGCTATACATATAAAAAGAAGTTCTGGCATTGTGTATAGAATTCTATTAGAGAAGAAAGCGACCACTTAATTATTTACAAAACAATTCATTTTCAAAAACGATATTTTACAATCTAAGCCATTTTGGCTACTCTCAGTCTTGCCAATATATGGCATCAAGAACAACACCAAATTTACTTAAAAGACTTTCTTCCTATGTTTTTAAATTTCTTATTTTAAATATTCTCATCAACATTTTGTATGTTATAATTTATAAAATTATTTTTTATACAAATCAAAAGAAATTAAATAAATAATATGAAAAATATATAACATTTGTATACCTCTTTTAACACATGCTAGAGCTTCCACTATTAGTTTTTGATTCACACCACATAAATTAGCCGTTAATTTTTCACATTTCTTATGACAATTAACGTCACAGTCTAAAAAAGAGGTTTATTAAAATAGATTGTTTATAATTACATATACGGGTACCTATTTATATTTTGTAAATTACGTCCATATTGAATACCTAGTCAATTTGTGGCAAGAGTATGTTTATACATTATTACTCAAACTTAATAATAAATCAAAGGAAAACATGATGTTGGATGAATGTTCTCAAAGAAAATTAGAAAATAATTTGTGAATTTATAAAAACAATGCAAACATAAGTTTTAAATTAAATTCACAATTAATTTGTGATGATTTAGCCAGGTTTGTGGTCAGATTAATTAATTATTAAAAAAAAGGTTTTTCCTTATTGACCGCAAAAATTGTAATAAAAAGGCAAAATTTGTTGTTTTTAAAATTTTAATACTTTTTATTCAATACGAATGCATTTCGGTTCTCAGCTGCTTAACCATCTATGTAATAATAATAAACAAGGTTAAATGTCGCGCCTTTCAATTTATACATAATCAACTTAATACTACCACAAATGTTAAGAATTGGGTTTCCCGTCATATTAAAAAAAAATCAATATGTTTGTATGGGAAATAATTTAAGACAGTTTTTGTTAATGATTGATCATTGTTGAAATATTGCCACCACACATATTGGCAATAATTATAATACATCAACAAGATCAATTTCATGTACTTTCGTTTTATAAAATACAAACTTAATATAAATAAAATAGGAAACATTTATAAATTGTCCTATATTGAAGAAAAGTGTTAAATTGAATTGGGCTATCAAACGGAGCTTTATTTGCCGTTTTGTATAAGGTTAGTTTTACGAATTTAAATGTATCCCTCAATTCTACCCAATCCCAATGGAATAATACTGGCGAGATAATGTGACAACTCTGGCTAATATTAGTATTACAAAAAAATTTTTAAGATTAGTTTTAAAAAGGATGTGTGCAAAATTTTAAATATATCCATTGGTGCAAAACTAACATAGGACTATTTCTTATAAAGTTTGTTAAAGAATTAGACTTCAAATTCTGTCTTTATAAATAAATAAATTAGGTGGAGCAACAGGCCATTGAGAACATAGTAACTTACAATGGAAGCCGAATCCGAACGGCTAATTTGAGAAAGCACGTTTCATGACAAGAATTACTCTTGAAGGATTTGTCAATTCCTCACAAGAGGCAGTATCCGTGACAAAAACTTTTAAATGGCACAGGTAGGGATTGAACCCAAGACCTCTGGAATCACAGTACTACGCACTAACCATTACGTCGGGGGAACCACATTCTGTCTTTACTAAGCTGAAAAATTCAAAAGCAGATAATATGTTCCAAGTATAGTGTATGTATGTACTATAATGTGAAACATAACCAAGTTTAATCAGTCCAAATTCAAGATAGCAAAGTGTAACAAGATTCTATTCAATAAATAAAAAACATCGCACAGAGCATTAACACATTTTCCGGTTTATGAAGCACATTATTAAAAATTTAGCTACTTGATCAATTTCTGAATAAACTTCGAATATGTTATGATTTAAAAAATACCTTTCCTAATATTTACTTCGTTAAGGGCTAATTATTGACTGTACTATCTATTATTCTACATTATTTACTATGCTTTTTTCTTGAAATGGTTTATTTTACTTTACATTAAAACAATGTTTTGCAAATTTCCGCCAATTATTTGTTGAAAATGATGTCAAACTATTTTAATAGAATAGTAAAAAAAAAGGGTTAGGAACTTAAAAGTTGTAAAATTTTACTAACTTTTTCCCTAATTGATATTGATACAATAATAAAAGAAGAAAAAGTAAATTTGCAGTAATATCCTAAATCATTTAAATTCAAACAACCAAATTAATAAATTAACATCGAAGACACATGCCGCTTCCTTTTCAGGACTTTTTGAAATATCAGTTAGATGTTCAGTTTGATTTGGTGAAGAAAATACCAAAGAAAAAGAATTAAGATTTTTCAAATACACATATATATTTTTATTCAACGATTTCAAACGATAAAAGAAAATTATATTCCTAAATATAATTTTTACTTTTATGTATAAACTAAATAACATAATATATAATGCCACGATCGGTAAATTTATATATAGTTTAGCACTTTCTATATCCGCTTTGGCAATCAATATAAATCACCTTGAGAAGTAAGATAAACAGAATTGTACGTATGTACATATGTCCGTGCATGTATTGTTTTATGAAAAAAAGCTATTAACGTTAAACAATTTTAATTAAATGTATAGATAACTTATACGAGTACATATCATCCGCTACTTTTTAGTAACTTGTTATTTTGTCCACATTTGATTAGGTGATGTTTTAAAACACGTTCGTATTCAACTTAAAAATGGGCCTTATTTGTGTTGTATAATTATGAAGTCTAAAAGGATTTAAAAGTTGTAGTAAATATAATAAGTTGCGAACAAATTTGTCATCTAAGTTGTTATTATTATTTTTAAAGTTATTGTTTAGTGATGATATAGAGTAGACTAAGAAAAATGGCTGTATTCGCTCACAGCCGATGCGACCCTGTTTTTTAAAACAAAAACAATTCTCATTTGTCTGTGATTTGTACCTAAATGTTTTAGTGAATTTGTATTTTTTGTTTGTTTTCTATTTAGATTCGAATGAAAATGATTCAAATGATTTGCGTCATACAGTCATTGCATTCAATTTACAATTATAATGAAAAAACAACATACTAGAGGTATTTTCTTTATTATTATACTCTTAACATTTAAAAAAATCCTATTTTGAATAAAATTAAACTAATACACTTAACGATTAATATCCGTTTCTTTAACAATTTGGCATAAACAAATGGAAGATAGGTAATAACTTTGGTTTAATCAAAGGTCATTGATATGGTTGGATGGTATGCATGTTCTTATTATTTGAGTTTAATTTGTATGTTATTACATAAACACTATTTATATCTTTGAATTGTGTATTTATAAATATTTAGGAATGCAAGACTGTAATCAAAAGTCCAAAAAAATTCAAATTTTGTGTTAAAATAAATATAAACAGTATATTAATAAAAATTATTTTAGATATTAATTTAGTGACAGCCATATAAAATAACTTATGGTACTTGGTTTTTATTATTCTTTGTGATATTTCAGCTTTTTTTCTATTATTTGTTATGATCTTTTTGAATTTGACGATGGCTAATGTGTAGTCATTTTTTTAAGCGAATTAATTATGAATCCTTTTGAAATTATTGCGTTAATCCAAGACAACACTCTTTTTTATCTTACAATTTTGAATACATAATAATAGCGTTGAGTCACATCGATAAAAATGGATTTCCGAAAAGATACATACAAATTGTGAGGGGATAACTACGAGTCTTCAAAAACAGTAAATTATATACAAGAGCTATCAGGACCTGCAATAATTTTGAAGAAGATTTTGTTTTGTGATCTCATTCATCAGTTTGAAAGTAACTTTTTCAATTGCTGCTTGTTCTGAATAAGAACTGATAGTCTTTGTGTTTCTAAGACATTTAAATTAAGAAAATTTAGGAAAAATTAGGAAAAGAAGATTTTCTTCAAACTGTCGTTTGATGGTTACTATTTTTTTGAAATAATAATCTAAGAATAATGGTTATTTGGGGAGACACGAACTTGACTAACAGAAATTAATACAATTTATCATAAATATGGTGTTATTATTGAAGCAGCTATAGGATATAGCTATAGTATGAAATGACTTTGATTTTTAATGCTTAAGCTTACGCTTAATATAATAATATTTGTTTGTAGTAACAGAGAGCTGTGAACGATAGGGTTTATGTAGGTTTTTAGTTGTAGTAGCAATTAAATCAATATTTTTTGATAGATATTGATGAGCGAAATATACACCAAAATAAAGAAACTTTTAAATAGTGGCCGATAACAGCGAATAACATCATGATTTGCGAATAATTCGCTTAACAATCATATTCAAATTAAATTTTTGTATTTGATTTAGTGATTTATTCAAATAATAAATTATTGCAATGTTTTAATATTTAAACGAGTTTTTCGAAATACTGCAGTGAACAAAATAGTTATAAATAAATTTTTAAATATTAATTGGTCATAAACACAAAAGTATATACATATATACATGTATATTTGAAAACATAATACATGCAAAACAAAAAACAATTTGTCTGTTTTGTTTTTATTTTAAATGCTTTTTCTCATAAATGTTTATCAAAAAATAACTTCATATACAAAACAACCCTTGATTATTTGCAGGTGCTTTGTGTTATAAATAATACTCGTAAACAGCGTGACATTTGTACACATAATTCAAAAATATTTTTAAAAATTAATTGAAAAATTTTGTTTGATATAAATAATTATTAAATATCACGACAGAATTGTTTTGGAAATGTTTCAAAAATGTTTCCAAAAAAAACTGTTTGTTATGGGACCAGAGAAAAATACGAGTAAATAATTTGTTTCAGCATCACAACAAAAAAGTATTTATTATACATACAAAGTATTTTTAAATGTGTGTAATGAAATGGTTTGTTTATACGCGTAGTCCAAAAAGTCTCCGTACAACAGCCTTATTTAAGTGTTTTTTTTTTTAAATAGTACTAGGAATAAATGTAAAAACTAAAGTGGTAATAATCAAAATAGTTAGTTTTCACCTTCACCTTTTTACCAAATTTAAAAAAATGTGATTGTGATTTTTAATATATTGTTATAGTAAATATTTTGTCTCAGAATCAACAAAAAGAAAGCTGCTGTGCGGAGACTTTTTGGGTTATGTGTATGTGTGGCATATCTATATCCACGTGGTGATGTAGTTGCAAATAGAATAAAATATACGTAAATATCTAAAAGGTTCTAAAAGCGTGCAGTTTTTTATTAAAATAGAAATAAAACATGTTTGTATACGTGAAAGTATATAGGTATAGTTATTTTTGTTAATGGTCATTTCATATTCTGACAACGTATTTTTAAATGGTTGATAAAAGATTTACGATTTTGAGATAATTTTTTTGAAATAAATAAATACTAAATATTAAAATTATCATATACATTTTTGAGAGTTGAAAGCAATTTAGAAACGATTTATATGCGACACTTTGTCTTTTTTCTACTATACATTTGTAGATTTGTTTTTTATTTAAATTTCATTAAATTTCTAGTTTGCCGAAAAGTATTCCTAATATACATAAATGTTTTTAATTCTAATTTTTATTAGATATCTTTATTAAGGTGGTACTACAGTCCTGTGTGTACTAGGGCCTCACCCAACAAACTTCTCAATCCATATTGGTCCCTAGTTAGATATCTCCAGTTGCGCATTGCAAGTTGAGGGCGGAGCATTGGTTTCTATGCGCTCTATTTGACTATAGTCTTTGGGACTTTTATCCTTTTGGCTAAGTGTACGTCGCTATACTGTCTTCTTATCCCAAAGAAACAGAATTCTTGTTAGTTTATATTGTTTTATTTTACTATTTCGGAGTAAAATTACAACGAAATATCATACATAGATAGTCGTCAGTAGTGCAATCATTCGAATGGAACTTGGACATTTTCAAAAGCTGAAAATGTTTTTTTGCTAGCATAACTTAGAATCATCATTGCCTTGAATCTATTCTATTATATTTATTATATAATTAGAAGCTGAACAAACATTTGTTCGCGATAAGAGAAGGTGTATCAAATTATATAGTTTTTCTGAAGAAGGCACACTTGGGCGTATACGTGTTTTTTTAAATTTGGTTTACATATGCATATGATTAAATTTTGTGGTCTATATAATAGAGAAAATAAATATACGCTTTCTTTTACAATACCGAAACTTCATAAAACATTTTGAAAAATGAATTTTGAAGCAGTTATCAAAGATTTTTTATAGAAATCTGTTTTTCAATATTATTTCTTGTGATCGCCCAAATCTTTTGGAAATTTTTTTAAAGTCCAAATATGATATAAATGCACATATGTTTTTTCTTTATTTTTACCAGTTCAAATCAGGCGTAATTTCGTTCTCTGTTTCTTTCCAACACCTTTGTATCTATCAAAAACACAAGGATGACATATTTTTTCATTATATGTATGAATACTGTCAGCTATTGATAGCTCTTACAAAAAATTTTAATTTGTTAATTTAGACCTGAGAAATATTAAAGACATATTTCAAATTTTCTCATATAACCAAAAATGCCAAAAAGGTTTTTGTATGTATATGTATGCATGTATAGCTTAATTACAATTTAATAGAAAGTCGTAATTTATAATTTTTTGCTTACCTACAGATTGGTAACGTTCCACTTTCATCTAAGAAAATTGTTTGCCAAAATTCAAATTATCTGTTGTGCATCGAGAATTCAGTGCGGAATCATTCAGATATTTTTATATTCTTATAGCGTAAAGTGTATGTTGCACTACCTATAGCAAGGAACTTGAGGTTTAAAAATAAATGTCTTATAGGACGTAATGAATTTGTATAGCTAAGTATGTACATATGAGTGTAATTACGAGCAAAGGTTTTTAAATAAAACAATTTTTTGTAATGTCAATGGCGCCAGAAAAATGTAAGATTTGTCTATTCCTTATTGTGAAATGAAATTAGATAAATGTTTCTGGATGCAAAAGAAATAACTTCCTAATTCATAATTATCCACGCAAATTAAATATTTTTCCTCTCCCGGATAATTCAACGAATGATTTAAATTTTGTGTGATCATCTGTGAAGTCATAACGTAGAACAATTTTCTAAATATAAGCAGCATCCGTCTGTTTTAGCTAGGTCGCTCACCGATGACGCATTAGCACGCATGTGTAATTAAATAAGTAGAGAGACGAGAGCAATTCAATGGACCAACATGCAGTTTTAATACCTGAAGCATAGTGTTATAGTTATGTGATTCTTCAATAAAAATGCCTGCTTTTGTTAAAATAGATAAAACCAGGGATGTCAACAAAAATAGTCCTCATCAAAATATTCGTTAGATGTTAGTGCATTATAAGGTGTTGATACAGTGGCCCTTAAACATACATATATAAAACAAAGAAGGAAGTTGTTTTTATTTGTATAGTACGCAGTATGATATTTACTAATAAAACGAAATGGTACGAATACTATACAAATGATCCTTTGGACAGCTCAGTAAGTGTTTCGTTTTTGTTTCAGCTAAGTGGATTCTTTGTGTCTTACAATTCATTACTGCTATATTTATAGGACAGATTCCAAACTATTAAATTGGTTAACACCTGACAGATTGTGTGGAAATGATGGAATGTAAATATTATTATGAAAATTTTGAATACATTTCATGTAAAATTTCCTAAACTTTATTTGTCTGATATATATGTATATGTAGGTGAAATGAAGGGACGATCTTTTTTGATGGTGACTGTTTTTAAAGTAACATGAATTTTTATTTTATCATATCATAGTGTACAAATAAGAAATAGAAAGATAGAAAATCTTTAGATTAACCTTTTAATGTCCCGAATTAATGTACAATGCAGATTTAACGTTTTAAGACTTATAATATACTTCAAAAAGATACAAATACCATATAACAAGATATAACAAGTGATTTTTCATATCAATTTAGAATTTTTATTGTGTAATGTGTGTCCATTTCAAAATTATACAAAGTTCATTTTGAGCATTTTGCATATCAAATTGTTCAAAAAGAAGTATATTTAAACATTTGTACAACTTTTCATACAACTATGTAGGCACATGAAACTTTAAAGCAGGAAAAACTCTTGAATGGGATCCCAAAAATAAATTTGCTCTTTAAAGGAGTAGATAAATAAACAGACTGGAAGACGATATGACCAAACTATCGAGAAAAAGGCAACAAATTACGTCACAAATTTCTGGTCTGTCAATTCACCTAGCCGTTTGCCAAGCATATGCAACAAAACTTTTTTCCGTCTTATGTGGTAACCTTGATTTTTAATTCGCAAAGAATCGATGAGAACCTTTAATAGCCATCACGCAACTCTCACATGCATCTATGCCTATAAAATTGTTTAATACATTTTTGAAACTTTTTCATAGCGATTGACAACAATATTCAAAAACAATTAAAAGGCATCAGTACAGATCAAACGCATCGATAAACGCTGAACCCTCAGGAATAGCCAAGAAAACCATACACACTTATAAGATCTTGAAGACTTGAATCTGTTTTTTCATAAGGAAAACGTTAAAATCGTTCGGATTATTCATTCAAAATAAATAAATACATACATACATATATGTATAAACATACAAATACATGCTTTTATATTTTAATTTTTTTTAAATTCGATGGAGATTCTGAAAAAGAAATTATTTCTAATAAAAGATATTCTTGTCAAGTTGGTAATATGCTATTTACCAACTGCAATTTTTTGAATAATATGAAAATTAAATTTTGAAAATTCAATTAATTATCACCTGTCCCTGCCTATTCACATTATTATGATGTTTTTTTCGATACAATTTAGAAAATAAAGACAAAAAAGAAAACAAATCTAGTTAGGTAGTAAGCAAATTTTGAAACTGCCATGAAAAATACAATTACATACAACAATAACAATTACTTTGATCTTTCACATTACAAGTAAAAATACTTGTAACCGTAAAAATATATTTCCTTGACATTGAAATAGTAAAATTGTGTTTTAAATACAAAAAAAAACAAGAAACGTAGTTCTTTTGTTCAATGTAACAAGATTTTGTTCAATGCGTATATAAAATTCTTTTTTAAAATAGGTTTGCTTTGCTGCTAAGAGATCTACGTGTAGTTGTTTGCAAATGAATACATTATAAGTTTTGGTTTTTGTGGGCTTGTATTATGTTTGCACTTACCTAAAACTTTTTTTGGACTTGAAGGTGTTGTACCACCATCGAATCCTGAATCATTGCTGCAGGTGCTCATGCGAATGATTGCGTCTTTTGGACACAATTCATCCTCGTACTCATCTGAAGTTGTACTCTCACTTTCACTTTCTGTTTCTTCGCTGCTACTATTTGAGGACTCCTCGTAGACGATTTTCTCGCGTTTCCATAGTGGCCTTGGTGTTGCCACCAAAGGATATCGCGGTGCTTCCTCTTTCACATAACACTTCTTCTTTGTATCGATTTTAATTTTTTTATTGGGGTCAAACGCTTGCTGCGCTTCCTTAGCTTTTTTCTTGAGTTGCTTATTTTTCTTTTTCATGCTTGCACTTAAACTACCGTCCCCGCTATACGAATCACTAGAACTGTCGCTCTCCTCGGCCGAGGAGGGTATGTAATCTTCTAGATCAGCATCAACGTCTAGCAGATACTGTGCCAAATTAGAAACTGTCGCGAACTTTGATAAATTATTGCTGCCGCTACCGAGGACAGTACTGTTGCAGTCGGTTGCATCAGTTGTGTTTGTTGTTTCTACGATTCCAATTGATTGCGATTGAGACTGCGATTGGGACGAAGATTCAGTTTTTGTTGCAGTTGTTTGTACCTGTGCCACTGATACATCTGGTATCGCTTTTGGTGTCACTAGCGGTTGCTGTGTAACATTTTGAGTTTCGCTTGACGGTGACGTTTGCACCGATAATGGTGACGTTGCAGCATTTAAGTTTGTTGGTAGACCATCTGCTTGTTTCGAGTCCTTTTCTAGCTTTTTATCAACTAGTTCCGGTTCGGTGCTTCTGACTTTCTCAGATGATTTATTATCACTTTTTGCGGTTGTCAATTTCGTTGACTTTCTCGAGAATGTCTGTGTAGTAGTTGCTGAAGGTTTTTGTAATTCCTCATTTACTGATTTGACTTTTCCCTTTTCCTTATTTATCGGTTTGGATTCGTCAATTTCCTTATTAATTGTGTTAGAAGTAACTTCAATTAGAGACACACTCTTGGTAATACTTTTCTTGGTTGTGGGTTTAATATTTTTGACAGATTTCCTCTTATCAGGTGACTTGGCACCGCTGCCAGATCTTATTTTAGTCGAAGAGCTGTTCTCTTCGTGTGTTGTTATTGTAGTCGTTGTTGATGCTGCTGTCAATAAAGATGCACTTGATTTAGCTTTAGGTTTGGTATTCGTTTCTAGAGGTTGAGGTATTTCTTCTTTGGTACTATTCTTAGGACTGGATTGCTTTTTCGAAGAAATTTTAATTGTATTTTTGATTTTTGGGGAACTTGTAAGGGTTTTATTGAGAGGGTCGTCATGCGTTTTTTCTTTCTTTAATTGATCTGTTAAGAGCTTGGATTTATCGTTTAGTTTTTTCGGTGACAATGATTGTTGCTGTTGGCGTTGTTCGGGTATTAAGGAAATTGACTTGTCAGGGACCTGCGGTGATTGACTTGCTTCAGATTTATTTTTCAGTTTCATTGTAGAAAATGATGCTTTAGATTTTTGGTTTTCAATTTTATTTGAGGAAATAGTGTCAAAATTTTCTGGGCTTTGCAATTCGTTTTTAAACGTTGCCTCAGATTTTATCGCAGAAAACACTTCATTGCCTGATGTTTCAATAGTTGTTAGATTTTTAAGGTTTTGTTCTTTAGTAAATGAATTGTCTTGAGTCAAGACTGAAGCAATGGAGGTTATGATAGTATTTTCATTATTGTGGGAATTAGCCAGATTTGTATCGTTCGAAAATTGATCACTTATTGATTTATCAGTTAACGCATTATCATTTTTCTTGTCCGGGACAAATTTTTTGGACTCAATCTTATCGTTATTTATCAATTTAGATGGGTCCTTGAATGATGAATCTATATCCACGTTTCCAGAATTCATAGTTTCCTCTATCGCAAATTTGCAGTTTTCTACAGTTTTTTTACGTTTATTCATGTATAATGTCTCTCTTGTCCCGATTTGTGACCAAAAATCTTCGGTACTATCTGATTTAGAGATTTTTTTTATAGGTTTTGGAGTAGCAACCTTTTCATCAGGCTCTTCTTTTTTCTTCAGAGAAATTGGTTCATCAGGTGGAAGACTTTTTGGTGAAGAGAACTTGAAAATCTCAGTATTTATATCCGTGTTACCAATTTGTGCCCAAAAGTCTTCACTATATTCAGAATTTTCTTTATTGCTGATAGGTTTATCTACTGTGCTCTTTGGCTGGGAGAAAGATGAGTCCTTTTCCAAGGAAGTAGTGAACTGTGCTTCCTTTGGCTTTTCTTCAACAACTTTTTTCACCTTAACACTTTTGACTCTTTTTTTTGGGAGCTTAAATACCTTATGCTCTTCGATTTCTTCAATATTAAATGTAAATTTGGGCATCACCACAGGGCTTGTTGTTGATGGATACTCTTCTTCAATTGTTTGCTGAATTACAGGTGTCAATGGTGGATTTATTATTTCAACATTGGCAGTTATCTTGTGACGAAGTTTTTTGCTCTTTTTTGACTTGCGGCTCTTACGACAATCTTCTTGACTAACATTACGCTCCAAATGTATAACCTGAAAAGACCCAGATTGTGATTTTTGCAGTTCATTGATTATTTCGATTTCTTGCTCCTGAATGAGAGAGGCTCGTCGTCTTAGTTCACCAGCATTTAAATCATCATCGATTTTATCAGATGAAATGTCCTCGCAAATATCATGAAATGTGGGACCCTGTGGGATGCTCAATCTGCGAACAGCATGCGTTACAGGATCAACCTCGATGACAACTTCACTGAGAGACGTTTCACTACTTTGCGATTGAATCATATCGGTTACAGAAATTTGTGTGCTTTGTTCTTGAACACGATCTTGAATGTAGAATTTTTCTGGCGACTCTTTAGCTATGATAGCCGCTGACTCGTTTCTCTCGGGATTTACTTCAACATCATTTCTTGTATTTTCGTCTGATTCTGAAGTCTTTTTACTCCTTGGACGCATCATTGAAAGTCTCACCACAGCTCTATTTCTTTTGATTGTTGACCTTGCAGTGTGTCCAGTATCGGTGCCATCAATGCGAGGCATAAACGGTGAGTTTGGGTCAACAACACTGCTATTCGTATCACTGTCCGTGTTATTATAGGCTGCTGACTCGTTTTCAAGAGCATCGGACTTTTCGCCATCGTCCTTCCTATCCTCCATGTGATGATGTTTGCCATAGCGTGAGGTTGCAGAAACGTCAATATCAGCGGTATTAATTGTCTTAAGGCGGGTTGAACGTGGTGTAGGAATATAAGCAGTTGATAATGATGGCGAGTACGATGAAAGTTTTGGCGATTTAATACGGGTTAGGGGGATAAAATTTGATCTGTTTAGTGGAGATTCAGTTATTGTCGACAGCTTTGGCTGGTATGCGGACACCATGGTAGTGTATCGGGTAGATCTCGAAGAAGATGGAAGAGAATAGGTTCCACTAAAAGATCGATTATAAGTTGATGAATAAGGAGCATACGGGCTCGAAGAAGACGACGATGTAGACCCATATAAGGGACTACTGTAGTAGGGAGAATACATACTTCCCACGCTACTACTATAATATGAATACCCTGGGTCTGTGTATAAAGGCATTGTCTTGTTTTAAGCTCTTCTTTAATTTGACAAAATTGTATTTATTTTTTTCAATAGACACTGTTGGATGTAGCTTGCAACATAAGTAAATTATTTTAACATACAAAAAACTGAAGTACGAGTGACAATCACATATATTTTCCACAAAAACACAAATAGCCCCTGAGGCGCATATATTTAGCGGAACGATTTATTTTCAGATAAATTGCTGTAGTGTATTCTTTCTTTGTTGAATTATGTAATCTGAATATTTATTGTTTTTTCTGCGTTCTGAACTTCTCATTTAAAAATACGTAATATTGCATCGAATTCAAAATTAATTTAGAGCAATTTCGTTCATCAAGTTTTAATAGACACGAAAAAGAAATAATAAAAAACAAAATAAAAAGAGTCGGATTAGTAACTTATACACAAAGAGTTTTTGGTCAATTATATTTCGAATTATTTTTAGATTGAAAAAACTTCCAGTGCAGAATAATTGATCGTTATTGTGAAGAACAAATAAATAAATTCCAAATTATAATTGATATCTTTTAAAAGTGAATTTATGCAACCGTTTTCGCGGAAACAACAAAAATTACTAAAAATGTATAGCTCGATTCCCAAAGGACAGTAGTCGGTATATGTAATAAGCTATTTTCACTATAGCCGAGACCATCCGACAAACGCTCACCGAATGTGAAAAAATTGATGAAATATTTCAAAAATTGTTCTCAACGAGGCTTTCGAGCAGAATTTTAAGATATTCTGCACAGACTTTGATTGTGAGATCATGGTCTTTAAATGTTTCCTTCTCTTTTACGGAAAGAAAAACTCACCAGACGTACGAAAGTATGTAATTATACGTAGTTCTACTAGAATGGATTGTCTAAATGGCTAAAGAGAACAAAATTTTCTTAGCTTTAATTTTGTTGCTTAAGGTTCTTTTTAGGCAGAGACTTTTTTCTCTTCCTGCACTTGCGGAGAACATGGGTTTATATTTAAAATATTCAGGATTGTGAGATATAGGTTCTATGTATTTATGTGTATCTCAAAAAGTTAAAAATAAATCCCCAAACAAGAATAGGCAGAAGATACAATATTTTTACGTCAGTGAATGATGTTGCAACCTGGACGAATTAAATCGTGAATATAATGATTATTTCGAAATAAATTTCAAGCATTTGTCATGTGCGGAGTGACGTTTGTTGTAATTTTTGAGGTATATATGTACTCAAGTATAAATTGTTGTAATTTTTAATATTTTGTGTTACAAGTCAACCACTTTGCTTTGCTCTAGTAAACAAGAAGATCAATGAAGAGGGAAGAATTAAAATGATGCCCGCTTTTCACCATGACCGTGCTGAAATTTAGTTATCTACTCGATCTTACGAAGTGGTGGTGATTTACCAATTGTTGTCAACGATTTTTGTTTATTTTTTTGGCGGCTGAAACTGTTGAAAATATCTATTTTTGTAAATCCAACACCTTCGTAGCATAAGTATAGCTTAGATCGGGTTCATTCGATGTCATTCTGAGATTGTTACTTTTTATCCACGAAATTGTCTTTGAAGTTTCGTGTATGTTTCTTATCAGAAACTCGACTAGAGTTTCGAATGATCAAGACAAGGTCACAGAAACCCCTTTCTCATGGTTAATGTAGTCACCCAACAACATGACGATGTTAAAATTAAAACGATTCTATGTGGATATCACTGCATTTGTCTTGTTTCTTTTTATGATAAATGAAAATGAAATTAATGATAAATAAGAAGACAGGAAAATAAAGTACTGCAATCGAAATCCAGATTCCGAATTAAACTTTTGGGTACTGGGTCTGATAAATCGTAACAATTTTAATTTAAAATTTAGTTTTTCGAGTTTTAATAAGATCGCGAACTGATAATAAAAAACTATATTAGTTGATAAAAAAAAACATATACAGTGACGGACAATGTAATAGGATAACTTTTAATATGGTAAATATTTAAAGCACTATCTGCAAATAATTTAGGTAATAAAATTATACTGATCTACTGTCAATACTGTCCAAGAGGCTTAGGTAAATTGTAGGAGCAGCAGTTGCAGTTGTTATCAATCTTTGGAAGTATAAAATTTTGTAGATAATATGTAGATCAGAAGGAGAAAAAACTTCTTGCATCGCCTTAGGAAAACTTAAATATCTTGCGGCATTGTTGGTGACTTCGCATATGTTATCGTTCCACAAGAAGTTGTTGGTGATACACATAGTGAAAACATCGAGATTTTCAGTCTTATTGATGCAAGTGCCATTCATATGGAAAAGGGCAACTGGGTAGATATACAAAGCTTTTAAGGTCGGAACCTAATGAGTATATCATATTTTGTCAATGCAGTTTCACATTCAAAGACAAAGATAATTTTAATTAAAGTATCGAGAAAAAACAGTGTGTTCCTTAAAATAAGATATTATAAAAGAAATTTTCACAAAAAAGCCTAGTAAATTATAGGGCAACTTTAAAAATAATAAGCAAACAAAGCGACGGTACTAGATAAACTTTATGAGTCATCAGACGTTTTCCGACTAATGTCGCATTAAGCCTTACAATCTTATAGTGCTTCGATTAAATTAAATACTGTTATCATGCTGAAGATAAACTTAATAATTTTCCATATCAATACTAGTCCATACTCAGTTTTTCAAAAATAAACTACGTACGTTCATGAAAACACCTTCAAAACCAATGCATACTTTATCAGTAGTAAGTATACACGACAACCAAGTTTCCATCTTTAATAAAATGTCTGATAACTCGTTAAGTTAATCTTCTACCGTGGCTTATGTCTCAATTTTAAATATTAAATAGTAATTAATATTACTCAGTAGTAATTAATATTACTCAGAAATAGTCTAGTGCTGTAAAAACCAAACGTCAAAACCAATTTTGAGCCAAAAAAAAAACAATATTTAAAAATAAAAGTCTTACTCGAGAACGATAACTTATTAAGTGACTACCTTTAAAAATACTTGAAATAGTCCAACATGAAAGCTACATCATTAATTATTAACGGCTATATTTATTTTCCAAACTTCTATTTTTTGTTATAAATTTCGTAAAATCGTCTGTAATGAGTTTAGTTTATTTTAAGTTTTGTTTAAATGTTTTAAAACTAACACTTAAAGAGATATTTTGTAAGTATAAGTATAAGTACAAGTAATTTTATTTACAAATAATTAATTAATACATACAATTTTACAACAATAATGCATGGCTATTCGCCGTCTGCCCGATTGACAACTTTGTTTGATTATTACTTAATTAAAAATTTTCATTTATAATTCTATTCCTATACTTTAATGCTATTTTACAATATTTGTATAATAAGGGAACATCAACTTCATTAAGATAATATGTTATACGAGATATTTTGTACAATAACAAATATTGAACTTTATTTGAATTTCCACAGAAAAGATTTTATCATGAATTGAAGTTTAAAATTGTAAACTCTAAACTGTAACTCACATATCCTAACATAAAGACGAGTTCTTAATGTTCTGTAAGGGAGGCTGAAAGAATTACAAAACATAATGTGGTTTAACTTTATATTTACTATTTCAAGGGCTACGGTGATAATTTTTTATTAGTTTCTATTAAAACACAGCTCTCACAGCTTTCTAAATAATAAATATTTAAGAAATAAGAAAACAGAACTTAGTATATTAACTTCCCATAGGAAGTTATTGTATTGGGTCCGATTTGTCAAATTGAGAATTATGACATTTCTCGACATTTCAAGGTCCCTAGAGTCGAAATAAAAGATTTTTAGAAGGATGTCTGTGCGTGCGTGTGTACGTACGTCCGTACGTCAGTACGTTCGCGACGTTTTTTTCGTCCTCCATAGCTCAAGAACCAGAAGAGATATCAACTTCAAATAAATTTTGTTATTCAGATAATAAGGCTAAAAGTTGCAGAAAGGGCTCTCAAGAAAATTGCGTGGGTGGTTTTTTTTTTACCATAGCAGTTTGGAAAAAGGTGAACATTTTGGTTAACCGTAAATATCTTACGAACCAAAACGCTAGAGACTTGAATTGAATTAAATTTTATATAATATGTATATTGTAACGTGATACCAAACAGGTATATTTTTTTATAAAAAAAATCAATATAACGGTTTTTTTATAAATCAATAAAACTGAAAAAAAAAATTTGTCACCTCCAAAATTTTACGACTGAAATATGATTTCATCTCTAAAACAATTTTGTGCAACGAAAAATAATGTTTTTGACATCTAATAAAATTTTGAGAAAAATCTAATTGACAGTTTTTTTATAAAAAATAAAAATCTAAAAAAAACATTACTCAAAGTTCGTAAAAATTGAAAATCGATTCAAATATCTTTTCAAAACTTAAAATTTAAGCTTCAAGCTTATTTTATCTTATAAGAAATATAAACCTAAAAAAAAAAGTTGGTAAAAATTGATTTTCGACTTAAATAACTTTTCAAAACTTTGAGATATTGGCTTTAATTTACTTTTATCTTTTAAAAAATCTTGTTGTCAACATTCAGTTAAAGTTTGAAAAAAAAAATCGAATAGGCTTTTTTTTAAATTAAAAACCGAAAAAAAATTAACAAAAGTTGGTAAAAAATGATTTTCGACTCAAATATATTTTAAAAACTTTGAGATAATAGCTTCTAACTGATTTTTTAGGACAAACTTTGAGAAAAATCGAATTGAAAGTTTTTTTCACAAAAAATAAAACCTAAAAAAAATGTATAAAAGTTGGTAAAAATTGATTTTCGACTCAAATATCTCTATAAAAAAATTTTAAATATCGTCTTCAAACTAATTTTATCTTATAAGAAATATTGTTTTAAAAATTTGGTAAAATTTTTAAAATATTCGATAAATCGAGTTTTTTTACAAAAAATAAAATTCTAAAAAAAACAATACTAAAACTTGGTAAAAATGTACTTTCGGCTCAAATAGTTTTTCAAAAATTAAAAATATTGGCTTCAAACTTATTTTATTTCACAGAAAATATTGTTTTCAATATTCAGTAATTTTTATTTAAAAATCTAAAAATCTACAAAAAATACTACGCAAATTTGGTAAAAATTGATACGAGTACATATAGACAAACTTTTAAGCAAGACAAATCGACAGACGGGATGGGACGTTATCAGTGTGGGTCGCATCCCAGCCTCTTTTTTTTTGTGTATTTTCTTCTGACGCCATTTGCGCGAGTCCATAATTACTACCGTTTTCAGTCTGCACATTCGTAGATTGGAGCTAAAGCAGATAAATTGTAAAAAATTTAGGTTTTGCGTGAACCTTTTGAAAGTATTTTGTTAAACAAAGGTGTCAAAAAAACATACAAGATAGTATAGAGAAAAATGTTTGATTCTTAAAAATTAAAAACCAATCAAATTAAGGTAAACAATTACATATGTGTGTTGGGAAGAAACTATAGTGCGGCACTCACAAATTACACGGTGTTAATCTCTTCCCACTTCAATTCTCGAGTTATTCAAAGATTTTGTATTACATTAACAGATATAAAACGTACATTATGTATTTCAATTAGACATACGTTTAAGGAGAGTGTCCCTTTTCCTTTTTTTGGGACATTTTTGAAATTCATACTTAAATCAAAGTTCTGGTGCATCCAAATCGAATTCGCTTCAAAAATAGATTTCTTCAATTTATTCTTAATACCCGAGTCGAAATGTTGGCCCTATTTTCGTCCTCAAAATTCAGGTTCTCTGATGTTCAAAGAGGTTTAAAGAGATTCAAAAGAGGATCACTTACTGTTAAAATGTTGCTCCTCATTTGAACCTATGGTGGCAGTTATCGGACAAAATACGATGTTTAGGATCAAATGAAGACGGCAGCAAAAAGCCTCAAATGAACCTTTTTTAGCTTTTTTCTTTGTTCATTTAGGTACTCCCTCTCTAACTAGTTTGTTAGACTCTCTCGCTCCCTATCTTATTTTCTTTTCTCTTTCTTTCTCTATCCTACTTGCTTTTGTTTTTTCTCTCTCACTTTCTTTTATTTTATTTATTAGCAAGCTTTTTTAAAAAATAATATAAATTATATTTTAATTTTATTCTTTTTTTATTTTTTAAACAAAAAAGTTTTCTTTAATATTATTTATTAATTTAAAAGTAATAATTCTTCCGCGAAATCGTCTTCTTCGTCGTCGTTATCGTCGTCTTCGTTGGCGTCGTCGTCGTCGTTGTTGTCCTCGTCGTTGGTGTCGTCGACTAAACCAACTTCATCGTTACCATTTTTACTATCACTACGAGCCCTTACCGCCAAATTATCGTAAGCGACACTTTTGTCAAAAATTCGTTTTTTATCGAAACTGCTATTTTAAGCCATAACGGACCCATCCAGATTAATGTTTCGCTCATAAAAAAAACCGTTATAAAGTTATAGCGTTTGCTAAATTTATCGTGACTCTATTTATTTGTAAAGCTTTAACGTAAGCGACAACAACTAAATTTATCTTACATGCCTGCAATTGCTTTTTTGTAGCGCAACCGACCCTACTTGTAATCGACTTCGATTCGTGCTTCACCTTGAGGTGTGACCTGTGGTGCCTTGTTTATTTCCGCGAAAGTTATGATGCTAAAATATCGTTCTCATTGAATTATTGGTTTAAAAGTAGTTTCATCCTAAAAACCGTTCAAATTACTGTTTATCATTGTGTATTCATTGTATTGATTGTAAATACTCGACAGTTATCAAATAAAACAATAAAGTCGACCCCAGCAGTAAGGTATGTATTGTATTTTAATTTTGGTAATTAAAGTGTAATATTCTCCCATTTAAATTATTGGTGCGTTTAATTAGTATTGATCAAAACAATAAATTAGTCTAGTAAAATTTAAATTTATTATTTGTTTGTTATAGTCACGAATGAAGAAAATTACGCAGTTAATATCACCACTCCCCTTACCAAGAAGAGTGTAATCACGAAACTGCTTTTTTCGAGAATATACAGCAAGATACGGAGGTTTTAGTTCTACATTCATTGTTACTAAAAGACAGCAACAACGATATTAACATGGACCCAATATTAATTGATACCACATCACCATCTTTGATCGATTTAAATTCTGAGCAAATTACCAACCCACATGCACCATTACCTGTGACTTCACTTGTTGATTACAGTGATTCTGATACTGACAATTCTTACACTTTAATGTTTTTAGATAACCAAAATAAAATATCACATTTAGACTTCACAAATAATAATGATCATACTAATACAGGCAATCCTACTATTCCAGTTTTCATTGATCAATTAATACAGCGGAGCACCAGTTCACTGTTTGACCAAAGAGAACAAAACGTGCCCAGAAAGTCCTTGGAGTTCCAAGACAACAATGCCTGTATTGATAGTGAAGATTCATGGAAGCCATCCTCATCATCCAGTGATTCAGATGAAGATGAGTCAGCTCAAAAAATAGATGAAGAAACGTGTCGTGTGTTGGTAAAAGAGGATACAGGAAAATAAAACCTATACCAAAACGTCTTTTATCAAAAAATAACCGTGCTGTTGGGAAATCTGTGCAACCTAACCCATGTATGAATAAAAGATGTGGAAACTCGTGTGCAAATAAATTCACTGAAGATGATCGGAATAATATTTTAGAAAACTATTGGAGATTAGGGTGTGATAAAAGACGAAAAGATTTCCTGCTGTCATGTGCTAAAGAAAAACCGATTGGCAGAAAAAGAGCTAATAGTAATATTCGCAAAAAATCATACGATTATTTTATAAGCTACAATGGGCAGAATATTAAAGTATGTCAACAATTTTTACTTATGACCCTAAACATATCCCAAATGTCTTTGAGATACACCATCGAAAATTCCAATAGAATTCTGAACACCGCTCGAGAAGGCATAAAAACTCATCATCCTCATAACAAATCTGATGAAGTAAAAATCGCACAGTTAAAACCGTTCATTCAGATGTTGCCTGCTGTTCCATCCCACTATTGTCGCAATAAAAGCACTAAAGTATATTTACCTCAAGAATTTCAGAACATATCGTTTTTGTATACACACTATGTTGATCACTTAAAGGAAAAGAATCTAGAATCATCAGTATTATCAAAAAGAGTATTTCGCAACATTTTCAAAACAGATTTTAATATTGGATTCCACTTGCCTAAAAAAGATAAATGTACTTTTTGTGAGAAGTGCAAAAATTTATCACCTGAAAACAAAAATATTTTTCAGCAAACCACTGAATATAAAAATCATATTCTGGATAAAGAAAAATGCAAGAAACTCTTTTTAGAAGACAAAAAGGTTGCTGATTCTAACTCCTTATGCGTAAGCTTTGATTTGGAAAAGGTAGCTTATGCAAGGTAGCTGATTCTAACTCCTTATGCGTAAGCTTTGATTTGGAAAAAGTCCTCAGTACTCCACATGGTAAAAGTGTGACCTTATATTATTCGAGAAAATACGCATATTACTCATACTGTTGTTAATCTATATTCTGATAGCTGTGCTGGGCAAAATAGAAACCGTGCAATGATATCAATGTTAATTCTTTTCTTGAAAACTGCAACAACAATTACAGAAATAAAGGTCACTTATCTTTTACCTGGACACACCATGATGCCTGTTGACTCGATTCATAGCACAATTGAAAGTTTCGTTCGCAATAAAACCATATGGGCTCCTTTTGAATGGCCAACTATGATTACAAATGCCAGACATAATCCAAAAAGCTATATTGTAAATGTTTTAAATTATGGAGACTTCATGGATTGGAAGTCCTATTCACAATTTGTATTTCCAGCTAAATTTAAAATAAATTTTAATGCACTAAGAATTGTGCAATTTCATAAAAATGATCCCATTATTAAATTTAAATACGGTTTTTTTGAAGACAGTGACAATTACGAAATTAATATGGATTCCATGACCAGGTCGAGAGCAAACATTGCTACGGTCCAAAAAGGACCCACACCTTTATACGTAGAAGAGCTCAAAATTTCAGCAGCTAAATACAGCAGATTTACAGGAGCTATGCAATAAAAATATAATACCCAACAGATACCATCAAGAGTATTTAAGTATGAGGCATGATGGAACCATGCGCGATGCCCTAGCTGAAACGGACGAAGATGATTCGGATAGAGAAAATTAATTTGTTTCTTAATTTTATATAAGTAAAGTATACCTAGTACATAGTCTGATTGACCTCATTATTTTTTTTTTTATTATTATTCATAATTATTTTGTTTGAAAACCATAATGGAACAATGCGTGGTGTTAAGTTAAAACGGAAGAAGAAAGAAAGAAATACTTTATTTTATTTTATAACTAAATATGTACAAACATAAGTCTAACTCATTATTCCAAATCTTTAATGTAAATAAATATATTTTGATATTATAATATGACTTTTCCTTTTAAACCCCTTTTTAAGTGTCTAATTATTTATCAAATAAAATTTCTTAGACATGGTGATCTTAACAGATATTGTTATCGTAAACGCCAAAATAACCGTAGATTATGACAGCAAAAACAATGTAAGCGCCATAAATAGCTTAAATACTTATTTTTTTGTGTTTTTTTAAATAATGTATCTAAATATCTTAAAATTATTAATGCATGTGAAATTTTAACTAACTGAGACATTTTTGGTTAAAAAATATTTAAAAAAAACCTTCCCCTGTAAAATTTGATTTTTGTCGCTTACGATAATTTTGCGGTAAGGGCTCGACTAGCTCCAAGTTTTCAGCAAGTCAACGTAAATGTAGGCTTATTAAGTATGAAAAAAGGATGATATCTATTTTTTATGTTGATAAACCTTTTATTTTACCATTTAGGACGAAATGAGCGTAGAAAAACGGAAAGAATTTTAAAGATTCATGTAGGACGAAATGAGGACGATGAAAAATCCTTTAGGATGATATGAGGTCCATTTAGGACGAAATGAGCGTAGAAAAACGGAAAGAATTTTAAAAATTCATGTAGGACGAAATGAGGACGATGAAAAATCCTTTAGGATGATATGAGGTTCATTTTACTGCATGTAGGAGCTAATGAGGAGAAAATATCCTTTTAAGGATCAGAATAGGGCCAAAATTTCGACTCGGGTATCCAATCAATTTTGAAAAAAAAAAACACTTTCGGAAAGCCTTACACTCTTTACGTGCGTAGAAAATATAAGATGGATTTGAAGACTAGTTTCAGGAAAGAA
Organism: Eupeodes corollae; assembly: GCF_945859685.1. NCBI lineage: Eukaryota > Metazoa > Arthropoda > Insecta > Diptera > Syrphidae > Eupeodes > Eupeodes corollae. Next base: position 80,121,369 of record NC_079148.1, read on the forward strand.
AGGCCAAATTCAGTTTTTGTTAAGAAAGCAAAAAATGATATCTGTTCAGAATAAATAATATAAAGTTTATAATCACTTACTCAAGATTTCTTCTTGAAAATCGAAATCTCATTAAAATAATTTAAAGCATTAGGCTCTTTTTATTTTAGTTGTTTTTGACAAATCTGTAGATGAAACCTTTGCTAATTGAATTAAACTGTATGAGCCTTATGATTGATATGAGCTCCTGGATTCTTCATTGGTTAAAAGTTGATGTATCTGTGTGGCGAGAATGGAATTGGGATGGATTTTCGATTTATATAGTGTTCTTGGCCCTTCTTGTTGCAATCAAGTGGAAAACAGTAGAACACAAATTTAGTTTTTATAGATCTATAAAAACTGTATTTAGCATCCTCGATGTTTAATAGTATCTTTTTTCCTGATATGATGTGTTTTAAAAACAAATATACATATTAAACCTGGAAAATCTATTATTTTTCGAGAAAGCCAACATCATATTTCCTTTAATTAATTTATTTAATTATTTACAACAATAATTATTTTGATTACCTTCACATTTTACGCCTTGTCGAAAAAATCCACAAAGAAGAGATCCACAATGATCGCAAAAAGTTGGTGACACAAAAGTGTAAGCCTTGAACCGGTGTGGTACATCTATTTTGAATCTTTCCCGTAACATCTATTCATAAATACAAAAAATTATAATGAAATTATTAAAAAACACACAAATTTAAATCTCCAAAATATTTTGCCTATTTATTTTCGAAAACATAATGTATAATTTTGAGAAAAAAAAATTGTTTGTGTTTGACTTATTTTTATTATTATAAAAAAAAAAAAAAAAAAAACAATTTTATCACTTGTATTTTTTTTTTTTAATTACTCGTAATGATTACGTTGTTATATCATTCATTTTATTTTCAGATGTAAAAAAATAAATGTTTAATAATAATTTCTATAAATTAATACGTCTGACATGTTTATTTTGCGGAAATTACAAAACAAATTTATGTACACTACATACATTTTTAAATTCTAAATTTTATTTTCGAGTTTTTGTATTTGAAAAATCCGGTATGAGACATTTTTGTTTATGAATTTAACTGCTTAGCAATGGTTTGAAGGCTGATTTAGTCCAAATAAATATATTAAGGACTTAACACCTAAAGGAGGGGCAGTACGAGCATTAAGCATTAAATCTGGTCTATATACAAAAAGCCCATTAAACCCTAACAAGCATTATTTGCAAATATCCACTTACACATCAGTTAATATTTAAATACATGTATAAAGTATAGATTTACAAAGAATCTATTTAGCTATAGTTCTATCATTTTATTTAAAAAAATAAATTGGGTGGCGCAACAGTCCCTTGTGAACCAGGGCCTAGTGACTTACAACTCGCAACCATTCCTGTGCGCGAGTACTGTTGTCAGGAATGGAAGGGACCTAAAATTGTATGCCGAATCCGAACGGCTTATTTGAGAAAGCACTTTTTCATGACAAGAATTACTCTTGAAGGAATTGTCAATTCCTCGCAAGAGGCAGTACCCGCGAAAATTGTTTTTTTTTTTTTTTAAATTAAGGTGGCACAGGCAGGGATTGAACCCAAGACCTCTTGCATGACAGTCCAACGCACTAACCATCATGCCACGGGTACATCATTTTATTTACAAATCTTAATATTCACACATAGACATACATAGTATGTATACCGATCGGCGTGTTTCTTATACGTCAATTCTCGTTTTTGGAGTCGTGTCGTTTTACTGGCTTTTCATAAGTCATATTCCACATTCAACAATATGGGCGCATTCACAAAGCTAGTGGCTACGTAGCCAAAAATTCAACTAGCTTTGTGAATGCAAAATTGCACTACAAAGCTAGTCAATCCGGAACTGTCATATTAATGACAAATACAAATATATAAAATAAGTAACATTTGTGTTTTCAGAACTTAAGTAGTTTTTTTTCTTTTTAAATTCAATAAAACCAAATAGAAGATATAATATGATTGATTTATATTTGTATTTAAATTCCGAAAGATTAATTTCATTTTGAATTCTTGTGTCCCTACCGAGCAGCTGATTGTAAAACGTCAAAATCAGTGTGCACTTACTTTGTAGCCGAAATTTTTACACATTTGTAGTTACATAGATTTAGCCAATCAGAATCCCTTGGCTACGTAGGCACTAGCCTTGTGAATGCGACCTATGATTTATACAGTCAGCTGACATTTGACATAAAAGTCATATAAATTCAATTGAAATTGGTTTTGAATTTTTATTTGAGTTTTAAGTAAAATTGTTTTAAAAAAATAATCAACACAGAAATGTATAGTGTGTCAAGCTATTTTTCGTGAAGCAGCGTTGACAACGAAGAGGAAGAAAATAGAAAAAAAGATTAATTAAAAGCAAATCCATAAGATTTACCGGACGCAAAGTACGTTGTAATTATTTGAACAATGGTTTAAGATTTAAAATGAGCTTTTGTCTAGAAGCCTTCAAATATATTCTAAGTTTGATTAAAAGAGAATTCAAATCCTCTGCTAAAGACTCCCATCCAGCATTTTTACTTTTTTTTTGAAGAAACACATCTCCTGAAGTTGTTGACAAGAAGCTCATGTTGCTCCATGAGCTCAACAAGTCTTTTCATTTATCGTTGACTTGTTGCTTTAACTCTAAATAAAGATTTTAAAAATTATTCAACTAAAAACGATCAAAAAAGTCTTAAATTTTGGTGTATTTTAGTTACAGACATTAGCCAGTTTTTGACGACAGGAGTTGGGGTAAATACAAACGTTTTTGTTATGAAAACGACTTACGGAATACAAAATCAAATAAACGAATGCGTCCCACAAGCTTTAAACGCCTTTAGTCATGCCAAATTCGTTCTGTCGTTGGCGTTGACGTGGCGTTCAGAGCATTAAGGAATAAGGGTGATCAATAATTGGTTTGATCATATTGATCTGCATACTATCTTTGATTTTCTATAAAACTCATCGCGTAACACTCGTACTTCCGTAAGAATGTAAGAAGCTAATTTATGATGGTACAGTTTCAAATTTTGAAATAAATTTATCATTCACTGATTACTGACTTAAGTTTGATACTTTAATTTATTCCTTTCACTGAAACTTCTCGAAAAGTGAATAAATAAATAAAAAAGTGAGAAATTAATTAATTGCATTGACTAGACTCTGACATTTATTCTACCTTAAGGAAGAATACTAACACAGTTACAAAACTAAATGGTTTTAGAATAAGATATTTTATTTTGAATAGGCCGCTGTTTGGAAACTGCCATTTTTGAAACTCATCTTTTTGCGAAATTACTTTATAAATTTATCTACTTCATAAATTTGTCTAAAACCGCTTAATCACCTCAGAAAATTTTTATTTGGTTGCAGTTCATAGAATTTTCGGATTCATCCATTTACCTTGAAGATGCTTTTTAAAAGAATTTTATTCGTTTTTTTTTTAAATAATTGTTTACGAGCTCACGCGTTTCTTTCCCAGGTCCATTTGTCATCTCTTGCATTTTTCCGTTCCATTACGTAAAATTGGTATTTTGGATTTGTTGTTTTTAATCATAATGCTCCAAAAGCGAAAATAGTCTTGGAGTTTGGTAATCATCATTTGCCTTGTGCTCAGCTAATATGAAGTTATCGTCTGTAGCAAGTCTAATTCATTTATGTATATTATTATTACCTGTGGAATACTCTTTCCATAAATTGACATGAAACTGGTTCAGTAAGCCGTTTTATTGTACTAAAAATTTTTTGCCGATCTGGAATGACTTAACTGACATTCATTAACGAGTTCATAAACAAAAGGACACAATAGTTTTAAGGATCGTTAACATCATCCTCTTTGCAATTTGTGAATATAATATATTTAAGAACACTTTCTGAAACGATTCTTCTAATACTCTATTTATACGAGTAGTTGTGTGGCTCTGTAAGTTTCTGCGGCTTTGTTCAGATTGCATCGGTTTATCACTTTCGAGACTCCCTGAATAAAGCGGGAACACTAGAGGTCTTTCTTTTTTTTAGAATAGGAATGGTTTGAATTTACTAGCTTTGGAATTAAATATTCCAAAAAACGACATTACACATTATTTTTCATAAATAAGGTTTTAAGGCTTTCATTATTTAGTTATACATAAACTTAAGCCGTGGATCACCAACAACATTACATCATAGCTGATAGGGTCTTGAAATGCATCAAAATGATCTAGATTTTCAGGGAAAAAACATTTTCAGTGATAAGGCAACTTCAACTACGTTACTAATAAGCAGAAATGCTGCATTTTGTGCTCAGAAAATCCATGACTCAACAACAAGAGTGCATCCTATTGGTGAGGTTACTCCTGCAGTGAATGAATTGCACTTCCAAGCTACAGTTTATGATTTTTCAGGCCGGAATTGGAAGATATTAATTTGGACAAGAAACTAAAAATACTCCATTTACTGTACTGTACTGTAATTTTTGCAAGAAACAATCACTTTTTCGTAAGGAAAATTACACAGATCGACAAAAAAATATTATTTGTGCTTGGGTTTAATTTGCCTTTTGTGTTTGGAGCAAAAATACAATTTTTATACAACATTTTCATACAAGAACCGTGGATTGAAGAAGAAAAAAAATGTAAATATTTTAAAGCTCTACATTTTATTGAAAAAGTTAGTGCAAACTAAATGTACAGCCTGATTCAAATGAAGATAAGAAAGGAACCGTTGTTCTTTGGCACTTCTTTTTTTAGTCTTTTCCAAAAGCATTCCATTTATATTTCAAAGGAATGAGAAAAATTTTAACAGTATGAAAATCTAATCGAGCACAACTGGATAGAACGAATTTTTAGCAAGTCTAATTTTTGTTGGAAATTAATAAAGCAAAAAATGTCATTAATGAAGTGTAAATACGATTCTGATTCATTTTACTAGGTATGTGGTAAATTTATTAAATTAAGAGAAATAAAATATGAAATAAGTAAGAACGAGAAACTTTGTGAAGCATACGAAAAATATTTTCCACCTTTCCAAATAGTTTCCTCTAAGGAATCAAAACCAGCCATGGGCTTCGCATGTGGCTTTTAATAACTGTACAAAATGTTTAAAAGGGAAAATGTTCAATCATTTTCAACAATTGGTGTTTATTTAAAACACTTAATTTTTATGAAGGTTGAAGAGGAGTATGAAGTTTGGAGTTCCGACTGCTACTTTTGTATAGTTAATTCAGCTCAACGCCTGAGAAGCAGGAACCAACCAATTTAGCAGAATTAATGGGTTCTCGCTCAAAACAGTGGAATTTACTGGTTGATGTCACGGTAATTGACCAACTGTATCGAAACGATATGTTTTCCAATTTTTTTACAAAAGAAGATGGGTTTTGTTTTTTAAACGACGTAACAGGTATATTTGAAGCAATTGGGATATTTTGTCTTCCTAGTGAATGGCTTCTGTTTATTGAAAGCAGTTTAACTGCACAATGGAAATCTGTTTCCATCTCTTTCAATTGCAAATTTCGAGCTTCTCAAAAATTATGGGAGTGTTGAAATTTTATTTGACGCTTTAAAATATAAAGAATATAAGTGGGAACTTAAAGGAGATCTTAAAATGGTTGGATTTCTGATGGGACTTTAAGGTGGATACACTAAGGCTAGGCGCGCACATGCAACTTTTAGTTTCGAAACTGTTCGGTTTCTAAACTGAGCACTATAGACTTATATATGAGAGCCAACGCACATGCAGAAACCATTCTGTCGCCCATTCGAGCAACTTTTTAGTTCGATCACCTTGAACCAATTCCTTAGTTTGTATCACTAGGAATTATAGGTAACTGCGCGGAAATTCAACTAAATCCTTGAATAATTTTCTGTAAGTGAAAATCCAAAATCATGGCCGAAAAGGACGGATTTTCAGGTCGGAAGCTAAAATGTGGAATGCGAAGATTGCGCATCAAATTAGGATTAGTGAAAACATTTGTTAGGGCTTTGAGTGTTGAATCTGAAGTTTTTAATTTTCCAAAACTCTCGGACGACAAAATTAAAGCTTTGTTGGCCCACAGATACAAACAAATATTCGACAGTGAAGATTTCCCGAAATTACTAACTAAGCCTCAAAGAAAAGCTTGGCACCGTTTTAAAGCCGTAGTATTACAATGAGATGGGATGCACACTTGGACAAATTTAAAAACAACATGGGAACATATTTTGAGGAACAGGGAGAACGAATTCATCAAGATATGTATGACTTTGAACGCCGTTATCAAAGCAGAATAACGAAAGTATGATGGGAGAGTATATTTGGGGTCACAGATGAACACAAAAGAAAAAGCGACAGGATTTAATTTTAAGTTAAGTCATTATTCGTTAGAAGGAATATTTTTTACGAATCAGCCCTTTTATTTATCAATTACTTAAGTAAGGCATAAAAATGGCTGTAAATTGAATAAACACTGGTCAAAGGACTATTTTTTACGAATCAGCCCTTTTTGTCTCCCTACTTTTTGCGAATTGCTCAAAAAAATTGGAAAAAAAGCTATTCATTCAAAAAATTGCACTTCGATGACTCCTATTGGCGAACCAGTGCGTGTTACATAAAAAAACATGAAAGCAATTTTAAAGAGCGTGAAATTCCCTATAAGGTCCATTAAACCGGTTGACAATATTGTAAAAGATGCGTGAGCATCAGAACTTTTTTTAAAAAAAGGATTTTTTTACATGCATTTCACATGGTAAAACTTCAATTTTAAATTGTAAGTACTTAAAATTGATATTAAGAGCTCTACTTTGGTGAGAATTTTTTTTCTATAAGTAAATTAATATTTTGCTTGAGCACCGAAAAAAAAAAATGTGTTTGCGGAAATGAATGACCCTAATGTAGATACAAAACAATACAAATGCTATTAAAACAAATTAATTAAATTTTTCAATACATAAAGAATTTCAATATGAACCATTTTGGATGCAATTATTTGTGTAAGCAGTTATTTTTGCATAAAAAAAATACCATCAGGGTGAATCAATTTTAGCATGAATATTGAAAAAAGAAGGTATTAGATAACGCCACAAGCTCCCATTGCACGCGTGACAATTTTTGACAGATTTACGTGATCCATGGATAAAAACTTTAGATGGCATAGGTGGAGATCGAACCCAAGACCTCTGAAATGACAGTCCAAAGCAGTAACCACCATGCCAAGGGTACTACATAGTGACAACCCAAGCACAAATTTCGTGTTGAACTGTGCTATCTGACAGTGTTATTTTTCGAAGAGCTGGTAACAATTCGCTACTTTGATCGGATTTCCCTACCATTCAAAAAACATCTTTTCGCACATCGTGTGTTTATAATTCTTTTGTTATCCTTATTTTAAACAACAAATTTAATTCACATTTCAAGTTCCATAAAGTTAACATTAGTTTAAAGGGTTTTCCGATAGTATTTTACCTGTTTTACTTAAAAAAATATAAAATCATTAACTACTAAATAAAAAAGCCTGTAACTTTACGTACAAGTGTTCAAATCAAAATTGATTTGACCTAAAATTAAAAATGCACCCTAAGCTAATGTGATATATCTATATGTATTAACCGAGTGGCAAAATAAGGGTTGGGTACCCTAGCCCCAAAGAAAAAATCCCCAAAACATAACCCTCAAATCTAAAGTCCAGAATTCCTAAAATCAAAATATATATATCGAGTATATACTCGAAACATGGTGAATCTGTTCTTAAGGATTTTGATTTTTCCAATTGACGTTTTTCTTCGCTGCTTATTTTCTCAATTGTAGTAACAACATCTATCATTTCCAATTGTGGGACAAAATTCCCAATCCGTGTGTCCCAATGTCTTTTTTTCAAAAATGTAATGTAAATGTAAAATGTAATGTTTTTGTCATTCCCAAGGCAATGGTTTCCAATCATTATTCATTCCAATGCCAAGTTTTTCCAATAATAATGTTATGAATTGATAGTATGGTGGATGGCGGCGCGTGGACTAACAGCTAGGAATCACTATATGATTTGGGGTGGGTGCGAATTTGGGTATATGCAAATTGAGCTTTTAAAATTAATTTAAAATATAAATAAATGTTTCCCTGCTCTAAAATTGCTATAATTATTATTTATTTGCACATTAATATCTATAAAAAAAAATCCTGAGTTTTTTTTATCCCTACAATGCAATTGAGGAAGCGCGGCGATGCCAAGCTTCAACTACATTTTTTGTGCGAGGAAAATTATTTTTGGACAATCGACAACTGACTTTAACTCGGGTATGCTTTCTTTTTCCGCATCCAGAAAATTATTTTTGAACCAGAAGTCAAATTTTGAAAAGTCGTAATCTTCTGAACTATTGCTTAGCTCCAAAAAGTACATTCAAATGATGAAAACAAACATGCATTGACGGAGTTTAAAAAAAAATAGATGTGGGGATTTAGATCCTGGGGATTTTATTTTTAGAGATTTTGTGCCTGGGCATTATGTCGGTATCACGCAAAATAAATATTTCAATATGGACATATCTGCACCTCCCTTTTCTCTGGGCCTCTTTGAATGTGTTTTGCTTTGTATTTTCTGGTTATATTTTAGCTATTATTCCCGAACTATTATTTAAAAACCCGTTTTAATCTATTTTCAATTTTGTAGTATTATTTAAATTTACCAACATTATTCGATAAATACTTGAGTAAGGGTTGGCGTCAAAATCCATAACGAAACAGTTAAGTTATAATTTATTTAAAACAGGAAATAATAAGGACATAAAATATTTCAAAATTACAGTATACACCAAAATAGATATAATTTTGATAGAATTTAATAGATAGTTGTGTATATGGTCTATTCAAATCAACCTGGGGCGACTGAATTAAAAAAAAGTAAAACAATGCAAAGATAAAAGATTTAAAACATTAATAAAAAGATACAAATAACAGTCTAAAACGATTAACTTAGAAATTGTGTTTATTAACTTATAAAAATATATGAAGTGCAGCCTGAAATTAATTACTAACAAAATAAAAACTTTGGACGTAAGTATTTCATTTCAGAGGTAAGTTTTATTTAAGTTAATCAGCTAAGTAATACATTTAAAATGACTTGAGCTTCTAAAAATCTAAGATAATTATAAATTTATGGAAAACTTTCGAAAGTTTGAAAATTATATTCTAGTTAAATGAAATGTTAAATTGTAGTTTTATGATATTGGGGCATATTTGTATTGTTAGACATAAGGTTCAACTATTTGTATATCTGTCATATCAGTTAATAAATTAATTCTAATTAACTAAAACGGATTATATTAAAGTGCTGTGAGCTTATATTAATAAATTGGGAAATGAGATGTTTCATTGACAATCAAATATGTCAGTTTATAAATATCATATATTTATGTATTCGAGAAAGCTAATACGATTTAAATGGCAATTCTCTTAATTTCTTCTTCCAAAAGGAGATATGTGTGATATTTATGTACTATTATTTTTTGTTATAATAAACAGATGATTTATTTGATATTTAAACTTACTATTGTGCTTGCTGAATTGAAACTTGATCCAGAGCATTTCCCCAGTAATTTTTCATGACATCTTTTATGCACGGCAGTCTGACAAGCTGTAAATTTTGAAATTATTGGAAATGAAATTAATGTAGCTAGACTTTTTTTAAATTATAATACATAGCAAATATAGATTCTTCATTGAATATTTTATTTTCATGTAGCCAGACTTGTTTCTCTACACTGTACATTTATTTATTTATAATTATAGGGTAATATGAAATGCAATGTGTATTATAATATTTCTTTCCTTTTTTATTTTGATTAAAGATGAATTCAATTTTTAACATAAATACTCTCTTATTTAAATGTACTCGTTTGTCATTTTTGAAACTTTATTTGTTTTATTTTTAAAATATTTACTCTATTATGTTCATAGAGTATATAGGCCGATTCAAAACAGCTAAGTTGAAAAAGCACTTTTAATGACCAGAATCACTCTTGGAGGATTTGTCAATTCCTCACAAGACTTATAACCATAACCAGTATTAATTTTTCTGTTGCTAATAATAGACAAGTAAAGAACAACTTTCGCAAGGTTAGCAATTAAATTCAATCGGATTCATTCAATGACAATAAGTAATAAGGATGTTTGAATGGAGCTTTAAAGTTTGAACAAATGTTATGTAATTGATCTCTATCACATCACGTTTTTCAAATATACCTTTTTAAAAATGTTAAACATTACATAATTCTTCACAATAAAATATGTGATCAGTTTTGAAAAGACAACAGAAGTAAACATTAATGTGTATGCTTTCTAAAAAAAATACAAAATAACAGTT